>NC_089855.1:41273256-42473256 GCF_036373705.1 Amia ocellicauda | reverse complement strand
AGCTGTGCGAGGTCAGTAGTTTCTGGTTCTCGGATGCTCGCAAGTTTACTAGAGCAGGGGAATCCTGCTAACGTCACATGACTGCCTGTCTCTGCTGCCTTTTTTGCAGCTAGGTCTGCAAAGTGATTCCCACAGGTGCGCGGGCATCCATCATCAGAAAGACTCTGAGCTTTCACTTTAACTACTGCTACCTTTTCTGGAAGGTGTGCTGCCTCAGCTAGGGCTATAACATACTCATAATTTTGTATTACTTCTCCTGCTGTTGTTATAAACCCTCTACGTTCCCAGGTTGCCATATAGTCGTGTACTACTCCAAATGCATAGCAACTGTCAGTGAAAATGTTAACTTTAATGTCTTTCGCTATTTTTAATGAATCAGTTAACACCACGAGTTCTGCCACTTGGGCTGAACAGTGTCCTGAAGGGATCCAGATTTTACGACGGTGCTATCATCCAATACCACTGCCCACCCAGTGTGGGGGACTCCATCTATTATTTTCCTGGATCCATCAACATATCGTTCCAAGTCAGGGTCTGTGAGGGGGTTTTCTAGGAAGCGACTGTGGTCCTCCTGGAGCACCAGCTCAGAGCATGTATGCTCTTCTTCCTCCCCTGCTGGGTTTACTCGTGTGTCTTTTATTATTTGTATGGATTTATCTCTGGGGAGCAAAACAGCTTCCCATCTAGCTCGTCTACGGAGACTGAACACAATTTGCCGGTGTGTAATAATTAAACTAATGTGTGTCCTGTGTGCAGAATCAACTGTGTGTTCATTACAATCGGCTCGCATGCCTGCACTGCCCAAGAGGCGCAGTCTACTGCTGCCATACAGCGATGCATGCCTGCTGCTACCGTGGGTTGCTTTGTGGAGTAATAGGCGACGGGACATTGCCTATCCCCATGTTCCTGTGTCAGAACTGCTGTATAATAGATCCCATCTTGGGAACAGTAGAGGTGAAATGGTTAAGCATGATCTGGTAACCCGAGGGCGGGGGCATTGCTGAGAGCCTGTTTTATTACACGATAGGCTATTTCCTGTTCATGTCCCCAGTCTATGGGGTCCAAGGGAGCCGGGCTCCCTTTGATTAGCGCCTGTATCGGACCTGTGGCTTGTGTGAAATTAGGGATGAAAGTGCGCCAATAATTAAGGAGCCCCATAACTTTACGCACAGCCCTAACATTATGTGGTTTTGGCATATTTAGAATGGCTTCTTGCCTATTATGCGTCATAGATTTTTGTCCTTGTGAAATGTTGTGTCTGAGATATTGAACCTTAGTTAAGCCTATTTGTGCTTTCTTAGGGCTTGCTTTAAATCCTGCCTTTTGTAAGACACTGAGGACTGTAATTAATGCACCTAAGTGTGCGGTCTCATCAGGAGATACAATCAAAAGATCATCCACATACTGGATGATGAAACTATTCCAGGGTGTCAGATCTATGCCTTCTAAAGTCTTGGCCATTGCCTGGTGGAAGAGTGTTGGGCTGTTGTGAAATCCCTGTTGCACTCTAGTCCATGTGTACTGTTTGTCGCATACAGTAAACGCACATTTATCTTAGGAATCAGAGTGGAGTGGCAGGCTTCAAAATCCATTGCTAATATCTAGGATCGTAAAAATAGAGTGTTCGGGTTTCAAATTAGGCATAGAATTAGTGGTTGAATGTGTTTCGTGTATTATTCCTGCATGTTGCAATGTTTGAATAATTGTCTGAACTGCCGTAAAAGCTTCTGGTTTAATAGGAAACTGATTATGTGCTTTGTGTACTGGATCTGGGATAACTATAGGTTCAATTCTTGCCAGACCACAATCTTGTTTATGTGTTGCCCAAACATCAGGAAATGCCTGACATACGTGTCCAAGTGATGTGTCTGGCCATATATGAGGTGTTGACGGTGTGAGTGAGATACTAGTGCAATTTGTTGCGTATCTTTGTGTGTCCTTTTTATTCCCGTGTGTATTGGTCCATATTATGCGATTATTATTAGCATCCACTAGTGCGCCAGCTTCTCTAAGGATATCTGTACCTAATATTGTCCCCTCTGGGTTTTTACAAACCCAAAAAGACACTGGTATGAGGAGATCGCCTATTTCTAGAAGTTGAGCTGTGCTGAGTGTGGCTGTGATACCTGCGCCACCTACACCTGAGATCTGTAGTCTGCGTTTAGTCAGTGGGAGGGGAGATCGGTTATCGAGACAGAGGCGCCTGTATCCACCGACATTGAACACTGCCGACCCCTAACAGTGCACTTATGTGGAGGCGGGGATCTTCCCCTGTACCGACCTCGGGGCCGAGGCGACCTATTTCCTATTGAGTTTCTCTGTCAGATCTCGGATGATGTGCAGAAGCTCCGCGTCTCCTCTGGGCTGATCGGGGTTTGTCTTGGTCTGATTGCAGGGCGCTTGGTGTCGCCTGGAGCGCCTGCCTTCCAGCACTTGTCCCCCGTGTGCCCTGTCCTCCCACAGAAAGTGCACTTAGGGCGGGTTGATTTAGACCGACAGTCTTTAGCAATATGTCATATTTGTCCGCAATTGTAACATTTACCTCCGTTTTGTGTTATGGCAGATATAGCTGCCACAGCAGTTATTTTAGCTTTTGACTACTTGTTTTCTACCTCTGAAGCCCATTGTACAATCTGCTGATATGTGTTTCCTACAGGCACACCCATATTGAGGATGTCTTGGTGTGCTTTACTAAATCCTTCCTGTAATCATTTTAAACAGATCACATTATGACAGTCCGGAGTGATCTCTAAAAGTAGTGAACTTTCGTTCCGCATAATCGCAGCAAGTCTCTCCTGGTACGAGGCCTCAGACTAAACCCCAATTTCCCTGTCTTTACAGCCGCGATGAAGTGAGTGATCCTTAGATTATTATTATCATTTCCAGCTGTTATCCAGGTACCATCCTGCTGGGTTAACCTGTCCCAGATTGGCCTTGGACATTTAGTTTTAATTATTATATGTACGTCTCTATCATCTCATTACATTTTACCCAGAAGTCCAGATTCCCATGATTGGGTTTAAGTTTTGGAATGTCGCTTAATATTATGTGTTTCTCTTCGGGTGTAAAGGGGCGATGCACCGACGTTGTTAATGCGTAAAATTGTCCGTCGGCAGAGAGATGTTGTCTAGTGCGCATCTCTGTAGGTGCTATTTGTATTTTTTCTGACTTAAATTAACTCAAATCTGGGTAAAGTTTAGACTCTGTTCTATTATCAGGGGGGTTGTCTGAATGTTTACATGGTGGAGGGGCAGAAGCACCAAACCCACATCCCCCATATTTTTCGCATTCATGTTCCCAGGCTTTTCGGTCTAAATCGTCCCAGTCGGGTTCATTTCCCTACATTATTAGTTCATTCTTTATTTTTCTCTTGCTCATTTCTAATTCTTTTCTCATTATCTATCTCTGTTTGCATCTCAGTGACATTCTCTTTTAATTCAATTATTGTTGCTGTATTTTCCTCATCCATTGCGATTAGTTTCTTCTCTAATTTCGCACTATATTGACAAAGAATTACGGAAGCTTTATTGGTTTTCTCTCACTTTTCCTTATTCCACCATTCTCTATGCTGTTTGGGAACCCAGTTAGGATCCCATCCTGCCTTTTCCATCTAAAGTTGAAGTCTTTTAAACTTCTCTTGTAGGTATTCACATATAGACACGTCTTGTAATGCCATAATGCCAACCCAATCTTTGCCAACGATGGGGCTATAACGTTGGACTTTATGTACCTCTGGTTCCGTCTGGTTATTGACTGCCACTAACTCTGGCCCTGGCATACAAGGATTTCCTTGCTTAACCTGGGGCTCAGCAGGCCTCGTCGTACCTTTCGGTTCCCTTTGCATCTCTCCCCACAGATCTGTCTTACCTGGAGTTCACCCTACTGTGATCCTCCGCTGTACAGTCAACCTTTCTGTTTGTTTTACCTCTACCTCTCCACAGGTTCTCTTTAAATTACAATCTGAGAGCCTCACACAATCCCGAGATCAAATCTAAATATACAGGGTGGTCATTTTAAAGGTACTCACCATTGCTTTGGTCCCGGGAGTGGAGGCAAGTTCAGATCCTCGTTCGTTATGCCAAGTTGTAGAACCGTGTCAGAAATAAGTGGAGAAGTCGCGGAGATAAAGCAAACAGAACTTTAATCGAGCCATTCGGAAGCCTCACGTCAGGAATAATTCCTTCAGTGAGACTTAATGTTTACAGACATGAGTACAACTTTATTGGAAAAATGACGTAACATCTTATGGCCGTTCATCCAGAAGATATAGGTCTGGGTCCGTTTTACGATCTGTCCTCCCGTGAAGAGGTGATGGATCCAAAGCAGATGTCCGTCTTTGATGTGCACTAGGAAGATGCGATCCCACGGTCTTCATTTACCTAGTGTCAATCGCTCTTTAACAAAAACAATTCCTCCCTGTCTGGAGAAACAATTCAGTCATAAACAAATTCTCAGCAGACAGCTGTAGGCTATTTCGGCACTGTGTAATCTTTCATTACTGACAGGAGTTTCTAACAAACCAACCTTGTTGACCCTTTACTTGTCCTGCTAAATCTAATCTGCTCAGTGTATATACAAAACTACTTCTAATGCTAGTAATAATATAAAACATTATATAATTATCACAAAACACTTTCTTCAACTTCCTTTACAGAATCTTCATTCCCTCCTTTTAGGCAATAGAAATGAAGCGAAATGAAGCCAAAATAATCGTGTTTGTCAGTTACAATAATTTCTTCCTCCGGAGGGGCAGGTGGTATAGTGCTGCGTGTTCAGCTCCCTTTTATCCCAACCTGCCACCTACGAGGTGTGTATGTATGTACAGCGAGGTATTCAAATAATCAGGGGATAGGAATGTATTTTTATTTGCCTGGTCGGGCAAACAATTATGTCATAACTACACCTTATTGAATATTGAGCTCTTTTATGGAAATTGCAGTGGCCACCTACAATTTCCTGGAGCTTTACTGTGTATCTCAAATTATATTTCATCCTGCCCCAGGTCATAAAGGTCAATCCCCAGTTACATAATACATACATTGTTTTTCTTCTAAAGGAATACAAAAGTCAGCAAACATGTTATTTTAACAAATTCAGTTATTCACATATATTTCTGTTGCATTTTAATTTATAAACATTGTACATTCCATACCTCTCAAGAGAAGGGCAATGGACTTATTCTTACATCATGACTCTTATTCTATTCATTTGAGTAATTTGACATCTCCACCAAAAGTACATTATAAATTAACTACCAATACAAGAATATATGCTACTGCAGATGTCATTTGAGCTGTTTTCACAATGTATTGCAGATTCCTATAATCTGGACAACCTTTAATTTCAGTATTTTAACTTATTTCTCCATTAAGTCAAGCATCACTTCAGCGTTGTGGACCTCAACATTGGTCTGTTCAAGATGCCGTGAGGCTGTCTTTAAAGCCGCGCCCTCGGCCTACTGTGTCTCAATGAGAACACCAGCGTCTTCTCCATATGCACCTCTGCCACCACGGGTCAGACATCCATTCCTTCAGGACACGATTCATAATGTGCATATCTGCCATGTGTAATAGATCGGTCATCTGAAGACACAATGTGTGGTTCGCACAACATCAGAGATCCTCCTTATAAAAGGCATCTCTATCACATGGACAGTAGTTGACATTCACACAATCTATGAGGTTTCCAGTAAAGGGACAATTCATAATAATAATCTTGATCCCAAATTTTCACAGATTATTTCAGTACAGCACTCAGTTGTCGTCAGCAGCATCATATCTCCTGTGTTACTGAATCAACTTTACTACCTAGTGTAAATACTCTTTCTTGTGTGGAGCTGTCAAACTTTCAAAACAATGCGCTTATCTCTTTGCTTTTATCTGACATATATCTAAGACTATTTTAATAATTATTACAGCAGCTCTTTCAACAACATAGATAATAGTTGTTAGGTAAATGATCATAGTTGACCTCACAGACACTTTCACTGCCCCAACCCCACCCCCCCTTTTTTTTTTTTTTTTTTTTTTGGGGGGGGGTGAATCCCTTCCGGATTAATAGGGTATTTCTGTTTGGGAAAGCACTATTTCCATACACTTTCATGACTTTAGATTTTAAACTATATCTCATTCAAATATTTATTTATTTAAAATTAAGTTATACCTTAAGTAACTTCCTTATTTTCCCTCATATTCCATTCAATCGCCATCAAAACTCTTGTGCTGAAAGTGGCAGCACATTTCTTTCACACATACCAAACTCCCTTTTTACAGCTTCCCAAGCCTCATCGACTCTTAAACCCCTTGTCAACGTCCTCAAACCTTCATCAACATCGCTCAGACCCTCTGAAAACATCACTCTGTATCCTAACAGCTGTTCTTTCTCCTTTTCCTAATTTTTTACTACACAAATCAAGTTATATTTATTGACATGTATTAATACTATTTATACACATATTTCGCTCCATTATTTGAGTTAATAAGTTAAGATATTTTCCTAATAAAATATATTTTTAGAAAATAAGCATTTTAATTGATTTCAATAATGATTCCCAGATACCTCAGGAAAACAAATTTTCAAAAAAAATGTGTTCAGTCAATGATTTCCCCAATGAAGAGCCTGCGTGGGCACTAAGACTGTCCGCCTGCACGGCTCATATATGTCTTTATTGTGTCACTTCCTCCTATTGAAGTCCAATCTACACCGGTACATGTTCAGAAGAACTGATCCCAAAGCCTATACAGAGTCTTCAAAAGCTATCAGACTTTAGCAGCTGGTGTATGAACACACATACAATTATACAGCATTTTCTGCAGCTTCGCAAGACCTAATTTTAAACATTGTTGGTCAATTAGATATTTAGTGAGAACCCTCTATTTCCATTTCTTCCTCCATAATTGCAAAAATAAAGTTTTACTGACATTTTATTGACCCTACCACTGCATAGGACACATCTGTTACATGAACGCTACTGAATGGCACATACATTGAAAACTACGGAGAATTGAGACTTATCCAATTTACACTTCATAAATCATCTTAAAACGTTTCCAACCAAGGCAAAACCCACTTGAAATACGTTCATTCACATTTTTGGTAAACAAAAAGAGAGATTGTTACATATGTTCCCTATGATGCATCTACAGAGACAGAGAGAGAGAGAGAGAGACAGAGAGAGACAGACAGACAGACAGACAGACAGACAGGCAGACAGACACTAACACAGCCACCCACTCTCCCTCTCACACACACACACACACAATCTATCTCTCTATCTCTCTCTCTCTCTCTCTCTCTCTCTCTCAAAATTCAAATTCAAATTCAACGTGCTTTAGTGGCATGACCAAAAAGAAGTATTGCCAAAGCAATGGTGACAAACAACAGTTTTGAACATATATATGTACATTTGCATACATAAATACACAATATATATGTTAAAATCAGGTAACTGATTAATTTCAATTAAAAAGATTCAATCATAGTTCAGAGAGACATAAAACTGATATTGATAGTAATAATTGGGTGTAGCATAGGTGTCATTGCCTATGTCCAGGGGTGTCCCCTGTGTGAGTGGACTGAGTGTCCACTGTGTCCCTCAGGCTGTGGCTGGCAGCTGTATACTGGGCTGCCAGTAATATGCAGCTGGTCTCCTCTCCCAGAAGGACTGGCACTTTCTCCGAGTCTGGCAGGTCTGGAAATCTCTTATAGAGATCTGCTATTTTGGGGAAAAATTTTGCTCGTAAAAGTTTATATTTTTCACATTTTAGAATAAAGTGCAGCTCTGTCTCGACCTCTCGGCGTTGGCAGTGGGGACACAGCCTGTCCTCTCTGGGCAGCCAGGTCTGCCTGTGTCGGCCCGTCTCGATGGCCAGGCTGTGCTCACTGAGCCTGTATTTGGTCAGGATCCTTTTGTGTTTTTCGTTCGTTATTCATTTAAGGTTTTCTGACAATGTGTAGTGTCTTTTTAGGGCCCGATAGCACTGCAGTTTACTTTGTGCTTGTGTGTGTGTTTCCCAATGGGTGATGTAGTTTTCTTTGTGCTGTGTGATAATTTGGTTGACTCTGATTGTGTGCATGTGTGTGTTGCTGTCCTGAGGCTGGCCGGTGTCGGTGTGTGTCTGCACAGTGAGCCTGCGGACCAGCTGGCTGAGGGGGCTCCTCTCTGGGTTCAGCTCTTGGCATTGCAGGGCCTTGTGGTGGTAGGAGTGTGTGTCGCTGTTTATGAGATGGAGCCAGAATTTAATTGCTCTTTTGTGTATGTTGATTAATAATGGGTATTGGCCTAATTCTGCCCTGCATGCGTTGTTCGGTGTTTTCCTTTGCACCTGTAGGATATTTTTATGCAAGGTTTCTATTGGGTGTGTGTCCCATTGAGCAAACTCCTGCCCTGTGAGGGGACCCCACACCTCACTGCCATAGAGAGCAATGGGCTGGATTATGGATTCAAATATTTTTAGCAAGATTTGTACAGGTATTTTTATGCAAATGTGTCTCTTTATGGCATAGAAGGCCCTGCGTGCTTTCTCTCTCAGTGTCTTCACCGCCGTGTTGAAGCTTCCTGTTGAGCTGAGTGTGAGGCCTAGGTATGTGTAGTGGGTGCAGTGTTCGATGGTGCTGTATGCTAAAGTGAAGTGGGACCTAGTTCCCTGAGGCCTGGCCTTTTTCTGGAATATCATGGTATTTGTCTTTTTCATGTTTACTGCCAGGGCCCAGGTCTGACAGTACTGCCCCTGCTCTGTGGGCCACAGCAGCACCAGGTCATCTGCGTTGAGCAGGAACTTGACTTCTGTGTCATGTAGGGTGAGGCCGGGGGCTGCAGATTGCTCCAGCATTGTGGCCAATTCATTGATGTAAATATTGAATAGCGTTGGGGTCAGACTGCAGCCGTGCCTCACCCCACGCCTCTGATTGAAGAACTCTGTTCTTTTATTGCCAATTTTAACTCCGCACTCGTTTCCTGTATACATTGATTTGATGATGTCATATGTTTCACCCCCTACACCACTTTGGAGAAGTTTGTAAAATAAACCTTCATGCCAGAATGGACCAATTTTTTTTTTTTAATCTATGAAACAAGCAAATATTTTATTTTTATTTTGGTTGACGTGTTTGTCAATGAGGGTGTGTAGGGTGTAAATATAATCGGTTGTGCGGTGTTTTGGGAGGAAGCCAATCTGACTCTTACTCAGGACACTGTGCTCGGTAAGGAAGGCCAGTATCCGGGCGTTAATGATTCTGCAGAACATCTTCCCCAGGTTGCTGCTCACACAGATGCCCCGGTAGTTATTAGGGTCCAATTTGTCTCCACTCTAATGAATCGCGGTGATCAGTCCTTTATGCCAGCTGTCAGGGAAGTGGCCCACACTGAACACCAGGTTGAACAGCCGTAGCAGGGCCTGCTGTAGCTCAGGGCTGCTGTGTTTCAGCATCTCGTTGGAGATGCCATCAGGCCCGCATGCTTTCCTGGGCAGCAGGGCGCGCAGCTTCTCCTGCAACTCCTGCTCAGTAATAGTTGAGTCCAGGGGATTCTGGGTGTCTTTAAATGCCAATTCCATTCTTTTTAGTTTCACACTGATGTCATGCTGAGCTGATTTCTCAGTGTGGTGAATGTTTTCATAAAGTTTTTCAAAGTGTTTTTTCCAAAAATCTCAATTTTGAATGGCCAATTCTTCAGGTTTTAATTTATTACAGTTTTTCCAGTTTTCCCAGAATCTATTTGTGTTAATGGACTCTTCGATTATTGTCAGTTGCTTTCGGGTGTGTTGTACTTTTTGATCTAAGTGTTCCTTCGTTCCTCAGTTCCTTCCTTATTCTATTGCACTCCTTATCAAACCAATTCTCCTCTTTGTATTTTGTTGGGATGTTCTTTTTAATTTTCAATTTTGACTGTAAAGCTGCTTTTTCAAATATATGATTTAAGTATTTTATAGCCAGATGTATTCATTCTTTACTATGTTGATTTGGGGTGACCAGAAAGGTGTGTATTAGTGATTGGATGTCTTGATTGCCAATTGCTTTCTGGTACTCTTGTGTGCTGTCTGGAGCCCATCTGTAGGAGTGTCCGAGGCTGTACAGCTTGCTGGGCTGTGTGTGAGCGCTGCTGCTGTGCTCTGTCCTCTTCAGGAACACAGTGATTTGGCTGTGGTCTGATAGAGGTGAATGCACTGAGAGAGAAGGGGTCTAGGTCTGTGATGGCATAGTCTACCGTGCTGCTGCCAAGAGCTGAGCTGTAGGTGTATCTTCCCAGAGAGTCTCCCCGGATCCTGCCATTCACGATATACAGGCCCAGTCCCTGACAGAGCTGCAGTAATTTTTGCCCATTTTTATTCACTCCCCTGTCGTGGCTGTGTCTGAGGGAGCTGATGGGGGTGTTTAAGGGGGTGTGGCCGAATATGTGGCTGTCTCCCTGTGTGCTGGTGAAGTCAGGCAGGCTGCCTGTCCGGGCGTTCAGGTCCCCACAGATCAGCACACTTCCCTGGACCTGGAAGTGACAGACCTCAGTCTGGAGGTTGGGGAAGATCTCCTCATTGTGATATGGGGATTCTGAGGGGGGAACATACACAGCACACAGGAACACATCGGTTTGTGTAGAAATGATTTCTTTGCTTATTTTAAGCCATATGTGTGACTCTGCTGTTTTGATGGGCTGTATGGAGTCACTGAGCTCTGCTTTGTACCAGATCATTATGCCCCCGGAGTCCCTGCCGTGTCTGACGGAGGGCTTCTTCAGGGAGGGCACTATGACCTCTCTGTAGCCTGAGGGACAGTGACTGGACACGTCTGCCCGACACCATGTCTCTTGCAGGATGATGACATCCTTGTCTCTCACTCTATCTCTGAACTCCAGGTCTGTGTTCTTCAGCCCGAACACTGAGGTGCCCAGGCCCTGGATGTTCCACATGGTGATAGATAGGGATCGCATTTCTTTCTACTCTAATTAAGCAATTTATATACTCCTTTGGAATGAGATATATCTGGAAATGTGTGAGGTGGAAAGTAAACATATAAATAAATAGTAATACTGGTGATATGTAAAAATAGGAAACGAATAAATTAAAAAAATACAAATAAAAAAACTCCTGACTTACACTCCTATATACATACGCATACACACATATATCTACATATATACACATATATGTAAGCATCCATATATCTACATAATTTTTAGAAAATGTCCATATATATCAGTATATTACTACATTTATACAGGGGTGATTTTCAGATGTGGTAATAGCTAGTCACCTCCTGCAGTGGTTTCTTTGTTATGCACAGTTACTTATCTTATAAGTGCAGATGAGGTTGAGCAGGTGTCGGATCTCCTGCAGCTCCCCGGTGTCGGCCACTCTGCTGACCGCTGCTGCGTAGTTGCGCTGGCTGTGCTGCTGGGCTGTTCTGTCCATGTTGTGGATGGGCTCTAATCTGGGTCTGCTGTCCTGTGGTCGGGCGTATATAACTGAGATGAATATCATGGCAAAGTTGCAGCCATTTACAGAAATCAAATCTCAACTCCAAATTACTTAGGAATGCAACTACCCAGGTCTGTTTGTTGCCAGAACAATGTCTCCAGCGACGAAAGGATTAACAACCGTTGGTGTCATGAATCCTACCAATGACGACTGCCATGTCCCAAGTAACACACCACTGGGAAATTTTTACTCTCTGATAAATCAGCGAGGTGAAGAGTTCCAGGTTATTGAGGCTACTGTGCACAATATCAGGCAGACAGAAGGCACAAAGTTACCCACAGTGGACTTCAGTCAGTCTAAATTGAGTGATCCACAAATGGACCAGCTGGAGAACTTACTTTTGAAGTATTGTGATGCGTTTAGTTCACATGAACATGACTATGGCTGCACAGATGCTGTAAAGCACCACATTCGAACTGGAGATGCCCTACCGATCCGCCAACATGCTTACAGGACTTCTCCAGCTTTGAAGCAGGAAATAGAAAAACAAGTTCAGCAGTTGCTGGCCCATGACCTCATTGAGGAGAGCTGCAGCCCTTGGGCTTCACCTGTTGTTTAAGTCAAGAAAAAGGACGGCAGCTACAGATTTTGCAATGACTTCAAGAAATTAAACCCTGTCACTATACGGGACTCGCATCCCTTACCACGGATTTCTGAAGCTTTGGACAGCCTGGCAGGGGCATGCTGGTTTAGTACCATGGACCTGTCAAGTGGTTATTGGCAGGTTCAGCTGGCATCAGAAGACCGGGAGAATACCGCATTTACCACCGGCAGCGGCTTATACCATTTTAAGGTCATGCCAATGGGACTGACCAATTCACCACCTACCTTCCAACGTTTAATGGAGCTTTTGCTTCGTGGTCTACACTGGAAGATCTGCCTCATCTGTTTGGATGATGTTTTGTTTTTTAGCAAAACCTTTCCTGAACATCTGCAGAGTTTGGAAGATGTCTTTCTTCGCTTTTGAAAGGCAGGACTAAAGCTGAAGGCCAGTTAATGTTAGCTTGCACAGGATGAAGTCTCTTTCCTGGGACATGTAATCACCAAGGGTGGTCTCAGACCACATTCCAGGAAGCTGGACAAAGTGAAAGATTGGCCAACACCAAGAACACCTACTGAGGTGAGAGCTTTTGTGGGTCTCTGTTCCTATTACAGACGATTTGTTAAAAACTTTGCCCTAAAAGATGCAAAACAGGTATGTTCTTGTTGTAATGGATTATTTTACATGCTATGTGAATCTCTTTCCTTTAAAAGATCAGTGTGCAACAAGTGTAGCTCAATGCTTGTTTGAAGACTTCATCCGTCAACATGGTATACCTGAGACCATCCACACTGACCAGGGCAGACAGTTTGAGTCTGATCTGGTGAAGCAGCTGTGTAGCAAGTTGGGAATTGAGAAGACAGGAACATCTCCGTACCATGCCCAATCAGATGGCATGGTGGATAGACTGAACCGGACATTAAAAGACCAATTAGCTAAATACATCTACCAAAATGGAGGAGAATGGGACAAATACCTCTCACAGGTGGAACTTGCGTACAATTCAAGTGTACATTCCAGTACTGGATATACTCAATTTTTCCTTGCTCATGATCGGGAACCTTGTCTGCCTGTGGACGTTTTGTTGAACTGCAGTTCATTCACTACTCAAGCAACTCCGGGCACACCAGCTGCTTATGCCCAGGATGTCTTTAACCGCCTGTCACATGCTTTTGACATGGCCGCTGAGTAGTCGAAAGAATCTAAACTACTGCAAAAGACTCACTATGACTTTTAACCCCTATGCTGAAGGTGATCTTGTTTTCCTTGATGATCCTGCCAATCAAAGGAATAAACTTGCTCCTAGATGGAAAGGGCCATATAGAGTTCTGAAGAGGTTGGATAAAGACGGTTGTCCTGGCGTGACCTATGAAATCACTGACCCAAAAGATCCACGATCCAAATCATGGATTGTATATTATAATCTGCTGAAGGCATACAAAGGTCCTTGGTCTGACTTACCTGCTCATCCAGAAGCACCTCCACAGCTGTTTAGAGATCCTGATGATGCACCTGTCAGTCCGCCATCAACACTGACGGCTTTGTCTGGAGACGTCCCTTACCCACTTCCAGTTCCAGCGAGCTCCAGTCATCACTCGATGCCGTCTCTCTCTCTTCTTTCTTCCACAGCTCCTGTCCAGAGGGATATGCTACCTGTTCCAGGTGTTGTTCCACAGCCTGCTCTAGCACTTGAGCCATGCCCAGGTGTCACCCATTCTTCCAGCCTTCGGGATGCCCAAGTCACAGTGCACCCAGAGACTATGTCTGTTCTCTTACCTCAGCGACCCCAGACTCCTGTGGCATTACCTGCTGGATGTACCTAGTGGTCGTAAAGTTATGAAACCTGACAAGTTTAAAGATTTAGTTATTTCGTAGTACATACCTGTTTTCATGTTACATTACAGTTCAATTCAGTAATGGCTTCTAATTTGTCATTCTTAAAAAAAAAAAAAAAAGTTCCTATTGAACTGACATACATCTATTGTGATTTAATTACTGCAACATCAGTTTATCATTTGGAAAATCTAAGTGTGTATATATATATATATATATATATATATATATATATATATATATAAATGTAACATTAGAAATACTGTATGATTTATTTAATTAAGAAACGAGGACGTTTTAAATAAAGTGGGGGAAGACTGAGACATTAGTCTATTATTGAAAAAAATAAATATCTATGAAAAGGTATCGTAAATGAAATTAGAAACACTTTATACATTATTTTACTTTATATCAGGGAGAAATCGCTATGTGTTATGTTGTTCCCCTAAGAACATATTTCAGTTGCTTGTTGTAAAGCCGGACAGGTTAGAGTGACGCACGTCTTTGTGTTCTGGATAGAGAGGAGGTGGCGCTGCACTGCTGTGCTCGGCATTGTATTTGTAACTGCAACTTGGGCTCCAGCACCGGCACCATGTCGGTGGAAAAGCGCTAAGTGAGCTCACACTGAGCTCAGTGTAATGTCTGCTCTGGAGAGCTCACAGTGTGACCTAGTCGTGAATTCACGTCTTTACTGGGTAGTCCTTGACAACTTAATTGACTCAATTCTTGGGCTTAATTGGTCAAAATGACCATTGGTTGAAGGTACTCAGGGACTGATGTGTAGAGAGACTTATTAAACCTGCAGGATTGTGGTTTTCCCAGAACAGAATTAACCATTTACCACAAAGGAACATGGTAGGTGCTATTGCAACATGGATTACACAAAAAAATTGAAATCCAAGTATGTAGTGGTCCTTGGGCCATTGCGTGGTGATCCAGATCACTTCAGCACGAATTTTGAAGTGGTCTGGACTACAACTCCAGGTAGCCAATACTTTGTGGTTAAAAAACTTAATTTAATCCCTGTATTGTACGGAATTATAATAACAACTGTAAAACATAAGATAAGGGCCTGATAATAAATACAATACACAGGGACCACTGCTCCTTCTTCCAGACCAATGTATAGCCCACTTTTCTTTTAAATTATGTTTAAAACAAAATTGAGGAAGCAGTGGTTAGTTCTGAATCAAACATATTGACCCCCTCACTCAATCTGTAAGTCCTGCAGCAAACATTGGAATATGTATAGATATTTGCACAGACTGGTATAAATGTCCCTAATAAATAACCAAATGCCATTTTTGTTGTTTCAAATATGCCCAATATCTTACCAGTATGTCCGTTTAGTATGTCACAAAGGTTCCCTAAGCATGATACGAATGTTCCCTAGTTCATGTTACAGATGTGCCCTAGCACTTCTCTCTCTCTCTCTCTCTCTCTCTCTCTGTCTCTCAAATTAGTGCATTTGTATTGTCAAAGCAATTGGACATGCAAACATACATACATACATATGGAAAATAATGAATAAAATTATCAATCACAATAAGATGTAATGAAGTACAGAAAAACAAAATGTAATAAAATGTGATCTTTAATACACACAAATATGTATGGCTGGTCGGAAGCGTCTTGGACTCGGGTTCCTCTTCATTACTTATAACGCTATTGTCTTTTGTTTAATCTTTCCATGGAGGGGAACGTGGATGAGTTTGTACCATTCTTGGGAGGCTCTGCCTTGTTGGGGCAGAACTGTGATCCAGGTGAACAGCAGATCGGGCATAGGTGGGCATGTGGGCGGAGGAGGAGGAAGGCCGGTCAAGCAAATAAGCTTGCTAAGGTACGCAGCAGCAGCAAACAGCACCCCCATCCAGCCAGCCAGGCAGTCTGGCTGGCAGTGACTGAGTGGTTGACAGATGGCAAGCAACGGAATGCACGTGCTCTGTGATGTCATAGCAGTCAGCTCAGAGAGAGGCTTGTGATGTCATCGCTGAGCTGGCTGGCTCTGTGTGTCTTGCTGGCTGTGTGTGTGTGTGTGTGTGAGAGAGAGAGAGAGATAGAGTGTGTGTGTGTGTGTATGTGTGTGTGAGTGGGTGGCTGTGTTAGTGTCTGTCTGTCTGTCTGTCTGTCTTTCTGTCTCTCTCTCTCTCTCGCTCTGTAGATGCATCATTGGGAACATATGTAACAACCTCTCTTTTTGATATCCAAAAATGTGAATGAACGTATTTCACGTGGGTTTTGCATTGGTTGGAAACGTTTTAAGATTATTTATGAAGTGTAAATTGGATTTGTCACAATTCTCCGTAGTTTTCAATGTATGTGCCATTCAGTAGCGTCCATGTTTCAGATGTGTCCTATGCAGTGGTAGGGTCAATAAAATGTTAGTAAAATTTTATTTTAGCAATTATGGAGGAAGAAATGGAAATAGAGGGTCCTCACTAATTATCTAATTTACCAACAACGTTTAAAATTAGGTCTTGCGAAGCTGCAGAAAATGCTGTATAATTGTATGTGTGTTCAAACACCAGCTGCTATAGTCTGATAGCTTTTGAAGACTCTGTATAGGAAGTTGAAGAAAGTGTTTTGTGATAATTATATAATGTTTTATATTATTACAAGCTATAGAAGTAGTTTTGTATATACACTGAGCAGATTAGATTTAGCAGGACAAGTAAAGGGTCAACAAGGTTGGTTTGTTAGAAACTCCTGTAAGTAATGAAAGATTACACAGTGCCGAAATAGCCTACAGCTGTCTGCTGAGAATTTGTTTATGACTGAATTGTTTCTCCAGACAGGGAGGAATTGTTTTTGTTAAACAGCGATTGACACAAGGTAAATGAAGACCGTGGGATCGCATCTTCCTAGTGCACATCAAAGACAGACATCTGCTTTGGATCCATCACCTCTTTACGGGAGGACAGATCGTAAAACGGAGCCAGACCTGTATCTTCTGATTGGATGAACGGCCATAAGATGTTACGTCATTTTTCCAATAAAGTTGTACTCATGTCTGTAAACATTAAGTCTCACTGAAGGAATTATTCCTGACGTGGGGCTTCCGAGCGGCTCGATTAAAGTTCTGTTTGCTTTATCTCCGCGACTTCTCCACTTATTTCTGACACGGTTCTACAACTTGGCATCACGAACGAGGATCTGAACTTGCCTCCACTCCCGGGACCAAAGCATGGGTGAGTACCTTTAAAATGACCACCCTGTATATTTAGATTTGATCTCGGGATTGTGTGAGGCTCTCAGATTGTAATTTAAAGAGAACCTGTGGAGAGGTAGAGGTAAAACAAACAGAAAGGTTGACTGTACAGCGGAGGATCACAGTAGGGTGAACTCCAGGTAAGACAGATCTGTGGGGAGAGATGCCAAGGGAACCGAAAGGTACGACGAGGCCTGCTGAGCCCCAGGTTAAGCAAGGACATCCTTGTACGCCAGGGCCATAGTTAGTGGCAGTCAATAACCAGACGGAACCAGAGGTACATAAAGTCCAACGTTATAGCCCCATCGTTGGCAGAGATAGGATTGGCATAATGGCGTTAAATAAGTGTCTGTATGTGAATTCCTACAAGTTTTAATTGTTAAACTTAAAATGGTAAAGGCAAGATAAAAAAACGACAAAGTTTTCATAATTCTTTGTCTGAATAATAAGAATTTAGAGAAGAAATTGATCATAATAGATCAAGAAAACACCAAAGTAGTGTATTTCAAAGATTATTTTACATCTGATTTTTAATAATAACAATATAATAAATTAATAAATGCTAAGGGCTGTTTGAGACACTGCAGGGTCAACAAAACACGCCACTAATCTAATATCTGAATTATCTTTGGATGTCAATCTGTATGTGCTTTGTGTGTTTATGTATATATATAGTCTGAAGGTTATGTAAGGTAAATGTCTGTTTTGTATGCTTTGTATTTTTAATATTGTGCATAGTACAGAATAAGACTGAGAAGGGAAGTAACCAATAATTTCAGAATTATATTTACAATTACGCAGTTATTGATGTTTTAACAACAGATTAATGAGGATTTAGACATTTAACTGTATACAGAGTGCATAAAGCATCAGAAATTAGAAATGAATAATGTATCTATTATTAGAATAATGTTAAAGTAATACAAAACATACACTAAATACATAGATTAATAATACTAATAAAGTAAATAAATAGTAATGGTGTCCTCTAAGCCTCAGAAGAACAATAATTTGTTTGTTAAAAATCATATTATGGACAAATTCTGTAAAGTCAAATTAAAGGAAACTAAAGGCTGGAATCCACAGGAGCAGCACTCTGGTGCAGCCCTGAGTGACAGCCTGATGTAAAACCCATAGCAGGAGAATGTAAACAGTATAGTGACATATTATAGTCTTATTTTAGACAATATTTGGTTATTGGTGCATAGCATAAAATACCTGAAATAAAAGTTAAAATTGGACTTTGGATTTAAGATGAGTGAATTAGTCAAAAGGTAAGAATTTTAAGGATACTATAGAAATATAAATTATGAGCATTGAATAAGTGAGCTAAAATTAGTATTGCATAATTTTGAAGGAGAAAATAAAACTTAAAAATACTATTAGAATGAGTTTTACCAACCAGAAATAAAAAAATAAATGTTGAAAATTGAATTAGAGCTAATTTTTGTAATGGGAATCTGAGGAAACAGTGAAATTTGGTGAAGATATAAATACATAGATAACCAGATACTCCAGGAAATTAAAGGTGTGGTCATTTGGTAGCTGTGAGTTCCACAATGAAGAGTTTTTGAAATCCCCAGATATAAGATCCCTAAATACAAGGTGTAGGTAAGAAATGAACTATTGATCAGTTCAATCTGGCTTTGGGAACAGTTCTTCTGAACATGTACCGGTGTAGATTGGACTTCAATAGGAGGAAGTGACACAATAAAGACATATATGAGCCGTGCAGGCGGACAGTCTTAGTGCCCACGCAGGTTCTTCATTGGGGAAATCATTGACTGAACACATTTTTTTGAAAATTTGTTTTCCTGAGGTATCTGGGAATCATTATTGAAATCAATTAAAATGCTTATTTTCTAAAAATATATTTTATTAGGAAAATATCTTAATCTGTTAACTCAAATAATGGAGCGAAATATGTGTATAAATACTAATAATACATGTCAATAAATATAACTTGAATTGTCTAGTAAGAAATTAGGAAAAGGAGAAAGAACAGCTGTTAGGATACAGAGTGATGTTTTCAGAGGGGGCGTTGGGGCAGTGAAAGTGTCTGTGAGGTCAGCTCCCCACTGAGAGAGATAAGAGAGCTGCCTTGTAACTAAATACAGATGTACTACTACAAACCAAGCAACATTGTCAACCGATTGTAATGTCCTGGGAAATCGAGAATAGTAACATTACTAATGCTAATAATACTGATGTTGATACAGATAAATAGAAGAATAACTACTATTATCTGTCTTCACAGGAACCAGCAACAATGAATTTCCCTCACATTTAGTCCAAAGGTTCCCTACTCACATGCCATGACACATCAGTGCATAGTCTCCCCTCTCACATTGGCCTCCGCTCTAAGTGCTGCAGCCCATAATCCATCCTCATGGCCACTGATGCCAGTGTGTGTGGATGGACAGGAGGGAGGGGGATGGTGGAAACATACGATGCTTACCATACTCTGGTAAAAGTAATAAACCAACAAACTCTGCTGATTCCAATTGACAACAGGAGGGTGGCGATGTCCAGGAATAGACGGACAGATTATTAACAATGCATTTCTGATTGATTTCAGGTGCTGAAAAATAACAATTTTATCTTTCAGGAAAAGGCCTGAAGAAACAATATGGAAATAGATTGGGAAGAAACATGAATAGTCATACAACTCCAACCTCTTTTAAATCTAAGCACAAGGATACAGAGTCTGGTGGGACTATGGGCATTTCATGAACTATCCTTTCCATAGTTTATTAGAGTGACTACTGGATTGAAAGAATTGTGCTGTTTGGATGTGTGACTGAAGTGTGAAATGATATGTGATGTTTCAATGTGATGTAAGTGGATACACACTGAATAATGCTACAATGGTGTATTGTATTATTGTATATTGGAATTGAGTGAAAAACTAGTTCAAAAAAAATGTATGTGATAACAAAGCCAATGCTTTGTAATGAACGAATAATACATATTTGCTCTAGTTAAAAAAAAAAGGTTATATTGCATAATAAGTCTATTGGGCGATAGAATTGGCTTTAGAGCAGTGCCAATTTGGTTCTAACTTTTGGGAAATATAACTATTTACTTCTTCCGGTTTTGTATTCCTATTTTGCAAAACCGTTTCTAGGTGCTCAAGTCTATCAAATCAAAAGTCCCATCTTCTGGAAACCTTAACTTTCTGTCACCTATTGTCCAGTCAAACCATCGCGCACATCTTCACTCCATAGTTATCATACATATATCTGACATGTGTACCTTTGGGTGGCGGGTCACCCATTTTACTGGAGCCGTTACCACGCATTTTCTATGTAACGTTTTGTACACAACTACCAAGACATACAAGCACACAAAATAATAACAAAATGACAGGGGAAAAAAGAAAAAAGTAAAAAGAAATAAAAATATAACAAAACAAAACACAAATTAAAATAAATCCTATATACGAATAATAACAAACATGTTTTTCAATATGTTTGCATTTATATAACTTGTATATAACTTCATGATGTTTCTTCATTTACCATTTATGGTTCTACAAAACACGTGCATTTATATTATCACCGGCATATCAGATATTGAACAATTTTCTTGTTTCTAATTGTAGGTCAAACCTACCCTGCAGTTTTACAGACACACTTTTGTCTACGGGAACCCAAACAGGAAGACACAGTCCTGTTTCTTCACAAAGAAGAAGACACAGTCAAGTTCATGGTAACACTAAGAAACTTTGTTTCTTAACAAGCAAGAAAACATTTCCTGCCTCAAGTAATTGATATAAGGCAAGCAACAACGTTTAATAAAATATAGATTGCGTTACCTGATCATCAAAGGGCCAGGCGAGCAGACAAGTGAAAGCAAAGCACCGCAGTAGGGAATTTTTCAAAAAGGTTCCTTTACCTTTTTCTATTTTGCTGGCGCGGTTTTGCTGGTCATTGGTCTAGCCATTCCAGTCCTCTCTGTTAGGGTTAGCAATCCCATCCTCGTCGCCATGTAATGTGGAAGAAAAAACATCTTCAATCAGGTTGGAACGTTCGTTGCAATGCCTTTAATACACGCAGCGTGGAGAGGAACAGTGAATCAAGAAGATCCCAAAGTCGCTCTGCCTTCATTTAAAAGTCAGAGGCTTTTATACACAAAAAACAAAGATCTGGTTACAATCACAGAGTCATTACTATATTATCATTAGAGAGTTAGCTAAGCAGAATATATATCAGAGTTCATAGGTCAACACATGGATTAGGGGGCAGGCACTTCAATCATACTGTTTGGACATTGTCTCCAAGGTCCACATCGTAAATAACGAACAGAAAACAAGCTACCTTCTGGCATGTCCTCCTGGCTTGACCTTATCTTTCTTAAGTATACAAGAGAGTAGAATAGATATGAGGGAAAGAATTCTAACTTTCCTTCCACAGTGCCCAACACCTACCAGCATGTCCTTTTAGTATGTCACAAAGGTTCCCTAATTAGTTTTACAAATGTTCCCTGTATGTTATGAATGTACCCTAAGCATGTGACGAATGTTCCCTAGTTTATGTTACAGATGTGCCCTAGCACTTCTCTTTCTCAATTCAGTGCATTTGTATTGGAGGGGAAAGTGGATGAGTTTGTACCATTCTTGGGAGGCTCTGCCTTGTTGGGGCGGAGCTGTGATCCAGGTGAACAGCAGATCGGGCAGAGCTGGGCATGTTGCTGGAGGAGGAGGAAGGCCGGTCAAGCAAATAAGCTTGCTAAGGTATGCAGCAGCAGCAAACAGCCCCCCCATCCAGCCAGTCAGGCAGTCTGGCTGGCAGTGACCGAGTGGTTGACAGACGGCAAGCAACGGAATGCACGTGCTCTGTGATGTCATAGCAGTCAGCTCAGAGAGAGTTTCGTGATGTCATCGCTGACCTGGCTGGCTCTGTGTGTCTTGCTGGCTGTGTGTATGTGTGAGAGAGAGAGAGAGAGAGAGAGAGAGAGAGAGAGAGAGAGAGAGAGAGAGAGAGAGAGAGAGAGAGAGAGAGAGAGAGAGATTTTTAGATTTTTAACACCTTTATTTTACTAAAAAAAAACAATTAAAACAAACTAGAAACACATAAAAGACATGAAAAAAACTCCCGACATAAAAACACAGTCTATTCTAAAAACGCTCAATAAAAACCACTACACACGTGCTACCTATAAAATATTCAAGTGAATTAAACCAGTTGGTTTAAATGTCCAAAGTATATGGCACAGAGGGCAGCCCCGACACCCCACATCTGCAGAAAAGTGTCCAGGTCTCCCGTCAGGCTGTAGAAATTGTAATCCAGTCGCACTCTGGAGCTTACGAGAGACCTGAAGAGGGAGAGTGCACACTGTTGCTGCACGCGCTAAGTCTGACTTCTCCTACTGCTCAGGATAGTCAGCTTAGCCTGCCCCACTAGAAGTTTGCTAAATGACAAACATGTCTGTGGCGCTGCTTGTACTGGACTCCCAAAATAAACACAGAGCGTGAGAAAAGGAGGCCCAGCTGCTTGAACAGGCTCTCCAGTGCAGTGAACAGCAGCTCTAATCTAGGGCAGTGGCAGAAACAGTGAAAAAGTGTCTCTTTCTCCCCGCAGTGGGGGCAGGTGTCACTCACTCGGGGGTCCAGTGTATGTGCAAAAGAGTTTGTTGCGATGACGCCATGCAGAAGCCATGCAGAAGCGGGGGCTTGTTCAGGCTCCTCCAGGCTGGGCAGGCATCTTCACCCAGAGCCAGGTGCTCCCTCCAGGGGGTGTCAGGGAGGGGCTGCAGCTGCTGATGGTGCAGCTCCCTCACACTGAGCTGTGGAGACAGACACACTACAGAGACTGTGAGGCGACAGAAGGCGGCCTGATGAGCTAGGGGGGACTGAGAGACACAGACAAACAAGGGGAAAGACGGTGTCAGGGTCCTTGGGCCAGCAGTGCTGCGTGAGAGCCTGGAAAAGCCGCTCCACAGCGCCTATGGGAAGGGCGTTCTGTACTGCCCAGAGAAATCTGGTTACGACTCTCAGTGACCTCATACCCAGCCTGGCAGCCAGGCTGTCGGCACCAACCCACTGTCCCCTGTTAAAATCCAACAAATCCCTCAGCCGGATCACGTCGACCTTAAGCAGGACTGACCTGAGGCTGCTGGAGAGCAGGAGTGGACAGCTAAAACCGGGGTTATACAGCAGTGGCTCCTCTAACAGCCAATACAGACTGCTGCCGCCCCAGCCCCCTACCCAGGGAGAAGCGCTGCCACACCTCTAAAACAGTACAATAAAAAACAGGCAGGGAAGGAAGTATATGGGGACGTGTCTTAAGTAAAAACATGTGTCTGTCATAACAAGTGTCCAGGGCGGGAGACACTGGGGATCTGGAGGGTACAGGAGCCTCTGAGCTGCCTGCAGACGAAACCCCTGTCCCCCCTCCTGGAGCGGCAGGTACAGCACTGCTTTGCGCACCCAGTGCAGCCCGTCCCAGAAGAAATCCAGGAGCAGGGTCTGTATCTGGGACACTAGGGCCGGTGGGGGGTCCAGACATGCATAAGTGTGCCAGAGCATTGAGGCCACCAAGATATTAATAACAATTGCTCACCCCCTAATGGAGAGCTGGGGCAGCAGCCAGCGCCATGCCCTCAACCGGCCCAGTACCCTCTCCAGCAGGCCAGCCCAGTTCTCCTGCGTCTCCCCCAAAGTCACACCCAGCACCCGAGGGCCTGAGTGAGACCACTGCAGCCCCGCAGGGAGGGCAGGGGGTGCAAAAACCTCCCACACCCCAACCAGATGAGCGGTGCTCTTGCCCCAGTTGACCCTGGCTGAGGAGGCCCTGCTGAACTCCTCCAGACTCTCCCACAATGACCTGGACGTCTCGCTGGCCAGACTGTGTGTCTCAGCAGCATAAGCCAACACCCTGACCGCCTGCTCTGGGTGACAAGGGATGGACAGCCCAGCTAGCAACTGCCTCAGCCTGTGCAGCAGGGGCTCGATAGAAAGGGAGTATAGCATCCCTGACAGACTGCAGCCCTGTCTGATGTCTCGATGGATGTGGATATGCTCACTCAGGCCACCATTGATCTTCAGCACAATAAACACACGACAGTACAGCAGCTGAATAAATTCTACGAACCGCGGGCCGACACCAACTGCTCTCAGCACCTGAAACAGGCACTGCGGCCGGCATGATGTCTCTGAGCCGCTTAGCCAGAGCCTTAGACAGGATCTTATAGTCCTGACACAGCAGCGCCACTGGCCTCATGTTCACAATGGAGGACAGATTCCCCTTCTTGGGCAGCAGGGTCAGAATAGCTCTACGACAGCTAATGGGCAGCAGCCCAGCTCACAGGCCCTCCTGCAGCACTGAGAGCAGGTCCGGGGCCAGCTCAGTCCAAAACTCTGAGAAAAACTCCACAGTGAGCCCATCCAGCCCCGGTGCCCAGCCCTTATTGAGCTCTTGCATTGCACAGGTCAGCTCTGCTAGGGTTAGTCGGGCCTCTAACCCCTTGACCCCATCCTGTGGGACCTTAGGCAGACCCTACAGAAACTGCTGCTGCTGCTCCAGGCTGCCCGGCTCTGCGGAGTACAGCTCCCTATAGAACTGGGTGGCATGACTACACATCTCTTGCCCATCCTGTAGCACGCGGCCCTCAGCCGTCCTCAGGCAGAGCATCACCCTGTTCTGCTGCCGCCTGCATTCTATCCCAAAGAAGAACTTGATGGGCGCATCCATCTGTGTCAGGCTCTGGAACTGCGAGCGCACCATTGCTCCTCGAGCCCGCGTCCTTAGCAGCTCTGACAATGCCTGCTGCATCGCATTGAGGTCCTCTAATGCCCCTGAATCTCCAGAGTCCAAGGCTCGGTGGAGCACCTGAATCTCTCCTTCTAACTCCTTCATAGATTCATTCAAGCTGTCAGTCCTATGCTCTGTGTACTTCTGGCAGAAGAGCCTGGTCTGAACCTTGCCAATGTCCCACCACTGTCTCAGGGAGGCAAACCTAGGGCGCTCTGATCTCTGCCAAAAGAAAAGAAAAGAATTACAAAAAATCCTGTCCTGCAGCAAGCTATTATTGAAAAGCCAGTAGGCACTGCGCAGCCAGACAGGAGGCAGGGTGACACTCACAGTGATGAGACAGTGGTCAGTGGTCAGGTGGGGGTGATATGGCAGCCACCGATCAGATTGACATGATGTCTAAAGGTATAAAATCTATCCAGCCTGGCTAGCGACATAATGCTAGAACCCGGCCTCACCCAGGTGTACTGTTTCACCTTTGGGTTGGCATTCCTCCAGACATCGACCAGATTGTGCAACTGTGTATTACCTTCCAGCTGTTTTGCCGACTGTGGACTGGGCTCCAAATGATTCCTATCTAATCTATAGTCCACAGTACAGTTCCAATCACCCCCCCAAAACCAGGATCTCCTCAGCCCCACAGTCTGCTAGCGCTTTGCTGAGCACCGAAAACACTGACAGTCTGTCTCTCACAGCATTGGGGGCATAGATATTAATAAACACTGTAGCATTATGTTGGGTGTATTTTTATAAGAGCATTTTAGCTCTGAGCTGAAGCACTGACCTCTCCCCCCAAAGTTATCAGATTTTCTTAACTCATCAGCTTGGAACTGGTTTACATCAAGATGACAGTTTCGGGGAGGATGGCACCACAAATAGGCCAAATAGTTTGGAATCCTGCTGTGGGATGTCTGGAGAAGTGGGCCTGTAGGTAATATAACTCTTTGAACTGGAAATCCAATCTCACAAACTCAAGAACCAATCACCTATTGATCTGACAGGCGTATACAGAACAGCACACGGTCTCGCTCTCTCTCTCTCTCTCTCTCTCTCTCTCACCTGAACCAGAAACTCGCTGCCACAGCTCAACCTGAACCAGAACCAGAAACCAACTAAGTCTTTGCCAGCAACAGAAGAGTTAAACTGGGAGAAGGAGATTGAGTCGTACGAGGAATTCTTTTAAAGGACTTTATCAAATAAAGAATTTTACAG
This sequence comes from Amia ocellicauda, assembly GCF_036373705.1. Lineage (NCBI taxonomy): Eukaryota > Metazoa > Chordata > Actinopteri > Amiiformes > Amiidae > Amia > Amia ocellicauda. The sequence continues at coordinate 42,447,240 of NC_089855.1, read as the reverse complement.
ACTGCGCTGCCCGCCTGTGCCCACCTGATCAGTGGAGTTTTTACAGCTGGACACGTCGACTGTATACGAAAGTGTCAGTCATTTAAATAGCTACTGAGTCTTAAGAAACTCGATCCTTGGAACGAACAGGGCCCTGCTTTCCTCAAAGACTTTGTCTTCAAGTAACTATGGTGGAAACCCTGCTTACAAAGAAGATTTTGTGCACAACCTTGGAGCCTTCAAACCAGTGGAAAATCGGTTTGGAAAAGACTACATTCGCGAAACCCCAACTTCCAGGTGCATCGATTGAGTGGAAGTTCTTGGACAAAGCCGAACTGGACTGCCTTTGTTCCAAACCACACGGACCTCGTGCCATGTGCTGTTATCTGAGCCCGAAGCCAGAGAGGCCTCTCTGCGACGAAGTTCAGATAAGTTTAACAGTTTGGAGTTCATGATTCATGACATTTGAGAAATAAATTAGAAATGTTAATCTGTGATTCATAACTCTAGAATGTGTAATATCATTTAGTTTTCTTCAATATAAATGTGTGTTGCATTAAACTGTTTTGTTGATAATTTTAGAAATAAAATCTGTCAACGCCGAGAAATATCTTCTCATTCCTGTTTAACTGTTTAGTCTGAAATTGACACAAGTTAATAGACACCAGATTATAGGTGGCCCTGCCTATCCTTAATCATTGAATAATAATCAAGTAATGATAGGATCTTTCTCGGCACCTACGTAAATGAGACTGATATATACATAACGAGAAGTTACCTGACATAAATACTATCCTGCGTAGTTATTTAATGTCTGACTAACAATACTAATGAGAGACTCACCTTCGTCTTACTAACCGGTATTGTGGTCAATGTGTTTATAACCTTTTTTGTTTAACCATTTGTGTGATATCATATGCGATCACATGGTCTTTGATTTGGTCAAGGAAGTGATTTGTCTTTGAGTTGTTGATCTAGAGATGAATGTTAATTAGTTTTGCCCTTTTGTATAATTGGTGTAGTGCTACAATTAGTCTTTGTTTTTGAATAAATTTGACAATTTATATCTTTGGAATTGGAGTCTGCGTCCAATTATTACAGAAATTGAGTTCTACAAGATTCCAGGATTCGTGATAAGGTGATACTATAAATTCACTTCTTGAATTGAAATTTATAAGTGTACCTTACGCTACAATAAACAGAACTATTATTTTGAAAGTGTGCAATTTGTAGCCGAAACCGAAGCACACCGGAGCCCCGGAGCGCGGACGGAACAGAGTCGGATTAGCTATCAAAGATAATAACTAATAACACAAATAGACACAGACAATAATAACAACGGTGGTGACAGCACAGCCGTGAAGCCAAATAACCGAGCAATAATAATTGTTAATAAACAATTGTAAGAGAATTTTGAATGCTCGTTTTTTCAGTCAATCTAAATAAATAGTTGAACTGAAAACTCATAGGTCTATTGGTTTCTCTTTTAAGATTCTTTTTAGAGGGAAGATGTGGTCAAGTCACAGATGTGCAATAATCATTTATTTTGACAAAAACAGGAAACTAATATCATTCAATTATAGTACTGAAAATAAGTAATATTAAGCTTCTGCTGGATTACAGTAAAAAACAGATAATACCCATTTTCTTCTTTCTCCTCACAGTACAGCTTATAGGATGAAGAAGTTAAGAGAACTCAAATTCTCTTTGTTTTCCCTTTTATAAGGTTTCCTTCCAACCAATAGCATTTTGCCACCACCATGACTTGGGTGCTTTATGATAATGTAATTATGAAGTGGGGGTCCCTTCGAATTTGGCTAGGAACCGATAAGAGGACAGGTCCCTTTTGGTCTTCTGGACATACAGACAAGGTTACCAGGGGCTACCAGAGGCTACCAGTGGCTACAAAGGAACTGTCCATTGCTTATATTTAAATAAATTCTGTTATCCAATCAAAAAACATAACAGCCATTACTGTTATCTGTGTCTGGTGTACTATACGCTCCTATACTGTACTATCAAGAGTATGCGCTACACACATTCATATCGGTTTCCTCTTTAAGTAAAGATGACATTTAAAAACCTTTACATTAAATCTTCTATTTAACATTTAACAAATTTTATAATTGATAATTATATATATATATACAGTATGTAATTACATAATTATTTAAAAAGCTATAATTCTTCTAAATAGTTATTTCTGTTCTAATTATTGTAAATAAGCAATTATTTTTAAAAGAGAAGAGTCTGGAATAAGAAATTATGCAGGTTTTCCATTATGTAGAGAGGGAAAAAAAACACAGAAACTGCATGCAACTTCCATAACACACCATTTTGGGCAACACAAATGTTCCCATGTAAATTAGACTGAGTTGACTATCTAATTTACATAGAGGACATTTAGCACCCCCTGGATGTGCCCTGGATGTGCCCTGGATGTGCATCCCACAAATCTCCATCAACTGCAAGATGCTATCCTATCAATATGGGCCAACATTTCTAAAGAATGCTTTCAGCACCTTGTTGAATCAATGCCACGTAGAATTAAGGCAGTTCTGAAGGCGAAAGGGGGTCAAACACAGTATTAGTATGGTGCTCCTAATAATCCTTTAGGTGAGTGTAGATTGGACAGATATGTTGTTTGTTAATGAAATGGTCATTATCTGGTCCGGTGTCACGCTGAATCCAGTGCCCCTACGAGTCATGTGTCCCGGGTTGGTTTGCGCATGAATAAATTCATTTTCTTAGCACAGGGCGAGTTACACAAAACATACATATTCTACAGTAAGAGAAGATCAAATACACAGTAAGATCTGTTACACTGATGTGCTTTGCGAGCGATCACACGCCAGCAGTTCCGACGATGTATTATTATTATTATTATTATTATTATTATGTATTTGTTAGCAGACGCTCTTATCCAGGGTGACTTTCAAAACATAGGAGCATTGCTGTGTGTCTGGCAACAGGGACAATGCAACAGTGATTTTAGACCTTCATCACAGACTTCATCAATAAGCACAATATCCCATCAAAGCATTAACATCACCTGAGATGGTCCAACAGTTTATTGATCTGCCCACAATTGTGCCGCAAAAACCAACAAAACAGTTGCATCCATAATCAATAGGCTAGCCAATTGTTTTTTAAATAAGAATAAAATTAAAGATACGCCACAAAATGAATGAAAATGTGAACTGTGTGCATGGTGACGAATGCATGTGAACTCATCTTGTATTTTAGTCAATACAGTGAAAGTGTCTGAAATAGCAAATCGGTGTAAATCCCTTAATGCATCAATACAAATAAATACAAATAAAAGGCTGATCTTAGCATATTCACATACTTCTATGTTCGTTTCTGGTTTTCTACATGTGATTTCGTGTTTTTTGTTTGGTTTTTACAATGTATCTGTGCTGTGTGTAGACGTGGAATGAGTTTGATTGTGATGTTAAATAGGGTTTAGAAACACAGTCGCCTCGGGGCTGATTATTATTGCTGTGTTTCTTCACTTCTACTCAAATACAAAATTGAGGAAGCAGTGGTTAGTTCTGAATCAAACATATTGACCCCCTCACTCAATCTGTAAGTCCTGCAGCAAACATTGGAATATGCATAGATATTTGCACACATTTCTCTCTCTCTCTCAATTCAGTGCATTTGTATTGTGAAAGCAATTGGACATGCAAACATACATACATACATACATACATATATATGGAAAATAAACAATACAATTATAAATCACAATAAGATGTAATAAAGTACAGAAAAACAAAATGTAATAAAATGTGATCTTTAATACACACAAATATGTATGGCTTGTCGGAAGCGTCTTGGACTCGGGTTCCTCTTATAACGCTATTGCCTTTTGTTAAAGCTTTCCATGGAGGGGAACGTGGATGAGTTTGTACCATTCTTGGGAGGCTCTGCCTTGTTGGGGCGGAGCTGTGATCCAGGTGAACAGCAGATCGGGCATAGGTGGGCATGTGGGCGGAGGAGGAGGAAGGCCGGTCAAGCAGATAAGCTTGCTAAGGTACGCAACAGCAGCAAACAGCCCCCCCATCCAGCCAGCCAGGCAGTCTGGCTGGCAGTGACTGAGTGGTTGACAGACGGCAAGCAACGGAATGCACGTGCTCTGTGATGTCATAACAGTCAGCTCAGAGAGAGGTTCGTGATGTCATCGCTGAGCTGGCTAGCTCTGTGTGTCTTGCTGGCTGTGTGTGTTGAACCGTCTTAGAAATAAGTGGAGAAGTCGCGGAGATAAAGCAAACAGTACTTTGATCGAGCCGCTCGGAAGCCCCACGTCAGGAATAATTCCTTCAGTGAGACTTAATATTTACAGACATGAGTACAACTTTATAGGAAAAATGACATAACATCTTATGGCCGTTCATCCAATCAGAAGATGCAGGTCCGGGTCCGTTTACGATCTGTCCTCCCGTGAAGAGGTGATGGATCCAAAGCAGATGTCCGTCTTTGATGTGCACTAGGAAGATGTGATCCCACGGTCGTCATTTAACTAGTGTCAATCGCCCATTAACAGAAACAATTCCAGCCTATCTGGAGAAACGGTTAAGTCATAAACAAATTTACAGCAGACAGCTGTAGGCTATTCCGGCACTGTGTAATCTTTCATTACTGATAGGAGATTCTAACAAACCGACCTTGTTGACCTTTTACTTGTCCTGCTGAATCTAATCTGCTCAGTCTGTAAACAAAACTACTTCTAATGCTAGTATTAATATAAAACATTATATAATTATCACAAAACACTTTCTTCAACTTCCTATACAGAGTCTTCAAAAGCTATCAGACTTTAGCAGCTGGTGTTTGAACACACATACAATTATACAGCATTTTCTGCAGCTTCGCAAGGCCTAATTTTAAACATTGTTGGTAAATTAGATAATTAGTGAGGACCCTCTATTTACATTTCTTCCTCCATAATTGCTAAAATAAAGTTTTACTGACATTTTATTGACCCTACCACTGCATAGGACACATCTGTAACATGAACGCTACTGAATGGCACATACATTGAAAACTACGGAGAATTGAGACTAATCCAATTTACACTTCATAAATAATCTTAAAACGTTTCCAACCAAGGCAAAACCAACGTGAAATACGTTCATTCAAATTTTTGGTAAACAAGAAGAGATTGTTACATATGTTCCCTATGATGCATCTACAGAGCGAGAGACAGAGAGAGACAGAAAGACAGACAGACAGACAGACACTAACACAGCCACCCACCCACCCACTCACACACACTCTATCTCTCTCTCTCACACACACACACACACATACACACAACCAGCAAGACACACAAAGCCAGCCAGCTCAGCGATGACATCACAAACCTCTCTCTGAGCTAACTGCTATGACATCACAGAGCACGTGCATTCCGTTGCTTGCCATCTGTCAACCACTCAGTCACTGCCAGCCAGACTGCCTGGCTGGCTGGATGGGGGGGCTGTTTGCTGCTGTTGCGTACCTTAGCAAGCTTATCTGCTTGACCGGCCTTCCTCTTCCTCCGCCCACATGCCCACCTATGCCCGATCTGCTGTTCACCTGGATCACAGCTCCGCCCCAACAAGGCAGAGCCTCCCAAGAATGGTACAAACTCATCCACGTTCTCCTCCATGGAAAGCTTTAGCAAAAGGCAAAAGCGTTATAAGAGGAACCAGAGTCCAAGACGCTTCCGACCAGCCATACATATTTGTGTGTATTAAAGATCACATTTTATTACATTTTGTTTGTCTTTACTTTATTACATCTAATTGTGATTGATTTTATTTGTTTATTTTCCATATGTATGTACGTATGTATGTTTGCATGTCCAATTGCTTTGACAATACAAATGCACTAAATTGAGAGACAGAGAGAGAGAGAGAGAGAGAGAGAGAAGTGCTAGGGCACATCTGTAACATAAACTAGGGAACATTCGTCACATGCTTAAGGAACATTCATAACATACAGGGAACATTAGTAAAATGAATTAGGGAACCTTTGTGACATACTAAAAGGACATACTGGTAAGATGTTGGGCACATTTGAAACAACAAAAATGGCATTTGGTTATTTATTACGGACATTTATACCAGTCTGTGCAAATATCTATGCATATTCCAATGTTTGCTGCAGGACTTACAGATTGAGTGAGGGGGTCAATATGTTTGATTCAGAACTAACCACTGCTTCCTCAATTTTGTTTTAAACATAATTTAAAAGAAAAGTGGGCTATACATTGGTCTGGAAAAAAGGAGCAGTGGTCCCTAAGACAATTCTTTTAGTTTTTTGACACAATTCCTAAAACCCATTTTCTTTAAAATATGTTATCAATTTGCATTAATAGATCATCCAAACTACAATCATACTAATCATGAAAATGTTCATATTATTATATTCTAAGGGTTCTAGTCTATTGTGTATTGTAATTATTATCAGGCCCTACTCTTATGTTTTACAGTTTTTATTATTATTCCGTACAATACAGGGATTAAATTAAGCATTTTAACCACAAAGTATTGGCTACAGTTATGATGCCTACTTCACTGTTCATATGCATACAGTTTCTGAGGTCTGGACCACTGCACAGTAGTCCCTGGAGTTGTAGTCCAGACCACTGCAAAATTCGTGCTGAAGTTATCTGGATCACCACGCAATGGCCCAAGGACCACTGCAAACTTGGATTTCAATGTTTTTGTGTAATCCATGTTGCAATAGCAACTACCATGTTCCTTTGTGGTGAGCTGGTTAATTCTGATCTGGGAAAACCACAATCCTGCAGGTTTAATATGTCTCTCTACACATCAGTCCCTGAGTACCTTCAACTAATGGTCATTTTGACCAATTAAGCCCAAGAATTGAGTCGATTAAGTTGTCAAGGACTACCAGTAAAGACGTGAACTCACGACTAGGTCACACTGTGAGCTCTCCAGAGCAGACATTACACTGAGCTCAGTGTGAGCTCACTTAGCGCTTTTCCACCGACATGGTGCCGGTGCTGGAGGCCGAGTTGCAGTTACAAATACAATGCCGAGCACAGCAGTGCAGCGCCACTACTCCTCTCTATCCACCACACAAAGACGTGCGTCACTCTAACCAGTCCGGCTTTACAACATGCAACTGAAATAATATGTTCTTAGGGGAACAACATAACACATAGCGATTTCTCCCTGCTATAAAGTAAAATAATGTATAGAGTGTTTCCAATTTCTTTTACGATACCTTTTCATAGAAATTTATATTCTTCAATAATAAACTAATGTTACAGTCTTCCCCCACTTTATTTGAAACGTCCTCGTTTCTTAATTAAATAAATCATACAGTATTTCTAATGTTACATTTTTATATATATATATACTTAGATCTTCCAAGGGATAAACTGATGTTGCAGTAATTAAATCACAATAGATGTATGTCTATGTATTTTTTAAGAATGGCAAATTAGGAGCCATTACTGTATTGAACTGTAATGTAACATGAAAACAGGTATAAACCAAGAAAGAACTAAATCTTTAAACTTGTCAGGTTTCATAACTTTACGACCACTAGGTACATCCAGCAGGTAATGCCACAGGAGTCTGCGGTCGCTGAGGTAAGACACAGTCTCTGGGTGCACTGTGACTTGGGCATCCCGAAGGCTGGAAGAATGGGTGACACCTGGGCATGGCTCAAGTGCTAGAGCAGGCTGTGGAACAACACCTGGAACAGGTAGCATATCCCTCTGGACAGGAGCTGTAGAAGAAAGAAGAGAGAGAGACGGCATCGAGTGATGACTGGAGCTCGCTGGAACTGGAAGTGGGTAAGGGACGTCTCCAGACAAAGCCGTCAGTGTTGATGGCGGACTGACAGGTGCATCATCAGGATCTCTAAACAGCTGTGGAGGCGCTTCTGGATGAGCAGTGTGGTCAGTGTGGATGGTCTCAGGTATACCATGTTGACGGATGAAGTCTTCAAACAAGCATTGAGCTACACTTGTTGCACGCTGATCTTTAAAAGGAAAGAGATTCACATAGCATGTAAAATGATCCATTACAACAAGAACATACCTGTTGCCTTGAGAAGTGACTGGTAGCTCGGTGAGGTCAGCAGCAATTTTCTGGAATGGACGATCCACCACAATAGGTTGTAAAGGAGCTCTAGCTTTTGGTGTTGGAGCACTGCGAGTCTGACATGTAAAAACACTCTGTACAGAACTTGTAAATGTCACGTGACATGTAAGGCCAATAGCAGATTTTTCTGGCTCTCTGCAAAGTTCGTGCAGTCCCTAAATGTCCACTGAAGACATTTCCATGCAGGTGAGTGAGGGCTGTCTGAATGAGGGATTCAGGAAGAACCAATTGGTAAGTATAGGCTTTCTGCAGAAAGTTTTTAATTTCTTGACAGAGGATCCCATTTTCCAAAGTCAGGCGAGGAAACTCATACCAGAGCTTTTTCAGAGCTGACGGGGAGTTTTTGATTCGTCGTGCAGTAGGTCTTCGGTTATCCATTTCTTTCCATTTCATCACAGTTCTCAGAATGACATCCGCTTGTTGTTTCTGCTTCAGTTCATCAATGTCTATTGCTAAATCTTCACAGGTTTGTCTTACAGGAACAGCTTGTTCAGGCTGTAATTCAGAAGACCAACTGTTTTGCATCTTTTTGGGCCAAGTTTTTAACAAATCGTCTGTAATAGGAACAGAGACCCACAAAAGCTCTCACCTCAGTAGGTGTTCTTGGTGTTGGCCAATCTTTCACTTTGTCCAGCTTCCTGGAATCTGGTCTGAGACCCTTGGTGATTACATGTCCCAGGAAAGAGACTTCATCCTGTGCAAGCTGACATTTACTGGCCTTCAGCTTTAGTCCTGCCTTTCAAAAGCGAAGAAAGACATCTTCCACACTCTGCAGATGTTCAGGAAAGGTTTTGCTAAAAACCAAAACATCATCCAAACAGATGAGGCAGATCTTCCAGTGTAGACCACGAAGCACAAGCTCCATTAAATGTTGGAAGGTAGGTGGTGCATTGGTCAGTCCCATTGGCATGACCTTAAAATGGTATAAGCCGCTGCCGGTGGTAAATGCGGTCTTCTCCCGGTCTTCTGATGCCAGCTGAACCTGCCAATAACCACTTGACAGGTCCATGGTACTAAACCAGCATGGTCCCTGCCAGGCTGTCCAAAGCTTCAGAAATCCGTGGTAAGGGATGCGAGTCCCGTATGGTGACAGGGTTTAATTTCTTGAAGTCAATGCAAAATCTGTAGCTGCCATCCTTTTTCTTGACTAAAACAACAGGTGAAGCCCAAGGGCTGCAGCTCTCCTCAATGAGGTCATGGGCCAGCAACTGCTGAACTTGTTTTTCTATTTCCTGCTTCAAAGCTGGAGAAGTCCTGAAAGCATGTTGACAGATCGGTAGGGCATCTCCAGTTCAAATGTGGTGCTTTACAGCATCTGTGCAGCCATAGTCATGTTCATGTGAACTAAACACATCACAATACTTCAAAAGTAAGTTCTCCAGCTGGTCCATTTGTGGATCACTCAATTTAGACTGACTGAAGTCCACTGTGGGTAACTTTGTGCCTTCTGTCTGCCTGATATTGTGCACAGTAGCCTCAATAACCTGGAACTCTTCACCTCCCTGATTTATCAGAGAGTAAAAATTTCCCAGTGGTGTGTTACTTGGGACATGGCAGTCGTCATTGGTAGGATTCATGACACCAACGGTTGTTAATCCTTTCTTCGCTGGAGACATTGTTCTGGCAACAAACAGACCTGGGTAGTTGCATTCCTAAGTAATTTGGAGTTGAGATTTGATTTTTGTAAATGGCTGCAACTTTGCCATGATATTCATCTCAGTCATTGCAGGAATGTTGATTGGCGCAAATGTCACAGCATTGCAACAAAGAGGTGTGATTTGCTTAGAGAACAACAGTGGGACTTTCCAGTTCCACAACTGTAATTGTCCTTGTACATCAATCACTGCATGGTGTTTCTGCAGAAAATCCCATCCGAGTATGACAGCTTGATTGGAATTTCTTATCACTTGAACATCATGATGAAAAACCTCCTCTCCAAGTCTAATACTAATGGTTAATGTTCCAAGAGTATCAAGGCACTCACCAGTCACTGACCTTGCCAACACGTATGTCTTTCTGATAGACTTTGTCTTCAGTGCTGGAATTGACACTCTTAAATTTTCACTGATCAAAGAAATTTGTGAACCAGTATCAATGAAGGCTTGAACAGCAGTGTCTTCAATAACAGCAAAACAATATGAGGTTGGAGACTCTTTTGAAGCTTAAGCTTCAGACTCTGAGTCCCTGTTATTCGATGTAGCAGCTACTTGGCCCGCAGCACCTGCTACCACTCGTTTCCCTGATAGGTGGGATCCTCAGAATCAAAGCAAAGATGACGTTTGCTGTATCTGCAATCAGGCCTTCTCTCATGGTGATGTGGACTGGGTGTTCTCCTGGTGTACCTGTCCCTTGAGTGTGAGTAGGATGCAGATGGACTACGAGAATATCTTGAACTGCAGTGCTGATCAGGGTGAGATGAGTGATAGCGATTGCTAGGACTGTTAGTTCTTGAATAGTAATGGTTGCTTGGTGATGAAGACCACCTTTCATATTTTTGCCTATGTAGGGAATGATGTCCGGGTCTTGGTCCAGGAGACATGTTTCTATAAAGGTGAAGAAACATCTCTTTGTGATCTAGAGGAAGAATTATACCCATCAGGGGATGCTTTTCGTGATGCACGATATTGCTCTCGTTTCATCCATTCTGGAGAGGGCTGACGGTCCTTTTTCCCCTCTTTGTACTGGCTGTGCCCATGTTTGAGATTTTCTTGCTGTTGCTTCAACTGGCTCACCTCTACTCTGAGTGCTTTAACATCTGCAGTTAAATCTGCAATAGCTTGTAATAATTTGGGGGATTCCTCTGACGTAGATGAAATGGACTTGCTTGACACCATAGCTGTTAGGATATTTCCAGATTTACATATAGATGGTTGTTCCAGAACCTTCTCATTTATTGTGCTTTAGAAATGTGAAGAGGCAGTTCTTAATGCTTCCTGACCCGCTCCCACTTGCAAGCCATTTTTAGGGCTTCCTCCAATCTACTTGCACCATGCTCATAACACTTTGCCTGCAGCACTGGGTCTAAACCAGCAACAAAACGTCTAAAACGCTCCATTTCAATAGCTGGCTGTCCGTAATTGGGAAACGCCTCTTGCACAAGTCTGCTTACTTCGGCTGCATAAACTTCTAATGCTTCTTTAGGCTGACGGGGTCTTGCATTAACAAAAGTTTGAAAATGCAGTAGGTTTTCTTTTCTTCCAAAGACTTATTTTAATGTGTCTACTGTTTTAGCATAGTCTTTTTGCATTTCAGAGGGTAAAGAAACCCAGTATGACAGTGCATCAGCACTTAAACGTGTTGGTACAATTGTTGCAAGATCCTGGTGCTGTTTGTGCAGCTTTTACAGCCAATTCCAGACGCGTGTTCCACAGAGAGAAACTTTCTTTATCCTTCCCATCTCCGTGAAAGCAAGGAGGCAGCTCAACACGATCATGTGTTACTCTGTCGTATTCGTGCGTCTTTCTGCATTAATCGCTTCATTTCCATTTGCTGCGTCAACATTAATCAATCTGTCTATCGGATTCTCCATGTTTTTTTTTATATACTTGTTTAACTTAGCTATTTGCGGTTAAATGACTTGACATAGCTGTTTATTACTTTCGTACGTTGTTTTTATTATTATTTTCCGATTTTAACAGTACAGTTCACTCACCACCGACATGGTTTTGTCTCAGTCACCCGCAAGCACAGCTCACTGCATCCGGCCTCGGTAGAGAAAAAACAAAAGCAAACAATATCCCTCGCTGCCGCCAGTCTGTAAACCGTGAAACGAGTCTCTTCGGAGGTAGACATGTTGTTTGGGGTTCAGTTTACATCAGGACTCCTTGACACAATTTATTGTTCCTGGCACTTTTGTTTATGTCTCTTATGAACCGAGTTGCAGTTACAAATACAATGCCGAGCACAGCAGTGCAGCGCCACTACTCCTCTCTATCCAGAACACAAAGACGTGCGTCACTCTAACCTGTCCGGCTTTACAACATGCAACTCAAATAATATGTTCTTGGGGGAACAACATAACACATTGCGATTCCTCCCTGCTATAAAGTAAAATAATGTATACAGTGTTTCTAATTTCTTTCACGATACCTTTTCATATATATTTATATTTTTCAATATTAAACTAATGTAACAGTAATACCAATGAGCTTTAACAATGCCGAAAATTTTAATGCGTTTATCTTTAATAGTGAAGATATTGTATAGATGTATATCTTTCATATACACAAATAGAACTGAAACTTTCAGACAATCCATGAAAATGTAATGTAAACATTTACACTTCTTAAAAATTCTATATATCAATTATATTCATATCCCTAACCCTATCACTAACCCTAACTTTAAGTTACAATTGTTCCCTAAACACTTATTTTGTAGGATCAATAAAAAACTGTCAGGATTTTTTAAACTTTTACTGACACAAATAGTTAATAGCAATGTGATATAACTTTACAGAAAATAATAATCTGTATATATTTAATTGTTTTGATAATGTTAAGATATAATGCATCTTTCACATAGGGAACATTTGTAACATGATAGGAAAAACAAACAAATGATGTAACTTTGAAAATATTCAATATTACAGCATACAGTATAATCAACACAGAACTGTGTCTATACTGAAAAGCTGTTGACATTTGAAAAGTGACAGAGGTTTGAATTTGAAAGTATCAATTCATAAAAGATACAATGAGCAGGAGCAGGAGCTGTGCGATCCATTACCCAGAGCACCTGAAGAACGCTCAGGCCAGGAAGAGTCTCAGACAACACATACTGAAGGACAACCCAGAGACTCTCAGAGCCGACTTCTCTCAGACTGGAGACCAGCAAGTCACCAGCAACCTGGTCTTCTACACCGAGCACACCAACGCCTGGCACGCTGCCATCTGTCAACTGTACAGGCACATTAAAAAGAGAGGCATCAGTAAAGGAAGGCAGGTGTCAATCAGTGAGGAGGACGACCCAGACACCTCCATGCTGACAATCAATCTGTACCACACAGGAACAGTCTTAATACACGGCAGCGAGGGCAGCCTGGGCACCTTTGAAAATCAGTTCCACTCACTGAAAACGCTGGCTAACAGAGAGAAAAAGGAGAGACGTGTCCAAAAGAGCACAGACGCAGCCACACAGGAGGAGAGTCCAGCCCCACACTGCCCTGCCAACGGAGGGGAGAGCGCCGCGCCAGAGAACAGCGAGGAATCCACACGCAGCCCAGCACAGGACACCCCTCAGACACACGACACAGTGTCCCAGCTGAGGGAGAACATGTCCCTGCTGGAGGTGGAGCTGATGGAGCTAAAAGAGCTGGTGCTGTCCATGCTCACAACCTCCAACACCACAGAGCAGCTAACAGACCAGCTCAACAGAGTCCAACACGAGCACAAGGTCACAGTGAGGGAGCTGAGGGAGGAGGTGAGGGAGCTGCAGCAGGACAGGGAGGCCATGAGGAGGGAGCTGACGGCCCTGAGAGAGGAACTGCAACGCAGAGACAAGACAGTGCAGAGCCTGAAGGAGCAGCTATACAAATTGCTATACACTGCCCACAACAACTAGCCCTCATGAAACCCAGCAGTGCACAATGTGCAGAGCCCTCCCACCCCAATGACATCCAGACATACTGACTCTCACACAACACACCACTCACACACTGCACCCAACACACTCACTCAACCCGACCCGAACACACAGAATGCACCCAGCACACACACACACCCTGAGCACAACACACACAGTGCACCCAACACACACACACACCCTGACTCAGACACACACACTGCACCCAGCACTCACACACACCCTGATCCCGAAACCACTCACAAAACCTGCGCACCCCACACACAGGCCGAACCAAACACAGATGAGCCCCCCTCATGCAGAAAGACTACCATGAAGAAGAACACTGAAGTAGCCCTGCTGATAGACTCAAATGGCAAACTCATAAATGAGAGGCGGCTCTTCCCTGATGGCAAGATCTCCAAGGTCTGGTGTCCGACCACAGAGAGGGCCATTCAGCAGCTGTCCGAGGAGAGCCTCGGCTCCCCCAGCCATATTATTATACACACAGGCACAAACGACCTGAGGACCCAGCAGGACAAGGTGGCCAGCTCCATCAGAAGAGTGGCGGAGAGGGCCACCAAGACCTTCCCCCACGCCAAAATCATCATCTCCACCCTGCTGCCCAGGAAGGACTTCCACCCCAACACCATCCACATGATCAACGCTGAGATCTCTCGGGGATGTGCTCTGATTCCAAATGTGCACCTGGCACACCACCCCACTCTTGGGGCCCACAGCTTGTATGACCAAGTCCATCTCCACTAACAAGCAGTGAGCGTCTTCGCAAAGACACTCAAAGACATCGCTCTGGGCCGAAACCCAGCCCGCCCCCCACATGGTCACAGAAGGTTCTCCAGCACCCACACCACCCAGAACAACCCCGAGCCAATCAGGAGAGTGGCCCCTGGGAGCCCCCGCCCTCCACCTGCACACCACCTTCCCCAGCCCGAACACCGCAGACCCCAACCTGTATACGCCCGACCACAGAACAGCAGACCCAGAGTGGAGCCCATCCAGAACATGCACAGAACAGCCCAGCAGCACAGCCAGCGCAACTATGCAGCAGCGGTCAGCAGAGTGGCCGACACCGGGGAGCTGCAGGAGATCCGACACCTGCTCAACCTCATCTGCACTGATGAGATAAGTAACTGTGCATAACAAATAAACCACTGCAGGAGGTGACTAGCTATTACCACATCTGAAAATCACCCCTGTATAAATGTAGTTATATACTGATATATATGGACATATTTTCTTAAAATTATGTAGATATATGGATGCTTACATATATGTGTATATATGTAGATATTTGTGTGTATGGGTATGTATATAGTAGTGTAAGTCAGGAGTTTTTTATTTTTTAAATTTTTTATTTATTCGTTTCCTATTTTTACATATCACCAGTATTACTATTTATTTATATGTTTACTTTCCACCTCACACATTTCCAGATATATCTCATTCCAATATAAATTGCTTAATTAGAGTAGAAAGAAATGCGATCCCTATCTATCACCATGTGGAACATCCAGGGCCTGGGCTCCTCAGTGTTCGGGCTGAAGAGCACAGACCTGGAGTTCAGAGAGAGAGTGAGAGACAAGGATGTCATCATCCTGCAAGAGACATGGTGTCGGGCAGACGTGTCCAGTCACTGTCCCTCAGGCTACAGAGAGGTCACAGTGCCCTCCCTGAAGAAGCCCTCCGTCAGACACGGCAGGGACTCCAGGGGCATAATAATCTGGTACAAAGCAGAGCTCAGTGACTCCATACAGCCCATCATAACAGCAGAGTCACACATATGGCTTAAAATAAGCAAAGAATCATTTCTACACAAACCGATGTGTTCCTGTGTGCCGTGTACGTTCCCCCCTCAGAATCCCCATATCTCAATGAGGAGATCTTCCCCAACTTCCAGACTGAGGTCTGCCACTTCCAGGTCCAGGGAAGTGTGCTGATCTGTGGGGACCTGACCGCCCGGACAGGCAGCCTGCCTGACTTCACCAGCACACAGGGAGACAGCCACATATTCGGCCACACCCCCTTAAACACCCCCATCAGCTCCCTCAGACACAGCCCCGACAGGGGAGTGAATGAAAACGGGCAAAAATTACTGCAGCTCTGTCAGGGACTGGGCCTGTATATCGTGAATGGCAGGATCCGGGGAGACTCTCTGGGAAGATACACCTACAGCTCAGCTCTTGGCAGCAGCACGGTAGACTATGCCATCACAGACCTAGACCCCTTCTCTCTCAGTGCATTCACCTCTATTTGACCACAGCCAAATCACTGTGTTCCTGAAGAGGACAGAGCACAGCAGCAGCGCTCACACACAGCCCAGCAAGCTGTACAGCCTCGGACACTCCTACAGACGGGCTCCAGACAGCACACAAGAGTACCAGAAAGCAATTGGCAATCAAGACATCCAATCACTAATACACACCTTTCTGATCACCCCAAATCAACATAGTAAAGAAGGAATACATCTGGCTATAAAATACTTAAATATATATATACATACATATACATATATTTGAAAAAGCAGCTTTACAGTCAAAATTGAAAATTAAAAAGAACATCCCAACAAAATACAAAGAGGAGAATTGGTTTGACAAGGAGTGCAATACAATAAGGAAGGAACTGAGGAACGAAGGAACACTTAGATCAAAAAGAACAACACACCCAAAAGCAACTGACAATAATCGAAGAGTCCATTAACACAAATAGATTCTGGGAAATCTGGAAAAAATGTAATAAATTAAAACCTGAAGAATTGGCCATTCAAAATTGAGATATTTGGAAAAACCATTTTGAAAAACTTTATGAAAACATTCACCACACTGAGAAATCAGCTCAGCATGACATCAGTGTGAAACTAAAAAGAATGGAATTGGCATTTAAAGACACCCAGAATCCCCTGGACTCAACTATTACTGAGCAGGAGTTGCAGGAGAAGCTGTGCGCCCTGCTGCCCAGGAAAGCATGCGGGCCTGATGGCATCTCCAACGAGATGCTGAAACACAGCAGCCCTGAGCTACAGCAGGCCCTGCTACGGCTGTTCAACCTGGTGCTCACTGTTGGCCACTTCCCTGACAGCTGGCATAAAGGACTGATCACCGCGATTCATAAGAGTGGAGACAAATTGGACACTAATAACTACCGGGGCATCTGTGTGAGCAGCAACCTGGGGAAGGTGTTCCGCAGAATCATTAACGCCTGGATACTGGCCTTCCTTACCGAGCACAGTGTCCTGAGTAAGAGTCAGATTGGCTTCCTCCCAAAACACCGCACAACCGATCATATTTACACCCTACACACCCTCATTGACAAACACGTCAACCAAAGTAAAAATAAAATAGTTGCTTGTTTCTTAGATTTTAAAAAAGCATTTGATTCATTCTGGCACGAAGGTTTATTTTACAAACTTCTCCAAAGTGGTGTAGGGGGTAAAACATATGACATCATCAAATCAATGTATACAGGAAACAAGTGCGGAGTTAAAATTGGCAATAAAAGAACAGAGTTCTTCACTCAGAGGCGTGGGGTGAGGCAGGGCTGTAGTCTGAGCCCAACGCTATTCAATATTTACATCAATGAATTAGCCACAATGCTGGAGCAATCTGCAGCCCCCGGCCTCACCATACATGACACAGAAGTCAAGTTCCTGCTCAACGCAGATGACCTGGTGCTGCTGTGGCCCACAGAGCAGGGGCTGCAGCAGAACCTGGCACTGCTGGAGCAGTACTGTCAGACCTGGGCCCTGGCAGTAAACATGAAAAAGACAAATACCATGATATTCCAGAAAAAGGCCAGGCCTCAGGGAACTAGGTACCACGTCACTTTAGCAAACAGCACCATCGAACACTGCACCCACTACACATACCTAGGCCTCACACTCAGCTCAACAGGAAGCTTCAACGCAGCAGTGAAGACACTGAGAGAGAAAGCACGCAGGGCCTTCTATGCCATAAAGAGACACATTTGCATAAAAATACCTGTACAAATCTGGCTAAAAGTATTTGAATCCATAATCCAGCCCATTGCTCTCTATGGCAGTGAGGTGTGGGGTCCCCTCACAGGGCAGCAGTTTGCTCAATGGGACAAACACCCAAAAGAAACCTTGCATGCAGAGTTCTGCAAAAATATCCTACAGGTGCAAAGGAAAACACCGAACAACGCATGCAGGGCAGAATTAGGCCAATGCCCATTATTAATCAACATACACAAAAGGGCATTAAATTCTGGCTCCATCTAATAAACAGCGACACACACTCCTACCACCACAAGGCCCTGCAATGCCAAGAGCTGAACCAAGAGAGGAGCCCCCTCAGCCAGCTGGTCCGCAGGCTCACTGCGCAGACACACACCGACACCGGCCAGCCTCAGGACAGCAACACACACATGCACACAATCAGAGTCAACCAAATTATCACACAGCAGAAAGAAAACTACATCACCCATTGGGAAACACACACACAAGCACAAAGTAAACTGCAGTGCTATCGGGCCCTAAAAAGACACTACACATTGTCAGAAAACCTTAAATGAATAACGAACGAAAAACACAAAAGGATCCTGACCAAATACAGGCTCAGTGAGCACAGCCTGGCCATCAAGACGGGCCGACACAGGCAGACCTGGCTGCCCAGAGAGGACAGGCTGTGTCCCCACTGCCAATGCCGAGAGGTCGAGACAGAGCTGCACTTTATTCTAAAATGTGAAAAATATATACATTTATGAGAAAAATTTTTCCCCAAAATAGCAGATCTCTATAAGAGATTTCCAGACCTGCCAGACTCGGAGAAAGTGCCAGTCCTTCTGGGAAAGGAGACCAGCTGCATATTACTGGCAGCCCAGTATACAGCTGCCTGCCACAGCCTGAGGGACACAGTGGACACTCAGTCCACTCACACAGGGGACACCCCTGGACACAGGCAATGACACCTATGCTACACCCAATTATTACTATCAATATCAGTTTTATGTCTCTCTGAACTATGATTGAATTTTATTAATTGAAATTAATCAGTTACCTGTTTTTAACATACATATTGTGTATTTATGTATGCAAATGTACATATATATGTTAAAAAGTGTTGTTTGTCACCATTGCTTTGGCAATACTTCTTTTTGTTCATGCCAATAAAGCACGTTGAATTTGAATTTGAATTTTGAGAGAGAGAAAGAGAGAGAGAGAGAGAGAGAGATAGTGTGTGTGTGTGTGTGTGTGTGTGTGTGTGTGTGTGTGTGTGTGTGTGTGTAAGTGTTTGAGTGGGAGGGTGGGTGGCTGTGTTAGTGTCTGTCTGCCTGTCTGTCTGTCTGTCTGTCTGTCTGTCTGTCTGTCTGTCTGTCTCTCTCTCTCTCTCTCTCTCTCTCTCTGTCTCTCGCTCTGTAGATGCATCATAGGGAACATATGTAACAATCTCTCTTTTTGTTTACCAAAAATGTGAATGAACGTATTTCAAGTGGGTTTTGCCTTGGTTGGAAACGTTTTAAGATGATTTATGAAGTGTTAATTGGATAAGTCTCAATTCTCCGTAGTTTTCAATGTATTTGACATTCAGTAGCGTTCATGTTACAGATGTGTCCTATGCAGTGGTAGTGTCAGTAAAATGTCAGTAAAACTTTATTTTAGCAATAATACAGGGGAACAAATGCAAATAGAGGGTCCTCAAACTTTTGTTAATGCAAGACCTCGTCAGCCTAAAGAAGCATTAGAAGTTTATGCAGCCGAAGTAAGCAGACTTGTGCAAGAGGCGTTTCCCAATTACGGACAGCCAGCTATTGAAATGGAGCGTTTTTGACATTTTGTTGCTGGTTTAGACCCAGTGCTGCAGGCAAAGTGTTATGAGCATGGTGCAAGTAGATTGGAGGAAGTCCTAAAAATGGCTTGCAAGTGGGAGCGGGTCAGGAAGCATTCAGAACTGCCTCTTCACATTTCTAAAGCACAATAAATGAGAAGGTTCTGGAACAACCATCTATATGTAAATCTGGAAATATCCTAACAGCTATGGTGTCAAGCAAGTCCATTTCATCTACGTCAGAGGAATCCCCCAAATTACTACAAGCTATTGCAGATTTAACTGCAGATGTTAAAGCATTCAGAGTAGAGGTGAGCCAGTTGAAGCAACAGCAAGAAAATCTCAAACATGTGCACAGCCAGTACAAAGAGGGGAAAAAGGACCGTCAGCCCTCTTCAGAATGGATGAAACAAGAGAAATATCGTGCATCAAGAAAAGCATCCCCTGATGGGTATAATTCTTCCTCTAGATCACAAAGAGATGTTTCTTCACCTTTATAGAAACATGTCTCCTTGACCATGACCTGGACATCATTCCCTACATAGGCAAAAATATGAAAGGTGGTCTTCATCACCAAGCAACCATTACTATTCAAGAACTAACAGTCCTAGCAATCGCTATCACTCATCTCACCCTGATGAGCACTGCAGTTCAAGATATTCTTGTAGTCCATCTGCATCCTACTCACACTCAAGGGACAGGTACACCAGGAGAACACCCAGTCCACATCACCATGAGAGAAGGCCTGATTGCAGATACAGCAAACGTCATCTTTGCTTTGATTCTGAGGATCCCACCTATCAGGGAAACGAGTGGTAGCAGGTGCTGCGGGCCAAGTAGCTGCTACATTGAATAACAGGGGCCCAGAGTCTGAAGCTTCAGCTTTAAAAGACTCTACAACCTCATATTGTTTTGCTGTTATTGAAGACACTGCTGTTCAAGCCTTCATTGATACTGGTTCACAAATTTCTTTGATCAGTGAAAATTTAAGAATGTCAATTCCAGCACTGAAGACAAAGTCCATCAGAAAGACATACGTGTTGGCAAGGTCAGTGACTGGTGAGTGCTTTGATACTCTTGGAACACTAACCATTAGTATTAGACTTGGAGAGGAGGTTTTTCTTCAAGATGTTCAAGTGATAAGAAATTCCAATCAAGCTGTCATACTCGGATGGGATTTTCTGCAGAAACACCATGCAGTGATTGATGTACAAGGACAACTACAGTTGTGGAACTGGAAAGTCCCACTGTTGTTTTCTAAGCAAATCACATCTCTTTGTTGCAATGCTGTGACATTTGTGCCAATCTACATTCCTGCAATGACTGAGATGAATATCATGGCAAAGTTGCAGCCATTTACAGAAAATCAAATCTCAACTCCAAATTACTTAGGAATTCAACTACCCAGGTCTGTTTGTTGCCAGAACAATGTCTCCAGCGAAGAAAGGATTAACAACCGTTGGTGTCATGAATCCTTCCAATGACGACTGCCATGTCCCAAGTAACACACCACTGAGAAATTTTTACTCTCTGATAAATCAGGGAGGTGAAGTGTTCCAGGTTATTGAGGCTACTGTGCACAATATCAGGCAGATAGAAGGCACAAAGTTACCCACAGTGGACTTCAGCCAGTCTAAATTGAGTGATCCACAAATGGACCAGCTGGAGAACTTACTTTTGAAGTATTGTGATGTGTTTAGTTCACATGAACATGACTATGGCTGCACAGATGCTGTAAAGCACCACATTCGAACTGGAGATGCCCTACCGATCCGCCAACATGCTTACAGGACTTCTTCAGCTTTGAAGCAGGAAATAGAAAAACACGTTCAGCAGTTGCTGGCCCATGACCTTATTGAGGAGAGCTGCAGCCCTTGGGCTTCACCTGTTGTTTTAGTCAAGAAAAAGGACAGCAGCTACAGATTTTGCAATGATTTCAAGAAATTAAACCCTGTCACCATACGGGACTCACATCCCTTACCACGGATTTCTGAAGCTTTGGACAGCCTGGCAGGGGCATGCTGGTTTAGTACCATGGACCTGTCAAGTGGTTATTGGCAGGTTCAGCTGGCATCAGAAGACCGGGAGAAGACCGCATTTACCACCGGCAGCGGCTTATACCATTTTAAGGTCATGCCAATGGGACTGACCAATGCACCACCTACCTTCCAACGTTTAATGGAGCTTTTGCTTCGTGGTCTACACTGGAAGATCTGCCTCATCTGTTTGGATGATGTTTTGTTTTTTAGCAAAACCTTTCCTGAACATCTGCAGAGTTTGGAAGATGTCTTTCTTCGCTTTTGAAAGGCAGGACTAAAGCTGAAGGCCAGTTAATGTCAGCTTGCACAGGATGAAGTCTCTTTCCTGGGACATGTAATCACCAAGGGTGGTCTCAGACCAGATTCCAGGAAGCTGGACAAAGTGAAAGATTGGCCAACACCAAGAACACCTACTGAGGTGAGAGCTTTTGTGGGTGTCTGTTCCTATTACAGACGATTCGTTAAAAACTTTGCCCAAAAAGCTGCACCACTGCATTTGCTCACTCAGAAGAGAGTTGTTTTTCAATGGACCCCTGAATGTGAAGATGCCTTTTACTCTCTGAAGTGTGCTCTAACTGAACATCCAGTAGTGGCCTATCCAGATTTTTCTCTAGCATTCTCATTCTACACCGATGCCTCTCAGAATGCAATTGGCTCTGTGCTCACTCAGGTTCAAGACAGAAAAGAAAGAGTGATTGCATACGCAAGCCACACCCTCACTCCTTCAGAGAAAAAAATGGTCTACATATGATCTTGAACACTGGGCAATAATCTGGTCTGTGTGGCACTTTAGGCACTTTCTGTCTGGCACCCCATTTAAAATTGTCACAGACCACAAACCATTGCTGAGTCTGAAGAAAAGTCCAGCTGATGGTGATCCCACAGGAAGAAGGGGACGTTGGATTCTAGATCTGGATGTGTATGACTGTGTAATTATTCACAGGGAAGGAGCACAGCATGCCAACGCTGATGCTTTATCCAGAAGACCGGACATTTCTCAGAGTAGTAAGGGAGTGCAGTGTTTACTTGTCACCTCACAGAAACAGAAAAGTACGTCATCTACTGACATGCAAAACAGTTGGTCTTCTGAACTACAGCCTGAACAAGCTATTCCTGTAAGACAAACCTGTGAAGATTTAGCAATAGACATTGATGAACTGAAGCAGAAACAACAAGCGGATGTCATTCTGAGAACTGTGATGAAATGGAAAGAAATGGATAACCGAAGACCAACTGCACGACGAATCAAAAACTCCCCGTCAGCTCTGAAAAAGCTCTGGTATGAGTTTCCTCGCTGACTTTGGAAAATGGGATCCTCTGTCAAAAAATTAAAACCTTTCTGCAGAAAGCCTATACTTACCAATTGGTTCTTCCTGAATCCCTCATTCAGACAGACCTCACTTACCTACATGGAAATGTCTTCAGTGGACATTTAGGGACTGAACGAACTTTGCAGAGAGCCAGAAAAATCTGCTATTGGCCTTACATGTCACGTGACATTTACAAGTTCTGTACAGAGTGTTTAACATGTCAGACTCGCAGTGCTCCAACACCAAGCTAGAGCTCCTTTACAACCTATTGTTGTGGATCGTCCATTCCAGAAAATTGCTGCTGACCTCACCGAGCTACCAGTCACTTCTCAAGGCAACAGGTATGTTCTTGTTATAATGGATTATTTTACATGCTATGTGAATCTCTTTCCTTTAAAAGATCAGCGTGCAACAAGTGTAGTTCAATGCTTGTTTGAAGACTTCATCCGTCAACATGGTATACCTGAGTCCATCCACACTGACCAGTGCAGACAGTTTGAGTCTGATCTGGTGAAGCAGCTGTGTAGCAAGTTGGGAATTGAGAAGACACGAACATCTCCGTACCATGCCCAATCAGATGGCATGGTGGAAAGACTGAACCGGACATTAAAAGACCAATTAGCTAAATACATCTACCAAAATGGAGGAGAATGGGACAAATACCTCTCACAGGTGGAACTTGCGTACAATTCAAGTGTACATTCCAGTACTGGATATACTCAATTTTTCCTTGCTCATGGTCGGGAACCTCGTCTGCCTGTGGACGTTTTGTTGAACTGCAGTTCATTCACTACTCAAGCAACTCCGGGCACACCAGCTGCTTATGCCCAGGATGTCTTTAACCGCCTGTCACATGCTTTTGATATGGCCGCTGAGTAGTCGAGAGAATCTAAACTACTGCTAAAGACTCACTATGATCAAAAGCTTGCTTTTAACCCCTATGCTGAAGGTGATCTTGTTTTCCTTGATGATCCTGCCAATCAAAGTAATAAACTTGCTCCTAGATGGAAAGGGCCACATAGAGTTCTGAAGAGGTTGGATAAAGACGGTTGTCCTGGGGTGACCAATGAAATCAATGACCCAAAAGATCCACGATCCAAATCATGGATTGTATATTACAATCTGCTGAAGGCATACAAAGGTCCTTGGTCTGACTTACCTGCTCATCCAGAAGCACCTCCACAGCTGTTTAGAGATCCTGATGATGCACCTGTCAGTCCGCCATCAACACTGACGGCTTTGTCTGGAGACGTCCCTTACCCACTTCCAGTTCCAGTAATGGCTTCTAATTTGAAAAAAAGTTCCTATTGTACTGATATACATCTATTGTGATTAAATTACTGCAACATCAGTTTATCATTTGGAAAATCAAAGTGTATATATATATATATATATATATATATATAAAAATGTAACATTTGAAATACTGTATGATTTATTTAATTAAGAAACGAGGACGTTTTAAATAAAGTGGGGGAAGACTGAGACATTAGTCTATTATTGAAAAATATAAATATCTATGAAAAGGTATCGTAAAAGAAATTAGAAACACTTTATGCATTATTGTACTTTATAACAGGAAAAAATCGCTATGTGTTGTGTTGTTCCCCTTAGAACATATTTCAGTTGCATGTTGTAAAGCCGGACAGGTTAGAGTCATGCACGTCTTTGTGTTTTGGATAGAGAGGAGGTGGCGCTGCACTGCTGTGCTCGGCATTGTATTTGTAACTGCAACTTGGGCTCCAGCACCGGCACCATGTCGGTGGAAAAGCGCTAAGTAATGTTAAAGATGGAGTCGCCTCAGTGCTGATTATTATTGCTGTGTTTCTCCACTTCGACTCCACGCTTGGGAACGCCCACATCCAGTGACGTCAGCGTTCAATTCCAAAACCGGTGGATAAGCAGGCCGGTTCACAAAAAGATCAGCTGGATCCCAGGCCGAGCAGCGGCTCTGGCTCCAGCACCGGCACCATGTCGGTGGAAAAGCGCTAAGTGAGCTCACACTGAGCTCAGTGTAATGTCTGCTCTGGAGAGCTCACAGTGTGACCTAGTCGTGAGTTCACGTCTTTTCTGGGTAGTCATTGACAACTTAATCGACTCAATTCTTGGGCTTAATTGGTCAAAATTACCATTGGTTGAAGGTACTCAGGGACTGATGTGTAGAGAGACTTATTAAACCTGCAGGATTGTGGTTTTCCCAGAACAGAATTAACCAGCTCACCACAAAGGAACATGGTAGGTGCTATTGCAACATGGATTACACAAAAAAAATGAAACCCAAGTATGTAGTGGTCCTTGGGCCATTGTGTGGTGATCCAGATCACTTCAGCACGAATTTTGAAGTGGTCTGGACTACAACTCCAGGTAGCCAATACTTTGTGGTTAAAAAACTTAATTTAATCCCTGTACTGTACGGAATAATAATAACAACTGTAAAACATAAGAGAAGGGCCTGATAATAAATACAATACACAATAGACTAGAACCCTTAGAATGTAATAATATGAACATTTTCATGATTAGTATGATTGACATATGATTGATTCTCTCTCTCTCTCTCTCTCTCTCTCTCTCTCTGTCTCTCAAATTAGTGCATTTGTATTGTCAAAGCAATTGGACATGCAAACATACATACATATTGAAAATAAACAATAAAATTATAAATCACAATAAGATGTAATGAAGTACAGAAAAACAAAATGTAATAAAATGTGATCTTTAATACACACAAATATGTATGGCTGGTCGGAAGCGTCTTGGACTCGGGTTCCTCTTCATTACTTATAACGCTATTGCATTTTGTTTAAGCTTTCCATGGAGGGGAACGTGGATGAGTTTGTACCATTCTTGGGAGGCTCTGCCTTGTTGGGGCGGAGCTGTGATCCAGGTGAACAGCAGATCGGGCATAGGTGGGCATGTGGGCGGAGGAGGAGGAAGGCCGGTCAAGCAAATAAGCTTGCTAAGGTATGCAGCAGCAGCAAACAGCCCCCCCATCCAGCCAGCCAGGCAGTCTGGCTGGCAGTGACTGAGTGGTTGACAGATGGCAAGCAACGGAATGCACGTGCTCTGTGATGTCATAGTAGTCAGCTCAGAGAGAGGTTCGTGATGTCATCGCTGAGCTGGCTGACTCTGTGTGTCTTGCTGGCTGTGTGTGTGTGTGAGAGAGAGAGAGATAGAGTGTGTGTGTGTGTGTGAGTGGGTGGGTGGTTGGCTGTGTTAGTGTCTGTCTGTCTGTCTGTCTTTCTGTCTCTCTCTGTCTCTCTCTCTCTGTCTCTCGCTCTGTAGATGCATCATAGGGAACATATGTAATAATCTCTCTTTTTGTTTTCCAAAAATGTGAATGAACGCATTTCATGTGGGTTATGCATTGGTTGGAAACGTTTTATGATTATTTATGAAGTGTAAATTGGATTTGTCTCAATTCTCCGTAGTTTTCAATGTATGTGCCATTCAGTAGCGTCCATGTTACAGATGTGTCGTGGTAGGGTCAATAAAATGTCAGTAAAATTTTATTTTAGCAATTATGGAGGAAGAAATGGAAATAGAGGGTCCTCACTAATTATCTAATTTACCAACAACGTTTAAAATTAGGTCTTGCGAAGCTGCAGAAAATGCTGTATAATTGTATGTGTCTTCAAACACCAGCTGCTATAGTCTGATAGCTCTTGAAGACTCTGTATAGGAAGTTGAAGTAAGTGTTTTGTGATAATTATATAATGTTTTATATTAATACTAGCATTAAAAGTAGTTTTGTATACAGGCTGAGCAGATTAGATTTAGCAGGACAAGTAAAGGGTCAACAAGGTTGGTTTGTTAGAAACTCCTGTCAGTAATGAAAGATTACACAGTGCCGAAATAGCCTACAGCTGTCTGCTGAGAATTTGTTTATGACTGAATTGTTTCTCCAGACAGGGAGGAATTGTTTTTGTTAAAGAGCGATTGACACAAGGTAAATGCAGACCGTGGGATCGCATCTTCCTAGTGCACATCAAAGACAGAGATCTGCTTTGGATCCATCACCTCTTCACAGGAGGACAGATCTTAAAACGGAGCCGGACCTGTATCTTCTGATTGGATGAACGGCCATAAGATGTTACGTCATTTTTCCAATAAAGTTGTACTCATGTCTGTAAACATTAAGTCTCACTGAAGGAATTATTCCTGACGTGGGGCTTCCGAGCGGCTCGATTAAAGTTCTGTTTGCTTTATCTCCGCGACTTCTCCACTTATTTCTGACACGGTTCTACAACTTGGCGTCACGAATGAGGATCTGAACTTGCCTCCACTCCCGGGACCAAAGCATGGGTGAGTACCTTTAAAATGACCACCCTGTATATTTAGATTTGATCTCGGGATTGTGTGAGGCTCTCAGATTGCAATTTAAAGAGAACCTGTGGAGAGGTAGAGGTAAAACAAACAGAAAGGTTGACTGTACAGCGGAGGATCACAGTAGGGTGAACTCCAGGTAAGACAGATCTGTGGGGAGAGATGCCAAGGGAACCGAAAGGTACGACGAGGCCTGCTGAGCCCCAGGTTAAGCAAGGAAATCCTTGTATTCCAGGGCCAGAGTTAGTGGCAGTCAATAACCAGACGGAACCAGAGGTACATAAAGTCCAACGTTATAGCCCCATCGTTGGCAAAGATAGGGTTGGTATTATGGCATTACAAGACGTGTCTATATGTGAATACCTACAAGAGAAGTTTAAAAAACTTCAACTTAAGATGGAAAAGGCAGGATGGGATCCTAACTGGGTTCCCAATCAGCATAGAGAATGGTGGAATAAGGAAAAGAGAGAGAAAACCAATAAAGATTCCGTAATTCTTTGTCAATATAGTGCGAAATTAGAGAAGAAACTAATCGCAATGGATGAGGAAAATACAGCAACAATAAAAGAATTAAAAGAGAAAGTCGCTGAGATGCAAACAGAGATAGATAATGAGAAAAGAATTAGAAATGAGGAAGAGAAAAATAAAGAATGAACTAATAATGTAGGGAAATTAACCCGACTGGGACGATTTAGGCCTAAAAGCCTGGGAACATGAATGCGAAAAATATGGGGGATGTTGGTTTGGTGCTTCTGCCCCTCCACCATGTAAACATTCAGACAACCCCCCTGATAATAGAACAGAGTCTAAACTTTACCCAGATTTGAGTTCATTCAAGTCAGAAATAATACAAATAGCACCTACAGAGATGCGCACTAGACAATTTCTCTCTGCCGACAGACAATTTTACGCATTAACAACGTCGGTGCATCGCCCCTTTACACCCGGAGAGAAACACACAATATTAAGCGACCTTCCAAAACTTAAACCCAATCATGGGAATCTGGACTTCTGGGTAAAATGTAATGAGATGTTAGATGTACACCAAATGCACGCTAGAGACGTACATATAATAATTAAAACTAAATGTCCAAGGCCAATCTGGGACAGGTTAACCCAGCAGGATGGTACCTGGATAACAGCTGGAAATGA
Source organism: Amia ocellicauda (assembly GCF_036373705.1). Taxonomy (NCBI): domain Eukaryota; kingdom Metazoa; phylum Chordata; class Actinopteri; order Amiiformes; family Amiidae; genus Amia; species Amia ocellicauda. The sequence continues at coordinate 42,418,945 of NC_089855.1, read as the reverse complement.
TAATAATAATCTAAGGATCACTCACTTCATCGCGGCTGTAAAGACAGGGAAATTGGGGTTTAGTCTGTGGCCTCGTACAGAAGCCAGGAGAGACTTGCTGCGATTATGCGGAACGAAAGTTCACTACTTTTAGAGATCACTCCGGACTGTCATAATGTGATCTGTTTAAAATGATTACAGGAAGGGTTTAGTAAAGCACACCAAGACATCCTCAATATGGGTGTGCCTGTAGGAAACACATATCAGCAGATTGTACAATGGGCTTCAGAGGTAGAAAACAAGTAGTCAAAAGCTAAAATAACTGCTGTGGCAGCTATATCTGCCATAACACAAAACGGAGGTAAATGTTACAATTGCGGACAAATAGGACATATTGCTAAAGACTGTCGGTCTAAATCAACCCGCCCTAAGTGCACTTTCTGTGGGAGGACAGGGCACACGGGGGACAAGTGCTGGAAGGCAGGCGCTCCAGGCGACACCAAGCGCCCTGCAATCAGACCAAGACAAACCCCGATCAGCCCAGAGGAGACGCGGAGCTTCTGCACATCATCCGAGATCTGACAGAGAAACTCAATAGGAAATAGGTCGCCTCGGCCCCGAGGTCGGTACAGGGAAAGATCCCTGCCTCCACATAAGTGCACTGTTAGGGGTCGGCAGTGTTCAATGTCGGTGGATACAGGCGCCTGTCTCGATATCAGATCTCCCCTCCCACTGACTAAACGCAGACTACAGATCTCAGGTGTAGGTGGCGCATGTATCACAGCCACACTCAGCACAGCTCAACTTCTAGAAATAGGCGATCTCCTCATACCAGTGTCTTTTTGGGTTTGTAAAAACCCAGAGGGGACAATATTAGGTATAGATATCCTTAGAGAAGCCGGCGCACTAGTGGATGCTAATAATAATCGTATAATATGGACCAATACACACGGGAATATAAAGGAAACACAAAGATACGCAACAAATTGCGCTAGTATCTCACTCACACTGTCAACACCTCATATATGGCCAGACACACCACTTGGACACGATTGTGGTCTGGCACAAATTGAACCTATAGTTATCCCAGGTCCAGTACACAAAGCACATAAACAGTTTCCTATTAAACCAGAAGCTTTTACGGCAGTTCAGACAATTATTCAAACATTACAACATGCAGGAATAATACACGAAACGCATTCAACCACTAATTCTCCAATCTGGCCAGTGGCAAAACCAGACAGCTCATGGCAACTTACAATTGATTACACACAATTGAATAAAGTTACACCCCGGTTACACCCGATAGTAGCCAATCCCAACACTATATGAAATGATTTGAAACCCTAACACTCTATTTTTACAGTCCTAGATATTAGCAATGGATTTTGAAGCCTGCCACTCCACTCTGATTCCCAAGATAAATGTGCGTTTACTGTATGTGACAAACAGTACACATGGGCTAGAGTGCAACAGGGATTTCACAACAGCCCAACACTCTTCCACCAGGCAATGGCCAAGACTTTAGAAGGCATAGATCTGACACCCTGGAATAGATTCATCATCCAGTACGTGGATGATCTTTTGATTGCATCTCCTGATGAGACCGCACACTTAGGCGCATTAATTACAGTCCTCAGTGTCTTACAAAAGGCAGGATTTAAAGTAAGCCCTAAGAAAGCACAAATAGGCTTAACTAAGGTTCAATATCTCAGACACAACATTTCACAAGGACAAAAATCTATGACACATAATAGGCAAGAAGTCATTCTAAATATGCCAAAACCACATCATGTTAGGGCTGTGCGTAAAGTTATGGGGCTCCTTAATTATTGGCGCACTTTCATCCCTAATTTCACACAAGCCACAGGTCCGATACAGGCGCTAATCAAAGAGAGCCCGGCTACCTTGGACCCCATAGACTGGGGACATGAACAGGAAATAGCCTATATGTAATAAAACAGGCTCTCAGCAATGCCCCCGCCCTCGGGTTACCAGATCATGCTCTACTGTTCCCAAGATGGGATCTATTATACAGCAGTTCTGACACAGGAACATGGGGATAGGCAATGTCCCGTTGCCTATTACTCCACAAAGCAACCCACGGTAGCAGCAGGCATGCATCGCTGTATGGCAGCAGTAGACTGCGCCTCTTGGGCAGTGCAGGCATGCGAGCCGATTGTCATGAACACACAGTTGATTCTGCACACAGGACACACATTAGTTTAATTATTACACACCGGCAAATTGTGTTCAGTCTCCGTAGACGAGCTAGATGGGAAGCTCTTTTGCTCCCCAGAGATAAATCCATACAAATAATAAAAGACACACGAGTAAACCCAGCAGGGGAGGAAGAAGAGCATACATGCTCTGAGCTGGTGCTCCAGGAGGACCACAGTCGCTTCCTAGAAAACCCCCTCACAGACCCTGACTTGGAACGATATGTTGATGGATCCAGGAAAATAATAGATGGAGTCCCCCACACTGGGTGGGCAGTGGTATTGGATGATAGCACCGTCGTAAAATCTGGATCCCTTCAGGACACTGTTCAGCCCAAGTGGCAGAACTCGTGGTGTTAACTGATTCATTAAAAATAGCGAAAGACATTAAAGTTAACATTTTCACTGACAGTCGCTATGCATTTGGAGTAGTACACGACTATATGGCAACCTGGGAACGTAGAGGGTTTATAACAACAGCAGGAGAAGTAATACAAAATTATGAGTATGTTATAGCCCTAGCTGAGGCAGCACACCTTCCAGAAAAGGTAGCAGTAGTTAAAGTGAAAGCTCATCAGAGTCTTTCTGATGATGGATGCCCACGCACCTGTGGGAATCACTTTGCAGACCTAGCTGCAAAAAAGGCAGCAGAGACAGGCAGTCATGTGACGTTAGCAGGATTCCCCTGCTCTAGTAAACTTGTGAGCATCCGAGAACCAGAAACTACTGACCTCGCACAGCTACAGAAAAACTGTGAGGAGGATGAAGTACAAGAGTGGGTTAAGGGAGGTGCAGTGCACTCAGACGAAGTGGCGAAGTCCTAACTTACAATGTGTATTAGCACCCCAGTGTATTAGCTCAACGCTTCTGGACCAGTACCATGGCCCAGCTCACACGGGTCGCAAGGCCATGTTAACTCAATTGCATGAACACTGGTGGTGGCCTGGCATAGGCAGGGACACTGCGAAGTGGTGTCAACAGTGTATTCCTTGCGCACAAGTAAACCCAGGTAAACCGATCAAAGTCACTAAATCACACCAGCCCCGGCCTTGAGGTCCGTGGGAAAATATTCAAATTGACTTTACAGGACCCCTGACAAAATGTCATGGGAAATCCTATTGCTTGGTAATAATTGACCATTTCACAAAATGGGTTGAGGCTTTCCCCTGCAGGGACTGCTCTGCCATCACTGCAGCACAAGTCCTAGTGACTGAGGTTATTCCCCGATGGGGTGTGCCCCGTCAAATGGACTCAGATCAAGGGACTCATTTCACCGGTAAGGTAATGAAGGAAGCATGTTTACTGCTAGGGGTAAAACAACGATTTCATATACCTTATCACCCTCAGAGTTCAGGCTTAGTGGAGCGCACTAACCGGACACTGAAGGAAAGTTTGGCAAAAGCCCTGTTAACTACAGGCAAGGGATGGACAGTAGCACTCCCCGCTGTGCTGTAGAAACTTAGAGCGTCACCTAATCGGAGTACTCAGCTTTCTCCATATGAGTTAATGACAGGGAGAGCTATGCAACTCCCTGCTGGCATCTGGGGTCCCAGTGATCCCAGTGCTCCATTCAAAGACTATCTTAAACAGTATGTAGCACAGCTATGTACACACTTAAAAAAATGTAGAACACAAGCACGTGATCTCCAGTCCCTCAGGGACTTGGAACTCAAAGAGGAAATGCCAACAACACTTCCTGAGGTTGGTTCGCAAGTGATGGTTAAAATAATCCCAAGCAGACCAGGGCTTAGGCCCAAATGGACAGGACCGCATAATGTCCTTCTTTCTACAGACACTTCAGTCTGTATTGACGGACAGGAGGGGGGTACTAGATGGAAACATTGGTCACAAGTAAAAAATTATAATCCAGGAGAACTGTGTACTAAACCTTTATCTTTTCTCATTCCTAGGAAAGCAACAGTTGCAGATTTCCTGAATTTTGAGAGACATTTCCCTAACTGGTAATGGTTTTGTCCCCCTACAGGTACTAAGAGATAATCCAGCATGAAGACGACTGTGTAAACTACAGTATTTGGACTGATCTGCCTGTCCTTAGTTGAATCATGGACAGATAACAAATGTATCCAAATTACACGCACCTATGCAAATGACCTTAATAAAACAAAATGTTGGGTTTGTTCCCACATTCCACACAACACTAAGAAAGGGGTTCCAATGATCCCCATTCCATTTCTAGTATTTTCTTATTATTCACAACTTAGAGTTGCCTCTAATGTACGATATGCATATGATTATGCCTTAGGCATCACAGGAGAATGGTACCGAAGATGGATCAGAATAGAAGAGATTTTAAAATGCCATATATAGACTTGGCTCACAGTAACAAAGGATCTGTGTATGTTTCATACTATAACCAAACCATGCAATCCCAATTTATAGGTAATAGCACTTGTAATCACACTGTGGCTATCGATGGTCTTGACTTTAAGTATCAGACTTGTCGATTTTACACCCCATGGAATGGGACTTATTGGATATGCGGCTTGCGGGCATATTGGGAACTTCCTTGTAAGTTCACAGGTTCTTGTTATTTAGGATTTGTGGTGCCAGCTTTGCGCCACACTGAAGATAAATACCTTCCAGATATAGAACAATTTAGGGGAAGGAGACAGGTTTGCTTCCATACTATTTCCTATGTATGGAGTCGGAAGAGCAATAAAGGAAATCAGATTAGTAGCTGGTATATTAGAAACATTAAGTATTTCTACAACTGAAGTTCTCAGCAATTTAACAACTGAAATAGTGGCTATGCGAACTGTTGCCCTCCAGAACAGGCTAGCTCTAGATTTCCTGCTAGCAGCACAAGGAGGGACATGTGCCATTATAGGGCAGGAATGCTGTACTTACATACCAGATAACTTTGAACACATTGGTAATCTTATAGAGCACATTAGGACAGCAACTACAAAGATACACCAGTCCTCCGGAGGAAAACCCCTCTGGGGATGGCTTGCTGATACCTTTGGTAATCTGGGTATGATTGTGTTACAAGGATTGATATCAGTAGTTAATATTCTGCTATGTCTGTATGTTTCTTTTTTATTTCTTAAATACACTGTCTCAAAAACTTTGTAAACCTCATAATGTATCTACTATGGTTACAGCTGCAATTAAAACACCCTCGTTGGCAGACTTTCTCTAAATTTCTACTAAACGACACCGTCCCTCACTCGGGAGGAGCAAAACTCACACACCCATTAACACAAATCTTATTCTATCCCCTTGGTTCTGGAGGCTCCATGTGACTGAGGACAAATGGATTTAGTATCAAAGGCATTAAACCTCATGACTCAAGGAAAACCAAAGGATGCATTGGTAAGATACTATTACAAAGGTCACTCAGCTCCATGAGACGCCTTCAGGACATTCTGTACATCCACACTTAGGGGCACACACTTATCGCTCTCCCCAACAGCAGGGACACCCTTACACTCGCCGTACACACATATACACCCCACGGTGAAGGGTTGGGATGAAGGAGCTGAAATCCTCAATCAAGAAACGTCAAATCTTCCTAACCCCTAAGGGGATTTACTTGTAACTGACAAACATAACTTTTTGGCTTCTTTCCGCTTTGCTCTATTGCCAAACAGCAGGGAATAAAGACTCTGTATAGGACATTGAAGAAAGTGTTTTGTGATAATTATATAATGTTTTATATTAATACTAGCATTTGTTTATGACTTAATCATTTCTCCAGATAGGGAGGAATTGTTTTTGTTAAAGAGCGATTGACACTAAGTAAATGACGACCGTGGGATCGCATCTTCCTAGTGCACATCAAAGACGGACATCTGCTTTGGATCCATCACCTCTTCACGGGAGGACAGATCGTAAAACGGACCCGGACCTGTATCTTCTGATTGGATGAACGGCCATGAGATGTTATGTCATTTTCCTATAAAGTTGTACTCATGTTTGTAAACATTAAGTCCCACTGAAGGAGTTATTCCTGATGTGGGGCTTCCGAGCTGCTCGATTAAAGTTCTGTTTGCTTTATCTCCGCGACTTCTCCACTTATTTCTAAGACGGTTCAACACACACAGCCAGCAAGACACACAGAGCCAGCCAGCTCAGCGATGACAACACGAACCTCTCTCTGAGCTGACTGCTATGACATCACAGAGCACGTGCATTCCATTGCTTGCCGTCTGTCAACCACTCAGTCACTGCCAGCCAGACTGCCTGGCTGGCTGGATAGGGGGGCTGTTTGCTGCTGCTGCGTACCTTAGCAAGCTTATTTGCTTGACCGGCCTTCCTCCTCCTCCGCCCACATGCCCACCTATGCCCGATCTGCTGTTCACCTGGATCACAGCTCCGCCCCAACAAGGCAGAGCCTCCCAAGCATGGTACAAACTCATCCACGTTCCCCTCCAATACAAATGCTCTGAATTGAGAGATAGAAGTGCTAGGGCACATCTATAACATAAACTAGGGAACATTCATAACATACAGGGAACATTTGTAAAACGAATTAGGGAACCTTTGTGACATACTAAAAGGACATACTGGTAGGTGTTGGGCACTGTGGAAGGAAAGTTTAGAATTCTTTCCCTCATATCAATTCTACTCTCTTGTATACTTAAGAAAGATAAGGTCAAGCCAGGAGGACATGCCAGAAGGTAGCTTGTTTTCTGTTCGTTATTTACGATGAGGACCTTGGAGACAATGTCAAACAGTACGATTGAAGTGCCTGCCCCCTAATCCATGTGTTGACCTATGAACTCTGATATATATTCTGCTTAGCTAACTCTCTAATGATAATATAGTAATGACTCTGTGATTGTAACCAGATCTTTGTTTTTTGTGTATAAAAGCCTCTGACTTTTAAATGAAGGCAGAGCGACTTTGGGATCTTCTTGATTCACTGTTCCTCTCCACGCTGCGTGTATTAAAGGCATTGCAACGAACGTTCCAACCTGATTGAAGATGGTTTTTCTTCCACATTACATGGCGACGAGGATGGGATTGCTAACCCTGACAGAGAGGACTGGAATGGCCAGACCAGTGACCAGCAAAACTGCTCCAGCAAAATAGAAAAAGGTAAAGGAACCTTTTTGAAAAATTCCCTACTGCGGTGCTTTGCTTTCACTTGTCTGCTCGCCTGGCCCTCTGACGATCAGGTAACGCAATCTATATTTTATTAAACGTTGTTGCTTGCCTTATATCAATTACTTGAAGCAGGAAATGTTTTCTTGCTTGTTAAGAAACAAAGTTTCTTAGTGTTACCATAGACTTGACTGTGTCTTCTTGTTTATGAAGTAATAGGACTGTGTCTTCCTATTTAACCTGGGTTGCCATGAACTTGACTGTGTTTTCTTGTTTGTGAAGAAACAGGACTGTGTCTTCCTGTTTGGGTTCCCGTAGACAAAAGTGTGTCTGTAAAACTGCAGGGTAGGTTTGACCTACAATTAGAAAAAAAAAAAAAAAAAGACCGCTAATTAATTGTTTAATATCTGATTTTCCGGTGATAATATAAAATCACGTGTTTTGTAGAACCATAAATGGTAAATGAAGAAACGTCATTAAGTTATATACAAGTTATATAAATGCAAACATATTGAAAAACATGTTTGTTATTATTCGCATATAGGATTTATTTTAATTTGTGTTTTGTTTTGTAGTTGTGTACAAAACGTTACATAGAAAATGCGTGGTAACGGCTCCAGTAAAACGGGTGACGCGCCACCCAAAGGTTCACATGTCAGATATATGTATGATAACTATGGAGTGAAGATGTGCGCGATGTGCACAAGTGGTTTGACTGGACAATAGGTGACAGAAAGTTAAGGTTTCCAGAAGATGGGACTTTTGATTCAGATAGACTTGAGCACCTAAAAACGGTTTTGCAAAATAGGAATACAAAACCGGGAGAAGTAAATAGTTATATTTCCCAAAAGTTAGAACCAAATTGGCACTGCTCTAAAGCCAATTCTATCGCCCAATAGACTTATTATGCAATAAAACCTTTTTTTTTTAACTAGAGCAAATATGTATTATTCGTTCATTACAAAGCATTGGCTTTGTTATCACATACATTTTTTTAGAACTAGTTTTTCACTCAATTCCCATATACAATAATACAATACACCATAGTAGCATTATTCAGTGTGTAACCACTTACATCACATTGAAACATCACATATCATTTCACACTTCAGTCACACATCCAAACAGCACAATTCTTTCAATCCAGTAGTCACTCTAATAAACTATGGAAAGGATAGTTCATGAAATGCCCATAGTCCCACCAGACTTTGTATCCTTGTGCTTAGATTTAAAAGAGGTTGGAGTTGTATGACTATTCATGTTTCTTCCCAATCTATTTCCATATTGTTTCTTCAGGCCTTTTCCTCAAAGATAAAATTGTTATTTTTCAGCACCTGAAATCAATCAGAAATGCATTGATAATAATCTGTCCGTCTATTCCTGGACATCGCCACCCTCCTGTTGTCAATTGGAATCAGCAGAGTTAGTTGGTTTATTACTTTTACCAGAGTATGGTAAGCATCGTATGTTTCCACCATCCCCCTCCCTCCTGTCCGTCCACACACACTGGCATCAGTGGCCATGAGGATGGATTATGGTCTGCAGCACTTAGAGCGGAGGCCAATGTGAGAGGGGAGAATATGCACTGATGTGTCATGGCATGTGAGTAGGGAACCTTTGGACTAAATGTGAGTGAAATTCATTGTTGCTGGTTCCTGTGAAGACAGATAATAGTAGTTATTTTTCTATTCATCTGTATCAACATCAGTATTATTAGCATTAGTAATGTAACTATTCTCGATTTCCCAGGACATTACTGTCGGTTGACAATGTTGCTTGGTTTGTAGTAGTACATCTGTATTTAGTTACAAGGCAGCTCTCTTATCTCTCTCAGTGGGGAGCTGACCTCACAGACACTTTCACTGCCCCAACGCCCCCTCTGAAAACATCACTCTGTATCCTAACAGCTGTTCTTTCTCCTTTCCTAATTTCTTACTAGTGTAGCGTAAGGTACACTTATAAATTTCAATTTAAGAAGTGAATTTATAGTATCACCTTATTACGAATCCTGGAATCTTTTAGAACTCAATTTCTGTAATAATTGGACACAGACACCAATTCCAAAGATATAAATTGTCAAATTTATTCAAAAACAAAGACTAAATGTAGCACTACACTAATTATACAAAAGGGAAAAACTAATTAAAATTCAACTCTAGATCAACAAATCAAAGACAAATCACTTCCGTGACCAAATCAAAGACCATGGGATCGCATATGATAACACAAATCGTTAAACAAAAAAGGTTATAAACACATTGACTACAATACCGGTTAGTGAGACGAAGGTGAGTCTCTCATTAGTATTGTTAGTCAGACATTAAATAACTACGCAGGTTAGTATTTAATGTCAGGTAACTTCTCGTTATATATATATCAGTCTCATTTATGTTTAAGTGCCGAGAAAGATCCTATCATTACTTGTTACCACAATTTCCCTTAACTGATTATTATTCAATGATTAAGGATAGGCAGGGCCACCAATAATCTAATGTCTATTAACTTGTGTCAATTTCAGACTAAACAGTTAAACAGGAATGAGAAGATATTTCACGGCGTTGACAGATTTTATTTCTAAAATTATCATCAAAACAGTTTAATGCAACACACATTTATATTTAAGAAAAATAAATGATATTACACATTCTAGAGTTATGAATCACAGATTAACATTTCTAATTTATTTCTCAAATGTCATGAATCATGAACTCCAAACTGTTAAACTTATCTGAACTTCGTCGCAGAGAGGCCTCTCTGGCTTCGGGCTCAGATAAAAGCACACGGCACGAGGTCCGTGTGGTTTGGAACAAAGGCAGTCCGGTTCGGCTTTGTCCAAGAACTTCCACTCAGTCGATGCACCTGGAAGTTGGGGTTTCGCGAATGTAGAGTCTTTTCCAAACAGATTTCCACTGGTTTGAAGGCTCCAAGGTTGTGCACAAAATCTTCTTTGTAAGCAGGGTTTCCACCATAATTACTTGAAGACAAAGTCTTTGAGGAAAGCAGGGCCCTGTTTGTTCCAAGGGTCAAGTTTCTTAAGACTCAAATAGCTATTTAAATGACTGACACTTTCGTATACAGTCGATATGTCAATTGTCCAGCTGTAAAACTCCACTGATCAAGTGGGCACAGGCGGGCAGCGCAGTCTCTAAAGTTCTTTATTTAATAAAGTCCTTTAAAAGAATTCTTCATACGGCTCAATCTCCTTCTCCCAGTTTAACTCTTCTGTTGCCGGCAAAGACTTGGTTGGTTTCTGGTTCCAGTTCTGGCAACAGAGCTACAGGTTGAGCTGTGGCAGCGAGTTTCTGGTTCAGGTGAGAGAGAGAGAGAGAGCCTGTGCTCTGTTCCTTATAGTCTGTCAGATCAATAGATGATTGGTTCTTGAGTTCTTGAGATTGGATTTCGGTTTCAGCCCCCAGTGTCCAATTGGAGGGGGGCTTGATATATGACTGATGTCAATCCATGCCATCTTTTGGAAATGCCGGTTGGCCCGGGTTCGTAGCTCTATCTCGGGATTTCGGTTCTCGTCCACTTCAAAGAGTTTTTATCACCTACAGGACCCTTTCTCCAGACATTTCATAGCAGGATTCCAACCTATTTGGCCTCTTCTCGGTGCCATCCTCCCCAAAACTGTCACTTTGATGAAAACCAGTTCCAAGCTGATGAACTAAGGAAATCTGATAACTTTGGGAGGGGAGAGGTCTTCTTTAGATCAGTGCTTCAGCTCAGAGCCCAAATGCTCTTATCAAAATACACCCAACATAACGCAACACTAGACAATTCAAGTTATATTTATTGACATGTATTATTACTATTTATACACATATGTCGCTCCATTATTTGAGTTAACAAATTAAGATTTTTTCCTAATAAAATATATTTTTAGAAAATATGCATTTTAATTGATTTCAATAATGATTCCCAGATACCTCAGGAAAACAAATTTTCAAAAAAATGTGTTCAGTCAATGATTTCCCCAATGAAGAGCCTGCGTGGGCACTAAGACTGTCCGCCTGCACGGCTCATATATGTCTTTATTGTGTCACTTCCTCCTATTGAAGTCCAATCTACACCGGTACATGTTCAGAAGAACTGTTCCCAAAGCCAGATTGAACTGATCAATAGTTCATTTCTTACCTACACCTTGTATTTAGGGATCTTATATCTGGGGATTTCAAAAACTCTTCATTGTGGAACTCACAGCTACCAAATGACCACACCTTTAATTTCCTGGAGTATCTGGTTATCTATGTATTTATATCTTCACCAAATTTCACTGTTTCCTCAGATTCCCATTACAAAAATTAGCTCTAATTCAATTTTCAACATTTATTTTTTTATTTCTGGTTGGTAAAACTCATTCTAATAGTATTTTTAAGTTTTATTTTCTCCTTCAAAATTATGCAATACTAATTTTAGCTCACTTATTCAATGCTCATAATTTATATTTCTATAGTATCCTTAAATTTCTTACCCTTTGACTAATTCACTCATCTTAAATCCAAGGTCTAATTTTAACTTTTATTTCAGGTATTTTTTGCTATGCGCCAATAACCAAATATTTTCGAAAATAAGACTATAATATGTCACTATACTGTTTGCATTCTCCTGCTATGGGTTTTACATCAGGCTGTCACTCAGGGCTGCACCAGAGTGCTGCTCCTGTGGATTCCAGCCTTTAGTTTTCCTTTAATTTGACTTTACAGCATTTGTCCATAATATGATTTTTAACAAACAAATTATTGTTCTTCTGAGGCTTAGAGGACACCATTACTATTTATTTACTTTATTAGTATTATTAATCTATGTATTTAGTGTATGTTTTGTATTACTTAAACATAATTCTTATAATAGATGCATTATTCATTTCTAATTTCTGATGCTTTATGCACTCTGTATACAGTTAAATGTCTAAATCCTCATTAATCTGTTGTTAAAACATCAATGACTGCGTAATTATAAATATAATTCTGAAATTATTGGATACTTCCCTTCTCAGTCTTATTCTGTACTATGCACAATATTAAAAATACAAAGCATACAAAACAGACATTTACCTTACATAACCTTCAGACTATATATATACATAAACACACAAAGCACATACAGATTGACATCCAAAGATAATTCAGATATTAGATTAGTGGCGTGTTTTGTTGACCCTGCAGTGTCTCAAACAGCCCTTAGCATTTATTAATTTATTATATTGTTATTATTAAAAATCAGATGTAAAATAATCTTTGAAATACACTGCTTTGGTGTTTTATTGATCTATTATGATCAATTTCTTCTCTAAATTCTTATTATTCAGACAAAGAATTATAGAAACTTTGTCGTTTTTTTATCTTGCCTTTATCATTTTAAGTTTAACAATTTAAACTTGTAGGAATTCACATACAGACACTTATTTAACACCATTATGCCAATCCTATCTTTGCCAACGATGGGGCTATATTGCTGGACTTTATGTACCTCTGGTTCCGTCTGGTTATTGACTGCCACTGACTCTGGCCCTGGTGTACAAGGGTTTCCTTGCTTAACCTGGGGCTCAGCAGGCCTCGTCGTACCTTTCAGTTCCCTTGGCATCTCTCCCCGCAGATCTATCTTACCTGGAGTTCACCCTACTGTGATCCTCCGCTGTACAGTCAACCTTTCTATTTGTTTTACCTATACCTCTCCACAGGTTCTCTTTAAACTACAATCTGAGAGCCTCACATAATCCTGAGATCAAATCTAAATATACAGGGTGGTCATTTTTAAAGCTACTTTGAAGCTACATATTTTGGTCCCGGGAGTGGAGGCAAGTTCAGATCCTCGTTCGTGACGCCAAGTTGTAGAACCGTGTCTGAAATAAGTGGAGAAGTCGTGGAGATAAAGCAAACAGAACTTTAATCGAGCCGCTCGGAAGCCCCACGTCAGGAATAATTCCTTCAGTGAGACTTAATGTTTACAAACATGAGTATAACTTTATAGGAAAAATGACATAACATCTTTTGGACGTTCATCCAATCAGAAGATACAGGTCTGGGTCCGTTTTACGATCTGTCCTCCCGTGAAGAGGTGATGGATCCAAAGCAGATCTCCATCGTTGATGTGCACTAGAAAGATGCGATCCCACGGTCATCATTTACCTAGTGTCAATCGCCCATTAACAAAAACAATTCCTGCCTATCTGGAGAAACGGTTAAGTCATAAACAAATTAACAGCAGACATCTGTAGGCTATTTCGGCACTGTGTAATCTTTCATTACTGACAGTAGATTCTAACAAATCGACCTTGTTGACCCTTTACTTGTCCTGCTAAATCTAATCTGCTAAGTCTGTATACAAAACTCCGTCTAATGCTAGTATTAATATAAAACATTATATAATTATCACAAAACACATTCTTCAACGTCCTATACAGAGTCTTCAAAAGCTATCAGACTTTAGCAGCTGGTGTATGAACACACATACGATTATACAGCTTTTCTTTCAGCTTCGCAAGACCTAATTTTAAAAGTTGTTGGTAAATTAGATAATTAGTTAGGACCCTCTATTTGCATTTGATCCCCTCTATAATTGCTAAAATACAGTTTTACTTACATTTAAGACCCTACCACTGCATAGGACACATCTGTAACATGAATGCTACTGATTGGCACATACATTGAAAACTACGGAGAATTGAGACAAATCCAATTTACACTTCATAAATAATCTTAAAACGTTTCCAACCAAGGCAAACCCCACTTGAAATACGTTCATAAACATTTTTGGTAAACAAGAAGAGAGATTGTTACATATGTTCCCTATGATGCATCTACAGAGCGAGAGAGAGAGACAGAGAAAACTGTTTGTCATGCCAATAAAGCACCCTTGAATTGAATTGAATTGAATTGAGAGACAGAGAGAGACAGACAGACAGACAGACACTAGCACAGCCACCCACCCACTCACACACACACACACACACACACACACTATCTCTCTCTCTCTCTCACACACACACACAGCCAGCAAGACACACAGAGCCAGCCATCTCATCGATGACATCACGAACGTCACTCTGAGCTGACTGCTATGACATCACAGAGCACGTGCATTCCGTTGCTTGCCGTCTGTCAACCACTCAGTCACTGCCAGCCAGACTGCCTGGCTGGCTGGATGGGGGGGCTGTTTGCTGCTGCTGCGTACCTTAGCAAGCTTATTTGCTTGACCGGCCTTCCTCCTCCTCCGCCCACATGCCCAACTATGCCCGATCTGCTGTTCACCTGGATCACAGCTCCGCCCCAACAAGGCAGAGCCTCCCAAGAATGGTACAAACTCATCCACGTTCCCCTCCATGGAAAGCTTTAGCAAAAGGCAAATACATACATATCTGTGTGTACTAAAGATCACATTTTATTCCATTTTGTTTTTCTGTACTTTATTAAATCTTATTGTGATTTATAATTATATTGTTTATTTTCCATAAAAATGTATGTATGTATGTATGTATGTATGTATGTATGTTTGCATGTCCAATTTCTTTGTAAATACAAATGCACTGAATTGAGAGAGAGAGAGAGAGAGAGAGAGAGAGAGAGAGAGAGAGAGAGAGAGAGAGTGTGTTTGTGTGTGTGCTAGGGCTCATCTGTAATATGAACTAGGGAACATTCGTCACTTGCTTAGGGAACATTCATAACATACAGGGAACATTTGTAAAACGAATTAGGGAACATTTGTGACATACTAAAAGGACATACTGGTAAGATGCTGGGCAAATTTGAAACAACAAAAATGGCATTTGGTAATTTATTACGGACATTTATACCAGTTTGTGCAAATATCTATGCATATTCCAATGTTTGCTGCAGGACTTACAGATTGAGTGAGGGGGTCAATATGTTTGATTCAGAACTAACCACTGCTTCCTCAATTTTGTTTTAAACATAATTTAAAAGAAAAGTGGGCTATACATTGGTCTGGAAAAAAAGAGCAGTGGTCCCTAAGACAATTCTTTTAGTTTTTTGACTCAATTCCTAAAACCCATTTTCTGTAAAATATGTTATCAACTTGCATTAATAGATCATCCAAACTACAATCATACTGTAAAAGATTTTGGGATTGCTTGGTTTTTCAGTCAATCTAAATACATAGTTGAACTGAAAATTCATAGGTCAATTGGTTTCTCTTTTAAGATTCTTTTTAGAGGGAAGATGCGTTCAAGTCACAGATGTGCAATAATCATTTATTTTGACAAAAATAGGAAACTAGTATCATTCAATTATATTACTGAAAATAAGTAATATTAAGCTTCTGCTGGATTACAGTAAGAAACAGATAATAGCCATTTTCTTCTTTCTCCTCACAGTACAGTTTATAGGCCAGTCTGGTCAGGCAGGAAGCAGTGTGTCTCTCTCTCTCTCTCTCCTCTCCAGCTCAGTCTGATCGTTGCAGGATGAAGAAGTTAAGAGAACTCAAATTCTCGTTGTTTTCCCTTTTATAAGGTTTCCTTCCAACCAATAGCATTTTGCCACCACCATGACGTGGGTGTCTTATACTAAAGTAATCTAGAAGTGGGGCGTCATTTTGAATTTGGCTAAGAGCCAATCAGAGGACAGGTCCCTTTTGGTCTCTGGTCATAAAGATAGGGTTACCAGGGCTACCAGGGGATACCAGGGGCTACCAGATGAAAGGGAGGAAGTCTGTTTCCTCTACCAAACCAGATGGTATAGAATTTCCCATAGAAAAATACATTCTAACAAATCATATCTTACAGTACAAAACAGGGATTAAATTAAGTCTTTCAACCACAAAGTATTGGCTACAGTTATGATGCCTACTTCACTGTTCATAAGCATTCAGTTTCTGAGGTCTGGACCACTGCACAGTAGTCCCTGGAGTTGTAGTCCAGACCACTGCAAAATTTGTGCTGAAGTGATCTGGATCACCACGCAATGGCCCAAGGACCACTGCAAACTTGGATTTCAATGTTTTTGTGTAATCCATGTTGCAATAGCACCTACCATGTTCCTTTGTGGTGAGCTGGTTAATTCTGATCTGGGAAAACCACAATCCTGCAGGTTTAATAAGTCTCTCTACACATCAGTCCCTGAGTACCTTCAACCAATGGTCATTTTGACCAATTAAGCCCAAGAATTGAGTCGATTAAGTTATCAAGGACTACCCAGTAAAGACGTGAACTCACGACTAGGTCACACTGTGAGCTCTCCAGAGCAGACATTACACTGAGCTCAGTGTGAGCTCACTTATCGCTTCTCCACCGACATGGTGCCGGTGCTGGAGCCAGAGCAGCTGCTCGGCCTGGGATCCAGCTGATCTTTTTGTGAACCGGCCCGCTTTTCCACCGGTTTTGGAATCGAACACTGACGTCACTGGATGTGGGCGTTCCCAAGCGTGGAGTAGAAGTGGAGAAACACAGCAATAATAATCAGCACTGAGGCGACTCCATCTTTAACATTACAATAAAACTCATTCCGCGTCTATGGCAAATCGTAACCCTAATGTTACAAATGTTCCGTAAATATGTGTTTTGCAGAATACACAAGCAAACGTTATGGAATATCAGCATTTTATCGACACACATAATAGACCTTATTGTTCTTTAACATTGATGAGAATAATTCACATGAATTAACTTACTGTTGAAGATGTAACCCTTACCCAGTGGCTAACCCTAACTCTATGTTACAAATTTTCCATAAACACTTATTTTGCAAGATCAATAAAAAACCTTTAGGAATTTTTAACTTTTAAAGATACACATAGGTAATACCAATGTGCTTTAACAATGCCGAAAATAAAAATGTGTTTATCTATAATAGTGAAGATATTGTATAGATGTATATCTTTCATATACATAAATAGAAAAA
This sequence comes from Amia ocellicauda, assembly GCF_036373705.1. NCBI lineage: Eukaryota > Metazoa > Chordata > Actinopteri > Amiiformes > Amiidae > Amia > Amia ocellicauda. The sequence continues at coordinate 42,401,823 of NC_089855.1, read as the reverse complement.
AAAGGTTTCAAAACCGAATATAGAACTGAAACTTTCAGACAATCCATGAAAAATTGAATTTAAACATTTACAGTTATTAACAATTCTATATATCAATTATATTCATAACCCTAACCCTAACACTAACCCTAACTATAAGTTACAATTGTTCCCTAAACACTTTTCCCAATTTTGCAGGATCAATAAAAAACAGTCAGGATTTTTTAAACTTTTACTGACACACATAGTTAATGGCAATGTGTTATAACTTTACCAAAATAATAATCCGTATATCTTTAATTGTTTTGACATTATTAAGATATAATGCATCTATCACATAGGGAACATTTGTAACATGATAGGAAAAACAAACAAATGATGTAACTTTGAAAATATTCAATATTACAGCATACAATTTGTCAGGCTTCATAAGTATGGAATTTATGACATACTCTGTAAAAATCAAGCAAACACCATTTGGTGTTCACGAGAAAGAAAAAATGAGATCAAAGCTATCAGACTTTAGCAGCTGGTGTATAAACAAACATACGATTATACAGCATTTTTTGCAGCTTTGCAAAACCTAATTTTAAATGTTGTTGGTAAATTAGATAATTAGTCAGGACCCTCTATTTGCATTTGATCCCCTCTATAATTGCTAAAATAAAGTTTTACTGACATTTTATTGACCCTACCACTGCATAGGACACATCTGTAACATGAATGCTACTGAATGGCACATATATTGAAAACTACGGAGAATTGAGACAAATCCAATTTACACTTCATAAATCATCTTAAAACGTTTCCAAACAAGGCAAAACCCACTTTTAATACGTTCATTCACATTTTTGGTAAACAAAAAGAGAGATTGTTACATATGTTCCCTATGATGCATCTACAGAGCGAGAGACAGAGAGAGACAGACAGAGACTAACACAGCCACCCACTCACACACACATACACACACACACACACACACTCTCTCTCTCTCTCACACACACACACATACACACAGCCAGCAAGACACACAGAGCCATCCAGCTCAGCGTTGACATCACATGACAAACCTCTCTCTTCAGCTGACTGCTATGACATCACAGAGCACGTGCATTCCGTTGCTTGCCGTCTGTCAACCACTCAGTCACTGCCAGCCAGACTGCCTGGCTGGCTGGATGGGGGGGCTGTTTGCTGCTGCTGCGTACCTTAGCAAGCTTATTTGCTTGACCGACCTTCCTCCTCCTCCGCCCACATGCCCACCTATGCCCGATCTGCTGTTCACCTGGATCACAGCAAAACCCCAACAAGGCAGAGCCTCCCAAGAATGGTACAAACTCATCCACGTTCCCCTCCATGAAGAGGAACCCGAGTCCAAGACGCTTCCGACCAGCCATACATATTTGTGTGTATTAAAGATCACATTTTATTACATTTTGTTTTCCTGTACTTTATTACATCTTATTGTGATTTATAATTGTATTGTTTCTTTTTCATATATATGTTTGTATGTATGTATGTATGTATGTATAAATGTATGTTTGAATTTCCAATTGCTTTGACAATACAAATGCACTGAATTGAGAGAGAGAGAGACAGAGACAGAGACAGACAGACACAGAAGACAGACAAACAGGCACTAACACAGCCACCCACACACCCACTGTTTTTACTACTCTTTTTCTTTCCTTTTCTTGTTTTTTTATAGATACTTTTAATCGTTTGTTGGTTTTAAACGATTCGGGTTTAGGGGGTTGTTTTTCGATTTAGATCAGCATGGCGTTGCGGGCGGGGAGACCCCTCCCTTCATTTAATTACGAAACGCTGACCCGAAAGCACGGGTTTATACTCGTGTCCCAGGAGTAGGTGTCGGTAGAGGACTGTGCGATGGAGATCGGAAGGAAGGTCGGCTTCCAGAACATCGTCTCTGCGGCTCGAATGAATAAGGGCATTGTGGTTTTCCTGAATTCTGAGGCACTGGTGAAGGATGTGATGGAGGAGGGGGTCACAGTGAAGGGGACCTTCCTGCCCAAGCTCCCTCTGGCCACCCCGGCTGTAAAGGTGGTTACTTCCAATGTGCCCCCCTTCCTGAGCAACGATCTGCTGGCGGGGGATCTGAGTCGCTATGGCCGGCTCACGTGCGCCATTAGGAGGGTGCTGCTGGGCTGCAGCGCCCCGGAGCTGAAACACGTCCTCTCTTACCGCAGACAGGGTTTCATGGTGCTGGCGGACGGCACCGATGAGTTAAGCCTGTCTCTGAAGTTTAAGATCGAGGGGTTAGTGTAGGTGGTGTTCGTGTCAACTGATACCATGAGGTGTTTGAGGTGCGGGGCGCAGGGGCACATCAGTCGCTCTTGCCCTCAGGGAGAGGCTCCGGCGGCCGGGCGAGAGGAAGGTGAGGAGCAGGCAGGGCCGTCTGGTGTCGGCTCTGCCGGCCGGGGGAGCGATGAGGGGGAGGCGGTGGCAAACGCTACTGGCCTCGGTGGGGACAGAGTAGGGGAGCCTAGTGGGGAAGCTGCTAGCAGTGAGAATGCAGAGCAGCCACGGGCTCAGTTAGCTGAGGAGGGAGCTGCTGTTGCTGCTGATGCGGCCGCCACCAAGACTGAACACTTAGCCAGTGATGATGGGTTTAAAGTGCCCAGGAAAAGACAGCAGAAGCAGTCTGCCCCGTCTTCTGAGGCCGTTGATACAGTTGTCTAAAAAGGCGAATATTGCGAGGGCGGCTGATGAGGAGGATCCTGGAGGCGGTGTGGGGGCTGTGGTGCGGCGGGACTCGCAGTCAGGGGAGTCTGTCTGGGGGAACCTGCCGTCTCAACCCAAGGTGGCCGACCGGCTGCGGCGCCGGGAGTCTGAGTGCAGTGCTGCGGCTGTGGAGAGCGCAGACTCGGACAGCGCTGCTGAGGGGGACATCGCTGACTCCCAGGGCGAGCCCGCCTCCACTGACACTGCGGGATACAGTGCTAAAAGCATTAAGGATTTTTTAAGGGAGGCAAAGGGGAAGAGGAATATAGTTTTAGAAAACTTCTTCCCTAATGCAAAGCAGTTCCTGGCATCTGCACAAGTGATCCTGCAGGATGTGGCACTCGCGGAGTTTAGTGAGCCGGAGTGCTACAGGTTAAAGAAGTGGAAAGAGTGTTGTCAGGACTGCTTTGCAATCTAATGATGATGGTTATTAGTATGTTCTTTTATGTCTCAATTTTTATTTGTACAAGAGACGCACGCAGACAGTGTGAATGAGTGTGAGTGGCAGCGGGAGTGGAAAGGAGAGAGTGTGTTTAGCCAAGGGTCTAGTGTGAGTGGGGGAGTGGGGATTTTTTTTTCACACACTTTTAAAATTGATTATTTTAAGAAAACAGAGTTTGTTGGTGGAAGATTGTTGATGGTAAAGGCTGAGAGTGGGGGAAGGACCTTTGTGTTTATTAATATCTATGCCCCCAATGCTGTGAGAGACAGACTGTCAGTGTTTCCGGTGCTCAGCAAAGCGCTAGCAGACTGTGGGGCTGAGGAGATCCTGGTTTTGGGGGGGTGATTGGAACTGTACTGTGGACTATAGATTCGATAGGAATCATTTGGAGCCCAGTCCACAGTCAGCAAAACAGCTGCAAGGTAATACACAGTTGCACAATCTGGTCGATGTCTGGAGGAATGCCAACCCAAAGGTGAAACAGTACACCTGGGTGAGGCCGGGTTCTAGCATTATGTCGCTAGCCAGGCTGGATAGATTTTATACCTTTAGACATCATGTCAATTTGATCGGTGGCTGCCATTTCACCCCCACCTGACCACTGACCACTGTCTCATCACTGTGAGTGTCACCCTGCCTCCTGTCCGGCTGCGCAGTGCCTACTGGCTTTTCAATAATAGCTTGCTGCAGGACAGGATTTTTTGTAATTCTTTTCTTTTCTTTTGGCAGAGATGGAGATCAGAGCGCCCTAGGTTTGCCTCCCTGAGAAAGTGGTGGGACATTGGCAAGGTTAAGACCAGGCTCTTCTGCCAGAAGTACACTGAGCATAGGACTGACAGCTTGAATGAATCTATGAAGGAGTTAGAAGGAGAGATTCAGGTGTTCCACCGAGCCTTGGATGCTGGAGATTCGGGGGCATTAGAGGACCTCAAAGCTATGCAGCAGGCATTGTCAGAGCTGCTAAGGACGCGGGCTCGAGGAGCAATGGTGCGCTTGCAGTTCCAGAGCCTGACACAGATGGATGCGCCCATCAAGTTCTTCTTTGGGCTGGAATGCAGGCGGCAGCAGAGCAGGGTGATGCTCTGCCTGAGGACGGCTGAGGGCCGCGTGCTGCAGGATGGGCAAGAGATGGGTAGTCATGCCACATAGTTCTGTAGGGAGCTGTACTCCGCAGAGCCGGGCAGCCTGGAGCAGCAGCAGCAGTTTCTGTAGGGTCTGCCTAAGGTCCCACAGGATGGGGTCAAGGGGTTAGAGGCCCCACTAACCCTGGCAGAGCTGACCTGCGCAATGCAAGAGCTCAGTAAGGGCTGGGCACCGGGGCTGGATGGGCTCACCTGCTCTCAGTGCTGTAGGAAGGCCTGTGAGCTGGGCTGCTGCCCATTAGCTGTCGTACAGCTGTTCTGACCCTGCTGCCCAAGAAGGGGAATCTGTCCTCCATTGTGAACTGGAGGCCAGTGGCGCTGCTGTGTCAGGACTATAAGATCCTGTCTAAGGCTCTGGCTAAGCGGCTCAGAGACATCATGCCGGCCGCAGTGCCTGTTTCAGGTGCTGAGAGCAGTTGGTGTCGGCCCACGGTTCGTAGAATGTATTCAGCTGCTGTACTGTCGTGTGTTCAGTGTGCTGAACATCAATGGTGGCCTGAGTGAGCCTATCCCCATCCATGGAGGCATCAGACAGGGCTGCAGTCTGTCAGGGATGCTATACTTCCTTTCTATCGAGCCCCTGCTGCACAGGCTGAGGCAGATGCTAGCTGGGCTGTCCATCCCTTGTCACCCAGAGCAGGCGGTCAGGGTGTCGGCCTATGCTGCTGAGACACAGTCTGGCCAGCGAGACATCCAGGTCATTGTGGGAGTATCTGGAGGAGTTCAGCAGGGCCTCCTCAGCCAGGGTCAACTGGGGGAAGAGCAGCGCTCATCTGGTTGGGGTGTGGGAGGGTTCTGCCCCCCCTGCCCTCCCTGCGGGGCTGCAGTGGTCTCTCTCAGGCCCTCGGGTGCTGGGTGTGACTTTGGGGGAGACGCAGGAGAACTGGGCTGGCCTGCTGGAGAGGGTACAGGGCCGGTTGAGGGCATGGCACTTGCTGCTGCCCCAGCTCTCCCTCAGGGGGAGAGCAATTGTTATTAATAACTTGGTGGCCTCCATGCTCTGGCACACTTATGCCTGTCTGGATCCCCAACCGGCCCTGGTGTCCCAGATACAGACCCTGCTCCTTTCTTCTGGGACGGGCTGCACTGGGTGCGCAAAGCAGTGCTGTACCTGCCGCTCCAGGAGGTAAGCAGGCTGAGTGCCTTTCGGCTGCAGGCAGCTCAGAGGCTCCTGTACCCTCCAGATCCCCAGTGTCTCCCGCCCTGGACACTTGTTATGACAGACACATGTTTTAACTTAAGACACGTCCCAATATACTTCCTTCCCTGCCTGTTTTTTATAGTACTGTTTTAGAGGTGTGGCAGCGCTTCTCCCTGGGTAGGGAGCTGGGGGGCAGCAGTCTGTATTGGCTGTTAGAGGAGCCACTGCTCTGGAACCCCGGTTTTAGCTGTCCACTCCTGCTCTCCAGCAGCCTCAGGTCAGTCCTGCTTAAGGTCGATGTGATCTGACGTGAGGGATTTGTTGGATTTTAACAGGGGACAGTGGGTTGGTGCCGACAGCCTGGCTGCCAGGCTGGGAATGAGGTCACTGAGAGTCGTAACCAGATTTCTCTGGGCAGTACAGAACGCCCTTCCCATAGGCGCTGTGGAGCGGCTTTTCCAGGCTCTCACGCAGCACTGCTGGCCCAAGGACTCTGACACCGTCTTTCCCCTTGTTTGTCTGTGTCTCTCAGTCCCCCCTAGCTCATCAGGCCGCCTACTGTCGCCTCACAGTCTGTGTAGTGTGCCTGTCTCCACAGCTCATCGTCAGGAGCTCAATCAGCTCAGTGTGAGGGAGCTGCACCATCAGCAGTTGCAGCCCCTCCCTGACACCCCCTGGAGGGAGCACCTGGCTCTGGGTGAAGATGCATGCCTGGAGGAGCCTGAACAAGCGCCCGCTTTTGCATGGCTTCTGCATGGCGTCATCGCAACAAACTCTATTGCACATACACTGGACCCCAGAGTGAGCGACACCTGCCCCTACTGCGGGGAGAGAGAGACTCTTTTTCACTGTTTCTGACACTGCCCTAGATTAGAGCTGCTGTTCACGGCACTGGAGAGCCTGTTCAAGCAGCTGGGCCTCCTTTTCTCACGCACTTTGTTTATTTTGGGAGTCCAGTACAAGCAGCGCCACAGACATGTTTGTCAGTTAGCAAACTTTCTAGTGGGGCAGGCTAAGCTGGCTATCCTGAGCAGTAGGAGAAGTCAGACTTAGCGGGTGCAGCAACAGTGTGCACTCGTAAGCTCTCTCGTAAGCTCCAGAGTGCGACTGGATTACAATTTCTACAGCCTGACGGGAGACCTGGACACTTTTCTGCAGATGTGGGGGGTCGGGGCTGCCCTCTGTGCCATTGACTTTGGACATTTAAACCAACTGGTTTCATTCACTTGAATATTTTACTGGTAGCACGTGTGTAGTGGTTTTTATTGAGGTTTTTTAGAATAGGCTGTGTTTTTATGTCGGGAGTTTTTTTCATGTCTTTTAGGTGTTTCTAGTTTGTTTTAAATGTTTTGTTAGTATTTCTTTAGTAAAATAAAGGTGTTAATATTCAAAAAGTCTCTCTCTCTCTGTCTCTCTCACACACACACTCTCTATCTCTCTCTCTCTCACACACACACACACACACATACACAAGTTCAGCAGGTGCTGGCCCATGACCTTATTGAGGAGAGCTGCAGCCCTTGGGCTTCACCTGTTGTTTTAGTCAAGAAAAAGGACGGCAGCTACAGATTTTGCATTGACTTCAAGAAATTAATCCCTGTCACCATACGGGACTCGCATCCCTTACCACGGATTTCTGAAGCTTTGGACAGCCTGGCAGGGGCATGCTGGTTTAGTACCATGGACCTACCAAGTGGTTATTGGCAATTTCAGCTGGCATCAGAAGACCGTGAGAAGACCGCATTTACCACCGGCAGCGGCTTATACCATTTTAAGATCATGCCAATGGGACTGACCAATGCACCACCTACCTTCCAACGTTTAATGGAGCTTGTGCTTCATGGTCTACACTGGAAGATCTGCCTCATCTGTTTGGATGATGTTTTGGTTTTTAGCAAAACCTTTCCTGAACATCTGCAGAGTTTGGAAGATGTCTTTCTTCGCTTTTGAAAGCCAGGACTAAAGCTGAAGGCCAGTAAATGTCAGTTTGCACGGGATGAAGTCTCTTTCCTGGGACATGTAATCACCAAGGGTGGTCTCAGACCAGATTCCAGGAAGCTTGACAAATTGAAAGATTGGCCAACACCAAGAACACCTACTGAGGTGAGAGCTTTTGTGGGTCTCTGTTCCTATTACAGACGATTCGTTAAAAACTTTGCCCAGAAAGATGCAAAACAGTTTATCTTCTGAACTACAGCCTGAACAAGCTGTTCCTGTAAGACAAACCTGTGAAGATTTAGCAATAGACATTGATGAACTGAAGCAGAAACAACAAGCGGATGTCATTCTGAGAACTGCGATGGAATGGAAAGAAATGGATAACCGAAGACCTACTGCACGACGAATCAAAAACTCCCCGTCAGCTCTGAAAAAGCTCTGGTATGAGTTTCCTCACCTGACTTTGGAAAATGGGATCCTCTGTCAAAAAATTAAAACCTTTCTGCAGAAAGCCTATACTTACCAATTGGTTCTTCCTGAATCCATTCAGACAGCCCTCACATACCTGCATGGAAATGTCTTCAGTGGACATTTAGGGACTGAACGAACTTTGCAGAGTTCTGTACAGAGTGTTTAACATGTCAGACTCGCAGTGCTCCAACACCAAAAGCTAGAGCTCCTTTACAACCTATTGTGGTGGATCGTCCATTCCAGAAAATTGCTGTTGACCTCACCGAGCTACCAGTCACTTCTCAAGGCAACAGGTATGTTCTTGTTGTAATGGATTATTGTACATGCTATGTGAATCTCTTTCCTTTAAAAGATCAGCGTGCAACAAGTGTAGCTCAATGCTTGTTTGAAGACTTCATCCGTCAACATGGTATACCTGAGTCCATCCACACTGACCAGGGCAGACAGTTTGAGTCTGATCTGGTGAAGCAGCTGTGTAGCAAGTTGGGAATTGAGAAGACACGAACATCTCCGTACCATGCCCAATCAGATTGCATGGTGGAAAGACTGAACCGGACATTAAAAGACCAATTCGCTAAATACATCTACCAAAATGGAGGAGAATGGGACAAATACCTCTCACAGGTGGAACTTGCGTACAATTCAAGTGTACATTCCAGTACTGGATATACTCCATTTTTCCTTGCTCATGGTCGGGAACCTCGTCTGCCTGTGGACGTTTTGTTGAACTGCAGTTCATTCACTACTCAAGCAACTCTGGGCACACCAGCTGCTTATGCCCAGGATGTCTTTAACCGCCTGTCACATGCTTTTGACATGGCCGCTGAGTAGTCGAAAGAATCTAAGCTACTGCTAAAGACTCACTATGATCAAAAGATTGCTTTTAACCCCTATGCTGAAGGTGATCTTGTTTTCCTTGATGATCCTGCCAATCAAAGGAATAAACTTGCTCCTAGATGGAAAGGGCCACATAGAGTTCTGAAGAGGTTGGATAAAGACGGTTGTCCTGGCGTGACCTATGAAATCACTGACCCAAAAGATCCACAATCCAAATCATGGATTGTACATTACAATCTGCTGAAGGCATACAAAGGTCCTTGGTCTGACTTACCTGCTCATCCAGAAGCGCCTCCACAGCTGTTTAGAGATCCTGATGATGCACCTGTCAGTCCGCCATCAACACTGACGGCTTTGTCTGGAGACGTCCCTTACCCACTTCCAGTTCCAGCGAGCTCCAGTCATCACTCGATGCCGTCTCTATCTCTTCTTTCTTCCACAGCTCCTGTCCAGAGGGATATGCTACCTGTTCCAGGTGTTGTTCCACAGCCTGCTCTAGCACTTGAGGCATGCCCAGGTGTCACCCATTCTTCCAACTTTCGGGATGCCCAAGTCACAGTGCACCCAGAGACTGTGTCTTACCTCAGCGACCGCAGACTCCTGTGGCATTACCTGCTGGATGTACCTAGTGGTCGTAAAGTTATAAAACCTGACAAGTTTAAAGATTTAGTTCTTTCTTGGTTTATACCTGTTTTCATGTTACATTACAGTTCAATACAGTAATGGCTCCTAATTTGCCATTCTTAAAAAAAAAAAAAAAAAAGTTCCTATTGTACTGACATACATCTATTGTGATTTAATTACTGCAACATCAGTTTATCCCTTGGAAAATCTAAGTATATATATATAAATAAAAATGTAACATTAGAAATACTGTATGATTTATTTAATTAAGAAACGAGGACGTTTCAAATAAAGTGGGGGGAGACTGAGACATTAGTCTATTATTGAAAAAAATAAATATCTATGAAAAGGTTCGTAAAAGAAATTAGAAACACTGTATACATTATTTTACTTTATAGCAGGGAGAAATCGCTATGTGTTATGTTGTTCCCCTAAGAACATATTATTTCAGTTTCATGTTGTAAAACCGGACAGGTTAGAGTGACGCACGTCTTTGTGTTCTGGATAGAGAGGAGGTGGCGCTGCACTGCTGTGCTCGGCATTGTATTTGTAACAGCAACTCAGCCTCCAGCACCGACACCATGTCGGTGGAAAAGCGCTAAGTGAGCTCACACTGAGCTCAGTGTAAAGTCTGCTCTGGAGAGCTCACAGTGTGACCTAGTCGTGAGTTCATGTCTTTACTGGGTAGTCCTTGACAAATTAATCGACTCAATTCTTGGGCTTAATTGGTCAAAATGACCATTAGTTGAAGGTACTCAGGGACTGATGTGTAGAGAGACTAATTAAACCTGCAGGATTGTGGTTTTCCCAGAACAGAATTAACCAGCTCACCACAAAGGAACGTGGTAGGTGCTATTGCAACATGGATTACACAAAAACATTGAAATCCAAGTTTGCAGTGATCCTTGGGCCATTGCGTGGTGATCCAGATCACTTCAGCACGAATTTTGCAGTGGTCTGGACTACAACTCCAGGGACTACTGTGCAGTGGTCCAGACCTCAGAAACTGTATGCATATGAACAGTGAAGTAGGCATCATAACTGTAGCCAATACTTTGTGGTTAAAATACTTAATTTAATCTGTGTATTGTACGGAATAATAATAACAACTGTAAAACATAAGAGAAGGGCCTGATATTAAATACAATACACAATAGACTATGTAGAACCGTCTGGGAAATAAGTGGAGAAGTCACGGAGATAAAGCAAACAGAACTTTAAACGGGCCGCTCGGAAGCTCCACTGTCAGAAATAATTCCTTCATTGAGACTTAATGTTTACAAACATAAGTACAACTTTATAGGAAAAATGACGTAACATATTATGGCCGTTCATCCAATCAGAAGATATAGGTCCGGGTCCGTTTTACGATCTGTCCTCCCGTGAAGAGCTGATGGATCCAAAGCAGATGTCCGTCTTTGATGTGCACTAGGAAGATGCGATCCCACGGTCGTCATTTACCTAGTGTCAATCGCTCTTTAACAAAAACAATTCCTCCCTATCTGGAGAAACAATTACGTCATAAACAAATTCACTGCAGACATCTGTAGGCTATTACGGCACTGTGTAATCTTTCATTACTGACAGGAGTTTCTAACAAATCGACCTTGTTGACCCTTTACTTGTCCTGCTAAATCTAATCTGCTCAGCCTGTATACAAAACCACTTCTAATGCTAGTATTAATATAAAACATGATATAATTATCACAAAACACTTTCTTCAACATCCTATACAGAGTCTTCAAAAGCTATCAGACTTTAGCAGCTGGTGTATGAACACACACACATGAATTAGATAATTAGTGAGGACCCTCTAATTGCATTTGTTCCCCTTGTGGAAGGAAAGTTAGAATTATTTTCCTCATATCTATTCTACTCTCTTGTATACTTAAGAAAGATAAGGTCAAGCCAGAAGGACAGGCCAGAAGGTAGCTTGATTTCTGTTTGTTATTTACGATGAGAATCTTGGAGACAATGTCAAACAGTATGATTGAAGTGCCTGCTCCCTAATCCATGTGTTGACCTATGAACTCTGTTTTATGATGATATATATTCTGCTAAGCTAACTCTCTAAGATAATATAGTAATGTAATTGTGATTGTAACCAGATCTTTGTTTTTTATGTATAAAAGCCTCTGACTTTTAAATGAAGGCAGAGCGACTTTGGGATCTTCTTGATTCACTGTTCCTCTCCACGCTGCGTGTATTAAAGGCATTGAAACTAACGTTCCAACCTGATAGAAGATGTTGTTTCTTGCACACCCTCTATAATTGCTAAAATAAAGTTTTATTGACATTTTATTGACCCTACCACTGCATAGGACACATCTGTAACATGAACGCTACTGAATGGCTCATACATTGAAAACTACGGAGAATTGAGACAAATCCAATTTACACTTCATAAATAATCTTAAAACGTTTCCAACCAAGGCAAAACCCACTTGAAATACGTTCATTCACATTTTTGGTAACAAAAAGAGAGATTGTTACATATGTTCCCTATGATGCATCTACAGAGCGAGAGACAGAGAGAGAGAGAGAGAGAGAGAGGGAGACAGACAGACACCAACACAGCCACCCACCAACCCACTCACACACACACACACACACAAAGCCAGCAAGACACACAGAGCCAGCCATCTCAGCGATGACATCACGAACCTCTCTCTGAGCTGACTGCTATGACATCACAGAGCACGTGCATTCCGTTGCTTGCCGTCTGTCAACCACTCAGTCACTGCCAGCCAGACTGCCTGGCTGGCTGGATGGGGGGGCTGTTTGCTGCTGCTGCGTACCTTAGCAAGCTTATTTGCTTGACCGGCCTTCCTCCTCCTCCGCCCTCATGCCCAGCTCTGCCCGATCTGCTGTTCACCTGGATCACAGCTCCGCCCCAACAAGGCAGAGCCTCCCAAGAATGGTACAAACTCATCCACTTTCCCCTCCAATACAAATGCTCTGAATTGAGAGAGAGAAGTGCTAGGGCACATCTGTAACATAAACTAGGGAACATTCATAACATACAGGGAACATTTGTAAAACTAATTAGGGAACCTTTGTGACATACTAAAAGGACATACTGGTAGGTGTTGGGCACTGTGGAAGGAAAGTTAGAATTCTTTCCCTCATATCAATTCTACTCTCTTGTATACTTAAGAAAGATAAGGTCAAGCCAGGAGGACATGCCAGAAGGTAGCTTGTTTTCTGTTCGTTATTTACGATGAGGACCTTGGAGACAATGTCAAACAGTACGATTGAAGTGCCTGCCCCCTAATCCATGTGTTGACCTATGAACTCTGATATATATTCTGCTTAGCTAACTCTCTAATGATAATATAGTAATGACTCTGTGATTGTAACCAGATCTTTGTTTTTTGTGTATAAAAGCCTCTGACTTTTAAATGAAGGCAGAGCGACTTTGGGATCTTCTTGATTCACTGTTCCTCTCCACGCTGCGTGTATTAAAGGCATTGCAACGAATGTTCCAACCTGATTGAAGATGGTTTTTCTTCCACATTACATGGCGACGAGGATGGGATTGCTAACCCTGACAGAGAGGACTGGAATGGCCAGACCAGTGACCAGTAAAACTGCGCCAGCAAAATAGAAAAAGGTAAAGGAACCTTTTTGAAAAATTCCCTACTGCGGTGCTTTGCTTTCACTTGTCTGCTCGCCTGGCCCTCTGACGATCAGGTAACGCAATCTATATTTTATTAAACCTTGTTGCTTGCCTTATATCAATTACTTGAGGCAGGAAATGTTTTCTTGCTTGTTAAGAAACAAAGTTTCTTAGTGTTACCATAGACTTGACTGTGTCTTCTTGTTTATGAAGTAATAGGACTGTGTCTTCCTATTTAACCTGGGTTGCCATGAACTTGACTGTGTTTTCTTGTTTGTGAAGAAACAGGACTGTGTCTTCCTGTTTGGGTTCCCGTAGACAAAAGTGTGTCTGTAAAACTGCAGGGTAGGTTTGACCTACAATTAGAAAAAAAAAAATTGTTCAATATCTGATATGCCGGTGATAATATAAAAGCACGTGTTTTGTAGAACCATAAATGGTAAATGAAGAAACGTCATGAAGTTATATACAAGTTATATAAATGCAAACATATTGAAAAACATGTTTGTTATTATTCGTATATAGGATTTATTTTAATTTGTGTTTTGTTATATTTTTATTTATTTTTACTTTTTTTTCTTTTCTCCCCTGTCATTTTGTTATTATTTTGTGTGCTTGTATGTCTTGGTAGTTGTGTACAAAACATTACATAGAAAATGCGTGGTAACGGCTCCAGTAAAATGGGTGACCCGCCACCCAAAGGTACACATGTCAGATATATGTATGATAACTATGGAGTGAAGATGTGCGCGATGTGCACAAGTGGTTTGACTGGACAATAGGTGACAGAAAGTTAAGGTTTCCAGAAGATGGGACTTTTGATTCAGATAGACTTCAGCACCTAGAAACTAAATAGGATAGCAAAATAGCAATACAAAACCGGGAGAAGTAAATAATTATATTTCCCAAAAGTTAGAACCAAATTGGCACTGCTCTAAAGCCAATTCTATCGCCCAATAGACTTATTATGCAATATAACCTTTTTTTTTTAACTAGAGCAAATATGTATTATTCGTTCATTACAAAGCATTGGCTTTGTTATCACATACATTTTTTTAGAACTAGTTTTTCACTCAATTCCAATTTACAATAATACAATACACCATAGTAGCATTATTCAGTGTGTATCCACTTACATCACATTGAAACATCACATATCATTTCACACTTCAGTCACACATCCAAACAGCACAATTCTTTCAATCCAGTAGCCACTCTAATAACTATGGAAAGGATAGTTCATGAAATGCCCATAGTCCCACCAGACTCTGTATCCTTGTGCTTAGATTTAAAAGAGGTTGGAGTTGTATGACTATTCATGTTTCTTCCCAATCTATTTCCATATTGTTTCTTCAGGCCTTTTCCTGAAAGATAAAATTGTTATTTTTCAGCACCTGAAATCAATCAGAAATGCATTGTTAATAATCTGTCCGTCTATTCCTGGACATCGCCACCCTCCTGTTGTCAATTGGAATCAGCAGGGTTTGTTGGTTTATTACTTTTACCAGAGTATGGTAAGCATCGTATGTTTCCACCATCCCCCTCCCTCCTGTCCGTCCACACACACTGGCATCAGTGGCCATGAGGACGGATTATGGGCTGCAGCACTTAGAGCGGAGGCCAATGTGAGAGGGGAGACTATGCACTGATGTGTCATGGCATATGAGTAGGGAACCTGTGGACTAAATATGAGGGAAATTCATTGTTGCTGGTTCCTGTGAAGACAGATAATAGTAGTTATTTTTCAATTCATCTGTATCAACATCAGTATTATTAGCATTAGTAATGTTACTATTCTCGATTTCCCAGGACATTACAATCGGTTGACAATGTTGCTTGGTTTGTAGTAGTACATCTGTATTTAGTTACAAGGCAGCTCTCTTATCTCTCTCAGTGGGGAGCTGACCTCACAGACACTTTCACTGCCCCAACGCCCCCTCTGAAAACATCACTCTGTATCCTAACAGCTGTTCTTTCTCCTTTCCTAATTTCTTACTAGACAATTCAAGTTATATTTATTGACATGTATTATTACTATTTATACACATATTTCGCTCCATTATTTGAGTTAACAGATTAAGATATTTTCCTAATAAAATATATTTTTAGAAAATAAGCATTTTAATTGATTTCAATAATGATTCCCAGATACCTCAGGAAAACAAATTTTCAAAAAAATGTGTTCAGTCAATGATTTCCCCAATGAAGAGCCTGCGTGGGCACTAAGACTGTCCGCCTGCACGGCTCATATATGTCTTTATTGTGTCACTTCCTCCTATTGAAGTCCAATCTACACCGGTAAATGTTCAGAAGAACTGATCCCAAAGCCAGATTGAACTGATCAATAGTTCATTTCTTACCTACACCTTGTATATAGGGATCTTATATCTGGGGATTTCAAAAACTGTTCATTGTGGAACACACAGCTACCAAATGACCACACCTTTAATTTCCTGGAGTATCTGGTTATCTATGTATTTATATCTTCACCAAATTGTTTCACTGTTCACTGTTTCCTCAGATTCCCATTACAAAAATTAGCTCTAATTCAATTTTCAACATTTATTTTTTTATTTCTGGTTGGTAAAACTCATTCTAATAGTATTTTTAAGTTTTATTTTCTCCTTCAAAATTATGCAATACTAATTTTAGCTCACTTATTCAATGCTCATAATTTATATTTCTATAGTATCCTTAAAATTCTTACCTTTTGACTAATTCACTCATCTTAAATCCAAAGTCTAATTTTAACTTTTATTTCATGTATTTTATGCTATGCACCAATAACCAAATATTTTCTAAAATAAGACTATAATATGTCACTATACTGTTTACATTCTCCTGCTATGGGTTTTACATCAGGCTGTCACTCAGGGCTGCACCAGAGTGCTGCTCCTGTGGATTCCAGCCTTTAGTTTTCCTTTAATTTGACTTTACAGAATTTGTCCATAATATGATTTTTAACAAACAAATTATTGTTCTTCTGAGGCTTAGAGGACACCATTACTATTTATTTACTTTATTAGTATTATTAATCTATGTATTTAGTGTATGTTTTGTATTACTTTAACATTATTCTAATAATAGATACATTATTCATTTCTAATTTCTGATGCTTTATGCACTCTGTATACAGTTAAATGTCTAAATCCTCATTAATCTGTTGTTAAAACATCAATAACTGCGTAATTGTAAATATAATTCTGAAATTATTGGTTACTTCCCTTCTCAGTCTTATTCTGTACTATGCACAATATTAAAAATACAAAGCATACAAAACAGACATTTACCTTACATAACCTTCAGACTATATATATACATAAACACACAAAGCACATACAGATTGACATCCAAAGATAATTCAGATATTAGATTAGTGGCGTGTTTTGTTGACCCTGCAGTGTCTCAAACAGCCCTTAGCATTTATTAATTTATTATATTGTTATTATTAAAAATCAGATGTAAAATAATCTTTGAAATACACTACTTTGGTGTTTTCTTGATCTATTATGATCAATTTCTTCTCTAAATTCTTATTATTCAGACAAAGAATAATGAAAACTTTGTCGTTTTTTTATCTTGCCTTTACCATTTTAAGTTTAACAATTAAAACTTGTAGGAATTCACATACAGACACTTATTTAACGCCATTATGCCAACCCTATCCTTGCCAACGATGGGGCTATAACGTTGGACTTTATGTACCTCTGGTTCCGTCTGGTTATTGACTACCACTAACTCTGGCCCTGGCGTACAAGGGTTTCCTTGCTTAACCTGGGGCTCAGCAGGCCTCGTCGTACCTTTCGGTTCCCTTGGCATCTCTCCCCACAGATCTGTCTTACCTGGAGTTCACCCTACTGTGATCCTCCGCTGTACAGTCAACCTTTCTGTTTGTTTTACCTCTACCTCTCCACAGGTTCTCTTTAAATTACAATCTGAGAGCCTCACACAATCCCGAGATCAAATCTAAATATACAGGGTGATCATTTTAAAGGTACTTACCCATGCTTTGGTCCCGGGAGTGGAGGCAAGTTCAGATCCTCGTTCGTGACGCCAAGTTGTAGAACCGTGTCAGAAATAAGTGGAGAAGTCACGGAGATAAAGCAAACAGAACTTTAATCGAGCCATTCGGATGCCCCACGTCAGGAATAACTCCTTCAGTGAGACTTAATGTTTACAGACATGAGTACAACTTTATTTGAAAAATGACGTAACATCTTATGGCCGTTCATCCAATCAGAAGATACAGGTCCTGGTCCGTTTTACGATCTGTCCTCCCGTGAAGAGGTGATGGATCCAAAGCAGATGTCTGTCTTTGATGTGCACTTGGAAGATGTGATCCCACGGTCTTCATTTACCTATTGTCAATCGCTCTTTAACAAAAACAATTCCTCCCTGTCTGGAGAAACAATTCAGTCATAAACAAATTCTCAGCAGACAGCTGTAGGCTATTTCGGCACTGTGTAATCTTTCATTACTGACAGGAGTTTCTAACAAACCAACCTTGTTGACCCTTTACTTGTCCTGCTAAATCTAATCTGCTCAGCCTGTATACAAAACTACTTCTAATGCTAGTATTAATATAAAACATTATATAATTATCACAAAACACTTTCTTCAACTTCCTATACAGAGTCTTCAAAAGCTATCAGACTATAGCAGCTGGTGTTTGAACACACATACAATTATACAGCATTTTCTGCAGCTTCGCAAGACCTAATTTTAAACGTTGTTGGTAAATTAGATATTTAGTGAGGACCCTCTATTTCCATTTCTTCCTCCATAATTGCTAAAATAAAATTTTACTGACATTTTATTGACCCTACCACTGCATAGGACACATCTGTAACATGGACGCTACTGAGTGGCACATACATTGAAAACTACGGAGAATTGAGACAAATCCAATTTACACTTCATAAATAATCTTAAAATGTTTCCAACCATTGCAAAACCCACGTGAAATACGTTCATTCACATTTTTGGATAACAAAAAGAGAGATTATTACATATGTTCCCTATGATGCATCTACAGAGCGAGAGACAGAGAGAGACAGAAAGACAGACAGACAGACAGACACTAACACAGCCACCCACCCACCCACCCACACACACACACACTCTATCTCTCTCTCTCTCACACACACACACAAACAGCAAGACACACAGAGCCAGCCAGCTCAGCGATGACATCACGAACCTCTCTGAGCTGACTGTTATGACATCACAGAGCATGTGCATTCCGTTGCTTGCCATCTGTCAACCACTCAGTCACTGCCAGCCAGACTGCCTGGCTGGCTGGATGGGGGGGCTGTTTGCTGCTGCTGCGTACCTTAGCAAGCTTATTTGCTTGACCGGCCTTCCTCCTCCTCCGCCCACATGCCCACCTATGCCCGATCTGCTGTTCACCTGGATCACAGCTCCGCCCCAACAAGGCAGAGCCTCCCAAGAATGGTACAAACTCATCCACATTCCCCTCCATGAAGAGGAACCCGAGTCCAAGATGCTTCCGCCCAGCCATACATATTTGTGTGTATTAAAGATCACATTTCATTACATTTTGTTTTTCTGTACTTTATTACATCTTATTGTGATTTTTAATTGTATTGTTAATTTTCCATATATATGTATATATGTATGTATGTATGTATGTATGTATGTCCAATTGCTTTTAAAATACAAATGCACTGAATTGAGAGTGAGAGACAGAGAAAGAGAGAGATAGAAGTGCTAGGGCACATCTGTAACATAAACTAGGGAACATTCATATCACACAGGGAACATTTGTAAAACGAATTAGGGAACCTTTGTGACATACTAAAAGGACATACTGGTAAGATTTTGGACACATTTGAAACAACAAAAATGGCATTTGGTTATTTATTAGGGACATTTATACCAGTCTGAGCAAATATCTATGCAAATTCCAATGTTTGCTGCAGGACTTACAGATTGAGTGAGGGGGTCAATATGTTTGATTCAGAACTAACCACTGCTTCCTCAATTTTGTTTTAAACATAATTTAAAAGAAAAGTGGGCTATACATTGGTCTGGAAAAAAGGAACAGTGGTCCCTAAGACAATTCTTTTAGTTTTTGGACACAATTCCTAAAACCCATTTTCTGTAAAATATGTTATCAACTTGCATTAATATATCATCCAAAGTACAATCATACTAATCATGAAAATGTTCATATTATTACATTCTAAGGGTTCTAGTCTATTGTGTATTGTATTTATTATCAGGCCCTTCTCTTATGTTTTACAGTTGTTATTATTATTCCGTACAATACAGGGATTAAATTAAGCATTTTAACCACAAAGTATTGGCTACAGTTATGATGCCTACTTCACTGTTCATATGCATACAGTTTCTGAGGTCTGGACCACTGCACAGTAGTCCCTGGAGTTGTAGTCCAGACCACTGCAAAATTCATGCTGAAGTGATCTGGATCACCACACAATGGCCCAAGGACCACTACATACTTGGATTTCATTTTTTTTGTGTAATCCATGTTGCAATAGCACCTACCATGTTCCTTTGTGGTGAGCTGGTTAATTCTGATCTGGGAAAACCACAATCCTGCAGGTTTAATAAGTCTCTCTACACATCAGTCCCTGAATACCTTCAACCAATGGTAATGTTGACCAATTAAGCCACGAATTGAGTCAATTAAGTTGTCAAGAACTACCCAGTAAAGATGTGAACTCACGACTAGGTCACACTGTGAGCTCTCCAGAGCAGACATTACACTGAGCTCAGTGTGAGCTCACTTAGCGCTTTTCCACCGACATGGTGCCGGTGCTGGAGCCCAAGTTGCAGTTACAAATACAATGCCGAGCACAGCAGTGCAGCGCCACCTCCTCTCTGTCCAGAACACAAAGACGTGCGTGACTCTAACCTGTCCAGCTTTACAACATGCAACTGAAATATGTTCTTAGGGAAACAACATAACACATAGCGATTTCTCCCTGATATAAAGTAAAATAATGTATAAAGTGTTTCTAATTTCATTTACGATACCTTTTCATATTTATTTTTTTCAATAATAGACTAATGTCTCAGTCTTCCCCCACTTTATTTAAAACGTCCTCGTTTCTTAATTAAATAAATCATACAGTATTTCTAATGTTACATTTTTTTTTATATATATATATATATATATATATATACACTTAGATTTTCCAAATGATAAACTGATGTTGCAGTAATTTAATCACAATAGATGTATATCAGTACAATAGGAACTTTTTTTTTTTTTTTTAAGAATGACAAATTAGAAGCCATTACTGAATTGAACTGTAATGTAACATGAAAACAGATATGTACTACGAAATAACTAAATCTTTAAACTTGGATCGTGGATCTTTTGGGTCAGTGATTTCATAGGTCACGCCAGGACAACCGTCTTTATCCAACCTCTTCAGAACTCTATGTGGCCCTTTCCATCTAGGAGCAAGTTTATTCCTTTGATTGGCAGGATCATCAAGGAAAACAAGATCACCTTCAGCATAGGGGTTAAAAGCAAGCTTTTGATCATAGTGAGTCTTTTGCAGTAGTTTAGATTCTTTCGACTACTCAGCGGCCATGTCAAAAGCATGTGACAGGCGGTTAAAGACATCCTGGGCATAAGCAGCTGGTGTGCCCGGAGTTGCTTGAGTAGTGAATGAACTGCAGTTCAACAAAACGTCCACAGGCAGACAAGGTTCCCGATCATGAGCAAGGAAAAATGGAGTATATCCAGTACTGGAATGTACACTTGAATTGTACGCAAGTTCCACCTGTGAGAGGTATTTGTCCCATTCTCCTCCATTTTGGTAGATGTATTTAGCTAATTGGTCTTTTAATGTCCGGTTCAGTCTTTCCACCATGCCATCTGATTGGGCATGGTACGGAGATGTTCGTGTCTTCTCAATTCCCAACTTGCTACACAGCTGCTTCACCAGATCAGACTCAAACTGTCTGCCCTGGTCAGTGTGGATGGACTCAGGTATACCATGTTGACGGATTAAGTCTTCAAACAAGCATTGAGCTACACTTGTTGCATGCTGATCTTTTAAAGGAAAGAGATTCACATAGCATGTAAAATAATCCATTATAACAAGAACATACCTGTTGCCTTGAGAAGTGACTGGTAGCTCGGTGAGGTCAGCAGCAATTTTCTGGAATGGACGATCCACCACAATAGGTTGTAAAGGAGCTCTAGCTTTTGGTGTTGGAGCACTGTGAGTCTGACATGTTAAACACTCTGTACAGAACTTGTAAATGTCACGTGACATGTAAGGCCAATAGCAGATTTTTCTGGCTCTCTGCAAAGTTCGTTCAGTCCCTAAATGTCCACTGAAGACATTTCCATGTAGGTAAGTGAGGTCTGTCTGAATGAGGGATTCAGGAAGAACCAATTGGTAAGTATAGGCTTTCTGCAGAAAGGTTTTAATTTTTTGACAGAGGATCCCATTTTCCAAAGTCAGCGAGGAAACTCATACCAGAGCTTTTTCAGAGCTGACGGGGAGTTTTTGATTCGTCGTGCAGTAGGTCTTCGGTTATCCATTTCTTTCCATTTCATCACAGTTCTCAGAATGACATCCGCTTGTTGTTTCTGCTTCAGTTCATCAATGTCTATTGCTAAATCTTCACAGGTTTGTCTTACAGGAACAGCTTGTTCAGGCTGTAGTTCAGAAGACCAACTGTTTTGCATGTCAGTAGATGACATATTTTTCTGTTTCTGTGAGGTGACAAGTAAACACTGCACTCCCTTACTACTCTGAGAAATGTCCGGTCTTCTGGATAAAGCATCAGCGTTGGCATGCTATGCTCCTTCCCTGTGAATAATTACACAGTCGTACACATCCAGTTCTAGAATCCAACGTCCCTTTCTTCCTGTGGGATCACCATCAGCTGGACTTTTCTTCAGACTCAGCAATGTCTGTGACAATTTTAAATGGGGTGCCAGACAGAAAGTGCCTAAAGTGCCACACAGACCAGATTATTGCCCAGAGTTCAAGATCATATTTAGACAATTTTTTCTCTGAAGGAGTGAGAGTGTGGCTTGCGTATGCAATCACTCTTTCTTTTCTGTCTTGAACCTGAGTGAGCACAGAGCCAATTGCATTCTGAGAGGCATCGGTGTAGAGTAAGAATGGTAGAGAAAAATCTGGATAGGCCACTACTGGATGTTCAGTTAGAGCACACTTCAGAGAGTAAAAGGCATCTTCACATTCAGGGGTCCATTGAAAAACAACTCCCTTCTGAGTGAGCAAATGCAGTGGTGCAGCTTTTTGGGCAAAGTTTTTAAAGAATCGTCTGTAATAGGAACAGAGACCCACAAAAGCTCTCAGCTCAGTAGGTGTTCTTGGTGTTGGCCAATCTTTCACTTTGTCCAGCTTCCTGGAATCTGGTCTGAGACCACCCTTGGTGATTACATGTCCCAGGAAAGAGACTTCATCCTGTGCAAGCTAACATTAACTGGCCTTCAGCTTTAGTCCTGCCTTTCAAAAGCGAAGAAAGACATCTTCCAAACTCTGCAGATGTTCAGGAAAGGTTTTGCTAAAAAACAAAACATCATCCAAACAGATGAGGCAGATCTTCCAGTGTAGACCACGAAGGAAAAGCTCCATTAAACTTTGGAAGGTAGGTGGTGCATTGGTCAGTCCCATTGGCATGACCTTAAAATGGTATAAGCCGCTGCCGGTGGTAAATGCGGTCTTCTCCCGGTCTTCTGATGCCAGCTGAAATTGCCAATAACCACTTGACAGGTCCATGGTACTAAACCAGCATGCCCCTGCCAGGCTGTCCAAAGCTTCAGAAATCCGTGGTAAGGGATGCGAGTTCCGTATGGTGACAGGGTTTAATTTCTTGAAGTCATTGCAAAATCTGTAGCTGCCGTCCTTTTTCTTGACTTAAACAACAGGTGAAGCCCAAGGGCTGCAGCTCTCCTCAATGAGGTCATGGGCCAGCAACTGCTGAACTTGTTTTTCTATTTCCTGCTTCAAAGCTGGAGAAGTCCTGTAAGCATGTTGGCGGATCGGTAGGGCATCTCCAGTTCGAATGTGGTGCTTTACAGCATCTGTGCAGCCATAGTCATGTTCATGTGAACTAAACGCATCACAATACTTCAAAAGTAAGTTCTCCAGCTGGTCCATTTGTGGATCAATCAATTTAGACTGACTGAAGTCCACTGTGGGTAACTTTGTGCCTTCTGTCTGCCTGATATTGTGCACAGTAGCCTCAATAACCTGGAACTCTTCACCTCCCTGATTTATCTGAGAGTAAACATTTCCCAGTGGTGTGTTACTTGGGACATGGCAGTCGTCATTGGTAGGATTCATGACACCAACGGTTGTTAATCCTTTCGTCGCTGGAGACATTGTTCTGGCAACAAACAGACCTGGGTAGTTGCATTCCTAAGTAATTTGGAGTTGAGATTTGATTTTCTGTAAATGGCTGCAACTTTGCCATGATATTCATCTCAGTCATTGCAGGAATGTAGATTGGCACAAATGTCACAGCATTGCAACAAAGAGGTGTGATTTGCTTAGAAAACAACAGTGGGACTTTCCAGTTCCACAACTGTAGTTGTCCTTGTACATCAATCACTGCATGGTGTTTCTGATGAAAATCCCATCCGAGTATGACAGCTTGATTGGAATTTCTTATCACTTGAACATCATGAAGAAAAACCTCCTCTCCAAGTCTAATACTAATGGTTAATGTTCCAAGAGTATCAAGGCACTCACCAGTCACTGACCTTGCCAACACGTATGACTTTCTGATGGACTTTGTCTTCAGTGCTGGAATTGACACTCTTAAATTTTCACTGATCAAAGCAATTTGTGAACCAGTATCAATGAAGGCTTGAACAGCAGTGTCTTCAATAACAGCAAAACAATATGAGGTTGGAGAGTCGTTTAACGCTGAAGCTTCAGACTCTGGGCCCCTGTAATTCAATGTAGCAGCTACTTGGCCCGTAGCACCTGCTACCACTCGTTTCCCTGATAGGTGGGATCCTCAGAATCAAAGCAAAGATGACGTTTGCTGTATCTGCAATCAGGCCTTCTCTCATGGTGATGTGGACTGGGTGTTCTCCTGGTGTACCTGTCCCTTGAGTGTGAGTAGGATGCAGATGGACTACGAGAATATCTTGAACTGCAGTGCTGATCAGGGTGAGATGAGTGATAGCGACTGCTAGGACTGTTAGTTCTTGAATAGTAATGGTTGCTTGGTGATGGAGACCACCTTTCATATTTTTGCCTATGTAGGGAATGATGTCCGGGTCTTGGTCCAGGAGACATGTTTCTATAAAGGCGAAGAAACATCTCTTTGTGATCTAGAGGAAGAATTATACCCATCAGGGGATGCTTTTCGTGATGCACGATATTGCTCTTGTTTCATCCATTCTGGAGAGGGCTGACGGTCCATTTTCCCCTCTTTGTACTGGCTGTGCCCATGTTTGAGATTTTCTTGCTGTTGCTTCAACTGGCTCACCTCTACTCTGAGTGCTTTAACATCTGCAGTTAAATCTGCAATAGCTTGTAGTAATTTGGGGGATTCCTCTGACGTAGATTAAATGGACTTGCTTGACACCATAGCTGTTAGGATATTTCCAGATTTACATATAGATGGTTGTTCCAGAACCTTCTCATTTATTGTGCTTTAGAAATGTGAAGAGGCAGTTCTTAATGCTTCCTGACCCGCTCCCACTTGCAAGCCATTTTTAGGGCTTCCTCCAATCTACTTGCACCATGCTCATAACACTTTGCCTGCAGCACTGGGTCTAAACCAGCAACAAAACGTCTAAAACGCTCCATTTCAATAGCTGGCTGTCCGTAATTGGGAAACGCCTCTTGCACAAGTCTGCTTACTTCGGCTGCATAAACTTCTAATGCTTCTTTAGGCTGACGGGGTCTTGCATTAACAAAAGTTTGAAAATGCAGTAGGTATTCTTTTCTTCCAAAGACTTATTTTAATGTGTCTACTGTTTTAGCATAGTCTTTTTGCATTTCAGAGGGTAAAGAAACCCAGTATGACAGTGCATCAGCACTTAAACGTGTTGGTACAATTGTTGCAAGATCCTGGTGCTGTTTGTGCAGCTTTTACAGCCAATTCCAGACGCGTGTTCCACAGAGAGAAACTTTCTTTATCCTTCCCATCTCCGTGAAAGCAAGGAGGCAGCTCAACACGATCATGTGTTACTCTGTCGTATTCGTGCGTCTTTCTGCATTAATCGCTTCATTTCCATTTGCTGCGTCAACATTAATCAATCTGTCTATCGGATTTTCCATATATATTCTTTTATACTTGTTTAACTTAGCTATTTGCGGTTAACTGACTTGACATAGCTGTTTATTACTTTCGTACGTTTTTTTGTATTATTATTTTCCGATTTTAACAGTACAGTTCACTCAACACCGACATGGTTTTGTCTCAGTCACCCGCAAGCACAGCTCACTGCATCCGGCCTCGGTAGAGAAAAAACAAAAGCAAACAATATCCCTCGCTGCCGCCAGTCTGTAAACCGTGAAACGAGTCTCTTCGGAGGTAGACATGTTGTTTGGGGTTCAGTTTACATCAGGACTCCTTGACACAATTTATTGTTCCTGGCACTTTTGTTTATGTCTCTTATGAACCGAGTTGCAGGTACAAATACAATGCCGAGCACAGCAGTGCAGCGCCACTACTCCTCTCTATCCAGAACACAAAGACGTGCGTCACTCTAACCTGTCCGGCTTTACAACATGCAACTCAAATAATATGTTCTTGGGGGAACAACATAACACATAGCGATTCCTCCCTGCTATAAAGTAAAATAATGTATACGGTGTTACTAATTTCTTTCACGATACCTTTTCATATATATTTATATTTTTCAATATTAAACTAATGTCACAGTAATACCAATGAGCTTTAACAATGCCGAAAATAATAATGCGTTTATCTTTAATAGTGAAGATATTGTATAGATGTATATCTTTCATATACACAAATAGAAAAAACGGTTTCCAAATCGAATATAGAACTGAAACTTTCAGACAATCCATGAAAAATGTAATGTAAACATTTACACTTCTTAACAATTCTATATATCAATTATATTCATAACCCTAACCCTATCACTAACCCTAACTTTAAGTTACAATTGTTCCCTAAACACTTTTCCCAATTTTGCAGGATCAATAAAGAACTGTCAAGATTTTTTAAACTTTTACTGACACACATAGTTAATAGCAATGTGATATAACTTTACGGAAAATAATAATCTGTATATATTTAATTGTTTTGACAATGTTAAGATATAATGCATCTTTCACATAGGGAACATTTGTAACATGATAGGAAAAACAAACAAATGATGTAACTTTGAAAATATTCAATATTACAGCATACAGTATAATCATCACAGAACTGTGTCTATACTGAAAAGCTGTTGACATTTGAAAAGTGACAGAGGTTTGAATTTGAAAGTATCAATTCATAAAAGATACAATGAGCAGGAGCAGGAGCTGTGCGATCCATTACCCAGAGCACCTGAAGAACGCTCAGGCCAGGAAGAGTCTCAGACAACACATACTGAAGGACAACCCAGAGACTCTCAGAGCCGACTTCTCTCAGACTGGAGACCAGCAAGTCACCAGCAACCTGGTCTTCTACACCGAGCACACCGACGCCTGGCACGCTGCCATCTGTCAACTGTACAGGCACATTAAAAGGAGAGGCATCAGTAAAGGAAGGCAGGTGTCAATCAGTGAGGAGGACGACCCAGACACCTCCATGCTGACAATCAATCTGTACCACACTGGAACAGTCTTAATACAGGGCAGCGAGGGCAGCCTGGGCACCTTTGAAAATCAGTTCCACTCACTGAAAACGCTGGCTGACAGAGAGAAAAAGGAGAGACGTGTCCAAAAGAGCACAGACGCAGCCACACAGGAGGAGAGTCCAGCCCCACACTGCCCTGCCAACGGAGGGGAGAGCGCCGCGCCAGAGAACAGCAAGGAATCCACACGCAGCCCAGCGCAGGACACCCCTCAGACACACGACACAGTGTCCCAGCTAAGGGAGAACATGTCCCTGCTGGAGGTGGAGCTGATGGAGCTAAAAGAGCTGGCCATGCTCACAACCTCCAACACCACAGAGCAGCTAACAGACCAGCTCAACAGAGTCCAACACGAGCACAAGGTCACAGTGAGGGAGCTGAGGGAAGAGGTGAGGGAGCTGCAGCAGGACAGGGAGGCCATGAGGAGGGAGCTGACGGCCCTGAGAGAGGAACTGCAATGCAGAGACAAGACAGTGCAGAGTCTGAAGGAGAAGCTATACAAATTCACTGCCACAACAACTAGCCCTCAAGAAACCCAGCAGTGCACAATGTGCAGAGCCCTCCCACCCCAATGACATCCAGACATACTGACTCTCACACAACACACCACTCACACACTGCACCCAACACACACACACAACCCGACCCGAACACACAGAGTGCACCCAGCACACACACACACCCTGAGCACGACACACACAGTGCACCCAACACACACACACACCTTGACTCAGACACACACACTGCACCCAGCACTCACACACACCCTGAGCCCGAAACCACTAACAAAACCTGCGCACCACACACACAGGCCGAACCAAACACAGATGAGACCCCCTCACGCAGAAAGACTACCAGGAAGAAGAACACTGAAGTAGCCCTGCTGATAGACTCAAATGGCAAACTCATAAATGAGAGGCGGCTCTTCCCTGATGGCAAGATCACCAAGGTCTGTGTCCGACCACAGAGAGGGCCATTCAGCAGCTGTCCGAGAAGAGCCTCGGCTCCCCCAGCCATATTATTATACACACAGGCACAAACGACCTGAGGACCCAGCAGGACAAGGTGGCCAGCTCCATCAGAAGAGTGGCGGAGAGGGCCACCCAGACCTTCACCCACGCCAAAATCATCATCTCCACCCTGCTGCACAGGAAGGCCTTCCACCCCAACACCATCCACATGATCAACGCTGAGATCTCTCGGGGATGTGCTCTGATGCCAAATGTGCACCTGGCACACCACCCCACTCTTGGGGCCCACAGCTTGTTTGACAACGTCAATCTCCACAAACAAGCAGTGAGCGTCTTCGCAAAGACACTCAAAGACATTGCCCTGGGCCGAAACACCCTCTATCAGACCACAGCCAAATCACTGTGTTCCTGAAGAGGACAGAGCACAGCAGCAGCGCTCACACACAGCCCAGCAAGCTGTACAGCCTCAGACACTCCTACAGATGGGCTCCAGACAGCACACAAGAGTACCAGAAAGCAATTGGAAATCAAGACATCCAATCACTAATACACACCTTTCTGGTCACCCCAAATCAACATAGTAAAGAAGGAATACATCTGGCTATCAAATACTTAAATCATATATTTGAAAAAGCAGCTTTACAGTCAAAATTGAAAATTAAAAAGAACATCCCAACAAAATACAAAGAGGAGAATTGGTTTGACAAGGAGTGAAATAGAATAAGGAAGGATCTGAGGAACAAAGAAACACTTAGAACAAAAAGTACAACACACCCGAAAGCAACTGACAATAATCGAAGAGTCCATTAACACAAATTGATTCTGGGAAAACTGGAAAAAATGTAATAAATTAAAACCTGAAGAATTGGCCATTCAAAATTGAGATTTTTGGAAAAACCACTTTGAAAGACTTTATGAACACATTCACCACACTGAGAAATCAGCTCAGCATGACATCAGTGTGAAACTAAAAAGAATGGAATTGGCATTTAAAGACACCCAGAATCCCCTGGACTCAACTATTACTGAGCAGGAGTTGCAGGAGAAGCTGCGCGCCCTGCTGCCCAGGAAAGCATGCGGGCCTGATGGCATCTCCTACGAGATGCTGAAACACAGCAGCCCTGAGCTACAGCAGGCCCTGCTACGGCTGTTCAACCTGGTGCTCAGTGTGGGCCACTTCCCTGACAGCTGGCATAAAGGACTGATCACCGCGATTCATAAGAGTGGAGACAAATTGAACCCTAATAACTACCGGGGCATCTGTGTGAGCAGCAACCTGGGGAAGGTGTTCTGCAGAATCATTAACGCCCGGATACTGGCCTTCCTTACCGAGCACAGTGTCCTGAGTAAGAGTCAGATTGGCTTCCTCCCAAAACACAGCACAACCGATTATATTTACACCCTACAACCGCCATTGACAAACACGTCAACCAAAATAAAAATAAAATATTTGCTTGTTTCATAGATTTAAAAAAAGCATTTGATTCATTCTGGCACAAAGGTTTATTTTACAAACTTCTCCAAAGTGGTGTAGGGGGTGAAACATATGACATCATCAAATCAATGTATACAGGAAACGAGTGCAGAGTTAAAATTGGCAATAAAAGAACAGAGTTCTTCACTCAGAGGCGTGGGGTGAGGCAGGGCTGCAGTCTGACCCCAACGCTATTCAATATTTACATCAATGAATTGGCCACAATGCTGGAGCAATCTGCAGCCCCCGGCCTCACCCTACATGACACAGAAGTCAAGTTCCTGCTCAACGCAGATGACCTGGTGCTGCTGTGGCCCACAGAGCAGGGACAGTACTGTCAGACCTGGGCCCTGGCAGTAAACATGAAAAAGACAAATACCATGATATTCCAGAAAAAGGCCAGGCCTCAGGGAACTAGGTACCACGTCACTTTAGCAAACAGCACCATTGAACACTGCACCCACAACACATACCTAGGCCTCACACTCAGCTCAACAGGAAGCTTCAACACAGCGGTGAAGACACTGAGAGAGAAAGCACGCAGGGCCTTCTATGCCATAAAGAGACACATTTGCATAAAAATACCTGTACAAATCTGGCTAAAAATATTTGAATCCATAATCCAGCCCATTGCTCTCTATGGCAGTGAGGTGTGGGGTCCCCTCACAGGGCAGGAGTTTGCTCAATGGGACACACTCCCAATAGAAACCTTGCATAAAAATATCCTACAAGTGCAAAGGAAAACACCGAACAACGCATGCAGGGCAGAATTAGGACAATACCCATTATTAATCAACATACACAAAAGGGCAATTAAATTCTGGCTCCATCTAATAAACAGCGACACACACTCTTACCACCACAAGGCCCTGCAATGCCAAGAGCAGAACCCAGAGAGGAGCCGCCTCAGCCAGCTGGTCCGCAGGCTCACTGCGCAGACACACACCGACACCGGCCAGCCTCAGGACAGCAACACACACATGCACACAATCAGAGTCAACCAAATTATCACACAGCACAAAGGAAACTACATCACCCATTGGGAAACACACACACAAGCACAAAGTAAACTGCAGTGCTATCGGGCCCTAAAAAGACACTACACATTGTCAGAAAACCTTAAATTAATAACGAACGAAAAACACAAAAGGATCCTGACCAAATACTATGCTACACCCAATTATTACTATCAATATCAGTTTTATGTCTCTCTGAACTATGATTGAATTTTATTAATTGAAATTAATCAGTTACCTGTTTTTAACATAAATTTTGTGTATTTCTGTATGCAAATGTACATATATATGTATAGTTTGTCACCATTGCTTTGGCAATACTTCTTTTTGGTCATGCCACTAAAGCACGTTGAATTTGAATTTGAATTTTGAGAGAGAGAGAGAGAGAGAGAAAGAGATAGAGTGTGTGTGTGTGTGTGTGTGTGTGTGTGTGTGTGTGTGTGTGTGTGCGTGTGTGTGTGTGAGAGAGAGAGAGATACTGTGTGTGTGAGTGGGAGAGTGGGTGGCTGTGTTAGTGTCTGTCTGCCTGTCTGTCTGTCTCTCTCTCTCTCTCTCTCTCTCTCTCTCTCTCTCTCTCTCTGTCTCTCTCTCTCTATGTCTCTGTAGATGCATCATAGGGAACATATGTAACAATCTCTCTTTTTGTTTACCAAAAATGTGAATGAACGTATTTCAAGTGGGTTTTGCCTTGGTTGGAAACGTTTTAAGATGATTTATGAAGTGTAAATTGGATAAGTCTCAATTCTCCGTAGTTTTCAATGTATGTGCCATTCAGTAGCGTTCATGTTACAGATGTGTCCTATGCAGTGGTAGTGTCAGTAAAATGTCAGTAAAACTTTATTTTAGCAATAATACAGGGGAACAAATGCAAATAGAGGGTCCTCACTTTGTATCTAATTTACCAACAACGTTTAAAATTAGGTCTTGCGAAGCTGCAACAAATGCTAAAGTCTGATAGCTTTGATTATATATATTTTTTCTCATGAACAACAAATGCTATTTGCTTGATTTTAACAGAGTATGTCCTAAATTCCATTATTATGAAGCCTGCCAAATTGTATGCTGTAATATTAAATATATTCAAAGTTACATCATTTGTATGTTTTTCCTATTATGTAACAAATGTTCCATATGTGATAAGATGCATTATATCTTAATAATGTCAAAACAATTAAAGATATACGGATTATTATTTTTGGAAAAGTTATAACACATTGCTATTAACTATGTGTGTCCTTACAGTTTTTTATTGATCCTGCAAAATAAGTGTTTAGGGAACATTTGTAACTTAAAGTTAGGGTTAGTGTTAGGGTTAGGGTTATGAATATAATTGATATATAGAATTGTTAAGAAGTGTAAATGTTTACATTCGATTTTTCATGGACTGTCTGAAAGTTTCAGTTCTATATTCGGTTTGGAAACCGTTTTTTTTCTATTTGTGTATATGAAAGATATACATCTATACAATATCTTCACTATTAAAGATAAACGCATTATTATTTTCGGCATTGTTAAAACACATTGGTATTACCTATGTGTATCTTTAAAAGCTTAAAATTCCTAAAGGTTCTTTATTGATCTTGCAAAATAAGCTTTTAGGGAACATTTGTAACATAGAGTTAGGGTTAGCCACTGGGTAAGGGTTACATCTTACACAAGGGTTACACAAGAGCCGGAATGAGGTCAAGGACTCTGCTGTTTTGACTTCGGTGGTGGAATGACCTGCCCACCAAAGTCAAAACAGCAGAGTCCTTGACCTCATTCCGGCGCTTACTCAAGACGCATCTCTTCTGACCGCACTTGTAATATTAGTCCTCTATCTCTGCTAGAAAGCACTTCAGCTTATTATGCTCCTCTCGTTCTTGAATGTTTTCCTCCTTGCTCCCTTTCCTGTAGCCCTAGTCTGTAACCCTACATCTTGAGAGCACTTAGCTTTCACCGTCCAGGATGTAGGAAGTCTTTTACTGTACTTGTGTAAATTGTAATTGGAATTTTTTAAATGTATTTTGAATTGCGATATTTTTTTGCTAAGTTGAATTTGTAAAGATTGATGCCTTGTACTTCTCTGAATTTTTGCACTTATGTTGTAAGTCGCCCTGGATAAGGGCGTCTGCCAAGAAATAAAAATAATAAAATAATAATCTTCAACAGTAAGTTTATTCATGTTAATTTTTCTCTTCAATGTTAAAGAACAGAATTAACCAGCTCACCACAAAGGAACATGGTAGGTGCTATTGCAACATGGATTACACAAAAACATTGAAATCCAAGTTTGCAGTGGTCCTTGGGCCATTGCGTGGTGATCCAGATCACTTCAGCATGAATTTTGCAGTGGTCTGGACTACAACTCCAGGGACTACTGTGCAGTGGTCCAGACCTCAGAAACTGTATGCATATGAACACTGAAGTAGGCATCATATCTGTAGCCAATACTTTGTGGTTAAAATGCTTAATTTAATCCCTGTATTGTACGGAATAATAATAACAACTGTAAAACATAAGAGAAGGGCCTGATAATAAATACAAGACACAATAGACTAGTACCCTTAGAATATAATAATATGAACATTTTCATTATTAGTATGATTGTAGTTTGGATGATATATTAATGCAAGTTGATAACATATTTTACAGAAAATGGGTTTAAGGAATTGTGTCAAAAAACAAAAAGAATTGCTTTAGGGACCATTGCTGCATTTTTCCAGACCAATGTATAGCCCACTTTTCTTTTAAATTATGTTTAAAACAAAATTGAGGAAGCAGTGGTTAGTTCTGAATCAAAACATATTGACCCCCTCACTCAATCTGTAAGTCCTGCAGCAAACATTGGAATATGCATAGATATTTGCACAGACTGGTATTAATGTCCCTAATAAATAACCAAATGCCATTTTTGTTGTTTCAAATGTGCCCAACATCTTACCAGTATGTCCTTTTAGTATGTCACAAAGGTTCCCTAATTCGTTTTACAAATGTTCCCTGTATGATATGTATGTTCCCTAAGCATGTGACGAATGTTCCCTAGTTAATGTTACAGATGTGCCCTAGCACTTCTCTCTATCTCTCTTTCTCTCTATCTCTCTCTCTCTCTCTCTCTCTCTCTCTCTCTCTCTCTCTCTCTCTCTCTCTCTCTCTCTCAATTCAGTGCATTTGTATTGTCAAAGCAAAAAACAATATCATTATAAATCACAATCAGATGTAATATAGTACAGAAAAACAAAATGTAATAAAATGTGATCTTTAATACACACAAATATGTATGGCTGGTCGGAAGCGTCTTGGACTCGGGTTCCTCTTCATTACTTATAACGCTTTTGCCTTTTGTTAAAGCTTTCCATGGAGGGGAATGTGGATGAGTTTGTACCATTCTTGGGAGGCTCTGCCTTGTTGGGGCGGAGCTGTGATCCAGGTGAACAGCAGATCGGGCATAGGTGGGCATGTGGGCGGAAGAGGAGGAAGGCCGGTCAAGCAAATAAGCTTGCTAAGGTACGCAGCAGCAGCAAACAGCCCCCCCATCCAGCCAGCCAGGCAGTCTGGCTGGCAGTGACTGAGTGGTTGACAGACGGCAAGCAACGGAATGCACGTGCTCTGTGATGTCATA
The DNA here is from genome assembly GCF_036373705.1 of Amia ocellicauda. Lineage (NCBI taxonomy): Eukaryota > Metazoa > Chordata > Actinopteri > Amiiformes > Amiidae > Amia > Amia ocellicauda. Next base: position 42,368,016 of record NC_089855.1, on the reverse strand, counting down.
GCAGTCAGCTCAGAGAGAGGTTCCTGATGTCATCGCTGAGCTGGCTGGCTTAGTGAGTCTTGCTGGCTGTGTATTTGTGTGTGTGTGTGTGAGAGAGAGAGAGATAGAGTGTGTGTGTGTGTCTGAGAGAGACAGAGAGAGAGAGAGATTTTTTGAATATTAACACCTTCATTTTACTAAAGAAATACTAACAAAACATTTAAAACAAACTAGAAACACCTAAAAAACATTAAAAAAACACAGCCTATTCTAAAAACCCTCAATAAAAACCACTACACACGTGCTACCAGTAAAATATTCAAGTGAATTAAACCAGTTGGTTTAAATGTCCAAAGTCAATGGCACAGAGGGCAGCCCCGACCCCCCACATCTGCAGAAAAGTGTCCAGGTCTCCCGTCAGGCTGTAGAAATTGTAATCGCACTCTGGAGCTTACGAGAGACCTTAAGAGGGAGAGTGCACACTGTTGCTGCTGCGCTCAGTCTGACTTCTCCTACTGCTCAGGATTAGCCAGCTTAGCCTGCCCCACTAGAAAGTTTGCTAACTGACAAACATGTCATTGGCGCTGCTTGTACTGGACTCACAAAATAAACACAGTGCGTAAGAAAAGGAGGCCCAGCTGCTTGAACAGGCTCTCCAGTGCAGTGAACAGCAGCTCTAATCTAGGGCAGTGGCAGAAACAGTGAAAAAGAGTCTCTCTCTCCCCGCAGTAGGGGCAGGTGTCGCTCACTCTGGGGTCCACTGTATGTGCAATAGAGTTTGTTGCGATGACGCCATGCAGAAGCCATGCAGAAGCGGGGGCTTGTTCAGGCTCCTCCAGGCCGGGCAGGCATCTTCCCCCAGAGCCAGGTGCTCCCTCCAGGGGGTGTCAGGGAGGGGCTGCAGCTGCTGATGGTGCAGCTCCCTCACACTGAGCTGATTGAGCTCCTGACGCTGAGCTGTGGAGACAGACACACTACACAGACTGTGAGACGACAGAAGGCGGCCTGATGAGCTAGGGGGGACTGAGAGACACAGACAAACAAGGGGAAAGACGGTGTCAGGGTCCTTGGTCCAGCAGTGCTGCGTGAGAGCCTGGAAAAGCCGCTCCACAGCGCCTATGTGAAGGGCGTTCTGTACTGCCCAGAGAAATCTGGTTACGACTCTCAGTGACCTCATACCCAGCCTGGCAGCCAGGCTGTCGGCACCAACCCACTGTCCCCTGTTAAAATCCAACAAATCTCTCAGCCGGATCACGTCGACCTTAAGCAGGACTGACCTGAGGCTGCTGGAGAGCAGGAGTGGACAGCTAAAACCGGGGTTCCAGAGCAGTGGCTCCTCTAACAGCCAATACAGACTGCTGCCCCCCAGCTCCCTACCCAGGGAGAAGCGCTGCCACACCTCTAAAACAGTACTATAAAAAACAGGCAGGGAAGGAAGTATATTGGGACGTGTCTTAAGTAAAAACATGTGTCTGTCATAACAAGTGTCCAGGGCGGGAGACACTGGGGATCTGGAGGGTACAGGAGCCTCTGAGCTGCCTGCAGCCGAAAGGCACTCAGCCTGCTTAACAGATCTACCAACCTCCTGGAGCGGCAGGTACAGCACTGCTTTGCGCACCCAGTGCAGCCCGTCCAGAAATCCAGGAGCAGGGTCTGTATCTGGGACACCAGGGCCGGTGGGGGGTCCAGACAGTCATAAGTGTGCCAGAGCATGGAGGCCACCAAGTTATTAATAACAATTGCTCTCCCCCTGAGGGAGAGCTGGGGCAGCAGCAAGTGCCATGCCCTCAACCGGCCCTGTACCCTCTCCAGCAGGACAGCCCAGTTCTCCTGCGTCTCCCCCAAAGTCACACCCAGCACCCGAGGGCCTGAGAGAGACCACTGCAGCCCCGCAGGGAGGGCAGGGGTGGCAGAACCCTCCCACACCCCAACCAGATAAGCGCTGCTCTTGCCCCAGTTGACCCTGGCTGAGGAGGCCCTGCTGAACTCCAGACACTCCCACAATGACCTGGATGTCTCGCTGGCCAGACTGTGTCTCAGCAGCATAGGCCGACACCCTGCAACTGCCTCAGCCTGTGCAGCAGGGGCTCGATAGAAAGGAAGTATAGCATCCCTGACAGACTGCAGCCCTGTCTGATGCCTCCATGGATGGGGATAGGCTCACTCAGGCCACCATTGATCTTCAGCACACTGAACACATGACAGTACAGCAGCTGAATAAATTCTGCGGCCGGCATGATGTCTCTGAGCCGCTTAGCCAGAGCCTTAGACAGGATCTTATAGTCCTGACACAGCAGGGCCACTGGCCTCCAGTTCACAATGGAGGACAGATTCCCCTTCTTGGGCAGCAGGGTCAGAACAACTGTACGACAGCTAATGGGCAGCAGCCCAGCTCACAGGCCCTCCTACAGCACTGAGAGCAGGTGAGCCCATCCAGCCCCGGTGCCCAGCCCTTATTGAGCTCTTGCATTGCGCAGGTCAGCTCTGCCAGGGTTAGTGGGGCCTCTAACCCCTTGACCCCATCCTGTGGGACCTTAGGCAGACCCTACAGAAACTGCTGCTGCTGCTCCAGGCAGCCCGGCTCTGCGGAGTACAGCTCCCTACAGAACTATGTGGCATGACTACCCATCTCTTGCCCATCCTGCAGCACGCGGCCCTCAGCCGTCCTCAGGCAGAGCATCACCCTGCTCTGCTGCCGCCTGCATTCCAGCCCAAAGAAGAACTTGATGGGCGCATCCATCTGTGTCAGGCTCTTGAACTGCGAGCGCACCATTGCCCCTCGAGCCCACGTCCCCAGCAGCTCTGACAATGCCTGCTGCATAGCTTTGAGGTCCTCTAATGCTCCCGAATCTCCAGCATCCAAGGCTCGGTGGAGCACCTGAAACTCTCCTTCTAACTCCTTCATAGATTCATTCAAGCTGTCAGTCCTATGCTCAGTGTACTTCTGGCAGAAGAGCCTGGTCTGAACCTTGCCAATGTCCCACCACTTTCTCAGGGAGGCAAACCTAGGGCGCTCTGATCTCCATCTCTGCCAAAAGAAAAGAAAAGAATTACAAAAAATCCTGTCCTGCAGCAAGCTATTATTGAAAAGCCAGTAGGCACTGCGCAGCCGGACAGGAGGCAGGGTGACACTCACTGTGATGAGACAGTGGTCAGTGGTCAGGTGGGGGTGAAATGGCAGCCACCGATCAAATTGACATGATGTCTAAAGGTATAAAATCTATCCAGCCTGGCTAGCGACATAATGCTAGAACCCGGCCTCACCCAGGTGTACTGTATCACCTTTGGGTTGGCATTCCTCCAGACATCGACCAGATTGTGCAACTGTGTATTACCTTCCAGCTGTTTTGCTGACTGTGGACTGGGCTCCAAATGATTCCTATCTAATCTATAGTCCACAGTACAGTTCCAATCACCCCCCCAAAACCAGGATCTCCTCAGCCCCACAGTCTGCTAGCGCTTTGCTGAGCACCGAAAAGACTGACAGTCTGTCTCTCACAGCATTGGGGGCATAGATATTAATAAACACAAAGGTCCTTCCCCCGCTCTCAGCCTTTACCATCAACAATCTTCCACCAACAAACTCTGTTTTCTTAAAATAATCCATTTTAAAAGAGTGTGAAAATAAAATCCCCACTCCCCCACTCACACTAGACCCTTGGCTAAACACACTCTCTCCTTTCCACTCCCGCTGCCACTCACACTCATTCACACTGTCTGCGTGCGTCTCTTGTACAAATAAAAATTGAGACATAAAAAACATACTATTAACCATTATCATTAGATTGCAAAGCAGTCCTGACAACACTCTTTCCACTTCTTTAACCTGTAGCACTCCGGCTCACTAAACTCCGCGAGTGCCACATCCTGCAGGATCACTTGTGCAGATGCCAGGAACTGCTTTGCATTAGGGAAGAAGTTTTCTAAAACTATGTTCCTCTTCCCCTTGGTCTCTCTTAAAAAATCCTTAATGCATTTAGCACTGTATCCCGCAGTGTCAGTGAAGGCGGGCTCGCCCTGGGAGTCAGTGATGTCCCCCTCAGCAGTGCTGTCCGAGTCTGCGCTCTCCACAGCCGCAGCACTGCACTCAGACTCCCGGCGCCGCAGCCAGTCGGCCACCTTGGGTTGAGACGGCAGGTTCCCCCAGACAGACTCCCCTGACTGCGAGTCCCGCCGCACCACAGCCCCCACACCGCCTCCGGGATCCTCCTCACCAGCCGTCCTCGCAATATTCGCCTTTTTAGACAACTGTATCAACGGCCTCAGAAGACGGGGCAGACTGCTTCTGCTGTCTTTTCCTGGGCACTTTAAACCCATCATCACTGGCTAAGTGTTCAGTCTTGGTGGCGGCCGCATCAGCAGCAACAGCAGCTCCCTCCTCGGCTAACTGAGCCCGTGGCTGCTCTGCATTCTCACTGCTAGCAGCTTCCCCATTAGGCTCCCCTACTCTGTCCCCACCGAGGCCAGTAGCATTTGCCACCGCCTCCCCCTCACCGCTCCCCCGGCCAGCAGAGCCGACACCAGAAAGCCCTGCCTGCTCCTCACCTTCCTCTCGCCCGGCCGCCGGAGCCTCTCCCTGAGGGCAAGAGTGACTGATGTGCCCCTGCGCCCCGCACCTCAAACACCTCATGGTATCAGTTGACACGAACACCACGTACACTAACCCCTCGATCTTAAACTTCAGAGACAGGCTTAACTCATCGGCGCCGTCCGCCAGCACCATGAAACCCTGTCTGCGGTAAGAGAGGATGTGTTTCAGCTCCGGGGCGCTGCAGCCCAGCAGCACCCTCCTAATGGCGCAGGTGAGCCGGCCATAGCGACTCAGATCCCCCACCAGCAGATCGTTGCTCAGGAAGGGGGGCACATTGGAAGTAACCACCTTTACAGCCGGGGTGGCCAGAGGGAGCGTGGGCAGGAAGGTCCCCTTCACTGTGACCCCCTCCTCCATCACATCCTTCACCAGCGCCTCAGAATTCAGGAAAACCACAATGCCCTTATTCATTCGAGCCACAGAGACGATGTTCTGGAAGCCGACCTTCCTTCCGATCTCCATCGCACAGTCCTCTACCGACACCTACTCCAGGGACACGAGTATAAACCCGTGCTTTCGGGTCAGCGTTTCGTAATTAAATGAAGGGAGGGGTCTCCCCGCCCGCAACGCCATGCTGATCTAAATCGAAAAACAACCCCCTAAACCCGAATCGTTTAAAACCAACAAACGATTAAAAGTATCTATAAAAAAACAAGAAAAGGAAAGAAAAAGAGTAGTAAAGACACACACACACACTCTCTCCAAACAAACCTCCCACCACCACTGACTCCCCCCATAAACTCCCAGCATGCAGAGGGAGAGAGAGAGAGAGAGAGAGAGAGAGAGAGAGAGAGAGAGAGAGAGAGAGAGAGTGTGTGTGAGAGTGGGTGTGAGAGTGGGTGGGTGGCTGTGTTAGTGCCTGTCTGTCTGTCTTCTGTGTCTGTCTGTCTCTGTCTCTGTCTCTCTCTCTGTCTCTCTCTCTCTCAATTAAGTGCATTTGTATTGTCAAAGCAATTGGACATTCAAACATACATTTATACATACATACATACATACATACATACATACATACATACATACAAACATATATATGGAAAAGAAACAATACAATTATAAATCACAATAAGATGTAATAAAGTACAGAAAAACAAAATGTAATAAAATGTGATCTTTAATACACACAAATATGAATAGCTGGTCGGTAGCGTCTTGGACTCGGGTTCCTCTTCATGGAGGGGAACGTGGATGAGTTTGTACCATTCTTGGGAGGCTCTGCCTTGTTGGGGCGGAGCTGTGATCCAGGTGAACAGCAGATCGGGCATAGGTGGGCATGTGGGCGAAGGAGGAGGAAAGCAGATAAGCTTGCTAAGGTACGCAGCAGCAGCAAACAGCCCCACCATCCAGCCAGCCAGGCAGTCTGGCTGGCAGTGACTGAGAGGTTGACAGACGGCAAGCAATGGAATGCACGTGCTCTGTGATGTCATAGCAGTCAGCTTAAGAGAGAGGTTTGTCATGTGATGTCAACGCTGAGCTGGATGGCTCTGTGTGTCTTGCTGGCTGTGTGTATGTGTGTGTGTGTGAGAGAGAGAGAGAGAGAGAGTGTGTGTGTGTGTGTGTATGTGTGTGTGAGTGGGTGGCTGTGTTAGTCTCTGTCTCTCTCTCTGTCTCTGTCTCTCGCTCTGTAGATGCATCATAGGGAACATATGTAACAATCTCTCTTTTTGTTTACCAAAAATGTGAATGAACGTATTTCAAGTGGGTTTTGCCTTGTTTGGAAACGTTTTAAGATTATTTATGAAGTGCAAATAGGATAAGTCTCAATTCTGTGTAGTTTTCAATATATGTGCCATTCAGTAGCGTTCATGTAACAGATGTGTCCTATGCAGTGGTAAGGTCAATAAAATGTCAGTAAAACTTTATTTTAGCAATTATAGAGGGGATCAAATGCAAATAGAGGGTCCTCACTAAATATCTACTTGACCAACAATGTTTAAAATTAGGTCTTGCGAAGCTGCAGAAAATGCTGTATAATTGTATGTGTGTTCATACACCAGCTGATGAAGTCTGATAGCTTTTGAAGACTCTGTATAGGCTTTGGGATCAGTTCTTCTGAACATGTACCGGTGTAGATTGGACTTCAATAGGAGGAAGTGACACAATAAAGACATATATGAGCCGTGCAGGCGGACAGTCTTAGTGCCCACGCAGGCTCTTCATTGGGGAAATCATTGACTGAACACATTTTCTTTGAAAATTTGTTTTCCTGAGGTATCTGGGAATCATTATTGAAATCAATTAAAATGCTTATTTTCTAAAAATATATTTTTTTAGGAAAATATCTTAACTTATTAACTCAAATAATGGAGCGAAATATGTGTATAAATAGTAATAATACATGTCAATAAATATAACTTGAATTGTGTAGTAAAAAATTAGGAAAAGGAGAAAGAACAGGTGTTAGGATACAGAGTGATGTTTTCAGAGGGTCTGAGCGATGTTGATGAAGGTTTGAGGACGTTGACAAGGGGTTTAAGAGTCGATGAGGCTTGGGAAGCTGTAAAAAGGGAGTTTGGTATGTGTGAAAGAAATGTGCTGCCACTTTCAGCACAAGAGTTTTGATGGTGATTGAATGGAATATGAGGGAAAATAAGGAAGTTACTTAAGGTATAACTTAATTTTAAATAAATAAATAATTGAATGAGATATACTTTAAAATCTAAAGTCATGAAAGTGTATGGAAATAGTGCTTTCCCAAACAGAAATACCCTATTAATCAGGAAGGGATTCACCCCCCAAACAAAAAAAAAAAAAAAAAAAAAAAGGGGGGTAGGGTTGGGGCAGTGAAAGTGTCTGTGAGGTCAACTATGATCATTTACCTAACAACTATTAACTTTGTTGTTGAAAGAGCTGCTGTAATAATTATTAAAATAGTCTTAGATATATAAGTCAGATAAAAGCAAAGAGATAAGCGCATTGTTTTGAAAGTTTGACAGCTCCACACAAGAAAGAGTATTTACACTAGGTAGTAAAGTTGATTCAGTAACACAGGAGATATGATGCTGCTGACGACAACTGAGTGCTGTACTGAAATAATCTGTGAAAATTTGGGATCAAGATTATTATTATGAATTGTCCCTTTACTGGAAACCTCATAGATTGTGTGAATGTCAACTACTGTCCATGTGATAGAGATGCCTTTTATAAGGAGGATCTCTGATGTTGTGCGAACCACACATTGTGTCTTCAGATGACCGATCTATTCCACATGGCAGATATGCACATTATGAATCGTGTCCTGAAGGATCCGATGTCTGACCCGTGGTGGCAAAGGTGCATATGGAGAAGACGCTGGTGTTCTCATTGAGACACAGTAGGCCGAGGGCGCGGCTTTAAAGACAGCCTCACGGCATCTTGAACAGACCAATGTTGAGGTCCACAACGCTGAAGTGATGCTTGACTTAATGGAGAAATAAGTTAAAATACTGAAATTAAAGGTTGTCCAGATTATAGGAATCTGCAATACATTGTGAAAACAGCACAGATGACATCTGCAGTAGCATATATTCTTGTATTGGTAGTTTATAATGTACTTTTGGTGGAGATGTCAAATTACTCAAATGAATAGAATAAGAGTCATGAAGTAAGAATAAGTCCATTGCCCTTCTCTTGAGAGGTATGGAATGTACAATGTTTATCAATTAAAATGCATCAGAAATATATGTGAATAACGGAATTTGTAAAAATAATGTGTTTGCTGACTTTTGTATTCCTTTAGAAGCAAAACAATGTATGTATTATGTAACTGGGGATTGACCTTTATGACCTGGGGCAGGATGAAATATAATTTGAGATACACAGTAAAGCTCCAGGAAATTGTAGGTGGCCATTGCAATTTCCATAAAAGAGCTCAATATTCAATAAGGTGTAGTTATGACATAATTGTTTGCCCGACCAGGCAAATAAAAATACAATCCTATCCCCTGATTATTTGAATACCTCGCTGTACATACATACACACCTCGTAGGTGGCAGGTTGGGATAAATGGGAGCTGAACACGCAGCACTATACCACCTGCCCCTCCGGAGGAAGAAATTATTGTAACTGACAAACACGATTATTTTGGCTTCATTTCGCTTCATTTCTATTGCCAAAAAGGAGGGAATGAAGACTATGTAAAGGAAGTTGAAGAAAGTGTTTTGTGATAATTATATAATGTTTTATATTATTACTAGCATTAGAAGTAGTTTTGTATATACACTGAGCAGATTAGATTTAGCAGGACAAGTAAAGGGTCAACAAGGTTGGTTTGTTAGAAACTCCTGTCAGTAATGAAAGATTACACAGTGCCGAAATAGCCTACAGCTGTCTGCTGAGAATTTGTTTATGACTGAATTGTTTCTCCAGATAGGGAGGAATTGTTTTTGTTAAAGAGCGATTGACACAAGGTAAATGAAGACCGTGGGATCGCATCTTCCTAGTGCACATCAAAGACGGACATCTGCTTTGGATCCATCACCTCTTCACGGGAGGACAGATGGTAAAACGGACCCAGACCTATATCTTCTGATTGGATGAACGGCCATAAGATGTTACGTCATTTTTCCAATAAAGTTGTACTCATGTCTGTAAACATTAAGTCTCACTGAAGGAATTATTCCTGACGTGGGGCTTCCGAATGCCTCGATTAAATTTCTGTTTGCTTTATCTCCGCGACTTCTCCACTTATTTCTGACACGGTTCTACAACTTGGCATAACGAACGAAGATCTGAACTTGCCTCCACTCCCGGGACCAAAGCAATGGTGTGTACCTTTAAAATGACCACCCTGTATATTTAGATTTGATCTCTGGATTGTGTGAGGCTCTCAGATTGTAATTTAAAGAGAACCTGTGGAGAGGTAGAGGTAAAACAAACAGGAAGGTTGACTGTACAGCGGAGGATCACAGTAGGGTGAACTCCAGGTAAGACAGATCTGTGGGGAGAGATGCCAAGGGAACCGAAAGGTACGACGAGGCCTGCTGAGCCCCAGGTTAAGCAAGGAAATCCTTGTATGCCAGGGCCAGAGTTAGTGGCAGTCAATAACCAGACGGAACCAGAGGTACATAAAGTCCAACGTTATAGCCCCATCGTTGGCAAAGATAGGGTTGGTATTATGGCATTACAAGACGTGTCTATATGTGAATACCTACAAGAGAAGTTTAAAAAACTTCAACTTTAGATGGAAAAGGCAGGATGGGATCCTAACTGGGTTCCCAAACAGCATAGAGAATGGTGGAATAAGGAAAAGAGAGAGAAAACCAATAAAGATTCCGTAATTCTTTGTCAATATAGTGCGAAATTAGAGAAGAAACTAATCGCAATGGATGAGGAAAATACAGCAACAATAAAAGAATTAAAAGAGAAAGTCGCTGAGATGCAAACAGAGATAGATAATGAGAAAATAATTAGAAATGAGGAAGAGAAAAATAAAGAATGAACTAATAATGTAGGGAAATGAACCCGACTGGGACGATTTAGACCGAAAAGCCTGGGAACATGAATGCGAAAAATATGGGGGATGTGGGTTTGGTGCTTCTGCCCCTCCACCATGTAAACATTCAGACAACCCTCCTGATAATAGAACAGAGTCTAAACTTTACCCAGATTTGAGTTCATTCAAGTCAGAAAAAATACAAATAGCACCTACAGAGATGCGCACTAGACAACATCTCTCTGCCGACGGACAATTTTACGCATTAACAACGTCGGTGCATTGCTCCTTTACACCCGGAGAGAAAGACACAATATTAAGCGACCTTCCAAAACTTAAACCCAATCATGGGAATCTGGACTTCTGGGTAAAATGTAATGAGATGTTAGATGTACACCAAATGCACGCTAGAGACGTACATATAATAATTAAAACTAAATGTCCAAGGCCAATCTGGGACAGGTTAACCCAGCAGGATAGTACCTGGATAACAGCTGGAAATGATAATAATAATCTAAGGATCACTCACTTCATCGCGGCTGTAAAGACAGGGAAATTGGGGTTTAGTCTGTGGCCTCGTACAGAAGCCAGGAGAGACTTGCTGCGATTATGCGGAACGAAAGTTCACTACTTTTAGAGATCACTCCGGACTGTGATAATGTGATCTGTTTAAAATGATTACAGGAAGGGTTTAGTAAAGCACACCAAGACATCCTCAATATGGGTGTGCCTGTAGGAAACACATATCAGCAGATTGTACAATGGGCTTCAGAGGTAGAAAACAAGTAGTCAAAAGCTAAAATAACTGCTGTGGCAGCTATATATGCCATAACACAAAACGGAGGTAAATGTTACAATTGCGGACAAATAGGACATATTGCTAAAGACTGTCGGTCTAAATCAACCCGCCCTAAGTGCACTTTCTGTGGGAGGACAGGGCACACGGGGGACAAGTGCTGGAAGGCAGGCGCTCCAGGCGACACCAAGCGCCCTGCAATCAGACCAAGACAAACCCTGATCAGCCCAGAGGAGACGCGGAGCTTCTGCACATCATCCGAGATCTGACAGAGAAACTCAATAGGAAATAGGTCGCCTCGGCCCCGAGGTCGGTACAGGGGAAGATCCCCGCCTCCACATAAGTGCACTGTTAGGGGTCGGCAGTGTTCAATGTCGGTGGATACAGGCGCCTCTGTCTCGATAACCGATCTCCCCTCCCACTGACTAAACGCAGACTACAGATCTCAGGTGTAGGTGGCGCATGTATCACAGCCACACTCAGCACAGCTCAACTTCTAGAAATAGGCGATCTCCTCATACCAGTGTCTTTTTGGGTTTGTAAAAACCCAGAGGGGACAATATTAGTTACAGATATCCTTAGAGAAGCCGGCGCACTAGTGGATGCTAATAATAATCGCATAATATGGACCAATACACACGGGAATAAAAAGGATACACAAAGATACGCAACAAATTGCGCTAGTATCTCACTCACACCGTCAACACCTCATATATGGCCAGACACACCACTTGGACACGTATGTCAGGCATTTCCTGATGTTTGGGCAACACATAAACAAGATTGTGGTCTGGCAAAAATTGAACCTATAGTTATCCCAGGTCCAGTACACAAAGCACATAAACAGTTTTCTATTAAACCAGAAGCTTTTACGGCAGTTCAGACAATTATTCAAACATTGCATCATGCAGGAATAATACACGAAACGCATTCAACCACTAATTCTATGCCTAATTTGAAACCCGAACACTCTATTTTTACGATCCTAGATATTAGCAATGGATTTTGAAGCCTGCCACTCCACTCTGATTCCCAAGATAAATGTGCGTTTACTGTATGCGACAAACAGTACACATGGACTATAGTGCAACAGGGATTTCACAACAGCCCAACACTCTTCCACCAGGCAATGGCCAAGACTTTAGAAGGCATAGATCTGACACCCTGGAATAGTTTCATCATCCAGTACGTGGATGATCTTTTGATTGCATCTCCTGATGAGACCGCACACTTAGGCACATTAATTACAGTCCTCAGTGTCTTACAAAAGGCAGGATTTAAAGCAAGCCCTAAGAAAGCACAAATAGGCTTAACTAAGGTTCAATATCTCAGACACAACATTTCACAAGGACAAAAATCTATGACGCATAATAGGCAAGAAGCCATTCTAAATATGCCAAAACCACATCATGTTAGGGCTGTGTGTAAAGTTATGGGGCTCCTTAATTATTGGCGCACTTTCATACCTAATTTCACACAAGCCACAGGTCCGATACAGGCGCTAATCAAAGGGAGCCCGGCTCCCTTGGACCCCATAGACTGGGGACATGAACAGGAAATAGCCTATCGTGTAATAAAACAGGCTCTCAGCAATGCCCCCGCCCTCGGGTTACCAGATCATGCTTAACCATTTCACCTCTACTGTTCCCAAGATGGGATCTATTATACAGCAGTTCTGACACAGGAACATGGGGATAGGCAATGTCCCGTCGCCTATTACTCCACAAAGCAACCCACGGTAGCAGCAGGCATGCATCGCTGTATGGCAGCAGTAGACTGCGCCTCTTGGGCAGTGCAGGCATGCGAGCCGATTGTCATGAACACACAGTTGATTCTGCACACAGGACACACATTAGTTTAATTATTACACACCGGCAAATTGTGTTCAGTCTCCGTAGACGAGCTAGATGGGAAGCTGTTTTGCTCCCCAGAGATAAATCCATACAAATAATAAAAGACACACGAGTAAACCCAGCAGGGGAGGAAGAAGAGCATACATGCTCTGAGCTGGTGCTCCAGGAGGACCACAGTCGCTTCCTAGAAAACCCCCTCACAGACCCTGACTTGGAACGATATGTTGATGGATCCAGGAAAATAATAGATGGAGTCCCCCACACTGGGTGGGCAGTGGTATTGGATGATAGCACCGTCGTAAAATCTGGATCCCTTCAGGACACTGTTCAGCCCAAGTGGCAGAACTCGTGGTGTTAACTGATTCATTAAAAATAGCGAAAGACATTAAAGTTAACATTTTCACTGACAGTCGCTATGCATTTGGAGTAGTACACGACTATATGGCAACCTGGGAACGTAGAGGGTTTATAACAACAGCAGGAGAAGTAATACAAAATTATGAGTATGTTATAGCCCTAGCTGAGGCAGCACACCTTCCAGAAAAGGTAGCAGTAGTTAAAGTGAAAGCTCATCAGAGTCTTTCTGATGATGGATGCCCATGCACCTGTGGGAATCACTTTGCAGACCTAGCTGCAAAAAAGGCAGCAGAGACAGGCAGTCATGTGACGTTAGCAGGATTCCCCTGCTCTAGTAAACTTGTGAGCATCCGAGAACCAGAAACTACTGACCTCGCACAGCTACAGAAAAACTGTGAGGAGGATGAAGTACAAGAGTGGGTTAAGGGAGGTGCAGTGCACTCAGACGAAGTGGCGAAGTCCTAACTTACAATGTGTATTAGCACCCCAGTGTATTAGCTCAACGCTTCTGGACCAGTACCATGGCCCAGCTCACACGGGTCGCAAGGCCATGTTAACTCAATTGCGTGAACACTGGTGGTGGCCTGGCATAGGCAGGGACACTGCGAAGTGGTGTCAACAGTGTATTCCTTGCGCACAAGTAAACCCAGGTAAACCGATCAAAGTCACTAAATCACACCAGCCCCGGCCTTGAGGTCCGTGGGAAAATATTCAAATTGACTTTACAGGACCCCTGACAAAATGTCATGGGAAATCCTATTGCTTGGTAATAATTGACCATTTCACAAAATGGGTTGAGGCTTTCCCCTGCAGGGACTGCTCTGCCATCACTGCAGCACAAGTCCTAGTGACTGAGGTTATTCCCCGATGGGGTGTGCCCCGTCAAATGGACTCAGATCAAGGGACTCATTTCACCGGTAAGGTAATGAAGGAAGCATGTTTACTGCTAGGGGTAAAACAACGATTTCATATACCTTATCACCCTCAGAGTTCAGGCTTAGTGGAGCGCACTAACCGGTCACTGAAGGAAAGTTTGGCAAAAGCCCTGTTAACTACAGGCAAGGGATGGACAGTTGCACTCCCCGCTGTGCTGTAGAAACTTAGAGCGTCACCTAATCGGAGTACTCAGCTTTCTCCATATGAGTTAATGACAGGGAGAGCTATGCAACTCCCTGCTGGCATCTGGGGTCCCAGTGATCCCAGTGCTCCATTCAAAGACTATCTTAAACAGTATGTAGCACAGCTATGTACACACTTAAAAAAATGTAGAACACAAGCACGTGATCTCCAGTCCCTCAGGGACTTGGAACTCAAAGAGGAAATGCCAACAACACTTCCTGAGGTTGGTTCGCAAGTGATGGTTAAAATAATCCCAAGCAGACCAGGGCTTAGGCCCAAATGGACAGGACCGCATAATGTCCTTCTTTCTACAGACACTTCAGTCTGTATTGACGGACAGGAGGGGGGTACTAGATGGAAACATTGGTCACAAGTAAAAAATTATAATCCAGGAGAACTGTGTACTAAACCTTTATCTTTTCTCATTCCTAGGAAAGCAACAGTTGCAGATTTCCTGAATTTTGAGAGACATTCCCCTAACTGGTAAAGGTTTTGTCCCCCTACAGGGGGAGATAATCCAGCATGAAGACGACTGTGTACACTACAGTATTTGGACTGATCTGCCTGTCCTTAGTTGAATCATGGACAGATTTATCCAAATTACACGCACCTATGCAAATGCCCTTAATAAAACAAAATGTTGGGTTTGTTCCCACATTCCACACGACACTAAGAAAGGGGTTCCAATGATCCCCATTCCATTTCTAGTATTTTCTGATTATTCACAACTTAGAGTTGCCTCTAATGTACGATATGCATATGATTATGCCTTAGGCATCACAGGAGAATGGTACCGAAAATGGATCAGAATAGAAGAGATTTTAAAATGCCATATATTGACTTGGCTCACAGTAACAAAGGATCTGTGTATGTTTCATACTATAACCAAACCATGCAATCCCAATTTATAGGTAATAGCACTTGTAATCACACTGTGGCTATCGATGGTTCTGACTTTAGGTATCAGACTTGTCGATTTTACGCCCCATGGAATGGGACTTATTGGATATGCGGCTTGCGGGCATATTGGGGACTTCCTTGTAAGTTCACAGGTTCTTGTTATTTAGGATTTGTGGTGCCAGCTTTGCGCCACACTGAAGATAAATACCTTCCAGATATAGAACAATTTACTCACCTTAAACGTGAGATAGGGGAAGGAGACAGGTTTGCTTCCATACTATTTCCTATGTATGGAGTCGGAAGAGCAATAAAGGAAATCAGATTAGTAGCTGGTATATTAGAAACATTAAGTATTTCTACAACTGAAGTTCTCAGCAATTTAACAACTGAAATAGTGGCTATGCGAACTGTTGCCCTCCAGAACAGGCTAGCTCTAGATTTCCTGCTAGCAGCACAAGGAGGGACATGTGCCATTATAGGGCAGGAATGCTGTACTTACATACCAGATAACTCTGAACACATTGGTAATCTTATAGAGCACATTAGGACAGCAACTACAAAGATACACCAGTCCTCCGGAGGAAAACCCCTCTGGGGATGGCTTGCTGATACCTTTGGTAATCTGGGTATGATTGTGTTACAAGGATTGATATCAGTAGTTAATATTCTGCTATGTCTGTAAGTTTCTTTTTTATTTCTTAAATACACTGTCTCAAAAACTTTGTAAACCTCATAATGTATCTACTATGGTTACAGCTGCAATTAAAACACCCTCGTTGGCAGACTTTCTCTAAATTTCTACTAAACGACACCGTCCCTCACTCGGGAGCAGCAAAACTCACACACCCATTGACACAAATCTTATTCTATCCCCTTGGTTCTGGAGGCTCCATGTGACTGAGGACAAATGGATTTAGTATCAAAGGCAATAAACCTCATGACTCAAGGAAAACCAAAGGATGCATTGGAAAGATACTATTACAAAGGTCACTCAGCTCCATGAGACGCCTTCAGGACATTCTGTACATCCACACTTAGGGGCACACACTTATCGCTCTCCCCGACAGCAGGGACACCCTTACACTCGCCGTACACACATATACACCCCACGGGGAAGGGTTGGGATGAAGGAGCTGCAATCCTCAATCAAGAAGCTTCAAATCTTCCTAACCCCTAAGGGGATTTACTTGTAACTGACAAACATAACTTTTTGGCTTCTTTCCACTTTGCTCCATTGCCAAACAGCAGGGAATGAAGACTCTGTATAGGAAGTTGAAGAAATTGTTTTGTGATAATTATATAATGTTTTATATTAATACTAGCATTAGAAATAGTTTTGTATATAGACTGAGCAGATTAGATTTAGCAGGACAAATAAAGGGTCAAGAAGGTTGGTTTGTTAGAAACTCCTGTCAGTAATGAAAGATTACACAGTGCCGAAATAGCCTACAGATGTCTGCTGTGAATTTGTTTATGACTTAATCATTTCTCCAGATAGGGAGGAATTGTTTTTGTTAAAGAGCGATTGACACTAGGTAAATGACGACCGTGGGATCGCATCTTCCTAGTGCACATCAAAGACGGACATCTGCTTTGGATCCATCACCTCTTCACGGGAGGACAGATCGTGAAACGGACCCGGACCTGTATCTTCTGATTGGATGAACGGCCATAAGATGTTACGTCATTTTTCCTATAAAGTTGTACTCATGTCTGTAAACATTAAGCCTCACTGAAGGAATTATTTCTGACAGTGGAGCTTCCGAGCGGCTCGATTAAAGTTCTGTTTGCTTTGTCTCCACGAATCTCCACTTATTTCAGACACGGTTCTACAGGGTGAATGTGGAGTCCATTGTTCCGGAATTAAAACAGTTTGTTAACTCGGCACAAGCTCTGTTGCGGGGCTCTGCGGAGCTTGAGAATCCGGAAAGGTTTAGATTGAGAATACTAGAAAAAAAACTAGAAAACTATGTTGCCCTGGAGGGCCTGAACAACGGAAAGGCTCCAGGACTGGACGGGCTGCTGGTGGAGTTCTTATAAGACTCTGTGGCCAGTACTGGGGATGGACTTACTCAGTGTGTGTGAAGAGGGTGTGCTGGACGGTGAGCTGCCATTGAGCTGCAGGAGGGCAGTACTTACACTGCTCCCTAAAAAGGGTGATTTATGTTAAATCTCCAACTGGAGACCTGTGTCATTGTTGTGCTGTGACTTTAAGATCTTGTCAAAGGCCCTTGCCAACCGTCTCAATCCAGTTATGGGATCCCTAGTGCACCCAGATCAGACTTATTGTGTCCCACAGCACTCTATATTTGATCATATTTTTTTGGCGAGGTACCTGATGTCGGCATCCAGGTTGTTTGGCTTTCAAGCAGGTTTGATCTCCTTGGATCAAGAAAAAGCATTTCATCATGTGGATCATAAGTATTTGTTCCATAACTTGGAAGCTTTTGGTTTGGGCCCTAATTTCTTGGCACTTATTAAATGTTTGTTTAATAATGTTTTTAGTGTGTTAAAAATCAATGGTGGGTTGAGTACCCCATTTCCAGTGCAGAGAGGGATTAGACAAGGCTGCTTGCTATCGGGAATGCTGTATTCCTTGTCCATAGAGCCTCTCTTGCACACGCTGAGGACTGTGTTGACTGGTCTGATCATCCCGTCCTGCAGTGTGGTGTGTGTTCGGTTGTGTGCATATGCAGATGATGTGTGTGTGTGTGTGGTGGGGGACTGGGACGTTGTGCTTTTGGAAGAGAGCCTAGAGAGATATGGGCAGGTGTCATCAGCAAGAGTTAATTGGATGAAGAGCAGTGCGGTGCTGCTCTGGGAGTTGGGGGGCGGCAGCCCCTGGGTTTGCAAGCTGGGCTGCAGTGGAGTAGTGGGGAGTTAAAGTGTCTGGGGGTGTTCCTGAGGGGAGAGAAGGCAAAGCAGAGGAACTGGCAGAGGATAGAGGAGCAAGTACAGGAGAGGTTGGGGTGCTGGTGATGGCTGCTCCCCCAGCTCTTGTACAGAGGGAGGGTGCTGGTCATTAATAATCTGGTGGCTTCAATGCTGTGGCACAGGCTAGTGTGTGGAGCCGCCAGCAGGTGTGCTCACCAGACTCCAGAGGATCCTGCTCCATTTCTTTTGGGACGGACTGCACTGGATCAGGCAGAGTGTTGTTTTTCTGTCAGTAGCAGAAGGTGGGCAGGGACTTTTAGACCTGACCAGCAGGGTGGCAGTGTTCAGGTTACAGACAGTTCGGAAGCTGCTGTTCTCAGAGGCTGTAGCTGGACAGACAGTTGTTTGTGACAGACATGTCTCAGTTGGATCTCAGAGGGGTTCCACTTTTTTACCTTAGTGTTTTGAAAGCGTGGTGGCTAGTGCGGGTGCGAAGAGACATGGAGAGATTGGGGGCTTATTGGCTTTTGAGAGAGCCGTTGCTGTGTAACCCTGCACTGCGGCTCCCTGTGTTGGAGTCTCAGGGCTTGCACAGCAGGCTGGTTAAGGCAGGTGTGACCAGGCTGGGGCAGGTTGTGATGGGGAGGGGGGGTGGCTGGATGAGTGTGGAGGCCTTGGCAGGAAGGCTGCAGGTGGACTTAGTGCGAGTGGTAGGGGTGTTGCTGTCTCAGTAGAGTGTGGCCCTGCAGGAGTAGGGGCTGGGTGTAC
The DNA here is from genome assembly GCF_036373705.1 of Amia ocellicauda. Taxonomy (NCBI): domain Eukaryota; kingdom Metazoa; phylum Chordata; class Actinopteri; order Amiiformes; family Amiidae; genus Amia; species Amia ocellicauda. Next base: position 42,349,368 of record NC_089855.1, on the reverse strand, counting down.
AGGGGGAGGTTTGGATGGGCAGCAATGAATCCGATAGACAGAGGCTTTTCATTGAGCTGAAGCTTTCCCCTTCCATGCGGCTCAGGCAGGATAGGCCAGATCTGATTTTACAGATGAAGGAAGTCTCCGATGTTGTTGTTTCTAGTGCCAATAATAAGACGTTGTATCAATTTGTATTGAAAACGACTCATTTTGCACAGTTAAAAGATGTCCCTGATTCACCCTGGAGAGGGAAGCTGCTATTTGAGAGTGCAGTTCGCCCAGCTTGGGGAACCCTGTATACAGCCCCCCTGAATAAGAGAGCTGGGGATTTAAACTGGCACTTAGCAGTGAATTCCTTTCTGTCCATTATTGATCATGATGTGACTGATGCCTGTGTGTTTTGTGGTCAAACGAAAACTGTTGCTCACCGTTATTTAGACTGTAATAGATTACAACCTTTATTTCTATGGTTGAAAGTTCTTTTTTCAACTCTCATTGTGTTTTTCTCCAAGGGTGTCTGTGTTCGGTATAAGTGCTATTATTCAACTGAAAGTCAAGGTCAAGTTAACCAATTTTTTGATAGGACAAAAAGAGTAGGAAACGAAAATTGAGTGGCCATGTGTTTTGTGAGGTTTTGACTGTTTTTAAAATTAGTGTAGCTGTACAAATCACTGTCGATTATGAATACCACAAAACAATGTGTAGTGTGGATCAGTTTGAGAAGGTATGGTGCCTTGATAGGGTTATCTGCCTGGTTGGGAATGAGGGTTTGGTTTTAAATATATAAAGAGTGATGTCTGTTCTGTTTTTATGGTAATTGGATAGTTGTTTAACAGCTGCATTTTTTCGAGGCTGCATTGTTTTTATTATTTAATGCTTTTTGTAGATTTTGTGTGTTGAATGATGCACTTTTGTAATAAAGTACATTTTAAAGTTTAAAAAAGTATCTATCTCTCTCTGTCTCTGTCTCTCTCTGTCTCTGTCTCTCAATTTAGTGCATCTGTATTGTCAAAGCAATTGGACATGCAAACATACATACGTACATACATATGGAAAATAAACAATAAAATTATAATTCACAATTAGATGTAATAAAGTACAGAAAAACAAAATGTAATAAAATGTTATCTTTAATACACACAAATATGTATGGCTGGTCGGAAGCGTCTTGGACTCGGGTTCCTCTTCATGACTTATAACGCTTTTGCCTTTTTTTTAAGCTTTCCATGGAGGGTAATGTGGATGAGTTTGTACCATTCTTGGGAGGCTCTGCCTTTTTGGGGCGGAGCTGTGATCCAGGTGAACAGCAGATCGGGCATAGGTGGGCATGTGGGCGGAGGAAGAGGAAGGCCGGTCAAGCAGATAAGCTTGCTAAGGTACGCAGCAGCAGCAAACAGCCCCCCATCCAGCCAGCCAGGCAGTCTGGCTGGCAGTGACTGAGTGGTTGACAGATGGCAAGCAACGGAATGCACGTGCTCTGTGATGTCATAGCAGTCAGCTCAGAGAGAGGTTCGTGATGTCATCGCTGAGCTGGCTGGCTCTGTGTGTCTTGCTGGCTGTGTGTGAGAGAGAGAGAGAGAGAGAGAGAGAGAGAGAGTGTGTGTGTGTGTGTGTGAGTGGGTGGGTGGCTGTGCTAGTGTCTGTCTGTCTGTCTGTCTGTCTGTCTCTCTCTGTCTCTCAATTCAATTCAATTCAATTCAAGGGTGCTTTATTGGCATGACAAACAGTTTTCTCTGTCTCTCTCTCTCGCTCTGTAGATGCATCATAGGGAACATATGTAACAATCTCTCTTCTTGTATTCCAAAAATGTTAATGAACGTATTTCAAGTGGGGTTTGCCTTGGTTGGAAACGTTTTAAGATTATTTATGAAGTGTAAATTGGATTTGTCTCAATTCTCCGTAGTTTTCAATGTATGTGCCATTCAGTAGCGTTCATGTTACAGATGTGTCTTATGCAGTGGTAGGGTCAATAAAATGTAAGTAAAACTTTATTTTAGCAATTATAGAGGGGATCAAATGCAAATAGAGGGTCCTAACTAATTATCTAATTTACCAACAACTTTTAAAATTAGGTCTTGCAAAGCTGAAAGAAAAGCTGTATAATCGTCTGTGTGTTCATACACCAGCTGCTAAAGTCTGATAGCTTTTGAAGACTCTGTATAGGACGTTGAAGAATGTGTTTTGTGATAATTATATAATGTTTTATATTAATACTAGCATTAGACGGAGTTTTGTATACAGACTTAGCAGATTAGATTTAGCAGGACAAGTAAAGGGTCAACACGGTCGATTTGTTAGAAACTACTGTCAGTAATGAAAGATTACACAGTGCCGAAATAGCCTACAGATGTCTGCCGTTAATCATATCTCCTGTGTTACTGAATCAACTTTACTACCTAGTGTAAATACTCTTTTTTGTGTGGAGCTATCAAACTTTCAAAACAATGCGCTTATCTCTTTGCTTTTATCTGACTTATATATCTCAGACTATTTTAATAATTATTACAGCAGCTCTTTCAACAACAAAGTTAATAGTTGTTAGGTAAATGATCATAGTTGACCTCACAGACACTTTCACTGCCCCAACCCCACCCCCCTTTTTTTTTGTTTGGGGGGGTGAATCCCTTCCTGATTAATAGGGTATTTCTGTTTGGGAATACATTATTTCCATACACTTTCATGACTTTAGATTTTAAACTATATCTCATTCAATTATTTATTTATTTAAAATTAAGTTATACCTTAAGTAACTTCCTTATTTTCCCTCATATTCCATTCAATCGCCATCAAAACTCTTGTGCTGAAAGTGGCAGCACATTTCTTTCACACATACCAAACTCCCTTTTTACAGCTTCCCAAGCCTCATCGACTCTTAAACCCCTTGTCAACGTCCTCAAACCTTCATCAACATCGCTCAGACCCTCTGAAAACATCACTCTGTATCCTAACAGCTGTTCTTTCTCCTTTTCCTAATTTTTTACTACACAATTCAAGTTATATTTATTGACATGTATTATTACTATTTATACACATATTTCGCTCCATTATTTGAGTTAATAAATTAAGATATTTTCCTAAAAAAATATATTTTTAGAAAATAAGCATTTTAATTGATTTCAATAATGATTCCCAGATTCCTCAGGAAAACAAATTTTCAAAGAAAATGTTCAGTCAATGATTTCCCCAATGAAGAGCCTGCGTGGGCACTAAGACTGTCCGCCTGCACGGCTCATATATGTCTTTATTGTGTCACTTCCTCCTATTGAAGTCCAATCTACACCGGTACATGTTCAGAAGAACTGTTCCCAAAGCCAGATTGAACTGATCAATAGTTAATTTCTTACCTACACCTTGTATTTAGGGATCTTATATCTGGGGATTTCAAAAACTCTTCATTGTGGAACTCACAGCTACCAAATGACCACACCTTTAATTTCCTGGAGTATCTGGTTATCTATGTATTTATATCTTCACCAAATTTCACTGTTTCCTCAGATTTCCATTTCAAAAATTAGCTCTAATTCAATTTTTAACATAATTTTTTTTATTTCTGGTTGGTAAAACTCATTCTAATAGTATTTTTATGTTTTATTTTCTCCTTCAAAATTATGCAATACTAATTTTAGCTCACTTATTCAATGCTCATAATTTGTATTTCTATAGTATCCTTAAAATTCTTACCCTTTGACTAATTCACTCTTAGAATCTAAAATCCAAGGTCGAATTTTAACTTTTATTTCAGGTATTTTATGCTATGCACCAATAACCAAATATTTTCTAAAATAAGACTATAATATGTCACTATACTGTTTACATTCTCCTGCTATGGGTTTTACATCAGGCTGTCACTCAGGGCTGCACCAGAGTGCTGCTCCTGTGGATTCCAGCCTTTAGTTTTCCTTTAATTTGACTTTACAGAATTTGTCCATAATATGATTTTTAACAAACAAATTATTGTTCTTCTGAGGCTTAGAGGACACCATTACTATTTATTTACTTTATTAGTATTATTAATCTATGTATTTAGTGTATATTTGTATTACTTTAACATTATTCTTATAAAAGAATGCATTATTCATTTCTTATTTCTGATGCTTTGTGCACTCTGTATACAGTTAAATGTCTAAATCCTCATGAATCTGTTGATAAAACATCAATGACTGCGTAATTGTAAATATAATTCTGAAATTATTGGTTACTTCCCTTCTCAGTCTTATTCTGGACTATGCACAATATTAAAAATACAAAGCATACAAAACAGACATTTACCTTACATAACCTTCAGACTATATCTATATACATAAACACATAAGGCACATACAGATTGACATCCAAAGATAAATCAGATATTAGATTAGTGGCGTGTATTGTTGACCCTGCAGTGTCTCAAACATCCCTTAGCATTTATTTATTATATTGTTATTATTAAAAATCAGATGTAAAATAATCTTTGAAATACACTACTTTGGTGTTTTCTTGATCTATTATGATCAATTTCTTCTCTAAATTCTTATTATTCAGACAAAGAATTATAGAAACTTTGTTGTTTTTTTATCTTGCCTTTACCATTTTAAGATTAACATTTTAAACTTTTTGGAATTCACAAACAGACACGTATTTTAACACCATTATGCCAATCCTATCTTTGCCAACGATGGGGCTATATTGCTGGACTTTATGTACCTCTGGTTCCGTCTGGTTATTGACTGCCACTGACTCTGGCCCTGGTGTACAAGGGTTTCCTTGCTTAACCTGGGGCTCAGCAGGCCTCGTCGTACCTTTCGGTTCCATTGGCATCTCTCACCGCAGATCTATCTTACCTGGAGTTCACCCTACTGTGATCCTCCACTGTACAGTCAACCTTTCTGTTTGTTTTACCTCTACCTCTCCACAAGTTCTCTTTAAATTACAATCTGAGAGCCTAACACAATCCAGAGATCAAATCTAAATATACAGGGTGGTCATTTTTAAAGCTACTCACCCTTGCTTTGGTCCCAGGAGTGGAGGCAAGTTCAGATCCTCGTTCGTGACGCCAAGTTGTAGAACCGGCTCGATTAAAGTTCTGTTTGCTTTGTCTCCACGACTCTCCACTTATTTCAGACACGGTTCTACAGGGTGAATGTGGAGTCCATTGTTTCGGATTTAAAACAGTTTGTTTACTCGGCACAGGCTCTGTTGCGGGGCTCTGCGGAGCTTGAGAATCCGGAAAGGTTTAGATTGAGAAAACTAGAAAAAAAACTAGAAAACAGTGTTGCCCTGCAGGGCCTGAACAACGGAAAGGCTCCCGGACTGGACGGCCTGCCGGTGCAGTTCTTATAAGACTCTGTGGCCAGTACTAGGGATGGACTTGTGTGAAGAGGGTGTGCTGGACGGTGAGCTGCCATTGAGCTGCAGGAGGGCAGTACTTACACTGCTCCCTAAAAAGGGTGATTTATGTTAAATCTCCAACTGGAGACCTGTGTCATTGTTGTGCTGTGACATTAAGATCTTGTCAAAGGCCCTTGCCAACCGTCTCAATCCAGTTATGGGATCCCTAGTGCACCCAGATCAGACTTATTGTGTCCCACAGCGCTCTATATTTGATCATTTTTTTTTGGCGAGGTACCTGATGTCGGCATCCAGGTTGTTTGGCTTTCAAGCAGGTTTGATCTCCTTGGATCAAGAAAAAGCATTTGATCGTGTGGATCATAAGTATTTGTTCCATACCTTGGAAGCTTTTGGTTAGGGCCCTAATTTCTTGGCACTGATTAAATGTTTGTATAATAATGTTTTTAGTGTGTTAAAAATAAATGGCGGGTTGAGTACCCCATTTCCAGTGCAGAGAGGGATTAGACAAGGCTGCTTGCTATCGGGAATGCTGTATTCCTTGTCCATAGAGCCTCTCTTGCACACGCTGAGGACTGTGTTGACTGGTCTGAGCATCCCGTCCTGCAGTGTGGTGTGTGTTCGGTTGTGTGCATATGCAGACGATATGTGTGTGTGTGTGTGGTGGGGGACTGGGACGTTGTGCTTTTGGAAGAGAGCCTAGAGAGATATCGGCAGGTGTCATCAGCAAGAGTTAATTGGATGAAGAGCAGTGCGGTGCTGCTCTGGGAGTTGGGGGGAGGCAGCCCCTGGGTTTGCAAGCTGGGCTGCAGTGGAGTAGTGGGGAGTTAAAGTGTCTGGGGGTGTTCCTGAGGGGAGAGAAGGCAAAGCAGAGGAACTGGGAGAGGATAGAGGAGCAAGTACAGGAGAGGTTGGGGCGCTGGCGATGGCTGCTACCCCAGCTCTTGTACAGAGGGAGGGTGCTGGTCATTAATAATCTGGTGGCTTCAATGCTGTGGCACAGGCTAGTGTGTGTGGAGCCGCCACCGGGTGTGCTCACCAGGCTCCAGAGGATCCTGCTCCATTTCTTTTGGGACGGGCTGCACTGGATCAGGCAGAGTGTGGTTTTTCTGCAAGTAGCAGAAGGTGGGCAGGGACTTTTAGACCTGACCAGCAGGGTGGCAGTGTTCAGGTTACAGACAGTTCAGAAGCTGCTGTTCTCAGAGGCTGTAGCTGGACAGGCAGTTGTTTGTGACAGACATGTCTCAGTTGGATCTCAGAGGGGTTCCACTTTTTTACCATAGTGTTTTGAAAGCGTGGTGGCTAGTGCGGGTGCGAAAAGACATGGAGAGATTGGGGGCTTATTGGCTTTTGAGAGAGCCGTTGCTGTGTAACCCTGCACTGCGGCTCCCTGTGTTGGAGTCTCAGGGCTTGCACAGCAGGCTGGTTAAGGCAGGTGAGACCAGGCTGGGGCAGGTTGTGATGGGGAGGGGGGGTGGCTGGATGAGTGTGGAGGCCTTGGCAGGAAGGCTGCAGGTGCACTCAGTGCGAGTGGTAGGGGTGTTGCTGTCTCAGTAGAGTGTGGCCCTGCAGGAGTAGGGGCTGGGTGTACAGGGGGAGGTTTGGATGGGCAGCAATGAATCCGATAGACAGAGGCTTTTCATTGAGCTGAAGCTTTCCCCTTCCATGCGGCTCAGGCAGGATAGGCCAGATCTGATTTTACAGATGAAGGAAGTCTCCGATGTTGTTTTTTCTAGTGCCAATAATAAGACGCTGTATCAATTTGTATTGAAAACGACTAATTTTGCACAGTTAAAAGATGTCCCTGATTCACCCTGGAGAGGGAAGCTGCTAGTTGAGAGTGCAGTTCGCCCAGCTTGGGGAACCCTGTATACAGCCCCCCTGAATAAGAGAGCTGGGGATTTACACTGGCACTTAGCAGTGAATTCCTTTCTGTCCATTATTGATCATGATGTGACTGATGCCTGTGTGTTTTGTGGTCAAACGAAAACTGTTGCTCACCGTTATTTAGACTGTAATAGATTACAACCTTTATTTCTATGGTTGAAAGTTCTTTTTTCAACTCTCATTGTGTTTTTCTCCAAGGGTGTTTGTGTTCGGTATAAGTGCTATTGTTCAACTGAAAGACAAGGTCAAGTTAACCAATTTTTTGATAGGGCAAAAAGAGAAGGAAACGGAAATTGAGTGGCCATGTCTTTTGTGAGGTTTTGACTGTTTTTAAAATGAGTGTAGCTGTTCAAATCACTGTCGATTATGAATACCACAAAACAATGTGTAGTGTGGATCAGTTTGAGAAGGTATGGTGCCTTGATAGGGTTCTCTGCCTGGTTGGGAATGAGGGTTTGGTTTTAAATATATAAAGAGTGATGTCTGTTCTGTTTTTATGGTAATTGGATAGTTGTTTAACAGCTGCATTTTTTCGAGGCTGCATTGTTTTTATTATTTAATGCTTTTTGTAGATTTTGTGTGTTGAATGATGCACTTTTGTAATAAAGTACATTTTAAAGTTAAAAAAAAGTATCTCTCTCTCTCTCTCTCTCTCTCTCTCTCTCTCTCGCTCTGTAGATGCATCATAGGGAACATATGTAACAATCTCTCTTTTTGTTTCCCAAAAATGTGAATGAACGTATTTCAAGTGGGTTTTGCCTTGTTTGGAAACGTTTTAAGATTATTAATGAAGTTTAAATTGGATAAGTCTCAATTCTCCGTAGTTTTCAATGTATGTGCCATTCAGTAGCGTTCATGTTACAGATGTGTCCTATGCAGTGGTAGTGTCAGTAAAATGTCAGTAAAACTTTATTTTAGCAATAATACAGGGGAATAATGCAAATAGAGGGTCCTCAGTTTGTATCTAATTTACCAACAACATTTAAAATTAGGTTTTGCGAAGCTGCAACAAATGCTGTATAATCGTATGTGTGTTCATTCACCACGTGCTATAGTCTGATAGCTTTGATTATATATATTTTTTCTCATGAACAACAAATGTTATTTGCTTGATTTTTACAGAGTATGTCATAAATTCCATTATTATGAAGCCTGACAAATTGTATGCTGTAATATTAAATATATTCAAAGTTACATCATTTGTATGTTTTTCCTATCATGTAACAAATGTTCCCTATGTGAAAGATGCATTATATCTTAATAATGTCAAAACAATTAAAGATATACGGATTATTATTTTCGGAAAAGTTATAACACATTGCTATTAACTATGTGTGTCAGTAAAAGTTTAAAAAATCCTGACAGTTTTTTATTGATCCTGCAAAATAAGTGTTTAGGGATCATTTGTAACTTAAAGTTAGGGTTAGTGTTAGGGTTAGGGTTATGAATATAATTGATATATAGAATTGTTAAGAAGTGTAAATGTTTACATTCCATTTTTCATGGACTGTCTGAAAGTTTGGAAACCGTTTTTTTTCTATTTGTGTATATGAAAGATATACATCTTTCAATATCTTCACTATTAAAGATAAACGCATTATTATTTTCGGCATTGTTAAAGCACATTGGTATTACCTATGTGTATCTTTAAAAGTTTAAAATTCCTAAAGGATCTTTTTTTTTTTGCAAATTTAGCTTTTAGGGAACATTTGTAACATAGAGTTAGGGATAGCCACTGGGTAAGGGTTACATCTTACACAAGGGTTACACAAGTGCCGGAAAGAGGTCAAGGACTCTGCTGTTTTGACTTCGGTGGTGGAATGACCTGCCCACCAAAGTCAAAACAGCAGAGTCCTTGACCTCATTCCGGCGCTTACTCAAGACGCATCTCTTCCGACCGCACTTGTAATATTAGTCCTCTATCCCTGCTAGATAGCACTTCAGCTTATTATGCTCCTCTCGTTCTTGAATGTTTTCCTCCTTGCTCCCTTTCCCGTAGCCCTAGTCTGTAACCCTACATCTTGACAGCACTTAGCTTTCACCGTCCATGATGTAGGAAGTCTTTTAATGTACTTGTGTAAATTGTAATTGGAATTTTTAAAATGTATTTTGAATTGCGATATATTTTAGCTAAGTTGAATTTGTAATGATTGATGCCTTGTACTTCTCTGTATTTTTGCACTTATGTTGTAAGTCGCCCTGGATAAGGGCGTCTGCCAAGAAATAAAAATAATCAAATAATAATCTTCAACAGTAAGTTTATTCATCTTAATCTCTTCAATGTTAAAGAACAGAATTAACCAGCTCACCACAAAGGAACATGGATGTTGCTATTGCAACATGGATTACACAAAAACATTGAAATCCAAGTTTGCAGTGGTCCTTGGGCCATTGCGTGGTGATCCAGATCACTTCAGCACGAATTTTGCAGTGCTCTGGACTACAACTCCAGGGACTACTGTGCAGTGGTCCAGACCTCAGAAACTGTATGCATATGAACAGTGAAGTAGGCATCATAACTGTAACCAATACTTTGTGGTTAAAATACTTAATTTAATCCCTGTATTGTACAGAATAATAATAACAACTGTAAAACATAAGAGAAGGGCCTGAGAATAAATACAATACACAATAGACTAGAACCCTTAGATTATAATAATATGAACATTGTAGCGTTATGTTGGGTGTATTTGGATAAGAGCATTTGGGCTCTGAGCTAAAGCACTGATCTAAAGAAGACCTCTCCCCCCCCAAAGTTATTAGATTTCCTTAGCTCATCAGCTTGGAACTGGTTTGCATCAAAGTGACAGTTTTGGGGAGGATGGCACCAAGAAGAGGCCAAATAGTTTGGAATTCTGCTATGAAATGTCTGGAGAAAGGGGCCTGTAGGTGATAAAAACTCTTTGAAGTGGACGAGAGCCGAAACCCCGACATAGAGCTACGAACCCGGGCCAACCGGCATTTCCAAAAGATGGCATGGATTGACATCAGTCATAAATCAAGTCCCCCTCCAATAGGACACTGGGGGCTGAAACCGAAATCCAATCTCAAGAACTCAGGAACCAATCACCTATCGATCTGACAGACTATAAGGAACAGCGGACGGTCTTTCTCTTTCTCTCTCTCACCTGAACCAGTAACTCGCTGCCACAGCTCAACCTGTAGCTCTGTTGCCAGAACCGGAACCAGAAACCAACCAAGTCTTTGCCGGCAACAGAAGAGTTAAACTGGGAGAAGGAGATTGAGCCGTACGAGGAATTCTTTTAAAGGACTTTATTAAATAAAGAATTTTACAGACTGCGCTGACCGCCTGTGCCCACCTGATCAGTGGAGTTTAACAGCTGGACAATTGACTAAGTCGAATGAATATTAAAGTGTCAGTCATTTAAATAGCAATTTGAGTCTTAAGAAACTTGACCCTTGGAACAAACAGGGCCCTGCTTTCCTCAAAGACTTTGTCTTCAAATAAGTACGGTGAGAGACCCTGCTTGCCAAAAAGATTTTGTGCACAACCTTGGAGCCTTCAAACCAGTGGAAAATCTGTTTGGAAACGACTCTACTTTTGCGAAACCCCAACTTCCAAGTGCATCGACTGAGTGGAAGTTCTTCGACAAAGCCGAACCGGACTGCCTTTGTTCCAAACCACACGGACCTCGTGCCGTGTGCTGTTATCTGAGCCCGAAGCCAGAGAGGCCTCTCTGCGACTAAGTTCAGATAAGTTTAACAGTTTGGAGTTCATGATTCATGACATTTGAGAAATAAATTAGAAATGTTAATCTGTGATTCATAACTCTAGAATGTGTAATATCATTTAGTTTTCTTCAATATAAATTTGTGTTGCATTAAACTGTTTTGTTGATAATTTTAGAAATAAAATCTGTCAACGCCGAGAAATATCTTCTCATTCCTGTTTAACTGTTTAGTCTGAAATTGACACAAGTTAATAGACATTAGATTATTGGTGGCCCTGCCTATCCGTAATCATTGAATAATAATCAGTTAAGGGAAATTGTGGTAACAAGTAATGATAGGATCTTTCTCGGCACCTAAACGTAAATGAGACTGATATATAAATAACGAGAAGTTACCTGACATTAAATACTAACCTGCGTAGTTATTTAATGTCTGACTAACAATACTAATGAGAGACTCACCTTCGTCTTACTAACCGGTATTGTGGTCAATGTGTTTATAACCTTTTTTTTTTAACGATTTGTGTTATCATATGCTATCCCATGGTCTTTGATTTGGTCACGGAAGTGATTTGTCTTTGATTTGTTGATCTAGAGTTGAATTTTAATTAGTTTTTCCCTTTTGTATAATTAGTGTAGTGCTACATTTAGTCTTTGTTTTTGAATAAATTTGACAATTTATATCTTTGGAATTGGTGTCTGTGTCCAATTATTACAGAAATTGAGTTCTACAAGATTCCAGGATTCGTGATAAGGTGATACTATAAATTCACTTCTTAAATTGAAATTCATAAGTGTACCTTACGCTACACTAGTAAGAAATTAGGAAAGGAGAAAGAACAGCTGTTAGGATACAGAGTGATGTTTTCAGAGGGGGCGTTGGGGCAGTGAAAGTGTCTGTGAGGTCAGCTCCCCACTGAGAGAGATAAGAGAGCTGCCTTGTAACTAAATACAGATGTACTACTACAAACCAAGCAACATTGTTAACCGACAGTAATGTCCTGGGAAATCGAGAATAGTTACATTACTAATGCTAATAATACTGATGTTGATACAGATGAATAGAAAAATAACTACTATTATCTGTCTTCACAGGAACCAAAGGTTTAGTCCAAAGGTTCCCTACTCACATGCCATGACACATCAGTGCATATTCTCCCCTCTCACATTGGCCTCCGCTCTAAGTGCTGCAGCCCATAATCCGTCCTCATGGCCACTGATGCCAGTGTGTGTGGACGGACAGGAGGGAGGGGGATGGTGGAAACATACGATGCTTACCATACTCTGGTAAAAGTAATAAACCAACTAACTCTGCTGATTCCAATTGACAACAGGAGGGTGGCGATGTCCAGGAATAGACGGACAGATTATTAACAATGCATTTCTGATTGATTTCAGGTGCTGAAAAATAACTATTTTATCTTTGAGGAAAAGGCCTGAAGAAACAATATAGAAATAGATTGGGAAGAAACATGAATAGTCATACAACTCCAACCTCTTTTAAATCTAAGCACAAGGATACAGAGTCTGGTGGGACTATGGGCATTTCATGAACTATACTTTCCATAGTTTATTAGAGTGACTACTGGATTGAAAGAATTGTGCTGTTTGGATGTGTGACTGAAGTGTGAAATGATATGTGATGTTTCAATGTGATGTAAGTGGATACACACTGAATAATACTACTATGGTGTAGAATTTGCATTTATATAACTTGTATATAACTTAATGACGTTTCTTCATTTACCATTTATGGTTCTACAAAACACGTGATTTTATATTATCACCGGCATATCAGATATTGAACAATTAATTAGCGTTCGTTCGTTGCAATGCCTTTAATACACGCAGCGTGGAGAGGAACAGTGAATCAAGAAGATCCCAAAGTCGCTCTGCCTTCATTTAAAAGTCAGAGGCTTTTATACACAAAAAACAAAGATCTGGTTACAATCACAGAGTCATTACTATATTATCATTAGAGAGTTAGCTAAGCAGAATATATATCAGAGTTCATAGGTCAACACATGGATTAGGGGGCAGGCACTTCAATCGTACTATTTGACATTGTCTCCAAGGTTCTCATAGTAAAAAACGAACAGAAAACAAGCTACCTTCTGGCATGTCCTCCTGGCTTGACATTATCTTTCTTAAGTATACAAGAGAGTAGAATAGATATGAGGGAAAGAATTCTAACTTTCCTTCCACAGTGCCCAACACCTACCAGTATGTCCTTTTAGTATGTCACAAAGGTTCCCTAATTCGTTTTACAAATGATCCCTGTATGTTATGAATGTTCCCTAAGCATGTGACGAATGTTCCCTAGTTTATGTTACAGATGTGCCCTAGCACTTCTCTCTCTCAATTCAGTGCATTTGTATTGGAGGGGAACGTGGATGAGTTTGTACCATTCTTGGGAGGCTCTGCCTTGTTGGGACAGAGCTGTGATCCAGGTGAACAGTAGATCGGGCATAGGTGGGCATGTGGGCGGAGGAGGAGGAAGGCCGGTCAAGCAAATAAGGTTGCTAAGGTATGCAGCAGCAGCAAACAGCCCCCCCATCCAGCCAGCCAGGCAGTCTGGCTGGCAGTGACTGAGAGGTTGACAGACGGCAAGCAACGGAATGCACGTGCTCTGTGATGTCATAGCAGTCAGCTCAGAGAGAGGTTCGTGATGTCATCGCTGAGATGGCTGGCTCTGTGTGTCTTGCTGGCTGTGTGTATGTGTGTGTGTGAGAGAGAGAGAGATTTTTTGATTTTTAACACCTTTATTTTACTACAAAAAACAATTTAAACAAACTAGAAACACATAAAAGACATGAAAAAAACTCCCGACATAAAAACACAACCTATTCTAAAAACGCTCAATAAAAACCACTACACACGTGCTACCTATAAAATATTCAAGTGAATTAAACCAGTTGGTTTAAATGTCCAAAATCAATGGCACAGAGGGCCGCCCCGACCCCCCACATCTGCAGAAAAGTGTCCAGGTCTCCTGTCAGGCTGTAGAAATTGTAATCCAGTCGCACTCTGGAGCTTACGAGAGACCTGAAGAGGGAGAGTGCACACTGTTGCTGCACCCGCTAAGTCTGACTTCTCCTACTGCTCAGGATAGCCAGCTTAGCCTGCCCCACTAGAAAGTTTGCTAACTTACAAACATGTCTGTGGCGCTGCTTGTACTGGACTCCCAAAATAAACACAGTGCGTGAGAAAAGGAGGCCCAGCTGCTTGAACAGGCTCTCCAGTGCAGTGAACAGCAGCTCTAATCTAGGGCAGTGGCAGAAACAGTGAAAAAGTGTCTCTCTCTCCTCGCAGTGGGGGCAGGTGTCGCTCACTCTGGGGTCTAGTGTATGTGCAAAAGAGTTTGTTGCGATGACGCCATGCAGAAGCCATGCAGAAGCGGGGGCTTGTTCAGGCTCCTCCAGGCCGGGCAGGCATCTTCCCCCAGAGCCAGGTGCTCCCTCCAGGGGGTGTCAGGGAGGGGCTGCAGCTGCTGATGGTGCAGCTCCCTCACACTGAGCTGATAGAGCTGCTGATGCTGAGCTGTGGAGACAGACACACTACAGAGACTGTGAGGCGACAGAAGGCGGCTAGAAGAGCTAGGGGGGACTGAGAGACACAGACAAACAAGGGGAAAGACGGTGTCAGGGTCCTTGGACCAGCAGTGCTGCGTGAGAGCCTGGAAAAGCCGCTCCACAGCGCCTATGGGAAGGGCGGGCGTTCTGTACTGCCCAGAGAAATCTGGTTACGACTCTCAGTGACCTCATACCCAGCCTGGCAGCCAGGCTGTCGGCACCAACACACTGTCCCCTGTTAAAATCCAACAAATCCCTCAGCCGGATCAGGTCGACCTTAAGCAGGACTGACCTGAGGCTGCTGGAGAGCAGGAGTGGACAGCTAAAACCGGGGTTCCACAGCAGTGGCTCCTCTAACAGCTAATACAGACTGCTGCCCCCCAGCTCCCTACCCAGGGAGAAGTGCTGCCACACCTCTAAAACAGTACAATAAAAAACAGGCAGGGAAGGAAGTATATTGGGACGTGTCTTAAGTAAAAACATGTGTCTGTCATGACAAGTGTCCAGGGCGGGGGACACAGGGGATCTGGAGGGTACAGGAGCCTCTGAGCTGCCTGCAGCTGAAAGGCACTCAGCCTGCTTAACAGATCTACCAACCCCTGTCCCCCCTCCTGGAGCGGCAGGTATAGCACTGCTTTGCGCACCCAGTGCAGCCCGTCCAGAAATCCAGGAGCAGGGTCTGTATCTGGGACACCAGGGCCGGTGGGGGGTCCAGACATGCATAAGTGTGCCAGAGCATGGAGGCCACCAAGATATTAATAACAATTGCTCTCCCCCTAAAGGAGAGCTGGGGCAGCAGCCAGTGCCATGCCCTCAACCGGCCCTGTACCCTCTCCAGCAGGCCAGCCCAGTTCTACTGCGTCTCCCCCAAAGTCACACCCAGCACCCGAGGGCCTGAGAGAGACCACTGCAGCCCCGCAGGGAGGGCAGGGGGTGCAGAACCCTCCCACACCCCAACCAGATGAGCGCTGCTCTTGCCCCAGTTGACCCTGGCTGAGGAGGCCCTGCTGAACTCCTCCAGACACTCCCACAATGACCTGGACGTCTCGCTGGCCAGACTGTGTGTCTCAGCAGCATAGGCCGACACCCTGACCGCCTGCTCTGGGTGACAAGGGATGGACAGCCCGGCTAGCAACTGCCTCAGCCTGTGCAGCAGGGGCTCGATAGAAAGGGAGTATAGCACCCCTGACAGACTGCAGCCCTGTCTGATGTCTCGATGGATGGGGATAGGCTCACTCAGGCCACCATTGATCTTCAGAACACTAAACACACGACAGTACAGCAGCTGAATAAATTCTACAAACCGCGGGCCGACACCAACTGCTCTCAGCACCTGTAACAGGCACTGCGGCCGGCATGATGTCTCTGAGCCGCTTAGCCAGAACCTTAGACAGGATCTTATAGTCCTGACACAGCAGCGCCACTGGCCTCATGTTCACAATGGAGGACAGATTCCCCTTCTTGGGCAGCAGGGTCAGAATAGCTCTACGACAGCTAATGGGCAGCAGCCCAGCTCACAGGCCCTCCTGCAGCACTGAGAGCAGGTCCGGGCCCAGCTCAGTCCAAAACTCTGAGAAAAACTCCACAGTGAGTCCATCCAGCCCCGGTGCCCAGCCATTATTGAGCTCTTGCATTGCGCAGGTCAGCTCTGCCAGAGTTAGTAGGGCCTCCAGCACCTTGACCCCATCCTGTGGGAACTTAGGCAGACCCTGCAGAAACTGCTGCTGTTGCTCCAGGCTGCCCGGCTCTGCGGAGTACAGCTCCCTATAGAACTGGGCGGCATGACTACGCATCTCTTGCCCATCCTGCAGCACACGGCCCTCAGCCGTCCTCTGGCAGAGCATAACCCTGCTCTGCTGCCGCCTGCATTCTATCCCATAGAAGAACTTGATGGGCGCATCCATCTCTGTCAGGCTCTGGAACTGCGAGCGCACCATTGCTCCTCGAGCCCGCGTCCTTAGCAGCTCTGACAATGCCTGCTGCATAGCTTTGAGGTCCTCTAATGCCCCTGAATCTCCAGAGTCCAAGGCTCGGTGGAGCACCTGAATCTCTCCTTCTAACTCCTTCATAGATTCATTCAAGCTGTCAGTCCTATGCTCAGTGTACTTCTGGCAGAAGAGCCTGGTCTGAACCTTGCCAATGTCCCACCACTGTCTCAGGGAGGCAAACCTAGGGCGCTCTGATCTCCATCTCTGCCAAAAGAAAAGAAAAGAATTACAAAAAATCCTGTCCTGCAGCAAGCTATTATTGAAAAGCCAGAAGGCACTGCGCAGCCGGACAGGAGGCAGGGTGACACTCACAGTGATGAGACAGTGGTCAGTGGTCAGGTGGGGGTGATATGGCAGCCACCGATCAGATTGACATGATGTCTAAAGGTATTAAATCTATCCAGCCTGGCTAGCGACATAATGCTAGAACCCGGCCTCACCCAGGTGTACTGTTTCACCTTTGGGTTGGCATTCCTCCTGACATCGACCAGATTGTGCAACTGTGTATTACCTTCCAGCTGTTTTGCCGACTGTGGACTGGGCTCCAAATGATTGCTATCTAATCTATAGTCCACAGTACAGTTCCAATCACCCCCCCAAAACCAGGATCTCCTCAGCCCCACAGTCTGCTAGTGCTTTGCTGAGCACCGAAAACACTGACAGTCTGTCTCTCACAGCATTGGGGGCATAGAAATTAATAAACACTGTAGCATTATGTTGGGTGTATTTTGATTAGAGCATTTTAGCTCTGAGCTGATGCACTGATCTAAAGAAGACCTCTCCCCCGAAAGTTATCAGTTTGGAACTGGTTTACATCAAAGTGACAGTTTTGGGGAGGATGGCACCACAAATAGGCCAAATAGTTTGGAATCCTGCTGTGGGATGTCTGGAGAAGTGGGCCTGTAGGTAATAAAAACTCTTTGAAGTGGACGAGAGCCGAAATCCTGACATAGAGCTACGAACCCGGGCCAACCGGCATCTCCAAAAGATGGCATGGATTGACATCATTCATAAATCAAGCCCCCCTCCAATAGAACACTGGGGGCTGAAACCGAAATCCAATCTCACAAACTCAAGAACCAATCACCTATTGATCTGACAGGCGTATACAGAACAGCACACGGTCTCTCTCTCTCTCTCTCTCTCTCTCTCTCTCTCTCTCTCTCTCTCACCTGAACCAGAAAATCGCTGCCACAGCTCAACCTGTAGCTCTGTTGCCAGAACCAGAACCAGAAACCAACTAAGTCTTTGCCGGCAAAGGAAGAGTTAAACTGGGAGAAGGAGATTGAGCCGTACGAAGAATTCTTTTAAAGGACTTTATCAAATAAAGAATTTTTCAGACTGCACTGACCGCCTGTGCAAACCTGATCAGTGGAGTTTTTACAGCTGGACAATTGACTAAGTCGACTGTATACGAAAGTGTCAGTCATTTAAATAGCTACTGAGTCTTAAGAAACTCGATCCTTGGAACAAACAGGGCCCTGCTTTCCTCAAAGACTTTGTCTTCAAGTAACTATGGTGGAAACCCTGCTTACAAAGAAGATTTTGTGCATAACCTTGGAGCCTTCAAACCAGTGGAAAATCGGTTTGGAAAAGACTCTACATTCGAGAAACCCCAACTTCCAGGTGCATCGATTGAGTGGAAGTTCTTGGACAAAGCCGAACCGGACTGCCTTTGTTCGAAATCACACGGACCTCGTGCCGTGTGCTTTTATCTGAGCCCGAAGCCAGAGAGGCCTCTCTGCGACGAAGTTCAGATAAGTTTAACAGTTTGTGATTCATGACATTTGAGAAATCAATTAGAAATGTTAATCTGTGATTCATAACTCTAGAATGTGTAATATCATTTAGTTGTCTTCAATATAAATTTGTGTTGCATTAAACTGTTTTGTTGATAATTTTAGAAATAAAATCTGTCAACGCCGAGAAATATCTTCTCATTCCTGTTTAACTGTTTAGTCTGAAATTGACACAAGTTAATAGACATTAGATTATTGATGGCCCTGCCTATCCTTAATCATTGAATAATAATCAGTTAAGGGAAATTGTGGTAACAAGTAATGATAGGATCTTTCTCGGCACCTGCGTAAATGAGACTGATATATATATAACGAGAAGTTACCTGACATTAAATACTAACCTGCGTAGTTATTTAATGTCTGACTAACAATACTAATGAGAGACTCACCTTCATTTTACTAACCGGTATTGTAGTCAATGTGTTTATAACCTTTTTTGTTTAACCATTTGTGTGATATCATATGCGATCACATGGTCTTTGATTTGGTCACGGAAGTGATTTGTCTTTGAGTTGTTGATCTAGAGATGAATGTTAATTAGTTTTGCCCTTTTGTATAATTGGTGTAGTGCTACATTTAGTCTTTGTTTTTGAATAAATTTGACAATTTATATCTTTGGAATTGGAGTCTGCGTCCAATTATTACAGAAATTGAGTTCTACAAGATTCCAGGATTCGTGATAAGGTGATACTATAAATTCACTTCTTGAATTGAAATTTATAAGTGTACCTTATGCTACAATAAACAGATAAACAATAAATTATTTTGAAAGTGTGCAATTTGTAGCCGAAACTGAAGCACACCGGAGCCCCAGAGCGCGGACGGAACAGAGTCGGATTAGCTATCAAAGATAATAACTAAAAACACAAATAGACACAGACAATAATAACAACGGTGGTGACAGCACAGCCGTGAAGCCAAATAACCGAGCAATAATAATTGTTAATAAACAATTGTAAGAGAATTTTGAGTGCTTGGTTTTTCAGTCAATATAAATAAATAGTTGAACTGAAAACTCAGTCAATTGGTTTCTCTTTTAAGATTCTTTTTTGAGGGAAGATGCGGTCAAGTCACAGATGTGCAATAATCATTTATTTTGACAAAAATACGAAACTAATATCATTCAATTATATTACTAAAAATAAGTAATATTAAGCTTCTGCTGGATTACAGTAAGAAACAGATAATACCCATTTTCTTCTTTCTCCTCACAGTACAGCTTATAGGCCAGTCTGGTCAGGCAGGAAGCAGTGTGTCTCTCTCTGTCTCCCTCCAGCTCTCTCTTGTGTCTCATTGCAGGATGAAGAAGTTAAGAGAACTCAAATTCTTTGTTTTCCCTTTTATAAGGTTTCCTTCCAACCAATAGCATTTTGACACCACCATGACTTGGGTGCTTTATAATAATGTAATTATGAAGTGGGGGACCTTTCGAGCATTGCTGTGTGTCTGGCAACAGGGACAATGCAACAGTGATTTTAGACCTTCATCACAGACTTCATCAATAAGCACAATATCCCATCAAAGCATTAACATCACCTGAGATGGTCCAACAGTTTATTGATCTGCCCACAATTGTGCCGCAAAAACCAACAAAACAGTCGCATCCATAATCAATAGGCTAGCCAATTGTTTTTTAAATAAGAATAAAAGTAAAGATACACTACAAAATGAATGAAAATGTGAACTGTGTGCATGGTGACGAATGCATGTGAATTCATCCTGTATTTTAGTCAATACAGTGAAAGTGTCTGAAATAGCAAATCGGTGTAAATCCCTTAATGCATCAATACAAATAAATACAAATAAAAGGCTGATCTTAGCATATTCGTATACTTGTATGTTCGTTTCTGGTTTTCTATATGTGATTTCGTGTTTTTTGTTTGGTTTTTACAATGTATCTGTGCTGTGTGTAGACGCAGAATGTGTTTGATTGTGATGTTAAATTGGGTTTAGAAATGCAGTCGCCTCGGGGCTGATTATTATTGCAGTGTTTCTTCACTTCTACTCAAATACAAAATGGAGGAAGCAGTGGTTAGTTCTGAATCAAACATATTGACCCCCTCACTCAATCTGTAAGTCATGCAGCAAATAATGGAATATGCATAGATATTTGCACAGACTGGTATAAATGTCCCTTATAAATAACCAAATGCCATTTTTGTTGTTTCAAATGTGCCCAACATTTTACCAGTATATGACCTTTTAGTATGTCACAAAGGTTCCCTAATTCGTTTTACAAATGTTCCCTGTATGTTATGAATGTTCCCTAAGCATGTGACGAATGTTCCCTAGTTTATGTTACAGATGTGCCCTAGCACTTCTCTCTCTCTCTCTCTCAATTCAGTGCATTTATATTGTGAAAGCAATTGGACATGCAAACATACATACATACATACATATATATGGAAAATAAACAATACAATTATAAATCACAATAAGATGTAATAAAGTACAGAAAAACAAAATGTAATAAAATGTGATCTTTAATACAAACAAATATGTATGGCTGGTCGGAAGCGTCTTGGACTCGGGTTCCTCTTCATTACTTATAACGCTTTTGCCTTTTGCTAAAGCTTTCCATGGAGGGGAACGTGGATGAGTTTGTACCATTCTTGGGAGGCTCTGCCTTGTTGGGGCGGAGCTGTGATCCAGGTGAACAGCACATCGGGCATAGGTGGGCATGTGGGCGGAGGAGGAGGAAGGCCGGTCAAGCAAATAAGCTTGCTAAGGTACGCAGCAGCAGCAAACAGCCCCCCCATCCAGCCAGCCAGGCAGTCTGGCTGGCAGTGACTGAGTGGTTGACAGACGGCAAGCAACGGAATGCACGTGCTCTGTGATGTCATAGCAGTCAGCTCAGAGAGAGGTTCGTGATGTCATCGCTGAGCTGGCTGGCTCTGTGTGTCTTGCTGGCTGTGTGTGTGTGTGAGAGAGAGAGAGATAGAGTGTGTGTGTGTGTGAGTGGGTGGGTGGGTGGCTGTGTTAGTGTCTGTCTGTCTATCTGTGTCTCTCTGACTCTCTCACTCTGTCTCTCGCTCTGTAGATGCATCATAGGGAACATATGTAACAATCTCTCTTTTTGTTACCAAAAATGTGAATGAACGTATTTCAAGTGGGTTATGCCTAGGTTGGAAACGTTTTAAGATTATTTATGAAGTGTAAATTGGATTTGTCTCAATTCTCTGTAGTTTTCAATGTATGTGCCATTCAGTAGCGTTCATGTTACAGATGTCAGTAAAACTTTATTTTAGCAATTGTAGAGGGTGTGCAAGAAAAAACATCTTCAATCAGGTTGGAACGTTAGTTTCAATGCCTTTAATACACGCAACGTGGAGAGGAACAGTGAATCAAGAAGATCCCAAAGTCGCTCTGTCTTCATTTAAAAGTAAGAGGCTTTTATACATAAAAAACAAAGATCTGGTTACAATCACAATGTCATTACTATATTATCATAGAGAGTTAGCGAAGCAGAATATATATCATCATAAAACAGAGTTCATAGATCAACACATGGATTAGGGAGCAGGCACTTCAATCATACTGTTTGACATTGTCTCCAAGATTCTCATCGTAAATAACAAACAGAAATCAAGCTACCTTCTGGCCTGTCCTTCTGGCTTGACCTTATCTTTCTTAAGTATACAAGAGAGTAGAATAGATATGAGGAAAAGAATTCTAACTTTCCTTCCACAAGGGGAACATATGCAAATAGAGGGTCCTCACTAATTATCTAATTTACCAACAACGTTTAAAATAAGGTCTTGCGAAGCTGCAAGAAATGCTGTATAATCGAATGTGTGTTCATACACCAGCTGCTAAAGTCTGATAGCTTTTGAAGACTCTGTATAGGATGTTGAAGAAAGTGTTTTGTGATGATTAAATAATGTTTCATATTAATACTAGCATTAGAAGTGGTTTTGTATACATGCTGAGCAGATTAGATTTAGCAGGACAAGTAAAGGGTCAACAAGGTCGATTTGTTAGAAACTCCTGTCAGTAATGAAAGATTACACAGTGCCGTAATAGCCTACAGATGTCTGCAGTGAAATTGTTTATGACGTAATTGTTTCTCCAGATAGGGAGGAATTGTTTTTGTTAAAGAGCGATTGACACTAGGTAAATGACGACCGTGGGATCGCATCTTCCTAGTGCACATCAAAGACGGTCATCCGCTTTGGATCCATCACCTCTTCACGGGAGGACAGATCGTAGAACGAACCCGAACCTGTTACTGCTGATTGGATGAATGGCCATAATATGTTACGTCATTTTTCCTATAAAGTTGTACTTATGTTTGTAAACATTAAGTCTCAATGAGAGAATTATTTCTGACAGTGGAGCTTCCGAGCGGCCCGATTAAAGTTCTGTTTGCTTTATCTCCGTGACTTCTCCACTTATTTCACAGACGGTTCTACTTAGTCTATTGTGTATTGTATTTAATATCAGGCCCTTCTCTTATGTTTTCCAGTTGTTATTATTATTCCGTACAATACAGGGATTAAATTTAGTAATTAAACCACAAAGTATTGGCTACAGTTATGATGCCTACTTCAGTGTTCATATGCATACAGTTTCTGAGGTCTGGACCACTGCACAGTAGTCCCTGGAGTTGTAGTCCAGACCACTGCAAAATTCGTGCTGAAGTGATCTGGATCACCACGCAATGGCCCAAGGACCACTGCAAACTTGGATTTCAATGTTTTTGTGTAATCCATGTTGCAATAGCACCTACCATGTTCCTTTGTGGTGAGCTGGTTAATTCTGTTCTGGGACAACCACAATCCTGCAGGTTTAATTAGTCTCTCTACACATCAGTCCCTGAGTACCTTCAACCAATGGTAATTCTGACCAATTAACCCCAAGAATTGAGTCAATTAAATTGTCAAGGACTACCCAGTAAAGACGTGAACTCACGACTAGGTCACACTGTGAGCTCTCCAGAGCAGACATTACACTGAGCTCAGTGTAAGCTCACGTAGCGCTTTTCCACCGACATGGTGCCGGTGCTGGAGCCAGAGCCGCTGCTCGGCCTGGGATTCAGCTGATCTTCTTGTAAACCGGCCCGCTTTTCCACCGGTTTTGGAATCGAACGCTGATGTCACTGGATGTGGGCGTTCCCAAGCGTGGAGTAGAAGTGGAGAAACACAGCAATAATAATCAGCCCCGAGGCGACTGCGTCTTTAACATCACAATCAAACTCATTCCGCGTCTATGGCAAATCGTAACCCATATGTTACAAATGTTCCCTAAATATGTGTTTTGCAGAATCCCCCATCAAACGTTATGGAATATCAGCATTTTATTGACACACATAATAGATCTTATTGTTCTTTAACATTGATGAGAATAATTAACAAAAATTAATCTACTGTTGAAGATGTAACCCTTACCCAGTGGCTAACCCTAACTCTATGTTAGAAATTTTCCCTAAACACTTATTTTGCAAGATCAATAAAAAACCTTTAGGAATTTTAAACTTTTAAAGATACACATAGGTAATACCAATGTGCTTTAACAATGCCGAAAATAAAAATGTGTTTATCTATAATAGTGAAGATATTGTATAGATGTATATCTTTCATATACACAAATAGAAAACAAACAGTTTCAAAACCGAATATAGAACTGAAACTTTCAGACAATCCATGAAAAATTGAATTTAAATATTTACAGTTCTTAACAATTTTATATATCAATTATATTCATAACCCTAACCCTAACACTAACCCTTACTTTAAGTTAAAAATGTTCCCTAAACACTTATTTTGCAGGATCAATAAAAAATGTCAGGATTTTTTAAACTTTTACTGACACACATAGTTAAAAGCAATGTGTTATAACT
Source organism: Amia ocellicauda (assembly GCF_036373705.1). Lineage (NCBI taxonomy): Eukaryota > Metazoa > Chordata > Actinopteri > Amiiformes > Amiidae > Amia > Amia ocellicauda. Next base: position 42,325,284 of record NC_089855.1, on the reverse strand, counting down.
TTACCACAAATAATAATCTGTATATCTTTAATTGTTTTGACATTATTAAGATATAATGAATATTTCACATAGGGAACATTTGTAACATGATAGGAAAAACAAACAAATGATGTAACTTTGAAAATATTCAATATTACAGCATACAATTTGTCAGGTTTTATGACAGAATTTATGACATACTCTGTAAAAATCAAGCAAACAGCATTTGGTGTTCATGAGAAAAAAAATATGAGATCAAAGCTATCAGACTTTAGCAGCTGGTGTATGAACACACATACGATTATACAGCATTTTTTGCAGCTTCGCAAGACCAAATTTTAAATGTTGTTGGTAAATTAGATAATTAGTGCGGACCCTCTATTTGCATTTGATCCCCTCTATAATTTCTAAAATAAAGTTTTACTGACATTTTATTGTCCTTACCACTGCATAGGACACATCTGTAACATGAACGCTACTGAATGGCACATATATTGAAAACTACAGAGAATTGAGACAAATCCAATTTACACTTAATAAATAATCTTAAAACGTTTCCAAACAAGGCAAAACCCACTTTAAATACGTTCATTCTCATTTTTGGTAAACAAAAAGAGAGATTGTTACATATGTTCCCTATGATGCATCTACAGAGCGAGAGACAGAGACATAGAGAGAGACAGAGACTAACACAGCCACCCACTCACACACAAATACACACACACACTCTATCTCTCTCTCTCTCTCTCTCACACACACACAGGGATGGGAGGAGTCAGTGGTGGTGGGAGTTTTGTTTGGAGAGAGTGTGTGTGTGTTTTTACTACTCTTTTTCTTTCCTTTTCTTGTTTTTTTATAGATACTTTTAATCGTTTGTTGGTTTTAAACATTTCGGGTTTAGGGGGTTGTTTTTCGATTTAGATCAACATGGCGTTGCGGGCGGGCAGACCCCCCCTTCATTTAATTACGAAACGCTGACCTGAAAGCACGGGTTTATACTCGTGTCCCAGGAGTAGGTGTCGGTAGAGGACTGTGCGATGGAGATCGGCAGGATGGTCGGCTTCCAGAACATCGTCTCTGCGGCTCGAATGAATAAGGGCATTGTGGTTTTGTGATGTGATGGAGGAGGGGGTCACAGTGAAGGGGACCTTCCTGCCCACGCTCCCTCTGTCCACCCCGGCTGTAAAGGTGGTTACTTCCAATGTGCCCCCCTTCCTGAGCAACGATCTGCTGGCGGGGGATCTGAGTCGCTATGGCCGGCTCACCTGCGCCATTAGGAGGGTGCTGCTGGGCTGCAGCGCCCCGGAGCTGAAACACGTCCTCTCTTACCGCAGACAGGGTTTCATGGTGCTGGCGGACGGCGCCGATTAGTTAAGCCTGTCTCTGAAGTTTAAGATCGAGGGGTTAGTGTACGTGGTGTTCGTGTCAACTGATACCATGAGGTGTTTGAGGTGCGGGGCGCAGGGGCACATCAGTCGCTCTTGCCCTCAGGGAGAGGCTCCGGCGGCCGGGCGAGAGGAAGGTGAGGAGCAGGCAGGGCCGTCTGGTGTCGGCTCTGCCGGCCGGGGGAGCGATGAGGGGGAGGCGGTGGCAAACGCTACTGGCCTCGGTGGGGACAGAGTAGGTGAGCCTAGTGGGGAAGCTGCTAGCAGTGAGAATGCAGAGCAGCCACGGGCTCAGTTAGCCGAGGAGGGAGCTGCTGTTGCTGCTGATGCGGCCGCCACCAAGACTGAACACTTAGCCAGTGATGATGGGTTTAAAGTGCCCAGGAAAAGACAGCAGAAGCAGTCTGCCCCGTCTTCTGAGGCCGTTGATACAGTTGTCTAAAAAGGCGAATATTGCTAGGGCGGCTGGTGAGGAGGATCCCGGAGACGGTGTGGGGGCTGTGGGGCGGCGGGACTCGCAGTCAGGGGAGTCTGTCTGGGGGAACCTGCCGTCTCAACCCAAGGTGGCCGACCGGCTGCGGCGCCGGGAGTCTGAGTGCAGTGCTGCGGCTGTGGAGAGCGCAGACTCGGACAGCGCTGCTGAGGGGGACATCGCTGACTCCCAGGGCGAGCCCGTCTCCACTGACACTGCGGGATACAGTGCTAAAAGCATTAAGGATTTTTTAAGGGAGACAAAGGGGAAGAGGAATATAGTTTTAGAAAACTTCTTCCCTGATGCAAAGCAGTTCCTGGCATCTGCACAAGTGATCCTGCAGGATGTGGCACTCGCGGAGTTTAGTGAGCCGGAGTGCTACAGGTTAAAGAAGTGGAAAGAGTGTTGTCAGGGCTGCTTTGCAATCTAATGGTGATGGTTAATAGTATGTTTTTATTTGTACAAGAGACACACGCAGACAGTGTGAATGATTGTGAGTGGCAGCGGGAGTGGAAAGGAGAGAGTGTGTTTAGCCAAGGGTCTAGTGTGAGTGGGGGAGTGGGGATTTTATTTTCACACACTTTTAAAATTGATTATTTGAAGAAAACAGAGTTTGTTGGTGGAAGATTGTTGATGGTAAAGGCTGAGAGCGGGGGAAGGTCCTTTGTGTTTATTAATATCTATGCCCCCAATGCTGTGAGAGACAGACTGTCAGTGTTTCCGGTGCTCAGCAAAGCACTAGCAGACTGTGGGGCTGAGGAGATCCTGGTTTTGGGGGGGTGATTGGAACTGTACTGTGGACTATAGATTAGATAGGAATCATTTGGAGCCCAGTCCACAGTCGGCAAAACAGCTGGAAGGTAATACACAGTTGCACAAATGGTCGATGTCTGGAGGAATGCCAACCCAAAGGTGAAACAGTACACCTGGGTGAGGCCGGGTACTAGCATTATGTCGCTAGCCAGGCTGGATAGATTTTATACCTTTAGACATCATGTCAATCTGATCGGTGGCTGCCATATCACCCCCACCTGACCACTGACCACTGTCTCATCACTGTGAGTGTCACCCTGCCTCCTGTCTGGCTGCGCAGTGCCTACTGGCTTTTCAATAATAGCTTGCTGCAGGACAGGATTTTTTGTAATTCTTTTCTTTTCTTTTGGCAGAGATCAGAGCGCCCTAGGTTTGCCTCCCTGAGACAGTGGTGGGACATTGGCAAAGTTCAGACCAGGCTCTTCTGCCAGAAGTACACTGAGCATAGGACTGACAGCTTGAATGAATCTAAGAAGGAGTTAGAAGGAGAGATTCAGGTGCTCCACCGAGCCTTGGACTCTGGAGATTCAGGGGCATTAGAGGACCTCAAAGCTATGCAGCAGGCATTGTCAGAGCTGCTAAGGACGCGGGCTCGAGGAGCAATGGTGCGCTCGCAGTTCCAGAGCCTGACACAGATGGATGCGCCCATCAAGTTCTTCTTTGGGTTGGAATGCAGGCGGCAGCAGAGCAGGGTGATGCTCTGCCTGAGGACGGCTGAGGGCCGCGTGCTGCAGGATGGGCAAGAGATGTGTAGTCATGCCGCCCAGTTCTATAGGGAGCTGTACTCCGCAGAGCCGGGCAGCCTGGAGCAGCAGCAGCAGTTTCTGCAGGGTCTGCCTAAGTTCCCACAGGATGGGGGCAAGGGGCTGGAGGCCCTTCTAAATCTGGCAGAGCTGACCTGCGCAATGCAAGAGCTCAATAAGGGCTGGGCACCGGGGCTGGATGGGCTCACTGTGGAGTTTTTCTCAGAGTTTTGGACTGAGCTGGGCCCGGACCTGCTCTCAGTGCTGCAGGAGGGACTGTGAGCTGGGCTGCTGCCCATTAGCTGTCGTAGAGCTATTCTGACCCTGCTGCCCAAGAAGGGGAATCTGTCCTCCATTGTGAACATGAGGCCAGTGGCGCTGCTGTGTCAGGACTATAAGATCCTGTCTAAGGCTCTGGCTAAGCGGCTCAGAGACATCATGCCGGCCGCAGTGCCTGTTTCAGGTGCTGAGAGCAGTTGGTGTCGGCCCGCGGTTCGTAGAATTTATTCAGCTGCTGTACTGTCATGTGTTTATTGTGCTGAAGATCAATGGTGGCCTGAGTGAGCCTATCCCCATCCATCGAGACATCAGACAGGGCTGCAGTCTGTCAGGGATGCTATACTCCCTTTCTATCGAGCCCCTGCTGCACAGGCTGCTAGCTGGGCTGTCCATCCCTTGTCACCCAAGGGTGTCGGCCTATGCTGCTGAGACATGCAGTCTGGGCAGCGAGACGTCCAGGTCATTGTGGGAGTGTCTGGAGGAGTTCAGCAGGGCCTCCTCAGCCAGGGTCAACTGGGGCAAGGGCAGCGCTCATCTGGTTGGGGTGTGGGAGGTTTCTGCACCCCCTGCCCTCCCTGCGGGGCTGCAGTGGTCTCTCTCAGGCCCTCGGGTGCTGGGTGTGACTTTGGGGGAGACGCAGGAGAACTGGGCTGGCTTGCTGGAGAGGGTACAGGGCCGGTTGAGGGCATGGCACTGGCTGCTGCCCCAGCTCTCCTTTAGGGGGAGAGCAATTGTAATTAATATCTTGGTGGCCTCCATGCTCTGGCACACTTATGCATGTCTGGACCCCCCACCGGCCCTGGTGTCCCAGATACAGACCCTGCTCCTGGATTTCTGGACGGGTTGCACTGGGTGCGCAAAGCAGTGCTGTACCTGCCGCTCCAGGAGGGGGGACAGGGGTTGGTAGATCTGTTAAGCAGGCTGAGTGCCTTTCGGCTGCAGGCAGCTCAGAAGCTCCTGTACCCTCCAGATCCCCTGTGTCTCCCGCCCTGGACACTTGTTATGACAGACACATGTTTTTACTTAAGACACGTCCCAATATACTTCCTTCCCTGCCTGTTTTTTATAGTACTGTTTTAAAGGTGTGGCAGCACTTCTCCCTGGGTAGGGAGCTGGGGGGCAGCAGTCTATATTGGCTGTTAGAGGAGCCACGGCTGTGGAACCCCGGTTTTAGCTGTCCACTCCTGCTCTCCAGCAGCCTCAGGTCAGTCCTGCTTAAGGTCGACCTGATCCGGCTGAGGGATTTGTTGGATTTTAACAGGGGACAGTGCGTTGGTGCCGACAGCCTGGCTGCCAGGCTGGGTATAAGGTCACTGAGAGTCGTAACCAGATTTCTCTGGGCAGTACAGAACGCCCTTCCCATAGGCGCTGTGGAGCGGCTTTTCCAGGCTCTCACGCAGCACTGCTGGCCCAAGGACCCTGACACTGTCTTTCCCCTTGTTTGTCTGTGTCTCTCAGTCCCCCCTAGCTCATCAGTCCGCCTTCTGTCGCCTCACAGTCTCTGTAGTGTGTCTGTCTCCACAGCTCAGCGTCAGCAGCTCTATCAGCTCAGTGTGAGGGAGCTGCACCATCAGCAGCTGCAGCCCCTCCCTGACACCCCCTGGAGGGAGCACCTGGCTCTGGGGGAAGATGCATGCCTGGAGGAGCCTGAACAAGCCCCCGCTTCTGCATGGCTTCTGTATGGCGTCATCGCAACAAACTCTTTTGCACATACACTGGACCCCAGAGTGAGCGACACCTGCCCCTACTGCGGGGAGAGAGAGACACTTTTTCACTGTTTCTGCCACTGCCCTAGATTAGAGCTGCTGTTCACTGCACTGGAGAGCCTGTTTAAGCAGCTGGGCCTCCTTTTCTCACGCTCTGTGTTTATTTTGGGAGTCCAGTACAAGCAGCGCCACAGACATGATTGTGAGTTAGCAAACTTTCTATTGGGGCAGGCTAAGCTGGCTATCCTGAGCAGTAGGAGAAGTCAGACTTAGCGGGTGCAGCAACAGTGTGCACTCTCCCTCTTCAGGTCTCTCGTAAGCTCCAGAGTGCGACTGGATTACAATTTCTACAGCCTGACGGGAGACCTGTACACTTTTCTGCAGATGTGGGGGGTCAGGGCGGCCCTCTGTGCCATTGACTTTGGACATTTAAACCAACTGGTTTAATTCACTTGAATATTTTATAGGTAGCACGTGTGTAGTGGATTTTATTGAGCGTTTTTAGAATAGGTTGTGTTTTATTGTCGGGAGTTTTTTTCATGTCTTTTATGTGTTTCTAGTTTGTTTTAATTGTTTTTTGTAGTAAAATAAAGGTGTTAAAAAACAAAAAATCTCTCTCTCTCTCACACACACACATACACACAGCCAGCAAGACACAAAGAGCCAGCCAGCTCAGCGATGACAACACGAACCTCTCTCTGAGCTGACTGCTATGACATCACAGACCACGTGCATTCCATTGCTTGCCGTCTGTCAACCACTCAGTCACTGCCAGCCAGACTGCCTGGCTGGCTGGATAGGGGGGCTGTTTGCTGCTGCTGCGTACCTTAGCAAGCTTATTTGCTTGACCGGCCTTCCTCCTCCTCCGCCCTCATGCCCAGCTCTGCCCGATCTGCTGTTCACCTGGATCACAGCTCCGTCCCAACAAGGCAGAGCCTCCCAAGAATGGTACAAACTCATCCACGTTCCCCTCCAATACAAATGCTCTGAATTGAGAGATAGAAGTACTAGGGCACATCTGTAACATAAACTAGGGAACATTCATAACATACAGGGAACATTTGTAAAACTAATTAGGAAACCTTTGTGACATACTAAAAGGACATACTGGTAGGTGTTGGGCACTGTGGAAGGAAAGTTAGAATTCTTTCCCTCATATCAATTCTACTCTCTTGTATACTTAAGAAAGATAAGGTCAAGCCAGGAGGACATGCCAGAAGGTAGCTTGTTTTCTGTTCGTTATTTAAGATGAGAACCTTGGAGACAATGTCAAACAGTACGATTGAAGTGCCTGCCCCCTAATCCATGTGTTGACCTATGAACTCTGATATATATTCTGCTTAGCTAACTCTCTAATGATAATATAGTAATGACTCTGTGATTGTAACCAGATCTTTGTTTTTTGTGTATAAAAGCCTCTGACTTTTAAATGAAGGCAGAGCGACTTTGGGATCTTCTTGATTCACTGTTCCTCTCCACGCTGCGTGTATTAAAGGCATTGCAACGAACGTTCCAACCTGATTGAAGATGGTTTTTCTTCCACATTACATGGCGACGAGGATGGGATTGCTAACCCTGACAGAGAGGACTGGAATGGCCAGACCAGTGACCAGCAAAACTGCGCCAGCAAAATAGAAAAAGGTAAAGGAACCTTTTTGAAAAATTCCCTACTGCGGTGCTTTGCTTTCACTTGTCTGCTCGCCTGGCCCTCTGACGATCAGGTAACGCATTCTATAATTTATTAAACGTTGTTGCTTGCCTTATATCAATTACTTGAGGCAGGAAATGTTTCTTGCTTGTTAAGAAACAAAGTTTCTTAGTGTTACCATAGACTTGACTGTGTCTTCTTGTTTATGAAGTAATAGGACTGTGTCTTCCTATTTAACCTGGGTTGCCATGAACTTGACTGTGTTTTCTTGTTTGTGAAGAAACAGGACTGTGTCTTCCTGTTTGGGTTCCCGTAAACAAAAGTGTGTCTGTAAAACTGCAGGGTAGGTTTGACTTACAATTAGAGAAAAAAAAAAAAAAAGACCGCTAATTAATTGTTTAGTATCTGATATGCCGGTGATAATATAAAATCACATGTTTTGTAGAACCATAAATGGTAAATGAAGAAACGTCATTAAGTTATATACAAGTTATATAAATGCAAACATATTGAAAAACACATTTGTTATTATTCGTATATAGGATTTATTTTAATTTGTGTTTTGTTTTGTTATATTTTTATTTCTTTTTACTTTTTTTTCTTTTCTAATTTCTAATTGATTTCTCAAATGTCATGAATCACAAACTATTAGACTTATCTGAACTTCGTCGCAGAGAGGCCTCTCTGTCTTCGGGCTCAGATAACAGCACACGGCACGAGGTCCGTGTGGTTTGGAACAAAGGCAGTCCGGTTCGGCTTTGTCCAAGAACTTCCACTCAGTCGATGCACCTGGAAGTTGGGGTTTCGCGAATGTAGAGTCTTTTCCAAACAGATTTCCACTGGTTTGAAGGCTCCAAGGTTGTGCACAAAATCTTCTTTGTAAGCAGGGTTTCCACCATAGTTACTTGAAGACAAAGTTTTTGAGGAAAGCAGGGCCCTGTTTGTTCCAAGGGTCAAGTTTCTTAAGACTCAAATAGCTATTTAAATGACTGACACTTTCGTATACAGTCGACTTAGTCAATTGTCCAGCTGTAAAACTCCACTGATCAGGTGGGCACAGGCGGTCAGCGCAGTCTGTAAAGTTCTTTATTTAATAAAGTCCTTTAAAAGAATTCTTCGTACGGCTCAATCTCCTTCTCCCAGTTTAACTCTTCTGTTGCCGGCAAAGACTTAGTTGGTTTCTGGTTCCAGTTCTGGCAACAGAGCTACAGGTTGAGCTGTGGCAGCGAGTTTCTGGTTCAGGTGAGAGAGAGAGAGAGAGAGCCTGTGCTCTGTTCCTTATAGTCTGTCAGATCAATAGATGATTGGTTCTTGAGTTCTTGAGATTGGATTTCGGTTTCAGCCCCGAGTGTCCTATTGGAGGGGGGCTTGATTTATGACTGATGTCAATCCATGCCATCATTTGGAAATGCCGGTTGGCCCGGGTTCGTAGCTCTATCTCGGGATTTCGGCTCTCGTCCACTTCAAAGAGTTTTTATCATCTACAGGCCCCTTTCTCCAGACATTTCATAGCAGGATTCCAACCTATTTGGCCTCTTCTCGGTGCCATCCTCCCCAAAACTGTCACTTTGATGCAAACCAGTTCCAAGCTGATGAGCTAAGGAAATCTGATAACTTTGGGGGGGGAGAGGTCTTCTTTAGATCAGTGCTTCAGCTCAGAGCCCAAATGCTCTTATCAAAATACACCCAACATAACGCTACACTAGACAATTCAAGTTATATTTATTGACATGTATTAATACTATTTATACACATATTTCGCTCCATTATTTGAGTTAATAAATTAAGATATTTTCCTAATAAAATATATTTTTAGAAAATAAGCATTTTAATTGATTTCAATAACGATTCCCAGATACCTCAGGAAAACAAATTTTCAAAAAAAATGTGTTCAGTCAATGATTTCCCCAATGAAGAGCCTGCGTGGGCACTAAGACTGTCCGCCTGCACGGCTCATATATGTCTTTATTGTGTCACTTCCTCCTATTGAAGTCCAATCTACACCGGTACATGTTCAGAAGAACTGTTCCCAAAGCCAGATTGAACTGATCAATAGTTCATTTCTTACCTACACCTTGTATTTAGGGATCTTATATCTGGGGATTTCAAAAACTCTTCATTGTGGAACTCCCAGCTACCAAATGACCACACCTTTAATTTCCTGGAGTATCTGGTTATCTATGTATTTATATCTTCACCAAATTTCACTGTTTCCTCAGATTTCCATTTCAAAAATTAGCTCTAATTCAATTTTTAACATAATTTTTTTTTATTTCTGGTTGGTAAAACTCATTCTAATAGTATTTTTATGTTTTATTTTCTCCTTCAAAATTATGCAATACTAATTTTAGCTCACTTATTCAATGCTCATAATTTATATTTCTATAGTATCCTTAAAATTCTTACCCTTTGACTAATTCACTCTTAGAATCTAAAATCCAAGGTCGAATTTCAACTTTTATTTCAGGTATTTTATGCTATGCACCAATAACCAAATATTTTCTAAAATAAGACTATAATATGTCACTATACTGTTTACATTCTCCTGCTATGGGTTTTACATCAGGCTGTCACTCAGGGCTGCACCAGAGTGCTGCTCCTGTGGATTCCAGCCTTTAGTTTTCCTTTAATTTGACTTTACAGAATTTCTCCATAATATGATTTTTAACAAACAAATTATTGTTCTTCTGAGGCTTAGAGGACACCATTACTATTTATTTACTTTATTAGTATTATTAATCTATGTATTTAGTGTATATTTGTATTACTTTAACATTATTCTTATAATAGAATGCATTATTCATTTCTTATTTCTGATGCTTTGTGCACTCTGTATACAGTTAAATGTCTAAATCCTCATTAATCTGTTGATAAAACATCAATGACTGCGTAATTGTAAATATAATTCTGAAATTATTGGTTACTTCCCTTCTGAGTCTTATTCTGGACTATGCACAATATTAAAAATACAAAGCATACAAAACAGACAATTACCTTACATAACCTTCAGACTATATATATACATAAATACATAAGGCACATACAGATTGACATCCAAAGATAAATCAGATATTAGATTAGTGGCGTGTTTTGTTGACCCTGCAGTGTCTCAAACAGCCCTTAGCATTTATTTATTATATTGTTATTATTAAAAATCAGATGTAAAAAAAACTTTGAAATACACTACTTTGGTGTTTTCTTGATCTATTATGATCAATTTCTTCTCTAAATTCTTATTATTCAGACAAAGAATTATAGAAACTTTGTCGTTTTTTTATCTTGCCTTTACCATTTTAAGATTAACATTTTAAACTTTTTGGAATTCACAAACAGACATGTATTTTAACACCATTATGCCAATCCTATCTTTGCCAACGAGGGGGCTATATTGCTGGACTTTATGTACCTCTGGTTCCGTCTGGTTATTGACTGCCACTGACTCTGGCCCTGGTGTACAAGGGTTTCCTTGCTTAACCTGGGGCTCAGCAGGCCTCGTCGTACCTTTCGGTTCCCTTGGCATCTCTCACCGCAGATCTATCTTACCTGGAATTCACCCTACTGTGATCCTCCGCTGTTCAGTCAACCTTTCTGTTTGTTTTACCTCTACCTCTCCACAAGTTCTCTTTAAATTACAATCTGAGAGCCTAACACAATCCAGAGATCAAATCTAAATATACAGGGTGGTCATTTTTAAAGCTACTCACCCTTGCTTTGGTCCCAGGAGTGGAGGCAAGTTCAGATCCTCGTTCGTGATGCCAAGTTGTAGAACCGTGTCAGAAATAAGTGGAGAAGTCGTGGAGATAAAGCAAACAGAACTTTAATCGAGCCGCTCGGAAGCCCCACGTCAGGAATAATTCCTTCAGTGAGACTTAATGTTTACAAACATGAGTACAACTTTATAGGAAAATGACATAACATCTTATGGCCGTTCATCCAATCAGAAGATACAGGTCCGGGTCCGTTTACGATCTGTCCTCCCGTGAAGAGATGATGGATCCAAAGCAGATGTCCGTCTTTGATGTGCACTAGGAAGATGTGATCCCACGGTCGACATTTAACTAGTGTCAATCGCCCATTAACAGAAACAATTCCTGCCTATCTGGAGAAACGGTTAAGTCATAAACAAATTTAAAACAGACATCTGTAGGCTATTTCGGCACTGTGTAATCTTACATTACTGACAGTAGTTTCTAACAAACCAACCATGTTGACCCTTTACTTGTCCTGCTGAATCTAATCTGCTCAGTCTGTAAACAAAACTACTTCTAATGCTAGTATTAATATAAAACATTATATAATTATCACAAAACAGTTTCTTCAACTTCCTATACAGAGTCTTCAAAAGCTATCAGACTTTAGCAGCTGGTAGTTGAACACACATACAATTATACAGCATTTTCTGCAGCTTCGCAAGGCCTAATTTTAAACATTGTTGATAAATTAGATAATTAGTGAGGACCCTCTATTTCCATTTCTTCCTCCATAATAGCTAAAATAAAGTTTTACTGACATTTTATTGACCCTACCACTGCATAGGACACATCTGTAACATGAACGCTACTGAATGGCACATACATTGAAAACTATGGAGAATTGAGACAAATCCATTTTACACTTCATAAATAATCTTAAAACGTTTCCAACCAAGGCAAAACCCACGTGAAATACGTTCATTCACATTTTTGGTAAACAAGAAGAGAGATTGTTACATATGTTCCCTATGATGCATCTATAGAGCGAGAGACAGAGAGAGAGACAGAGAGAGACAGAAAGACAGACAGACAGACAGACACTAACACAGCCACCCACCCACCCACTCACACACACACACATACACACACAGCCAGCAAGACACACAGAGCCAGCCAGCTCAGCGATGACATCACGAACCTCTTTCTGAGCTGACTGCTATGACATCACAGAGCACGTGCATTCCGTTGCTTGCCGTCTGTCAACCACTCAGTCACTGCCAGCCAGACTGCCTGGCTGGCTGGATGGGGGGGCTGTTTGCTGCTGCTGCGTACCTTAGCAAGCTTATCTGCTTGACCGGCCTTCCTCTTCCTCCGCCCACATGCCCACCTATGCCCGATCTGCTGTTCACCTGGATCACAGCTCCGCCCCAACAAGGCAGAGCCTCCCAAGAATGGTACAAACTCATCCACGTTACCCTCCATGGAAAGCTTTAGCAAAAGGCAAAAGCATTATAAGTAATGAAGAGGAACCCGAGTCCAAGACGCTTCCGACCAGCCATACATATTTGTGTGTATTAAAGATCACATTTTATTACATTTTGTTTTTCTGTACTTTATTACATCTAATTGTGAATTATAATTTTATTGTTTATTTTCCATATGTATGTACGTATGTATGTTTGCATGTCCATTTGCTTTGACAATACAAATGCACTAAATTGAGAGACAGAGAGAGAGAGACAGAGAGAGAGAGAGAGAGAGAGAGAGAGAGAGACGTGCTAGGGCACATCTGTAACATAAACTAGGGAACATTCGTCACATGCTTAGGGAACATTCATAACAAACAGGGAACATTTGTAAAACGAATTAGGGAACCTTTGTGACATACTAAAAATACATACTGGTAAGATGTTGGACACATTTGAAACAACAAAAATGGCATTTGGTTATTTATTAGGGACATTTATACCAGTCTGAGCAAATATCTGTGCATATTCCAATGTTTGTTGCAGGACTTACAGATTGAAAGAGGGGGTCAAAATGTTTGATTCAGAACTAATCACTGCTTCCTCAATTTTGTTTTAAACATAATTTAAAAGAAAAGTGGGCTATACATTGGTCTGGAAAAAGGGAGCAGTGGTCCCTAAGACAATTCTTTTAGTTTTTTGACACAATTCCTAAAACCCATTTTCGGTAAAATATGTTATCAACTTGCATTAATATATCATCCAAACTACAATCATACTAATCATGAAGATGTTCATATTATTATATTCTAAGGGTTCTAGTCTATTGTGTATTGTATTTATTATCAGGCCCTTCTCTAATGTTTTACAGTTGTTATTATTATTCCGTACAATACAGGGATTAAATTAAGTATTTTAACCACAAAGTATTGGCTACAGTTATGATGCCTACTTCAGTGTTCATATGCATACAGTTTCTGAGGTCTGGACCACTGCACAGTAGTCCCTGGAGTTGTAGTCCAGAGCACTGCAAAATTCGTGCTGAAGTGATCTGGATCACCACGCAATGGCCCAAGGACCACTGCAAACTTGGATTTCAATGTTTTTGTGTAATCCATGTTGCAATCGCAACTACCATGTTCCTTTGTGGTGAGCTGGTTAATTCTGATCTGGGAAAACCACAATCCTGCAGGTTTAATAAGTCTCTCTACACATCAGTCCCTGAGTACCTTCAACCAATGGTCATTTTGACCAATTAAGCCCAAGAATTGAGTCGATTAAGATCTCCTCATTGTAATATGGGGATTCTGAGGGGGGAACATACACGGCACACAGGAACACACATCGGTTTGTGTAGAAATGATTTCATTGCTTATTTTAAGCCATATGTGTGACTCTGCTGTTTTGATGGGCTGTATGGAGTCACTGAGCTCTGCTTTGTACCAGATTATTATGCCCCCGGAGTCCCTGCCATGTCTGACGGAGGGCTTCTTCAGGGAGGGCACTATGACCTCTCTGTAGCCTGAGGGACAGTGACTGGACACGTCTGCCCGACACCATGTCTCTTGCAGGATGATGACATCCTTGTCTCTCACTCTATCACTGAACTCCGGGTCTGTGCTCTTCAGCCCGAACACTGAGGAGCCCAGGCCCTGGATGTTCCACATGGTGATAGATAGGGATCGCATTTCTTTCTACTCTAATTAAGCAATTTAAATAATCCTTTGAAATGAGATATATCTGGAAATGTGTGAGGTGGAAAGGCAACAAATAAATAAATATTAATACTGGTGATATGAAAAAATAGGAAACGAATAAATAAAAAACAAACAAAAAAAAAAACTCCTATATACATACACATACACACATACACACATATATCTACATACACTCACCTAAAGGATTATTAGGAACACCATACTAATACTGTGTTTGACCCCCTTTCACCTTCAGAACTGCCTTAATTCTACGTGGCATTGATTCAACAAGGTGCTGAAAGTATTCTTTAGAAATGATGGCCCATCTTGCATCTTGCAGTTGATGGAGATTTGTGGGATGCACATCCAGGGCACGAAGCTCCCGTTCCACCACATCCCAAAGATGCTCTATAGGGTTGAGATCTGGTGACTGTGGGGGCCAGTTTAGTACAGTGAACTCATTGTCATGTTCAAGAAACCAATTTGAAATGATTCGACCTTTGTGACATGGTGCATTATCCTGCTGGAAGTAGCCATCAGAGGATGGGTACATGGTGGTCATAAAGGGATGGACATGGTCAGAAACAATGGTCAGGTAGGCCGTGGCATTTAAACGATGCCCAATTGGCACTAAGGGGCCTAAAGTGTGCCAAGAAAACGTCCCCCACACCATTACACCACCACCACCAGCCTGCACAGTGGTAACAAGGCATGATGGATCCATGTTCTCATTCTGTTTACGCCAAATTCTGACTCTACCATCTGAATGTCTCAACAGAAATCGAGACTCATCAGACCAGGCAACATTTTTCCAGTCTTCAACTGTCCAATTTTGGTGAGCTTGTGCAAATTGTAGCCTCTTTTTCCTATTTGTAGTGGAGATGAGTGGTACCCGGTGGGGTCTTCTGCTGTTGTAGCCCATCCGCCTCAAGGTTGTACGTGTTGTGGCTTCACAAATGCTTTGCTGCATACCTCGGTTGTAACGAGTGGTTATTTCAGTCAAAGTTGCTCTTCTATCAGCTTGAATCAGTCGGCCCATTCTCCTCTGACCTCTAGCATCAACAAGGCATTTTCGCCCACAGGACTGCCGCATACTGGATGTTTTTCCCTTTTCACACCATTCTTTGTAAACCCTAGAAATGGTTGTGCGTGAAAATCCCAGTAACTGAGCAGATTGTGAAATACTCAGACCGGCCCGTCTGGCACCAACAACCATGCCACGCTCAAAATTGCTTAAATCACCTTTCTTTCCCATTCAGACATTCAGTTTGGAGTTCAGGAGATTGTCTTGACCAGGACCACACCCCTAAATGCATTGAAGCAACTGCCATGTGATTGGTTGGTTAGATAATTGCATTAATGAGAAATTGAACAGGTGTTCCTAATAATCCTTTAGGTGAGTGTATATATATATATATATATATATATATATATATATACACTTAGATTTTCCAAATGATAAACTGATGTTGCAGTAATTAAATCACAATAGATGTATGTCAGTTCAATAGGAACTTTTTTTTTTTTTTTAAGAATGGCAAATTAGGAGCCATTACTGTATTGAACTGTAATGTAACATGAAAACAGGTATAAACCAAGAAAGAACTAAATCTTTAAACTTGTCAGGTTTTAAAACTTTACGACAACTAGGTACATCCAGCAGGTAATGCCACAGGAGTCTGGGGTCGCTGAGGTAAGAGAAAAGACACAGTCTCTGGGTGCACTGTGACTTGGGCATCCCGAAGGCTGGAAGAATGGGTGACACCTGGGCATGGCTCAAGTGCTAGAGCAGGCTGTGGAACAACACCTGGAACAGGTAGCATATCCCTCTGGACAGGAGCTGTAGAAGAAAGAAGAGAGAGAGACGGCATCGAGTGATGACTGGAGCTCGCTGGAACTGGAAGTGGGTAAGGGACGTCTCTAGACAAAGCCGTTAGTGTTGATGGCGGACTGACAGGTGCATCATCAGGATCTCTAAACAGCTGTGGAGGCACTTCTGGATGAGCAGGTAAGTCAGACCAAGGACCTTTGTATGCCTTCAGCCGATGATTGTAATGTACAATCCATGATTTGGATCGTGGATCTTTTGGGTCAGTGATTTCATAGGTCACGCCAGGACAACCGTCTTTATCCAACCTCTTCAGAACTCTATGTGGCCCTTTCCATCTAGGAGCAAGTTTATTCCTTTGATTGGCAGGATCATCAAGGAAAACAAGATCACCTTCAGCATAGGGGTTAAAAGCAAGATTTTAATCATAGTGAGTCTTTAGCAGTAGTTTAGATTCTTTCGACTACTCAGCGGCCATGTCTAAAGCATGTGACAGGCGGTTAAAGACATCCTGGGCATAAGCAGCTGGTGTGCCCGGAGTTGCTTGAGTAGTGAATGAACTGCAGTTCAACAAAACGTCCACAGGCAGACAAGGTTCCCGACCATGAGCAAGGAAAAATTGAGTATATCCAGTACTGGAATGTACACTTGAATTGTACGCAAGTTCCACCTGTGAGAGGTATTTGTCCCATTCTCCTCCATTTTGGTAGATGTATTTAGCTAATTGGTCTTTTAATGTCCGGTTCAGTCTTTCCACCATGCCATCTGATTGGGCATGGTACGGAGATGTTCGTGTCTTCTCAATTCCCAACTTGCTACACAGCTGCTTCACCAGATCAGACTCAAACTGTCTGCCCTGGTCAGTGTGGATGGACTCAGGTATACCATGTTGACGGATGAAGTCTTCAGACAAGCATTGAGCTACACTTGTTGCACGCTGATCTTTAAAAGGAAAGAGATTCACATAGCATGTAAAATAATCCATTACAACAAGAACATACCTGTTGCCTTGAAAAGTGACTGGTAGCTCGGTGAGGTCAGCAGCAATTTTCTGGAATGGACGATCCACCACAATAGGTTGTAAAGGAGCTCTAGCTTTTGGTGTTGGAGCACTGCGAGTCTGACATGTTAAACACTCTGTACAGAACTTGTAAATGTCACGTGACATGTAAGGCCAATAGCAGATTTTTCTGGCTCTCTGCAAAGTTCGTTCAGTCCCTAAATGTCCACTGAAGACATTTCCATGCAGGTAAGTGAGGGCTGTCTGAATGAGGGATTCAGGAAGAACCAATTGGTAAGTATAGGCTTTCTGAAGAAAGGTTTTAATTTTTTGACAGAGGATCCCATTTTCCAAAGTCAGGTGAGGAAACTCATACCAGAGCTTTTTCAGAGCTGACGGGGAGTTTTTGATTCGTCGTGCAGTAGGTCTTCGGTTATCCATTTCTTTCCATTCCATCGCAGTTCTCAGAATGACATCCGCTTGTTGTTTCTGCTTCAGTTCATCAATGTCTATTGCTAAATCTTCACAGGTTTGTCTTACAGGAACAGCTTGTTCAGGCTGTAGTTCAGAAGACCAACTGTTTTGCATCTTTTTGGGCAAAGTTTTTAACGAATCGTCTGTAATAGGAACAGAGACCCACAAAAGCTCTCACCTCAGTAGGTGTTCTTGGTGTTGGCCAATCTTTCAATTTGTCAAGCTTCCTGGAATCTGGTCTGAGACCACCCTTGGTGATTACATGTCCAAGGAAAGAGACTTCATCCCGTATAAAATGGTATAAGCCGCTGCCGGTGGTAAATGCGGTCTTCTCCCGGTCTTCTGATGCCAGCTGAACCTACCAATAACCACTTGACAGGTCCATGGTACTAAACCAGCATGCCCCTGCCAGGCTGTCCAAAGCTTCAGAAATCCGTGGTAAGGGATGCGAGTCCCGTATGGTGACAGGGTTTAATTTCTTAATGCAATTTAAAATCTGTAGCTGCCGTCCTTTTTCTTGACTAAAACAACAGGTGAAGCCCAAGGGCTGCAGCTCTCCTCAATGAGGTGATGGGCCAGCAACTGCTGAACTTGTTTTTCTATTTCCTGCTTCAAAGCTGGAGAAGTCCTGTAAGCATGTTGGCGGATCGGTAGGGCATCTCCAGTTCGAATGTGTTGCTTTACAGCATCTGTGCAGCCATAGTCATGTTCATGTGAACTAAACACATCACAATACTTCAAAAGTAAGTTCTCCAGCTGGTCCATTTGTGGATCACTCAATTTAGACTGACTGAAGTCCAGTGTGGGTAACTTTGTGCCTTCTGTCTGCCTGATATTGTGCACAGTAGCCTCAATAACCTGGAACTCTTCACCTCCCTGATTTATCAGAGAGTAAAAGTTTCCCAGTGGTGTGTTACTTGGCACATGGCAGTCGTCATTGGTAGGATTCATGACACCAATGGTTGTTAATCCTTTCTTCACTGGAGACATTGTTCTGGCAACAAACAGACCTGGGTAGTTGCATGCTTCAGGTTACAGTATTCCTAAGTAATTTGGAGATGAGATTTGATTTTCTGTAAATGGCTGCAACTTTGCCTTGATATTCATCTCAGTCATTGCAGGAATGTAGATTGGCGCAAATGTCACAGCATTGCAACAAAGAGGTGTGATTTGCTTAGAAAACAACAGTGGGACTTTCCAGTTCCACAACTGTAATTGTCCTTGTACATCAATCACTGCATGGTGTTTCTGCAGAAAATCCCATCCGAGTAAGACAGCTTGATTGGAATTTCTTATCACTTGAACATCATGATGACAAACCTCCTCTCCAAGTCTAATATTAATGCTTAGTGTTCCAAGAGTATCAAGGCACTCACCAGTCACTGACCTTGCCAACACGTATGACTTTCTGATGGACTTTGTCTTCAGTGCTGGAATTGACACTCTTAAATTTTCACTGATCAAAGAAATTTGTGAACCAGTATCAATGAAGGCTTGAACAGCAGTGTCCTCAATAACAGCAAAACAATATTGGAGAGGTTGGAGAGTCTTTTAAAGCTGAAGCTTCAGACTCTGGGTCCCTGTTATTCAATGTAGCAGCTACTTGGCCGCAGCACCTGCTACCACTCGTTTCCCTGATAGGTGGGATCCTCAGAATCAAAGTAAAGATGACGTTTGCTGTATCTGCAATCAGGCCTTCTCTCGTTGTGAGTGGACTGGGTGTTCGCCTGGTGTACCTGTCCCTTGAGTGTGAGTAGGATGCAGATGGACTACGAGAATATCTTGAACTGCACTACTCCTCTCTATCCACCACACAAAGACGTGCGTCACTCTAACCTGTCCGGCTTTACAACATGCAACTCAAATAATATGTTCTAGGGGGAACAACATAACACATAGCGATTTCTCCCTGCTATAAAGTAAAATAATGTATACGGTGTTTCTAATTTCTTTTACGATAACTTTTCATATATATTTATATTTTTCAATATTATACTAATGTCACAGTAATACCAATTAACTTTAACAATGCCGAAAATTTTAATGCGTTTATCTTTAATAGTGAAGATATTGTATAGATGTATATCTTTCATATACACAAATAGAACTGAAACTTTCAGACAATCCATGAAAATGTAATGTAAACATTTACATTTCTTTAAAATTCTATATATCAATTATATTCATAACCCTAACCCTATCACTAACCCAAACTTTAAGTTACAATTGTTCCCTAAACACTTATTTTGCAGGATCAATAAAAAACTGTCAAGATTTTTTAAACTTTTACTGACACACAAAGTTAATAGCAATGTGATATAACTTTACGGAAAATAATAATCTGTATATATTTAATTGTTTTGACATTGTTAAGATATAATGCATCTTTCACATAGGGAACATTTGTAACATGATAGGGAAAACATACAAATGATGTAACTTTGAAAATATTCAATATTACAGCATACAGTATAATCAACACAGAACTGTGTCTATACTGAAAAGCTGTTGACATTTGAAAAGTGACAGAGGTTTGAATTTGAAAGTATCAATTCATAAAAGATACAATGAGCAGGAGCAGGAGCTGTGCGATCCATTACCCAGAGCACCTGAAGAACGCTCAGGCCAGGAAGAGTCTCAGACAACACATACTGAAGGACAACCCAGAGACTCTCAGAACCGACTTCTCTCAGACTGGAGACCAGCAAGTCACCAGCAACCTGGTCTTCTACACCGAGCACAGCGACGCCTGGCACGCTGCCATCTGTCAACTGTACAGGCACATTAAAAAGAGAGGCATCAGTAAAGGAAGGCAGGTGTCAATCAGTGAGGAGGACGACCCAGACACCTCCATGCTGACAATCAATCTGTACCACACTGGAACAGTCTTAATACAGGGCAGCGAGGGCAGCCTGGGCACCTTTGAAAATCAGTTCCACTCACTGAAAACGCTGGCTGACAGAGAGAAAAAGGAGAGACGTGTCCAAAAGAGCACAGACGCAGCCACACAGGAGGAGAGTCCAGCCCCACACTGCCCTGCCAACGAAGGGGAGAGCGCCGCGCCAGAGAACAGCGAGGAATCCACACGCAGCCCAGCGCAGGACACCCCTCAGACACCGACACAGTGTCCCAGCTGAGGGAGAACATGTCTCTGCTGGAGGTGGAGCTGATGGAGCTAAAAGAGCTGGTGCTGGCCAAGCTCACAACCTCCAACACCACAGAGCAGCTAACAGACCAGCTCAACAGAGTCCAACACGAGCACAAGGTCACAGTGAGGGAGCTGAGGGAGGAGGTGAGGGAGCTGCAGCAGGACAGGGAGGCCATGAGGAGGGAGATGACGGCCCTGAGAGAGGAACTGCAACGCAGAGACAAGACAGTGCAGAGCCTGAAGGAGCAGCTATACAAATTCACTGCCCACAACAACCAGCCCTCAAGAAACCCAGCAGTGCACAATGTGCAGAGCCCTCCCACCCCAATGACATCCAGACATACTGACTCTCACACAACACACCACTCACACACTGCACCCAACACACACACACAACCCGACCCGAACACACAGAATGCACCCAGCACACACACACACCCTGAGCCCGACACACACAGTGCACCCAACACACACACACACCATGACTCAGACACACACACTGCACCCAGCACTCACACACACCCTGAGCCCGAAACCACTCACAAAACCTGCGCACCACACACACAGGCTGAACCAAACACATATGAGACCCCCTCACGCAGAAAGACTACCATGAAGAAGAACACTGAAGTAGCCCTGCTGATAGACTCAAATGGCAAACTCATAAATGAGAGGCGGCTCTTCCCTGATGGCAAGATCTCCAAGGTCTGGTGTCCGACCACAGAGAGGGCCATTCAGCAGCTGTCCGAGGAGAGCCTCGGCTCCCCCAGCCATATTATTATACACATAGGCACAAACGACCTGAGGACCCAGCAGGACAAGGTGGCCAGCTCCATCAGAAGAGTGGTGGAGAGGGCCACCCAGACCTTCCCCCACGCCAAAATCATCATCTCCACCCTGCTGTCCAGGAAGGCCTTCCACCCCAACACCATCCACATGATCAACGCTGAGATCTCTCGGGGATGTGCTCTGATGCCAAATGTGCACCTGGCACACCACCCCACTCTTGGGGCCCACAGCTTGTTTGACAACGTCAATCTCCACAAACAAGCAGTGAGCGTCTTCGCAAAGACACTCAAAGACATTGCCCTGGGCCGAAGCCCAGCCAGCCCCCCACATGGCCACAGAAGGTTTTCCAGCACCCACACCACCTAGAACAACCCAGAGCCAATTAGGAGAGCGGCCCCTGGGAGCCCCCGCCCTCCACCTGCACACCACCTTCCCCAGCCCGGACAACGAAGACCCCAGCCTGGATACGCCCGACCACAGAACAGCAGACCCAGAGTGGAGCCCATCCAGAACATGCACAGAGCAGCCCAGCAGCACAGCCAGCGCAACTACGCAGCAGCGGTCAGCAGAGTGGCCGACACCGACACCGGGGAGCTGCAGGAGATCCGACACCTGCTCAACCTCATCTGCACCCAACTGATAAGATAAGTAACTGTGCATAACAAAGAAACCACTGCAGGAGGTGACTAGATATTACCACATCCGAAAATCACCCCTGTATAAATGTAGTTATATACTGATATATATGGACATATTTTCAAAAAATTATGTAGATATATGGATGCTTACATATATGTGTATATATGTAGATATATGTGTGTATGCGTATGTATATAGGAGTGTAAATCAGGAGTTTTTTATTTTTTTATTTATTCATTTCCTATTTTTACATATCACCAGTATTACTATTTATTTATTTGTTACCTTTCAACCTCACACATTTCCAGATATATCTCATTCCAAAGGAGTATATAAATTGCTTAATTAGAGTAGAAAGAAATGCGATCCCTATCTATCACCATGTGGAACATCCAGGGCCTGGGCTCCTCAGTATTCGGGCTGAAGAGCACAGACCTGGAGTTCAGAGAGAGAGTGAGAGACAAGGATGTCATCATCTTGCAAGAGACATGGTGTCGGGCAGACGTGTCCAGTCACTGTCCCTCAGGCTACAGAGAGGTCATAGTGCCCTCCCTGAAGAAGCCCTCCGTCAGACACGGCAGGGACTCCGGGGGCATAATAATCTGGTACAAAGCAGAGCTCAGTGACTCCATACAGCCCATCAAAACAGCAGAGTCACACATATGGCTTAAAATAAGCAAAGAAATCATTTCTACACAAACCGATGTGTTCCTGTGTGCCGTGTATGTTCCCCCCTCAGAATCCCCATATCACAATAAGGAGATCTTCCCCAACCTCCAGACTGAGGTCTGCCACTTCCAGGTCCAGGGAAGTGTGCTGATCTGTGGGGACCTGAACGCCCGGACAGGCAGCCTGCCTGACTTCACCAGCACACAGGGAGACAGCCACATATTCGGCCACACCCCCTTAAACACCCCCATCAGCTCCCTCAGACACAGCCCCGACAGGGGAGTGAATAAAAACGGGCAAAAATTACTGCAGCTCTGTCAGGGACTGGGCCTGTATATCGTGAATGGCAGGATCCGGGGAGACTCTCTGGGAAGATACACCTACAGCTCAGCTCTTGGCAGCAGCACGGTAGACTATGCCATCACAGACCTAGACCCCTTCTCTCTCAGTGCATTCACCGTCAAACCACTGACACCTCTATCAGACCACAGCCAAATCACTGTGTTCCTGAAGAGGACAGAGCACAGCAGCAGCGCTCAAACACAGCCCAGCAAGCTGTACAGCCTCGGACACTCCTACAGATGGGCTCCAGACAGCACACAAGAGTACCAGAAAGCAATTGGCAATCAAGACATCCAATCACTAATACACACCTTTCTGGTCACCCCAAATCAACATAGTAAAGAAGGAATACATCTGGCTATCAAATACTTAAATCATATATTTGAAAAAGCAGCTTTACAGTCAAAATTGGATATTAAAAAGAACATCCTAACAAAATACAAATAGGAGAATTGGTTTGATAAGGAGTGCAATACAATAAGGAAGGAACTGAGGAAAGAAGGAACACTTAGATCAAAAAGAACAACATACCCGAAAGCAACTGACAATAATCGAAGAGTCCATTAACACAAATAGATTCTGGGAAAACTGGAAAAAATGTAATAAATTAAAACCATTCAAAATTGAGATATTTGGAAAAACCACTTTGAAAAACTTTATGAAAACATTTACCACACTGAGAAATCAGCTCAGCATGACATCAGTGTGAAACTAAAAAGAATGGAATTGGCATTTAAAGACACCCAGAATCCCCTGGACCCTGACAGTTTTTTATTGATCCTGCAAAATAAGTGTTTAGGGAACATTTGTAACTTAAAGTTAGGGTTAGGGTTATGAATATAATTGATATATAGAATTGTTAAGAAGTGTAAATGTTTACATTACATATTCATGGATTGTATGCAAGTTTCAGTTCTATATTCGGTTTGGAAACCGTTTTTTTTTCTATTTGTGTACATGAAAGGTATACATCTATACAATATCTTCACTATTAAAGATAAACGCATTTTTATTTTCGGCATTGTGAAAGCACATTGGTATTACCTATGTGTATCTTTAAAAGTTTTAAATTCTTAAAGGTTCTTTACTGATCTTGCAAAATAAGGTTTTAGTGAACATTTGTAACATAGAGTTAGGGTTAGCCACTGGGTAAGGGTTACATCTTACACAAGGGTTACACAAGTGCCGGAATGAGGTCAAGGACTCTGCTGTTTTGACTTCGGTGGTGGAATGACCTGCCCACCAAAGTCAAAACCGCAGAGTCCTTGACCTCATTCCGGCGCTTACTCAAGACGCATCTCTTCCGACCGCACTTGTAATATTAGTCCTCTATCTCTGCTAGATAGCACTTCAGCTTATTATGCTCCTCTCGTTCTTGAATGTTTTCCTCCTTGCTCCCTTTCCTGTAGCCCTAGTCTGTAACCCTACATCTTGACAGTACTTAGCTTTCACCGTCCAGGATGTAGGAAGTCTTTTACTGTACTTGTGTAAATTGTAATTGGAATTTTTAAAATGTATTTTGAATTGCGATATTTTTTTGCTAAATTGAATTTGTAATGATTGATGCCTTGTACTTCTCTGTATTTTTGCACTTATGTTGTAAGTCGCCCTCGATAAGGGCGTCTGCCAAGAAATAAAAATAATAAAATAATAATCTTCAACAGTAAGTTTATTCATGTTCATTTTTCTCTTCAATGTTAAAGAACAGAATTAACCAGCTCACCACAAAGGAACATGGTAGGTGCTATTGCAACATGGATTACACAAATACATTGAAATCCAAGTTTGCAGTGGTCTTTGGGCCATTGCGTGGTGATCCAGATCACTTCAGCACGAATTTTGAAGTGGTCTGGACTACAACTCCAGGGACTACTGTGCAGTGGTCCAGACCTCAGAAACTGTATGCATATGAACATTGAAGTAGGCATCATAACTGTAGCCAATACTTTGTGGTTAAAATACTTAATTTAATCCCTGTATTGTACGGAATAATAATAACTCTAAAACATAAGAGAAGGGCCTGAGAATAAATACAATACACAATAGACTAGAACCCTTAGAATATAACAATATGAACATCTTCATGATTAGTATGATTGTAGTTTGGATGATATATTAATGCATGTTGATAACATATTTTACAGAAAATGGGATTTAGGAATTGTGTCAAAGAACTAAAAGAATTGTCTTAGGGACCACTGCTCCCTTTTTCCAGACCAATGTGTAGCCCACTTTTCTTTTAAATTATGTTTAAAACAAAATTGAGGAAGCAGTGGTTACTTCTGAATCAAACATATTGACCCCCTCACTCAATCTGTAAATCCTGCAGCAAACATTGGAATATGCATAGATATTTGCTCAGACTGGTATAAATGTCCCTAATAAATAACCAAGTACCATTTTTGTTGTTTCAAATGTGCCCAACATCTTACCAGTATATGTGCTTTTAGTATGTCACCAACGTTCCTTAATTCGTTTTACAAATGTTCCCTGTATGATATGAATGTTCCCTAAGCATGTGACGAATGTTCCCTAGTTTATGTTACAGATGTGCCCTAGCACTTCTCGCTCTCTCTCTGTCTCTCCCTCTCTCTCTCTCTCTCTCTCTCTCTCTCTCTCTCTCTCTCTCTCTCTCAATTCAGTGCATTTGTATTGTCAAAGCAATTGGACATGCAAACATACATACATACATACATGCATACATAGAAACATACATACGTACATATGGAAAATAAACAACATCATTATAAATCACAATAAGATGTAATAAAGTACAGAAAAACAAAATGTAATAAAATGTGATCTTTAATACACACAAATATGTATGGCTGGTCGGAAGCGTCTTGGACTCGGGTTCCTCTTCATTACTTATAATTCTTTTGCCTTTTGCTAAAGCTTTCCATGGAGGGGAACGTGGATGAGTTTGTACCATTCTTGGGAGGCTCTGCCTTGTTGGGGCGGAGCTGTGATCCAGGTGAACAGCAGATCGGGCATAGGTGGGCATGTGGGCGGAGGAGGAGGAAGGCCGGTCAAGCAAATAAGCTTGCTAAGGTACGCAGCAGCAGCAAACAGCCCCCCCATCCAGCCAGCCAGGCAGTCTGGCTGGCAGTGACTGAGTGGTTGACAGACGGCAAGCAACGGAATGCACATGCTCTGTGATGTCATAACAGTCAGCTCAGAGAGAGGTTCGTGATGTCATCGCTGAGCTGGCTGGCTCTGTGTGTCTTGCTGGCTGTTTGTGTCTGTGAGAGAGAGAGAGAGATAGAGTGTGTGTGTGTGTGAGTGGGTGGGTGGTTGTGCTAGTGTCTGTCTGTCTGTCTCTCTCTGTCTTTCAATTCAATTCAATTCAAGGGTGCTTTATTGGCATGACAAACAGTTTTCTCTGTCTCTCTCTCTCGCTCTGTAGATGCATCATAGGGAACATATGTAACAATCTCTCTTCTTGTTTACCAAAAATGTTTATGAACGTATTTCAAGTGGGGTTTGCCTTGGTTGGAAACGTTTTAAGATTATTTATGAAGTGTAAATAGGATTTGTCTAAATTCTCCGTAGTTTTCAATGTATGTGCCATTCAGTAGCGTTCATGTTACAGATGTGTCCTATGCAGTGGTTTGGTCAATAAAATGTAAGTAAAACTTTATTTTAGCAATTAAAGAGGGGATCAAATGCAAATAGATGGTCCTAACTAATTATCTAATTTACCAAAAACTTTTAAAATTAGGTCTTGCGAAGCTGCAAGAAATGCTGTATAATCGTATGTGTGTTCATACACCAGCTGCTAAAGTCTGATAGCTTTTGAAGACTCTGTATAGGACGTTGAAGAATGTGTTTTGTGATAATTATATAATGTTTTATATTAATATTAGCATTAGACTGAGTTTTGTATACAGACTGAGCAGATTAGATTTAGAAGGACAAGTAAAGTGTCAACAAGGTCGATTTGTTAGAAACTACTTTCAGTAATGAAAGATTACACAGTGCCGAAATAGCCTACAGATGTCTGCTGTAAATTTGTTTATGACTTAACCGTTTCTCCAGATAGGCAGGAATTGTTTCTGTTAATGGGCGATTGACACTAGGTAAATGACGACCGTGGGATCACATCTTCCTAGTGCACATCAAAGACAGACATCTGCTTTGGATCCATCACCTCTTCACGGGAGGACAGATCGTAAAACGGACCCAGACCAATATCTTCTGATTGGATGAACGGCCATAAGATGTTATGTCATTTTTCCTATAAAGTTGTACTCATGTTTGTAAACATTAAGCCTCACTGAAGGAGTTATTCCTGACGTGGGGTTTCCGAGCGGCTCGATTGATGTTCTGTTTGCTTTATCTCCATGACTTCTCTACTTATTTCTGACACGGTTCTACAACTTGGCATAACGAATGAGGATCTGAACTTGCCTCCACTCCCGGGACCAAAATACGGGTGAGTAGCTTTAAAAATGACCACCCTGTATATTTAATTTTGATCTCGGGATTTTGTGAGGTTCTCAGATTGTAATTTAAAGAGAACTTGTGGAGAGGTAGAGGTAAAACAAACAGAAAGGTTGACTGTACAGCGGAGGATCACAGTAGGGTGAACTCCAGGTAAGATAGATCTGCGGGGAGAGATGCCAAGGGAACCGAAAGGTACGACGAGGCCTGCTGAGCCCCAGGTTAAGCAAGGAAACCCTTGTACACCAGGGCCAGAGTTAGTGGCAGTCAATAACCAGACGGAACCAGAGGTACATAAAGTCCAGCAATATAGCCCCATCGTTGGCAAAGATAGGATTGGCATAATGGCGTTAAATAAGTGTCTGTATATGAATTCCTACAAGTTTTAATTGTTAAACTTAAAATGGTAAAGGCAAGATAAAAAAACGACAAAGTTTCTATAATTCTTTGTCTGAATAATAAGAATTTAGAGAAGAAATTGATCATAATAGATCAAGAAAACACCAAAGTAGTGTATTTCAAAGATTATTTTACATCTGATTTTTAATAATAACAATATAACGAATTAATAAATGCTAAGGGCTGTTTGAGACACTGCAGGGTCAACAAAACACGCCACTAATCTAATATCTGAATTATCTTTGGATTTTAATCTGTATGTGCTTTGTGTGTTTATGTATATATATAGTCTGAAGGTTATGTAAGGTAAATGTCTGTTTTGTACGCTTTGTATTTTTAATATTGTGCATAGTACAGAATAAGACTAAGAAGGGAAGTCACCAATAATTTCAGAATTATATTTACAATTACGCAGTTATTGATGTTTTAACAACAGATTAATGAGGATTTAGACATTTAACTGTATACAGAGTGCATAAAGCATCAGCAATTAGAAATGAATAATGTATCTATTATTAGAATAATGTTAAAGTAATACAAAACATACACTAAATACATAGATTAATAATACTAATAAAGTAAATAAATAGTAATGGTGTCCTCTAAGACTCAGAAGAACAATAATTTGTTTGTTAAAAATCATATTATGGAGAAATTCTGTAAAGTCAAATTAAAGGAAACTAAAGGCTGGAATCCACAGGAGCAGCAGAATGTAAACAGTATAGTGACATATTATAGTCTTATTTTAGAAAATATTTGGTTATTGGTGCATAGCATAAAATACCTGAAATAAAATTTAAAATTAGACCTTGCATTTAAGATGAGTGAATTAGTCAAAAGGTAAGAATTTTAAGGATACTACAGAAATATTAAATATAAGCATTGAATAAGTGAGCTAAAATTAGTATTGCATAATTTTGAAGGAGAAAATAAAACATAAAAATACTATTAGAATGAGTTTTACCAACCAGAAATAAAAAAAAATTATGTTAAAAATTGAATTAGAGCTAATTTTTGAAATGGAAATCTGAGGATACAGTGAAATTTGGTGAAGATATAAATATCTATCTATAATAAATAATATAATAATATAATACATCTATCTATAATACATAGATAACCAGATACTCCAGGAAATTAAAGGTGTGGTCATTTGGTAGCTGTGAGTTCCACAATGAAGAGTTTTTGAAATCCCCAGATATAAGATCCCTAAATACAAGTTGTAGGTAAGAAATGAACTATTGATCAGTTCAATCTGGCTTTGGGAACAGTTCTTCTGAACATGTACCGGTGTAGATTGGACTTCAATAGGAGGAAGTGACACAATAAAGACATATATGAGCCGTGCAGGCGGACAGTCTTAGTGCCCACACAGGCTCTTCATTGGGGAAATCATTGACTGAACACATTTTCTTTGAAAATTTGTTTTCCTGAGGTATCTGGGAATCATTATTGAAATCAATTAAAATGCTTATTTTCTAAAAATATATTTTATTAGGAAAATATCTTAATTTATTAACTCAAATAATGGAGCGAAATATGTGTATAAATAGTAATAATACATGTCAATAAATATAACTTGAATTGTCTAGTAAGAAATTAGGAAAGGAGAAAGAACAGCTGTTAGGATACAGAGTGATGTTTTCAGAGGGGCGTTGGGGCAGTGAAAGTGTCTGTGAGGTCAGCTCCCCACTGAGAGAGATAAGAGAGCTGCCTTGTAACTAAATACAGATGTACTACTACAAACCAAGCAACATTGTCAACCGACAGTAATGTTTTGGGAAATCGAGAATAGTAACATTACTAATGCTAATAATACTGATGTTGATACAGATGAATAGAAAAATAACTACTATTATCTGTCTTCACAGGAACCAGCAACAATGAATTTCCCTCACATTTAGTCCACAGGTTCCCTACTCACATGCCATGACACATCAGTGCATAGTCTCCCCTCTCACATTGGCCTCCGCTCTAAGTGCTGCAGCCCATAATCCGTCCTCATGGCCACTGATGCCAGCGTGTGTGGACGGACAGGAGGGAGGGGGATGGTGGAAACATACGATGCTTACCATACTCTGGTAAAAGTAATAAACCAACTAACTCTGCTGATTCCAATTGACAACAGGAGGGTGGCGATGTCCAGGAATAGACAGACAGATTATTAACAATGCATTTCTGATTGATTTCAGGTGCTGAAAATAACAATTTTATTTTTGATGAAAAGGCCTGAAGAAACAATATGGAAATAGATTGGGAAGAAACATGAATAGTCATACAACTCCAACCTCTTTTAAATCTAAGCACAAGGATACAGAGTCTGGTGGGGCTATGGGCATTTCATGAACTATCCTTTCCATAGTTTATTAGAGTGACTACTGGATTGAAAGAATTGTGCTGTTTGGATGTGTGACTGAAGTGTGAAATGATATGTGATGTTTCAATGTGATGTAAGTGGATACACACTGAATAATGCTACTATGGTGTATTGTATTATTGTATATGGGAATTGAGTGAAAAAATAGTTCTAAAAAAATGTATGTGATAACAAAGCCAATGCTTTTTAATGAACGAATAATACATATTTAAAAAAAAAAAGGTTTTATTGCATAATAAGTCTATTGGGCGATAGAATTGGCTTTAGAGCAGTGCCAATTTGGTTCTAACTTTTGGGAAATATAACTATTTACTTCTCCCGGTTTTGTATTCCTATTTTGCAAAACCGTTTTTAGGTGCTCAAGTCTATCTGAATCAAAAGTCCCATCTTCTGGAAACCTTAACTTTCTGTCACCTATTGTCCAGTCAAACCACTTGTGCACATCGCGCACATCTTCACTCCATAGTTATCATACATATATCTGACATGTGAACCTTTGGGTGGCGGGTCACCCGTTTTACTGGAGCCGTTACCACGCATTTTCTATGTAACGTTTTGTACAAGCACACAAAATAATAACAAAATGACAGGGGAGAAAAGAAAAAAAAGTAAAAATAAATAAAAATATAACAAAACACAAATTAAAATAAATCCTATATATGAATAATAACAAACATGTTTTTCAATATGTTTGCATTTATATAACTTGTATATAACTTCATGACGTTTCTTCATTTACCATTTATGGTTCTACAAAACACGTGCATTTATATTATCACCGGCATATCAGATATTGAACAATTTTTTTTTTTCTAATTGTAGGTCAAACCTACCCTGCAGTTTTTCAGACACACTTTTGTGTACGGGAACCCAAACAGGAAGACACAGTCCTGTTTCTTCACAAACAAGAAAACACAGTCAAGTTCATGGCAACCCAGGTTAAATAGGAAGACACAGTCCTATTACTTCATAAACAAGAAGACACAGTCAAGTCTATGGTAACACTAAGAAACTTTGTTTCTTAACAATCAAGAAAACATTTCCTGCCTCAAGTAATTGATATAAGGCAAGCAACAAGGTTTAATAAAATATAGATTGCGTTACCTGATCGTCAGAGGGCCAGGCGAGCAGACAAGTGAAAGCAAAGCACCGCAGTAGGGAATTTTTCAAAAAGGTTCCTTTACCTTTTTCTATTTTGCTGGCGCGGTTTTGCTGGTCACTGGTCTGGCCATTCCAGTCCTCTCTGTTAGGGTTAGCAATCCCATCCTCGTCGCCATGTAATGTGGAAGAAAAACCATCTTCAATCAGGTTGGAACGTTCGTTGCAATGCCTTTAATACACGCAGCGTGGAGAGGAACAGTGAATCAAGAAGATCCCAAAGTCGCTCTGCCTTCATTTAAAAGTCAGAGGCTTTTATACACAAAAAACAAAGATCTGGTTACAATCACAGAGTCATTACTATATTATCATTAGAGAGTTAGCTAAGCAGAATATATATCAGAGTTCATAGGTCAACACATGGATTAGGGGGCAGGCACTTCAATCGTACTGTTTGACATTGTCTCCAAGGTTCTCATCTTAAATAACGAACAGAAAACAAGCTACCTTCTGGCATGTCCTCCTGGCTTGACCTTATCTTTCTTAAGTATACAAGAGAGTAGAATTGATATGAGGGAAAGAATTCTAACTTTCCTTCCACAGTGCCCAACACCTACCAGTATGTCCTTTTAGTATGTCACAAAGGTTCCCTAATTAGTTTTACAAATGTTCCCTGTATGTTATGAATGTTCCCTAGTTTATGTTACAGATGTGCCCTAGCACTTCTATCTCTCAATTCAGAGCATTTGTATTGGAGGGGAACGTGGATGAGTTTGTACCATTCTTGGGAGGCTCTGCCTTGTTGGGGCAGAGCTGTGATCCAGGTGAACAGCAGATCGGGCAGAGCTGGGCATGTTGCCGGAGGAGGAGGAAGGCCGGTCTAGCAAATAAGCTTGCTAAGGTACGCAGCAGCAGCAAACAGCCCCCCATCCAGCCAGCCAGGCAGTCTGGCTGGCAGTGACTGAGTGGTTGACAGACGGCAAGCAACGGAATGCACGTGCTCTGTGATGTCATAGCAGTCAGCTCAGAGAGAGGTTCGTGATGTCATCGCTGAGCTGGCTGGCTCTGTGTGTCTTGCTGGCTGTGTGTATGTGTGTGAGTGTGAGAGAGAGAGATTTTTTGATTTTTAACACCTTTATTTTACTAAAAAAAACAATTAAAACAAACTAGAAACACATAAAAGACATGAAAAAAACTCCCGACATAAAAACACAACCTATTCTAAAAACGCTCAATAAAAACCACTACACACGTGCTACCTATAAAATATTCAAGTGAATTAAACCAGTTGGTTTAAATGTCCAAAGTCAATGGCACAGAGGGCCGCCCCGACCCCCCACATCTGCAGAAAAGTGTCCAGGTCTCCCGTCAGGCTGTAGAAATTGTAATCCAGTCGCACTCTGGAGCTTACGAGAGACCAGAAGAGGGAGAGTGCACACTGTTGCTGCACCCGCTAAGTCTGACTTCTCCTACTGCTCAGGATAGACAGCTTAGCCTGCCCCACTAGAAAGTTTGCTAACTGACAAACATGTCTGTGGCGCTGCATGTACTGGACTCCCAAAATAAACACAGAGCGTGAGAAAAGGAGGCCCAGCTGCTTGAACAGGCTCTCCAGTGCAGTGAACAGCAGCTCTAATCTAGGGCAGTGACAGAAACAGTGAAAAAGTGTCTCTCTCTCCCCGCAGTAGGGGCAGGTGTCGCTCACTCTGGGGTCCAGTGTATGTGCAAAAGAGTTTGTTGCGATGACGCCATGCAGAAGCCATGCAGAAGCGGGGGCTTGTTCAGGCTCCTCCAGGCCGGGCAGGCATCTTCCCCCAGAGCCAGGTGCTCCCTCCAGGGGGTGTCAGGGAGGTGCTGCAGCTGCTGATGGTGCAGCTCCCTCACACTGAGCTGATTGAGCTCCTGACGATGAGCTGTGGAGACAGGCACACTACACAAACTATGAAGCGACAGTAGGCGGCCTGATGAGCTAGGGGGGACTGAGAGACACAGACAAACAAGGGGAAAGACGGTGTCAGGATCCTTGGGCCAGCAGTGCTGCGTGAGAGCCTGGAAAAGCCGCTCCATAGCGCCTATGGGAAGGGCGTTCTGTACTGCCCAGAGATATCTGGTTACGACTCTCAGTGACCTCATACCCAGCCTGGCAGCCAGGCTGTCGGCACCAACCCACTGTCCCCTGTTAAAATCCAACAAATCCCTCAGCCGGATCACGTCGACCTTAAGCAGGACTGACCTGAGGCTACTGGAGAGCAGGAGTGGACAGCTAAAACCGGGGTTATACAGCAGTGGCTCCTCTAACAGCCAATACAGACTGCTGCCCCCCAGCTCCCTACCCAGGGAGAAGCGCTGCCACACCTCTAAAACAGTACAATAAAAAACAGACAGGGACGGAAGTATATTGGGACGTGTCTTATGTAAAAACATGTGTCTGTCATAACAAGTGTCCAGGGCGGGAGACACTGGGGATCTGGAGGGTACAGGAGCCTCTGAGCTGCCTGCAGCCGAAAGGCACTCAGCCTGCTTAACAGATCTACCAACCCCTGTCCCCCCTCCTGGAGCGGCAGGTACAGCACTGCTTTGCGCACCCAGTGCAGCCCGTCCCAGAAGAAATCCAGGAGCAGGGTCTGTATCTGGGACACCAGGGCCTGTGGGGGGTCCAGACATGCATAAGTGTGCCAGAGCATGGAGGCCACCAAGATATTAATAACAATTGCTCTCCCCCTAAAGGAGAGCTGGGGCAGCAGCCAGTGCCATGCCCTCAACCGGCCCTGTACCCTCTCCAGCAGGCCAGCCCAGTTCTCCTGCGTCTCCCCCAAAGTCACACCCAGCACCCGAGGGCCTGAGAGAGACCACTGCAGCCCCGCAGGGAGGGCAGGGGGTGCAGAAACCTCCCACACCTGAACCTGATGAGCGCTGCTCTTGCCCCAGTTGACCCTGGCTGAGGAGGCCCTGCTGAACTCCTCCAGACACTCCCACAATGACCTGGACGTCTCGCTGGCCAGACTGTGTGTCTCAGCAGCATAGGCCGACACCCTTGGGTGACAAAGGATGGACAGCCCGGCTAGCAGCCTGTGCAGCAGGGGCTCGATAGAAAGGGAGTATAGCATCCCTGACAGACTGCAGCCCTGTCTGATGTCTCAATGGATGGGGATAGGCTCACTCAGGCCACCATTGATCTTCAGCACAATAAACACATGACAGTACAGCAGCTGAATAAATTCTACGAACCGCGGGCCGACACCTACTGCTCTCAGCACCTGAAACAGGCACTGCGGCCGTCATGATGTCTCTGAGCCGCTTAGCCAGAGCCTTAGACAGGATCTTATAGTCCTGACACAGCAGCGCCACTGGCCTCATGTTCACAATGGAGGACAGATTCCCCTTCTTGGGCAGCAGGGTCAGAATAGCTCTACGACAGCTAATGGGCAGCAGCCCAGCTCACAGTCCCTCCTGCAGCACTGAGAGCAGGTCCGGGCCCAGCTCAGTCCAAAACTCTGAGAAAAACTCCACAGTGAGCCCATCCAGCCCCGGTGCCCAGCCCTTATTGAGCTCTTGCATTGCGCAGGTCAGCTCTGCCAGATTTAGAAGGGCCTCCAGCCCCTTGACCCCATCCTGTGGGAACTTAGGCAGACCCTGCAGAAACTGCTGCTGCTGCTCCAGGCTGCCCGGCTCTGCGGAGTACAGCTCCCTATAGAACTGGGCGGCATGACTACACATCTCTTGCCCATCCTGCAGCACGCGGCCCTCAGCCGTCCTCAGGCAGAGCATCACCCTGCTCTGCTGCCGCCTGCATTCCAGCCCAAAGAAGAACTTGATGGGCGCATCCATCTGTGTCAGGCTCTGGAACTGCGAGCGCACCATTGTTCCTCGAGCCCGCGTCCTTAGCAGCTCTGACAATGCCTGCTGCATAGCTTTGAGGTCCTCTAATGCCCCTGAATCTCCAGAGTCCAAGGCTCGGTGGAGCACCTGAATCTCTCCTTCTAACTCCTTCTTAGATTCATTCAAGCTGTCAGTCCTATGCTCAGTGTACTTCTGGCAGAAGAGCCTGGTCTGAACCTTGCCAATGTCCCACCACTGTCTCAGGGAGGCAAACCTAGGGCGCTCTGATCTCTGCCAAAAGAAAAGAAAAGAATTACAAAAAATCCTGTCCTGCAGCAAGCTATTATTGAAAAGCCAGTAGGCACTGCGCAGCCGGACAGGAGGCAGGGTGACACTCACAGTGATGAGACATTGGTCAGTGGTCAGGTGGGGGTGATATGGAAGCCACCGATCAGATTGACATGATGTCTAAAGGTATAAAATCTATCCAGCCTGGCTTGCGACATAATGCTAGAACCCGGCCTCACCCAGGTGTACTGTTTCACCTTTGGGTTGGCATTCCTCCTGACATCGACCAGATTGTGCAACTGTGTATTACCTTCCAGCTGTTTTGCCGACTGTGGACTGGGCTCCAAATGATTCCTATCTAATCTATAGTCCACAGTACAGTTCCAATCACCCCCCCAAAACCAGGATCTCCTCAGCCCCACAGTCTGCTAGTGCTTTGCTGAGCACCGAAAACACTGACAGTCTGTCTCTCACAGCATTGGGGGCATAAATATTAATAAACACTGTAGCATTATGTTGGGTGTATTTTTATAAGAGCATTTTAGCTCTGAGCTGAAGCACTGACCTCTCCCCCCAAAGTTATCAGATTTTCATAACTCATCAGCTTGGAGCTGGTTTACATCAAAGTGACAGTTTTGGGGAGGATGGCACCACAAATAGGCCGAATAGATTGGAATCCTGCTGTGGGATGTCTGGAGAAGTGGGCCTGTAGGTAATATAACTCTTTAAACTGGAAATCCAATCTCACAAACTCAAGAACCAATCACCTATTGATCTGACAGGCGTATACAGGACAGCACACGGTCTCTCTATCTCTCTCTCTCTCTCTCTCTCTCTCTCTCTCTCTCTCTGTCTCTCTCTCTCACCTGAACCAGAAACTCGCTGCCACAGCTCAACCTGAACCAGAACCAGAAACCAACTAAGTCTTTGCCGGCAACAGAAGAGTTAAACTGGGAGAAGGAGATTGAGCCATACGAGGAATTCTTTTAAAGGACTTTATCAAATAAAGAATTTGACAGACTGCGCTGCCCGCCAGTGCCCACCTGATCAGTGGAGTTTTACAGCTGGACAATTGACTAAGTCGACTGTATACGAAAGTGTCAGTCATTTAAATAGCTACTGAGTCTTAAGAAACTCGATCCTTGGAACGAACAGGGCCCTGCTTTCCTCAAAGACTTTGTCTTCAAGTAACTATGGTGGAAACCCTGCATACAAAGAAGATTTTGTGCACAACCTTGGAGCCTTCAAACCACTGGAAAATCGGTTTGGAAAAGACTCTACATTCGAGAAACCCCAACTTCCAGGTGCATCGACTGAGTGGAAGTTCTTGGACAAAGCCGAACCGGACTGCCTTTGTTCCAAACCACACGGACCTCGTGCCGTGTGCTGTTATCTGAGCCCGAAGCCAGAGAGGCCTCTCTGCGACGAAGTTCAGATAAGTTTAACAGTTTGGAGTTCATGATTCATGACATTTGAGAAATAAATTAGAAATGTTAATCTGTGATTCATAACTCTAGAATGTGTAATAACATTTAGTTTTCTTCAATATAAATGTGTGTTGCATTAAACTGTTTTGTTGATCATTTTAGAAATAAAATCTGTCAACGCCGAGAAATATCTTCTCATTCCTGTTTAACTGTTTAGTCTGAAATTGACACAAGTTAATAGACATTAGATTATTGGTGGCCCTGCCTATCCTTAATCATTGAATAATAATCAGTTAAGGGAAATTGTGGTAACAAGTAATGATAGGATCTTTCTCGGCACCTACGTAAATGAGACTGATATATACATAACGAGAAGTTACCTGACATAAATACTATCCTGTGTAGTTATTTAATGTCTGACTGACAATACTAATGAGAGACTCGCCTTCGTCTTACTAACCGGTATTGTGGTCAATGTGTTTATAACCTTTTTTGTTTAACCATTTGTGTGATATCATATGCGATCACATGGTCTTTGATTTGGTCAAGGAAGTGATTTGTCTTTGAGTTGTTGATCTAGAGATGAATGTTAATTAGTTTTGCCCTTTTGTATAATTAGTGTAGTGCTACATTTAGTCTTTGTTTTTGAATAAATTTGACAATTTATATCTTTAGAATTGGAGTCTGCGTCCAATTTTTACAGAAATTGAGTTCTACAAGATTCCAGGATTCGTGATAAGGTGATACTATAAATTCACTTCTTGAATTGAAATTTATAAGTGTGCCTTACGCTACAATAAACAGAACTATTATTTTGAAAGTGTGCAATTTGTAGCCGAAACTGAAGCACACCGGAGCCCCAGAGCACAGACGGAACAGAGTCGGATAAGCTATCAAAGATAATAACTAATAACACAAATAGACACAGACAATAATAACAACGGTGGTGACAGCACCGCCGTGAAGCCAAATAACCAAGCAATAATAATTGTTAATAAACAATTGTAAGAGAATTTTGAATGCTCGTTTTTTCAGTCAATCTAAATAAATAGTTGAACTGAAAACTCATAGGTCAATTGGTTTCTCTTTTAAGATTCTTTTTAGAGGGAAGATGTGGTCAAGTCACAGATGTGCAATAATCATTTATTTTGACAAAAATAGGAAACTAATATCATTCAATTATATTACTGAAAATAAGTAATTTTAAGCTTCTGCTGGATTACAGTAAGAAACAGATAATACCCATTTTCTTC
This sequence comes from Amia ocellicauda, assembly GCF_036373705.1. Lineage (NCBI taxonomy): Eukaryota > Metazoa > Chordata > Actinopteri > Amiiformes > Amiidae > Amia > Amia ocellicauda. The sequence continues at coordinate 42,287,411 of NC_089855.1, read as the reverse complement.
TTTCTCCTCACAGTACAGCTTATAGGCCAGTCTGGTCAGGCAGGAAGCAGTGTGTCTCTCTCTGTCTCTCCTCTCCAGCTCAGTCTTATCGTTGCAGGATGAAGAAGTTAAGAGAACTCAAATTCTCGTTGTTTTCCCTTTTATAAGGTTTCCTTCCATCCAATAGCATTTTGCCACCACCATGACGTGTCTTATGCTAAAGTAATCTAGAAGTGGGGGGTCATTTTGAATTTGGCTAAGAGCCAATCAGAGGACAGGTCCCTTTTGGTCTCTGGTCATAAAGATAGGGTTACCAGGGCTACCAGGGGATATCAGGGGCTACCAGATGAAAGGGAGGAGGTCTGTTTCCTCTACCAAACCAGATGGTATAGAATTTCCCATAGAAAAATACATTCTAACAAATAATATCTTACAGTACAAAACAGGGATTAAATTAAGAATTTTAACCACAATGTATTGGCTACAGTTATGATGCCTACTTCACTGTTCATATGCACACAGTTTCTGAGGTCTGGACCACTGCACAGTAGTCCCTGGAGTTGTAGTCCAGACCACTGCAAAATTCGTGCTGAAGTGATCTGGATCACCACGCAATGGCCGAAGGACCACTGCAAACTTGCATTTCAATGTTTTTGTGTAATCCATGTTGCTATAGCACCTACCATGTTCCTTTGTGGTGAGCTGGTTAATTCTGTTCTGGGAAATCCACAATCCTGCAGGTTTAATAAGTCTCTCTACACATCAGTCCCTGAGTACCTTCAACCAATGGTAATTTTGACCAATTAAGCCCAAGAATTGAGTCGATTAAGTTTTCAAGGACTACCCAGTAAAGACGTGAACTCATGACTAGGTCACACTGTGAGCTCTCCAGAGCAGACATTACACTGAGCTCAGTGTGAGCTCACTTAGCGCTTTTCCACCGACATGGTGCCGGTGCTGGAGCCAGAGCCGCTGCTCGGCCTGGGATCCAGCTGATCTTTTTGTGAACTGTCCCGTTTTTCCACCGGTTTTGGAATCGAACGCTGACGTCACTGGATGTGGGCATTCCCAAGTGTGGAGTAGAAGTGGAGAAACACAGCAATAATAATCGGCACCGAGGCGACTGTGTCTTTAACATCACAATCAAACTCATACTGCGTCTATGGCAAATCGTAACCCTAATGTTACATATGTTCCATAAATATGTGTTTTGCAGAATACACAAGCAAACGTTATGCAATATCAGCATTTTATCGACACACATAATAGATCTTATTGTTCTTTAACATTGATGAGAATAATTAACAAGAATTAATTTACTGTTGAAGATGTAACCCTTACCCAGTGGCTAACCCTAACTCTATGTTACAAATTTTCCCTAAACACTTATTTTGCAAGATCAATAAAAAACCTTTAGGAATTTTAAACTTTTAAAGATACACATAGGTAATACCAATGTGCTTTAACAATGCCGAAAATAAAAATGTGTTTATCTATAATAGTGAAGATATTGTATAGATGTATATCTTTCATATACACAAATAGAAAAAAAAAACAGTTTCAAAACCGAATATAGAACTGAAACTTTCACACAATCCATGAAAAATTGAATTTAAACATTTACAGTTCTTAGCAATTCTATATATCAATTATATTCATAACCCTAACCCTAACACTAACCCTTACTTTAAGTTAAAAATGTTCCCTAAACACTTATTTTGCAGGTTCAAAAAAAAACTGTCAGGATTTTTTAAACTTTTACTGACACACATAGTTAAAAGCAATGTGTTATAACTTTACCACAAATCATAATCCGTATATCTTTAATTGTTTTGACATTATTAAGATATAATGCATCTTTCACATAGGGAACATTTGTAACATGATAGGAAAAACAAACAAATGATGTAACTTTGAAAATATTCAATATTACAGCATACAATTTGTCAGGCTTTATGATAGAATTTATGACATAATCTGTAAAAATCAAGCAAACAGCATTTGGTGTTCACGAGAAAAAAAAAATGAGATCAAAGCTATCAGACTTTAGCAGCTGGTGTATAAACACACATACGATTATACAGCATTTTTTGCAGCTTCGCAAGACCAAATTTTAAATGTTGTTGGTAAATTTGATAATTAGTGCGGACCCTGTATTTGCATTTCATCCCCTCTATAATTGCTAAAATAAAGTTTTACTGACATTTTATTGACCTTACCACTGCATAGGACACATCTGTAACATGAACGCTACTGAATGGCACATATATTGAAAACTACGGAGAATTGAGACACATCCAATTTACACTTCATAAATAATCTTAAAACATTTCCAATCAAGGAAAAACCCACTTTAAATACGTTCATTCACATTTTTGGTAAACAAAAAGAGAGATTGTTACATATGTTCCCTATGATGCATCTACAGAGCGAGAGACAGAGACAGAGAGAGAGACAGAGACTAACACAGCCACCCAATCACACACATACACACACACACACACACTCTATCTCTCTCTCTCTCTCTCACACACACACATACACACAGCCAGCAAGACACACAGAGCCATCCAGCTCAGCATTGATATCACATGACAAACCTCTCTCTTAAGCTGACTGCTATGACATCACAGAGCATGTGCATTCCGTTGCTTGCCGTCTGCCAACCTCTCAGTCACTGCCAGCCAGACTGCCTGGCTGGCTGGATGGGGGGGCTGTTTGCTGCTGCTGTGTACCTTAGCAAGCTTATTTGCTTGACCGGCCTTCCTCCTCCTCTACCCACATGCCCACCTATGCCCGATCTGCTGTTCACCTGGATCACAGCAAAACCCCAACAAGGCAGAGCCTCCCAAGAATGGTACAAACTCATCCACGTTCCCCTCCATGAAGAGGAACCCGAGTGCAAGACGCTTCCGACCAACTATACATATTTGTGTGTATTAAAGATCACATTTTATTACATTTTGTTTTCCTGTACTTTATTACATCTTATTGTGATTTATAATTGTATTGTTTCTTTTCCATATATATGTTTGTATGTATGTATGTATGTATAAATGTATGTTTGAATGTCCAATTGCTTTGACAATACAAATGCACTGAATTGAGAGAGAGAGACAGAGACAGAGACAGACAGACACAGAAGACAGACAGACAGGCACTAACACAGCCATCCACCCACCCACTCTCACACACACACACACACACACACACACTCTCTCTCTCTCTCTCTCTCTCTCTCTCTCTCTCTCTCTCTGCATGCTGGGAGTTTATAGGGGAAGTCAGTGATGGTGGGAGGTTTGTTTGGAGAGAGTGTGTGTGTGTGTGTTTTTACTACTCTTTTTCTTTCCTTTTCTTGTTTTTTTATAGATACTTTTAATCGTTTGTTGGTTTTAAACGATTCGGGTTTAGGGGGTTGTTTTTCGATTTAGATCAGCATGGCGTTGCGGGCAGGGAGACCCCCCCCTTCATTTAATTACGAAACGCTGACCCGAAAGCATAGGTTTATACTCGTGTCCCAGGAGTAGGTGTCGGTAGAGGACTGTGCGATGGAGATCCGAAGGAAGGTCGGCTTCCAGAACATCGTCTCTGCGGCTCGAATGAATAAGGGCATCGTGGTTTTCCTGAATTCTGAGGCGCTGGTGAAGGATGTGATGGAGGAGGGGGTCACAGTGAAGGGGACCTTCCTGCCCACGCTCCCTCTGGCCACCCCGGCTGTAAAGGTGGTTACTTCCAATGTGCCCCCCTTCCTGAGCAACGATCTGCTGGCGGGGGATCTGAGTCGCTATGGCCGGCTCACCTGCGCCATTAGGAGGGTGCTGCTGGGCTGCAGCGCCCCGGAGCTGAAACACGTCCTCTCTTACCGTAGACAGGGTTTCATGGTGCTGGCGGATGGCGCCGATGAGTTAAGCCTGTCTCTGAAGTTTAAGATCGAGGGGTTAGTGTACGTGGTGTTCATGTCAACTGATACCATGAGGTGTTTCAGGTGTAGGGCGCAGGGGCACATCAGTCGCTCTTGCCCTCAGGGAGAGGCTCCGGTGGCCGGGCGAGAGGAAGGTGAGGAGCAGGCAGGGCCGTCTGGTGTCGGCTCTGCCGTCCGGGGGAGCGATGAGGGGGAGGCGGTGGCAAACGCTACTGGCCTCTGTGAGGACAGAGTAGGGGAGCCTAATGGGGAAGCTGCTAGCAGTGAGAATGCAGAGCAGCCACGGGCTCAGTTAGCCGAGGAGGGAGCTGCTGTTGCTGCTGATGCGTCCGCCACCAAGACTGAACACTTAGCCAGTGATGATGGGTTTAAAGTGCCCAGGAAAAGACAGCAGAAGCAGTCTGCCCCGTCTTCTGAGGCCGTTGATACAGTTGTCTAAAAAGGTGAATATTGCGAGGACGGCTGGTGAGGAGGATCCCGGAGACGGTGTGGGGGCTGTGGGGCGGCGGGACTCACAGTCAGGGGAGTCTGTCTGGGGGAACCTGCCGTTTCAACCCAAGGTGGCCGTCCGGCTGCGGCGCCGGGAGTCTGAGTGCAGTGCTGCGGCTGTGGAGAGCGCAGACTCGGACAGCGCTGCTGAGGGGGACATCGCTGACTCCCAGGGCGAGCCCGTCTCCACTGACACTGCGGGATACAGTGCTAAAAGCAATATGGATTTTTTAAGAGAGACCAAGGGGAGGAGGAACATAGTTTTAGAAAACTTCTTCCCTTATGCAAAGCAGTTCCTGGCATCTGCACAAGTGATCCTGCAGGATGTGGCACTCGCGGAGTTTAGTGAGCCGGAGTGCTACAGGTTAAAGAAGTGGAAAGAGTGTTGTCAGGACTGCGTTGCAATCTAAAGATGATGGTTAATAGTATGTTTTTTTATGTCTCAATTTTTATTTCTACAAGAGACGCACGCAGACAGTGTGAATGAGTGTGAGTGGCAGTGGGAGTGGAAAGGAGAGAGTGTGTTTAGCCAAGGGTCTAGTGTGAGTGGGGGAGTGGGGATTTTATTTTCACACACTTTTAAAATGGATTATTTTAAGAAAACAGAGTTTGTTGGTGGAAGATTGTTGATGGTAAAGGCTGAGAGCGGGGGAAGGACCTTTGTGTTTATTAATATCTATGCCCCCAATGCTGTGAGAGACAGACTGTCAGTGTTTCCGGTGCTCAGCAAAGCGCTAGCAGACTGTGGGGCTGAGGAGATCCTGGTTTTGGGGGGGTGATTGGAACTGTACTGTGGACTATAGATTAGATAGGAATCATTTGGAGCCCAGTCCACAGTCAGCAAAACAGCTGGAAGGTAATACACATTTGCACAAATGGTCGATGTCTGGAGGAATGCCAACCCAAAGGTGAAACAGTACACCTGGGTGAGGCCGGGTTCTAGCATTATGTCGCTAGCCAGGCTGGATAGATTTTATACCTTTAGACATCATGTCAATCTGATCGGTGGCTGCCATTTCACCCCCACCTGTCCACTGACCACTGTCTCATCACTGTGAGTGTCACCCTGCCTCCTGTCCGGCTGTGCAGTGCCTACTGGCTTTTCAATAATAGCTTGCTGCAGGACAGGATTTTTTGTAATTCTTTTCTTTTCTTTTGGCAGAGATGGAGATCAGAGCGCCCTAGGTTTGCCTCCCTGAGAAAGTGGTGGGACATTGGCAAGGTTAAGACCAGGCTCTTCTGCCAGAAGTACACTGAGCATAGGACTGACAGCTTTAATGAATCTATGAAGTAGTTAGAAGGAGAGATTCAGGTGCTCCACCGAGCCTTGGATGCTGGAGATTCGGGGGCATTAGAGGACCTCAAAGCTATGCAGCAGGCATTGTCAGAGCTGCTGTGGACGTGGGCTCGAGGGGCAATGGTGCGCTCGCAGTTCAAGAGCCTGACACAGATGGATGCGCCCATCAAGTTCTTCTTTGGGCTGGAATGCAGGCGGCAGCAGAGCAGGGTGATGCTCTGCCTGAGGACGGCTGAGGGCCGCGTGCTGCAGGATGGGCAAGAGATGTGTAGTCATGCCACATAGTTCTGTAGGGAGCTGTACTCCGCAGAGCCGGGCAGCCTGGAGCAGCAGCAGCAGTTTCTGTAGGGTCTGCCCAAGGTCCCACAGGATGGGGTCAAGGGGTTAGAGGCCCCACTAACCCTGGCAGAGCTGACCTGCGCAATGCAAGAGCTCAATAAGGGCTGGGCACCGGGGCTGGATGGGCTCACCTGCTCTCAGTGCTGCAGGAGGGCCTGTGAGCTGGGCTGCTGCCCATTAGCTGTCGTACAGCTGTTCTGACCCTGCTGCCCAAGAAGGGGGATCAGTCCTCCATTGTGAACTGGAGGCCAGTGGCGCTGCTGTGTCAGGACTATAAGATCCTGTCTAAGGCTCTGGCTAAGCGGCTCAGAGACATCATGCCGGCCGCAGTGCCTGTTTCAGGTGCTGAGAGCAGTTGGTGTCGGCCCACGGTTCGTAGAATTTATTCAGATGCTGTACTGTCGTGTGTTCAGTGTGCTGAAGATCAATGGTGGCCTGAGTGAGCCTAGCAGTCTGTCAGGGATGCTATACTTCCTTTCTATCGAGCCCCTGCTGCACAGGCTGAGGCAGTTGCTAGCCGGGCTGTACATCCCTTGTCACCCAGAGCAGGCGGTCAGGGTGTCGGCCTATGCTGCTGAGACACAGTCTGGCCAGCGAGACATCCAGGTCATTCTGGGAGTGTCTGGAGGAGTTCAGCAGGGCCTCCTCAGACAGGGTCAACTGGGGTAAGAGCAGCGCTCATCTGGTTGGGGTGTGGGAGGGTTCTGCTCCTCCTGCCCTCCCTGCGGGGCTGCAGTGGTCTCTCTCAGGCCCTCGGGTGCTGGGTGTGACTTTGGGGGAGACGCAGGAGAACTGGGCTGGCCTGCTGGAGAGGGTACAGGGCCGGTTGAGGGCATGGCACTGGCTGCTGCCCCAGCTCTCCATTTGGGGGAGACCAATTGTTATTAATAACTTGGTGGCCTCCATGCTCTGGCACACTTATGCCTGTCTGGACCCCCCACCGGCCCTGGTGTCCCAGATACAGACCCTGCTCCTGGATTTCTTCTGGGACGGGCTGCACTGGGTGCGCAAAGCAGTGCTGTACCTGCCGCTCCAGGAGGGGGTACAGGCAGCTCAGAGGCTCCTGTACCCTCCAGATCCCCAGTGTCTCCCGCCCTGGACACTTGTTATGACAGACACATGTTTTTACTTAAGACACGTCCCAATATACTTCCTTCCCTGCCTGTTTTTTATAGTACTGTTTTAGAGGTGTGGCAGCGCATCTCCCTGGGTAGGGGGCTGGGGGGCAGCAGTCTGTATTGGCTGTAAGAGTAGCCACTGCTCTGGAACCCCGGTTTTAGCTGTCCACTCCTGCTCTCCAGCAGCCTCAGGTCAGTCCTGCTTAAGGTCGACGTGATCCGGCTGAGGGATTTGTTGGATTTTAACAGGGGACAGTGGGTTGGTGCCGACAGCCTGGCTGCCAGGCTGGGTATGAGGTCACTGAGAGTCGTAACCAGATTTCTCTGGGCAGTACAGAACGCCCTTCCCATAGGCGCTGTGGAGCGGCTTTTCCAGGCTCTCACGCAGCACTGCTGGCCCAAGGACCCTGACACCGTCTTTCCCCTTGTTTGTCTGTGTCTCTCAGTCCCCCCTAGCTCATCAGGCTGCCTTCTGTCGCCTCACAGTCTGTGTAGTGTGTCTGTCTCCACAGCTCAGCGTCAGGAGCTCAATCAGCTCAGTGTGAGGGAGCTGCACCATCAGCAGCTGCAGCCCCTCCCTGACACCTCCTGGAGGGAGCACCTGGCTCTGGGGAAAGATGCCTGCCCGGCCTGGAGGAGCCTGAACAAGCCCCCGCTTCTGCATGGCTTCTGCATGGCGTCATCGCAACAAACTCTATTGCACATACACTGGACCCCAGAGTGAGCGACACCTGCCCCTACTGCAGGGAGAGAGAGACACTTTTTCACTGTTTCTGCCACTGCCCTAGATTAGAGCTGCTGTTCACTGCACTGGAGAGCCTGTTCAAGCAGCTGGGCCCCCTTTTCTCACGCACTGTGTTTATTTTGGGAGTCCAGTACAAGCAGCGCCACAGACATGTTTGTCAGTTAGCAAACTTTCTAGTGGGGCAGGCTAAACTGGCTATCCTGAGCAGTAGGAGAAGTCAGACTGAACGCGGCAGCAACAGTGTGCACTCTCCCTCTTCAGGTCTCTCGTAAGCTCCAGAGTGCGACTGGATTACAATTTCTACAGCCTGACGGGAGACCTGGACACTTTTCTGCAGATGTGGGGGGTCGGGGCTGCCCTCTGTGCCATTGACTTTGGACATTTAAACCAACTGGTTTAATTCACTTGAATATTTTACTGGTAGCACGTGTGTAGTGGTAATTATTGAGGGTTTTTAGAATAGGCTGTGTTTTTTTTATGTTTTTTAGGTGTTTCTAGTTTGTTTTAAATGTTTTGTTAGTATTTCTTTAGTAAAATAAAGGTGTTAATATTCAAAAAATCTCTCTCTCTCTCTGTCTCTCTCACACACACACACACACACACACACACACACACACACACACTCTCTATCTCTCTCTCTCTCACACACACAGACACACACACACACAGCCAGCTAGACACACAGAGCCAGCCAGCTCAGCGATGACATCACGAACCTCTCTCTGAGCTGACTGTTATGACATCACAGAGCACGTGCATTCCGTTGCTTGCCGTCTGTCAACCTCTCAGTCACTGCCAGCCAGACTGCCTGGCGAGAGAGAGAGAGAGAGAGAGAGAGAGAAGTGCTAGAGCACATCTGTAACATAAACTAGGGAACATTCGTCACATGCTTAGGGAACATTCATATCATACAGGGAACATTTGTAAAACGAATTAGGGAACCTTTGTGACATACTAAAAGGACATATACTGGTAAGTTGTTGGGCACATTTGAAACAACAAAAATGGCATTTGGTTATTTATTAGGGACATTAATACTAGTCTTTGCAAATATCTATGCATATTCCAATGTTTGCTGCAGGACTTACAGATTTAGTGAGGGGGTCAATATGTTTGATTCAGAACTAACCACTGCTTCCTCAATTTTGTTTTAAACATAATTTAAAAGAAAAGTGGGCTATACATTGGTCTGGAAAAATGCAGCAATGGTCCCTAAAGCAATTCTTTTAGTTTTTTGACACAATTCCTTAAACCCATTTTCTGTAAAATATGTTATCAACTTGCATTAATATATCATCCAAACTACAATGATACTAATAATGAAAATGTTCATATTATTATATTCTAAGGGTTCTAGTCTATTGTGTATTGTATTTATTATCAGGCCCTTCTCTTATGTTTTACAGTTGTTATTATTATTCTGTACAATACACGGATTAAATTAAGCATTTTAACCACAAAGTATTGGCTACAGTTATGATGCCTACTTCACTGTTCATATGCATACAGTTTCTGAGGTCTGGACCACTGCACAGTAGTCCCTGGAGTTGTAGTCCAGAGCACTGCAAAATTCGTGCTGAAGTGATCTGGATCACCACGCAATGGCCCAAGGACCACTGCAAACTTGGATTTCAATGTTTTTGTGTAATCCATGTTGCAATAGCACCTACCATGTTCCTTTGTGGTGAGCTGGTTAATTCTGTTCTTTAACATTGAAGAGAAATATTAACATGAATAAACTTACTGTTGAAGATTATTATTTTATTATTTTTATTTCTTGGCAGACGCCCTTATCCAGGGCGACTTACAACATAAGTGCAACAATACAGAGAAGTACAAGGCATCAATCATTACAAATTCAACTTAGTTAAAAAATATCGCAATTCAAAATACATTTTAAAAATTCCAATAACAATTTACACAAGTACAGTAAAAGACTTCCTACATCCTGGACGGTGAAAGCTAAGTGCTGTCAAGATGTAGGGTTACAGACTAGGGCTACAGGAAAGGGAGCAAGGAGGAAAACATTCAAGAACGAGAGGAGCATAATAAGCTGAAGTGCTATCTAGCAGAGATAGAGGACTAATATTACAAGTGCGGTCGGAAGAGATGCGTCTTGAGTAAGCGCCGGAATGAGGTCAAGGACTCTGCTGTTTTGACTTTGGTGGGCAGGTCGTTCCACCACCGAAGTCAAAACAGCAGAGTCCTTGACCTCATTCCGGCACTTGTGTAACCCTTGTGTCAGATGTATCCCTTACCCAGTGGCTAACCCTAACTCTATGTTACAGATGTTCCCTAAACACTTATTTTGCAAGATCAATAAAGAACCTTTAGGAATTTAAAGCTTTTAAAGATACACATAGGTAATACCAATGTGCTTTAACAATGCCAAAAATAATAATGCGTTTTTCTTTAATAGTGAAGATATTGTATAGATGTATATCTTTCATATACACAAATAGAAAAAAAACGGTTTCCAAACCGAATATAGAACTGAAACTTTCAGACAGTCCATGAAAAATGGAATGTAAACATTTACACTTCTTAACAATTCTATATATCAATTATATTCATAACCCTAACCCTATCACTAACCCTAACTTTAAGTTACAAATGTTCCCTAAACACTTATTTTGCAGGATCAATAAAAAACTGTCAGGATTTTTTAAACTTTTACTGACACACATAGTTAATAGCAATGTGTTATAACTTTTCCGAAAATAATAATCCGTTTATCTTTATTTGTTTTGACATTATTAAGATATAATGCATCTATCACATAGGGAACATTTGTTACATGATAGGAAAAACATACAAATTATGTAACTTTGAATATATTTAATATTACAGCATACAATTTGGCAGGCTTCATAATAATGGAATTTATGACATACTCTGTAAAAATCAAGCAAATAACATTTGTTGTTCATGAGAAAAAATATATATAATCAATGCTATCAGACTATAGCACGTGGCGAATGAACACACATACGATTATACAGCATTTGTTGCAGCTTCGCAAAACCTAATTTTAAACGTTGTTGGTAAATTAGATACAAAGTGAGGACCCTCTATTTGCATTTGTTCCCCTATATTATTGCTAAAATACAGTTTTACTGACATTTTACTGACACTACCACTGCATAGGACACATCTGTAACATGAACGCTACTGAATGGCACATACATTGAAAACTACGGAGAATTGAGACTTATCCAATTTACACTTCATAAATCATCTTAAAACGTTTCCAACCAAGGCAAAACCAACTTGAAATACGTTCATTCACATTTTTGGTAAACAAAAAGAGAGATTGTTACATATGTTCCCTATGATGCATCTACAGAACGAGTGAGAGAGAGAGAGAGAGAGAGAGAGAGAGAGAGAGAGAGAGAGAGAGAGAGATAAGTCACTGAATGTATGAGCTCCTATCCACACAGCAATACCAACAGAGGCCAGCCAAACATACATCCCCCCGCACTGGAGCACACGTACCACGATGCCGAAGCACCGGCCAGCCCCCCATCACCCAGCCTCCCACCCGCCCCACGAGCACCAGGCACAGCGCCCATCAGAAGCCGCTCAGCTATGCCGCAGCCCTGACCCAGGCCGCCACTCCGGCCCCCACCGAGCTGGGGGAGATCAAGCACCTGCTCAGCCTCCTCTGCTCCAGACTGCTGAGCTGAGCCAGAGAACTCGGGTAGGGACGGACAACCCCACTTGTAAATTAAAAATAAATACCTGTGTACATACAATGTAACCATACTTAACATAAAACTAATAATTATTATATTTGAAATTCTAGTTTAAACAAAACCTTAGATTAAAAAGCTGTATTGTTGATAGGCATTTTATTCCACCAAGTACAATGTTAGCTAAAATGAGCTCATTTACAGTCAGCTGCTGGAACATTCAGGGCCTGAACTCCTCGCCTTTCGGGCTAAAGAGCACAGACCCTGAATTCATTAAAAGCATTAAGGAATTAGATATCATAGTTCTGTTGGAGACATGGTGTCGTGCAGAGGTGCCCACACACTGCCCCCTGGGCTACAGGGAGGTTATTGTGCCCTCAATTAAACTGAGCACAGTGCGGCGTGGCAGGGACTCTGGGGGGATCATAGTGTGGTACAAAGAGGAGCTGGCGAACCACATCAGCCCAGACAAACAGGGCCCAACGCACACATGGCTTCAAATTAAGAAGGGAATAGCCCAGTGTGAGAACCATATATACCATTGTACAGCGTATACCCCCACCTCTGAATCCCCCTATTACAATGGGGAATTTTTTAACACCCTCCACACAGAGATCGGCCATTTCCAGGCCCAGGGGAATGTGCTGCTCTGTGGGGACTTCAATGCCCGGATAGGCACCGAGCCCAACTTCATCGGCACACAGGGAAACAGCCATGTGTTCGGTCAGGCCCCTCTCTACCTCACCCCCACCACAACCCAGAGGAACATCCCCGACGGGGTTTAATGGCAGGATCAGAGGGGACTCTTTAGGGAGGTTCACGTATTGCTCAGCTCTTGGGACTAATGTAGTCGACTACGCCCTCACTGACATGGACCCCTCCTTCATCAGTGCATTCACTGTCAAGCAGCAAACCCCCCTGTCAGACCACAACCAAATCACAGTGTTCCTGAAAAGAAGAAGTCAGGCCAGCAACACACAGACACAGCCCAGTAAGCTGTACAACCTTAATCAAACATACAGATGGGCTCCAAACAGCACAGAGGAATTTAACCAAGCAATCAGTTCTACAGAAATAACAGACATCATCAACACTTTCCTCAGCTCACAGTACCAGCCTGACGTGACAGGACTAAATCTGGCCATAAATGATATCAATCAAGTATTTCAAATTGCAGCCACAATGGCAAATCTTAAAAAGACAAAGAAAAAGATCAACCAGAATCATACACACACACAGACATGGTTTGATGATGAGTGTAAATCAATAAGAAACAAATTTAAGGCACCTATCCAATCAAAAACATCATCAACCACAAGACACAGAACTATGCCAACAGTACTGTGAGACCCTTAAACACTACAAACACACCCTTAAAAATAAAAAACAGAAACACACAAACAAAACACTCAAAGACATAGAGAAATCTGTTGACCAAAACCAGTTCTGGGAAATGTGGAACAATTTAAATTCAACAAAACAACAAGAATTGGCAATACGAAACGGAACCATTTGGAAAAAATACTTTGAAAACCTTTATAAAGATATCCAACAAAATGATCTGACACACAAACAAATTGAAACCAGGGAAAAACTGAAATTACTCAAACAATCAATTAAAAATAATCAAAACCAAAATGACGCTCCAATCACCCTACAGGAACTATCTAAAAAGCTCCAGGCACTTCCACCCAGAAAAGCCTGCAGCCTGGACAGCATCAGCACTGAAATGCTCAAACACAGCAGCACACAACTGCAGGAGGCTGTGCTTAAATTGTTCAACATGGTCCTCAGAACTGGTTACTTCCCTGACATCTGGAAGCAGGGGCTGATCACCCCAATCTATAAGAGTGGAGACAAATTCGACCCTAACAACTACCGGGGCATCTGTGTTAGCAGTAACCTGGGGAAGGTGTTCTGCAGTATCATCAACGCCCGGATACTGGCCTTCCTTACCGAGCACAGTGTCCTGAGTAAGAGTCAGATTGGCTTCCTCCCAAATCACCGCACTACAGATCATATTTACACCCTACACACCCTCATAGACAAACACGTCCACCAAAAAAGTAAAGGCAAAATCTTTGCCTATTTAATTGATTTCAAAATGGCATTCGATTCCATTTGGCACGAGGGACTTTATTACAGAATTCTTCAAAGCGGTGTAGGGGGTAAAGTCTATGATATTATAAAATCAATGTACACCGAAAACTAATGTGCAGTAAAAATTGGCAACAAAAGAACAGAATTCTTCACTCAGGGGCGGGGAGTGAGGCAGGGCTGCAGTCTGAGCCCAACACTGTTCAACATCTACATCAATGAGTTGGCAACGGTGTTGGAGCAGTCTGATGCCCCTGGCCTCACCCTAAATGACACAGAAGTCAAATTCCTGCTCTATGCGGATGACCTAGTCTTGCTGTCGTCCACAGAACAGGGGCTTCAGCAAAACCTGGCACTGCTAGAGCAGTACTGTTAGTCCTGGGCCCTGGCAGTAAACATGAAGAAGACAAAGATCATGATTTTCCAAAAAAAAATTCCTCAGGGAAACAAATACCACTTCACGCTAGGCAACACTACCCTAGAACACACCTCACACTACACTTACCTGGGCCTGACTATTAGTGCGTCAGGGGGCTTTAACCTGGCAGTGAAGGCACTCAAAGACAAAGCAAGAAGAGCTTTCTGCGCAATCAGATTGTGAATGGGATATTAATGTTATAGAATCTTCTTCTGTCTCAAACTAATTGACAGTGTGATCCAGCCCATTGCGCTGTACGGTAATGAAGTATAGGGTCCACTCAGTCAACAGGACTACACTAGGTGGGACAAACATCCAATAGAGACCCTGCATGCTGAACTCTATAAAAACATACTGCAGGTGCACAGGAACACACCAAACCACGCATGCAGGGCAGAATTAGGCCGCTTCCCAACCCTCATTAATATAAAGAAAAGAACACTGAAATTCTGGATGCACCTGAAGAAAAGTGAGTCAGACTCACTCCAGTACAAGGCCCTCCAAACCCAAGAGCTCAGCCCTGAAAAGAGTCCACTGAGTCAGCTGGCCCTGAAGCTCACGGCACTGACCCCCGCTAATACTGCGAACAGAGACCAGCTTCAGGTCAGCACTGCTAACCTGCCCCCAATCAGAGTCAACCAAATCATAAAGATAACCAAAACCTCCTATCTGGAACATTGGAACAATGAAACCAAATCCCAAAGTAAACTGGATTGCTATCGGGCCCTAAACAGAGAATACACCCTGGCAGAATATCTCTTCACTGTCAGAGATATGAAGCAGAGATGGATCCTGACCAAGACCACAGCCTGGCCATAGAGACGGGCCGACACAGGCAGAGCTGGCTGCCCAGAGAGGAGCGGCGCTGTGGTCACTGCGACACAGGAGAGGTCGAGACATAGATGCACTTCCTCCTACGATGCAATAAATATGCCAAATTAAGGGACACGTTCTATAATAAATTCATAAATATTATAAAATCATTCTCTGAATTGATGAATGAAAAAAAAAAAAGCTATCCTCCTGGGGGAGGGACACACAGCCCCCCTGGCCGCCCAATATGTAGCCGCCTGCCACAGCCTGAGGGGCTCACTGTGAAAACATGACATACATGAGCACCAGCTGTAACCTGATAACTATAAAGTAAATGTACATGTCTATTAAGATTTAATTTATAAATTATAATGTTACTGTTTCATTTTTTTTGTTTCTTTTTTCCTACCTTTTATTATTTTTCATTGTATGTATATATCAACTGCTTTGGCAACACTACGAATCTGTTTGTCCTGCCAATAAAGCAACCTTGAATTGAATTGAATTGAATTGAGAGACAGAGAGAGACAGACAGACAGACAGACACTAACACAGCCACCCGCCCACTCACACACACACATACACACACACTCTATCTCTCTCTCTCACACACACACACACACATACACACAACCAGCAAGACACACAGAGCCAGCCAGCTCATCGATGACATCACAAATCTGAGCTGACTGCTATGACATCACAGAGCACGTGCATTCCGTTGCTTGCCATCTGTCAACCACTCAGTCACTGCCAGCCAGACTGCCTGGCTGGCTGGATGGGGGGGCTGTTTGCTGCTGCTGCGTACCTTAGCAAGCTTATTTGCTTGACCGGCCTTCCTCCTCCTCTGCCCACATGCCCACCTATGCCCGATCTACTGTTCACCTGGATCACAGCTCCGCCCCAACAAGGCAGAGCCTCCCAAGAATGGTACAAACTCATCCACGTTCCCCTCCATGGAAAGCTTTAGCAACAGGCAACAGCGTTATAAGTAATGAAGAGGAACCCGAGTCCAAGACGCTTCCGACCAGCCATACATATTTCTGTGTATTAAAGATCACATTTTATTACATTTTGTTTTTCTGTACTTTATTACATTTTATTGTGATTTTTAATTGTATTGTTTATTTTCCATATATATGTATGTATGTATATATGCATGTCCAATTGCTTTAAAATACAAATGCACTGAATTGAGAGTGAGAGAGAGAGAGAGAAGTGCTAGGGCACATCTGTAACATAAACTAGGGAACATTCGTCACATGCTTAGGGAACCTTTGTGACATACTAAAAGAACATACTGGTAAGATGTTGGGCACATTTGAAACAACAAAAATCCTGCAGGTTTAATAAGTCTCTCTACACATCAGTCCCTGAGTACCTTCAACCAATGGTCATTTTGACCAATTAATCCCAAGAATTGAGTCAATTAAGTTTTCAAGGACTACCCAGTAAAGACGTGAACTCACGACTAGGTCACACTGTGAGCTCTCCAGAGCAGACATTACACTGAGCTCAGTGTGAGCTCACTTAGCGCTTTTCCACCGACATGGTGCCGGTGCTGGAGGCCGAGTTTCAGTTACAAATATAATGCCGAGCACAGCAGTGCAGCGCCACCTCCTCTCTATCCAGAACACAAAGACGTGCGTCACTCTAACCTGTCCGGCTTTACAACATGCAACTGAAATAATATGTTCTTCGGGGAACAACATAACACATAGCGATTTCTCCCTGCTATAAAGTGAAATAATGTATGAAGTGTTTCTAATTTCTTTTACGATACCTTTTCATAGATATTTATATTTTTCAATAATAAACTAATGTCACAGTAATACCAATGAGCTTTAACAATGCCGAAAATAATAATGCGTTTTTCTTTAATAGTGAAGATATTGTATAGATGTATATCTTTCATATACACATATAGAAAAAAAAAGGTTTCCAAACCGAATATAGAACTGAAACTTTCAGACAGTCCATGAAAAATGGAATGTAAACATTTACACTTCTTAACAATTCTATATATCAATTATATTCATAACCCTAACCCTAACACTAACCCTAACTTTAAGTTACAAATGTTCCCTAAACACTTATTTTGCAGGATCAATAAAAAACTGTCAGGATTTTTTAAACTTTTACTGACACACATAGTTAATAGCAATGTGTTATAACTTTTCCGAAAATAATAATCCGTATATCTTTAATTGTTTTGACATTATTAAGATATAATGCATCTATCACATAGGGAACATTTGTTACATGATAGGAAAAACATACAAATGATGTAACTTTGAATATAGTTAATATTACAGCATACAATTTGGCAGGCTTCATAATAATGGAATTTATGACATACTCTGTAAAAATCAAGCAAATAACATTTGTTGTTCATGAGAAAAAATATATATAATCAAAGCTATCAGACTTTAGCACGTGGTGAATGAACACACATACGATTATACAGCATTTGTTGCAGCTTCGCAAAACATAATTTTAAACGTTGTTGGTAAATTAGATACAAAGTGAGGACCCTCTATTTGCATTTGTTCCCCTGTATTATTGCTAAAATAAAGTTTTACTGACATTTTACTGACACTACCACTGCATAGGACACATCTGTAACATGAACGGTACTGAATGTCACATACATTGAAAACTACGGAGAATTGAGACTTATCCAATTTACACTTCATAAATCATCTTAAAACGTTTCCAACCAAGGCAAAACCCACTTGAAATACGTTCATTCACATTTTTGGTAAACAAAAAGAGAGATTGTTACATATGTTCCCTATGATGCATCTACAGAGCGAGAGACAGAGAGAGAGAGAGAGAGAGAGAGAAAGAGAGAGAGACAGACAGACAGACAGACAGACAGACAGACAGGCAGACAGACACTAACACAGCCACCCACCCTCCCACTCACACACACACACACACACACACACACACACACTATCCCTCTCTCTCTCTCTCTCACACACACACACACACACACACACACACTATCTCTCTCTCTCTCTCTCTCTCTCTTTCTCTCTCTCAAAATTCAAATTCAAATTCAACGTGCTTTATTGGCATGACCAAAAAGAAGTATTGCCAAAGCAATGGTGACAAACAACAGTTTTGAACATTTATATGTACATTTGCATACATAAATACACAATATATATATGTTAAATACAGGTAACTGATTAATTTCAATTAATAAAATTCAATCATAGTTCAGAGAGACATAAAACTGATATTGATAGTAATAATTGGGTGTAGCATAGGTGTCATTGCCTGTGTCCAGGGGTGTCCCCTGTGTGAGTGGACAGAGTATCCACTGTGTCCCTCAGGCTGTGGCAGGCAGCTGTATACTGGGCTGCCAGTAATATGCAGCTGGTCTCCTCTCCCAGAAGGACTGGCACTTTCTCCGAGTCTGGCAGCTCTGGAAATCTCTTATAGAGATCTGCTATTTTGGGGAAAAATTTTGCTCATAAATGTTTATATTTTTCACATTTTAGAATAAAGTGCAGCTCTGTCTCGACCTCTCGGCGTTGGCAGTGGGGACACAGCCTGTCCTCTCTGGGCAGCCAGGTCTGCCTGTGTCGGCCCGTCTCGATGGCCAGGCTGTGCTCACTGAGCCTGTATTTGGTCAGGATCCTTTTGTGTTTTTCGTTCGTTATTAATTTAAGGTATTCTGACAATGTGTAGTGTCTTTTTAGGGCCCGATAGCACTGCAGTTTACTTTGTGCTTGTGTGTGTGTTTCCCAATGGGTGATGTAGTTTTCTTTGTGCTGTGTGATAATTTGGTTGACTCTGATTGTGTGCATGTGTGTGTTGCTGTCCTGAGGCTGGCCGGTGTCGGTGTGTGTCTGCGCAGTGAGCCTGCGGACCAGCTGGCTGAGGGGGCTCCTCTCTGGGTTCAGCTCTTGGCATTGCAGGGCCTTGTGGTGGTAGGAGTGTGTGTCGCTGTTTATTAGATGGAGCCAGAAATTAATTGCCCTTTTGTGTATGTTGATTAATAATGGGTATTGGCCTAATTCTGCCCTGCATGCGTTGTTCGGTGTTTTCCTTTGCACCTGTAGGATATTTTTGCAGAACTCTGCATGCAATCTCGATCTTAAACTTCAGAGACAGGCTTAACTTATAGGCGCCGTCCGCCAGCACCATGAAACCCTGTCTGCGGTAAGAGAGGACGTGTTTCAGCTCCGGGGCGCTGCAGCCCAGCAGCACCCTCCTAATGGCGCAGGTGAGCCGGCCATAGCGACTCAGATCCCCCGCCAGCAGATCGTTGCTCAGGAAGGGGGGCACATTGGAAGTAACCACCTTTACAGCCGGGGTGGCCAGAGGGAGCGTGGGCAGGAAGGTCCCCTTCACTGTGACCCCCTCCTCCATCACATCCTTCACCAGCGCCTCAGAATTCAGGAAAACCATAATGCCCTTATTCATTCGAGCCGCAGAGACGATGTTCTGGAAGCCGACCTTCCTTCCGATCTCCATCGCACAGTCCTCTACCGACACCTACTCCTGGGACACGAGTATAAGCCCATGCTTTCGGGTCAGCGTTTCGTAATTAAATGAAGGGGGGGTCTCCCCGCCCGCAACGCCATGCTGATCTAAATCTAAAAACAACCCCCTAAACCCGAAATGTTTAAAACCAACAAACGATTAAAAGTATCTATAAAAAAACAAGAAAAGGAAAGAAAAAGAGTAGTAAAAACACACACACACACACTCTCTCCAAACAAACCTCCCACCACCACTGACTTCCCCTATGAACTCCCAGCATGCAGAGAGAGAGAGAGAGAGAGAGAGAGAGAGAGAGAGAGAGAAAGAGAGAGTGTGTGTGTGTGTATGTGTGAGAGTGGGTGGGTGGGTGGCTGTGTGAGTGCCTGTTTGTCTGTCTTCTGTGTCTGTCTGTCTCTGTTTCTGTCTCTCTCTCTGTCTCTCTCTCTCTCAATTCAGTGCATTTGTATTGTCAAAGCAATTTGACATTCAAACATACATAATTGTATTGTTTATTTTCCATATATATGTATGTATGTATGTATGTTTGCATGTCCAATTGCTTTCACAATACAAATGCACTGAATTGAGAGAGAGAGAGAGAATGAGAGAGAGAGAGAAATGTGTGCAAATATCTATGCATATTCCAATGTTTGCTGCAGGACTTACAGATTGAGTGAGGGGGTCAATATGTTTGATTCAGAACTAACCACTGCTTCCTCAATTTTGTATTTGAGTAGAAGTGAAGAAACACAGCAATAATAATCAGCCCCGAGGCGACTGTGTTTCTAAACCCTATTTAACATCACAATCAAACTCATTCCACGTCTACAGCACAAATACATTGTAAAAACCAAACAAAAAACACAAAATCACATGTAGAAAACCAGAAACGAACATACAAGTATACGAATATGCTAAGATCAGCCTTTTATTTGTATTTATTTGTATTGATGCATTAAGGGATTTACACCGATTTGCTATTTCAGACACTTTCACTGTATTGACTAAAATACAGGATTAGTTCACATGCATTCGTCACCATGCACACAGTTCACATTTTCATTCATTTTGTGGCGTATCTTTACTTTTATTCTTATTTAAAAAACAATTGGCTAGCCTATTGATAACGGATGCGACTGTTTTGTTGGTTTTTGCGGCACAATTGTGGGCAGATCAATAAACTGTTGGACCATCTCAGGTGATGTTAATGCTTTGATGGGATATTGTGCTTATTGATGAAGTCTGTGATGAAGGTCTAAAATCACTGTTGCATTGTCCCTGTTGCCAGACACACAGCAATGCTCCTATGTTTTGAAAGTCACCCTGGATAAGAGCGTCTGCTAACAAATACATAATAATAATAATAATAATAATAATAATAATAATAATAATAATAATAATAATAATACATTGTCGGAACTGCTGGCGTGTGATCGCTCGCAAAGCACATCAGTGTAACAGATCTTACTGTGTATTTGATCTTCTCTTACTGTAGAATATGTATGTTTTGTGTAACTCGCCCTGTGCTAAGAAAATGAATTTATTCATGCGCAAACCAACCCGGGACACATGACTCGTAGGGGCACTGGATTCAGCGTGACACCGGACCAGATAATGACCATTTCATTAACAAACAACATATCTGTCCAATCTACACTCACCTAAAGGATTATTAGGAACACCATACTAATACTGTGTTTGACCCCCTTTCGCCTTCAGAACTGCCTTAATTCTACGTGGCATTGATTCAACAAGGTGCTGAAAGCATTCTTTAGAAATGTTGGCCCATATTGATAGGATAGCATCTTGCAGTTGATGGAGATTTGTGGGATGCACATCCAGGGCACATCCAGGGGGTGCTAAATGTCCTCTATGTAAATTTGATAGTCAACTCAGTCTAATTTACATGGGAACATTTGTGTTGCCCAAAATGGTGCATTATGGAAGTTGAATGCAGTTTCTGTGTTTTTTTTTCCCTCTCTACATAATGGAAAACCTGCATAATTTCTTATTCCAGACTCTTCTATTTTAAAAATAATTGCTTATTTACAATAATTAGAACAGAAATAACTATTTAGAAGAATTATATCTTTTTAAATAATTATGTAATAACATACTGTATATATATAATTATCAATTATAAAATTTGGTAAATGTTAAATAGAAGATTTAATGTAAAGGTTTTTAAATGTCCTCTTTACTTAAAGAGGAAACTGATATGAATGTGTGCAGTGCATACTCTTGATAGTCTAGTATAGGAGCGTACAGTACACCAGACTGACGGATAACAGTAATGGCTGTTATGTTTTTTGATTGGATAACAGAATTTATTTAAATATAAGCAATGGACAGTTCCTTTGTAGCCACTGGTAGCCTCTGGTAGCCCCTGGTAACCATGTCTGTATGTCCAGAAGACCAAAAGGGACCTGTCCTCTTATCAGTTCCTAGCCAAATTCGAAGGGACCCCCACTTCATAATTACATTTTAATAAAGCACCCAAGTCATGGTGGTGGCAAAATGCTATTGGTTGGAAGGAAACCTTATAAAAGGGAAAACAAAGAGAATTTGAGTTCTCTTAACTTCTTCATCCTGCAACGAGACACAAGAAAGAGCTGGAGAGGAGAGAGAGAGAGAGAGAGACACACTGCTTCCTGCCTGACCAGACTGACCAGATAAGCTGTACTGTGAGGAGAAAGAAGAAAATGGGTATTATCTGTTTCTTACTGTAATCCAGCAGAAGCTTAATATTACTTATTTTCAGTACTATAATTGAATGATATTAGTTTCCTATTTTTGTCAAAATAAATGATTATTGCACATCTGTGACTTGACCACATCTTCCCTCTAAAAAGAATCTTAAAAGAGAAACCAATTGACCTATGAGATTTCAGTTCAACTATTTATTTAGATTGACTGAAAAAACGAGCATTGCTTATTGTTTATTAACAATTATTATTGCTCAGTTATTTGGCTTCACGGCTGTGCTGTCACCACCGTTGTTATTATTGTCTGTGTCTATTTGTGTTATTAGTTATTATCTTTGATAGCTAATCCGACTCTGTTCCGTCCGTGCTCCGGGGCTCCGGTGTGCTTCCGTTTCGGCTACAAATTGCACACTTTCAAAATAATAGTTTTGTTTATTGTAGCGTAAGGTACACTTATAAATTTCAATTCAAGAAGTAAATTTATAGTATCACCTTATCACGAATCCTGGAATCTTGTAGAACTCAATTTCTGTAATAATTGGACACAGACTCCAATTCCAAAGATATAAATTGTCAAATTTATTCAAAAACAAAGACTAAATGTAGCACTACACCAATTATACAAAAGGGCAAAACTAATTAACATTCATCTCTAGATCAACAACTCAAAGACAAATCACTTCCTTGACCAAATCAAAGACCATGTGATCGCATATGATATCACACAAATGGTTAAACAAAAAAGGTTATAAACACATTGACCACAATACCGGTTAGTAAGACGAAGGTGAGTCTCTCATTAGTATTGTTAGTCAGACATTAAATAACTACGCAGGATAATATTTATGTCAGGTAACTTCTCGTTATATATATATCAGTCTCATTTACGTTTAGGTGCCGAGAAAGATCCTATCATTACTTGTTACCACAATTTCCCTTAACTGATTATTATTCAATGATTAAGAATAGGCAGGGCCACCTATAATCTGGTGTCTATTAACTTTTGTCAATTTCAGACTAAACAGTTAAACAGGAATGAGAAGATATTTCTCGGCGTTGACAGATTTTATTTCTAAAATTATCAACAAAACAGTTTAATGCAACACACATTTATATTGAAGAAAACTAAATGATATTACACATTCTAGAGTTATGAATCACAGATTAACATTTCTAATTTATTTCTCAAATGTCATGAATCATGAACTCCAAACTGTTAAACTTATCTGAACTTCATCGCAGAGAGGCCTCTCTGGCTTCGGGCTCAGATAACAGCACACGGCACGAGGTCCGTGTGGTTTGGAACAAAGGCAGTCCGGTTCGGCTTTGTCCAAGAACTTCCACTCAGTCGATGCACCTGGAAGTTGGGGTTTCGCAAAAGTAGAGTCGTTTCCAAACAGATTTTCCACTGGTTTGAAGGCTCCAAGGTTGTGCACAAAATCTTTTTGGCAAGCAGGGTCTCTCACCGTACTTATTTGAAGACAAAGTCTTTGAGGAAAGCAGGGCCCTGTTTGTTCCAAGGGTCAAGTTTCTTAAGACTCAAATAGCTATTTAAATGACTGACACTTTCGTATTCAGTCGACTTAGTCAATTGTCCAGCTGTAAAACTCCACTGATCAGGTGGGCACAGGCGGTCAGCGCAGTTTGTAAAGTTATTTATTTAATAAAGTCCTTTAAAATAATTCTTCGTACGGCTCAATCTCCTTCTCCCAGTTTAACTCTTCTGTTGCCGGCAAAGACTTGGTCGGTTTCTGGTTCCGGTTCTGGCAACAGAGCTACAGGTTGAGCTGTGGCAGCGAGTTTCTGGTTCAGGTGAGAGAGAGAGAGAGAGAGATAGAGAGAGAGAGAGAGAGAGAGAGAGACCGTGTGCTGTTCTGTATACGCCTGTCAGATCAATAGGTGATTGGTTCTTGAGTTTGTGAGATTGGATTTCCAGTTCAAAGAGTTATATTACCTACAGGCCCACTTCCCCAGACATCCCACAGCAGGATTCCAAACTATTTTGCCTAATTGTGGTGCCATCCTCCCCAAAACTGTCACTTTGATGTAAACCAGTTCCAAGCTGATGAGTTATGAAAATCTGATAACTTTGGGGGGAGAGGTCAGTGCTTCAGCTCAGAGCTAAAATGCTCTTATAAAAATACACCCAACATAATGCTACAGTGTTTATTAATATCTATGCCCCCAATGCTGTGAGAGACAGACTGTCAGTGTTTTCGGTGCTCAGCAAAGCGCTAGCAGACTGTGGGGCTGAGGAGATCCTGGTTTTGGTGGGGTGATTGGAACTGTACTGTGGACTATAGATTAGATAGCAATCATTTGGAGCCCAGTCCACAGTCGGCAAAACAGCTGGAAGGTAATACACAGTTGCACAATCTGGTCGATGTCAGGAGGAATGCCAACCCAAAGGTGAAACAGTACACCTGGGTGAGGCCGGGTTCTAGCATTATGTCGCTAGCCAAGCTGGTAGATTTTATACCTTTAGACATCATGTCAATCTGATCGGTGGCTTCCATATCACCCCCACCTGACCACTGACCACTGTCTCATCACTGTGAGTGTCACCCTGCCTCCTGTCCGGCTGCGCAGTGCCTACTGGCTTTTCAATAATAGCTTGCTGCAGGACAGGATTTTTTGTAATTCTTTTCTTTTCTTTTGGCAGAGATGGAGATCAGAGCGCCCTAGGTTTGCCTCCCTGAGACAGTGGTGGGACATTGGCAAGGTTCAGACCAGGCTCTTCTGCCAGAAGTACACTGAGCATAGGACTGACAGCTTGAATGAATCTATGAAGGAGTTAGAAGGAGAGATTCAGGTGCTCCACCGAGCGTTGGACTCTGGAGATTCAGGGGCATTAGAGGACCTCAAAGCTATGCAGCAGGCATTGTCAGAGCTGCTAAGGACGCGGTCTCGAGGAGCAATGGTGCGCTCGCAGTTCCAGAGCCTGACACAGATGGATGCGCCCATCAAGTTCTTCTTTGGGATAGAATGCAGGCGGCAGCAGAGCAGGGTGATGCTCTGCCAGAGGACGGCTGAGGGCCGTGTGCTGCAGGATGGGCAAGAGATGCGTAGTCATGCCGCCCAGTTCTATAGGGAGCTGTACTCCGCAGAGCCGGGCAGCCTGGAGCAACAGCAGCAGTTTCTGCAGGGTCTGCCTAAGTTCCCACAGGATGGGGTCAAGGGGCTGGAGGCCCTACTAACTCTGGCAGAGCTGACCTGCGCAATGCAAGAGCTCAATAAGGGCTGGGCACCGGGGCTGGATGGGCTCACTGTGGAGTTTTTCTCAGAGTTTCGGACTGAGCTGGGCCCGGACCTGCTCTCAGTGCTGCAGGAGGGCCTGTGAGCTGGGCTGCTGCCCATTAGCTGTCGTAGAGCTATTCTGACCCTGCTGCCGAAGAAGCGGAATCTGTCCTCCATTGTGAACATGAGGCCAGTGGCGCTGCTGTGTCAGGACTATAAGATCCTGTCTAAGGCTCTGGCTAAGCGGCTCAGAGACATCATGCCGGCCGCAGTGCCTGTTTCAGGTGCTGAGAGCAGTTGGTGTCGGCCCGCGGTTCGTAGAATTTATTCAGCTGCTGTACTGTCGTGTCTTTAGTGTGCTGAAGATCAATGGTGGCCTGAGTGAGCATATCCAAATCCATCGAGACATCAGACAGGGCTGCAGTCTGTCAGGGATGCTATACTCCCTTTCTATCGAGCACCTGCTGCACAGGCTGAGGCAGTTGCTAGCCAGGCTGTCCATCCCTTGTCACCCAGAGCAGGCGGTCAGGGTGTCGGCTTATGCTGCTGAGATACACAGTCTGGCCAGCGAGACGTCCAGGTCATTGTGGGAGTGTCTGGAGGAGTTCAGCAGGGCGTCCTCAGCCAGGGTCAACTGGGGCAAGAGCACCGCTTATCTGGTTGGGGTGTGGGAGGTTTTTGCACCCCCTGCCCTCCCTGCGGGGCTGCAGTGGTCTCTCTCAAGCCCTCGGGTGCTGGGTGTGACTTTGGGGGAGACGCAGGAGAACTGGGCTGGCCTGCTGGAGAGGGTACAGGGCCGGTTGAGGGCATGGCGCTGACTGCTGCCCCAGCTCTCCATTAGGGGGTGAGCAATTGTTATTAATATCTTGGTGGCCTCCATGCTCTGGCACACTTATGCATGTCTGGACCCCCCACCGGCCCTGGTGTCCCAGATACAGACCCTGCTCCTGGATTTCTTCTGGGACGGGCTGCACTGGGTGCGCAAAGCAGTGCTGTACCTGCCGCTCCAGGAGGGGGGACAGGGGTTGGTTGATCTGTTAAGCAGGCTGAGTGCGTTTCGGCTGCAGGCAGCTCAGAGGCTCCTGTACCCTCCAGATCCCCAGTGTCTCCCGCCCTGGACACTTGTTATGACAGACACATGTATTTACTTAAGACACCTCCCCATATACTTCCTTCCCTGCCTGTTTTTTATAGTACTGTTTTAGAGGTGTGGCAGCGCTTCTCCCTGGGTAGGGAGCTGGGGGGCAGCAGTCTGTATTGGCTGTTAGAGGAGCCACTGCTGTATAACCCCGGTTTTAGCTGTCCACTCCTGCTCTCCAGCAGCCTCAGGTCAGTCCTGCTTAAGGTCGACGTGATCCGGCTGAGGGATTTGTTGGATTTTAACAGGGGACAGTGGGTTGGTGCCGACAGCCTGGCTGCCAGGCTGGGTATGAGGTCACTGAGAGTCGTAACCAGATTTCTCTGGGCAGTACAGAACGCCCTTCCCATAGGCGCTGTGGAGCGGCTTTTCCAGGCTCTCACGCAGCACTGCTGGCCCAAGGACCCTGACACCGTCTTTCCCCTTGTTTGTCTGTGTCTCTCAGTCCCCCCTAGCTCATCAGGCCGCCTTCTGTCGCCTCACAGTCTCTGTAGTGTGTCTGTCTCCACAGCTCAATCAGCTCAGTGTGAGGGAGCTGCACATCAGCAGCTGCAGCCCCTCCCTGACACCCCCTGGAGGGAGCACCTGGCTCTGGGGGAAGATGCCTGCCCGGCATGGAGGAGCCTGAACAAGCCCCCGCTTCTGCATGGCTTCTGCATGGCGTCATCGCAACAAACTCTTTTGCACATACACTGGACCCCCGAGTGAGCGACACCTGCCCCTACTGCGGGGAGAGAGAGACACTTTTTCACTGTTTCTGCCACTGCCCTAGATTAGAGCTGCTGTTCACTGCACTGGAGAGCCTGTTCAAGCAGCTGGGCCTCCTATTCTCACGCACTGTGTTTATTTTGTGAGTCCAGTACAAGCAGCGCCACAGACATGTTTGTCAGTTAGCAAACTTCTAGTGGGGCAGGCTAAGCTGGCTATCCTGAGCAGTAGGAGAAGTCAGACTTAGCGCGTGCAGCAACAGTGTGCACTCTCCCTGTTCTGGTATCTCGTAAGCTCCAGAGTGCGACTGGATTACAATTTCTACAGCCTGACGGGAGACCTGGACACTTTTCTGCAGATGTGGGGTGTCGGGGCTGCCCTCTGTGCCATATACTTTGGACATTTAAACCAACTGGTTTAATTCACTTGAATATTTTATAGGTAGCACGTGTGTAGTGGTTTTTATTGAGCGTTTTTAGAATAGGCTGTGTTTTTATGTCGGGAGTTTTTTTCATGTCTTTTATGTGTTTCTAGTTTGTTTTAATTGTTTTTTTTTAGTAAAATAAAGGTGTTAAAAATCAAAAAATTTCTCTCTCTCTCTCTCTCTCTCTCTCTCTCTCTCTCACACACACACATACACACAGCCAGCAAGACACACAGAGCCAGCCAGGTCAGCGATGACATCACATGACGAACCTCTCTTTGAGCTGACTGCTATGACATCACAGAGCACGTGCATTCCGTTGCTTGCCGTCTGTCAACCACTCAGTCACTGTCAGCCAGACTGCATGGCTGGCTGGATGGGGGGGATGTTTGCTGCTGCTGCGTACCTTAGCAAGCTTATTTGCTTGACCGGCCTTTCTCCTCCTCCGCCCTCATGCCCACCTATGCCCGATCTGCTGTTCACCTGGATCACAGCTCCGCCCCAACAAGGCAGAGCCTCCCAAGAATGGTACAAACTCATCCACGTTCCCCTCCAATACAAATGCTCTGAATTGAGAGAGAGAAGTGCTAGGGCACATCTGTAACATAAACTAGGGAACATTCGTCACATGCTTAGGTAACATTCATAACATACAGGGAACATTTGTAAAACGAATTAGGGAACCTTTGTGACATACTAAAAGGACATACTGGTAGGTGTTGGGCACTGTGGAAGGAAAGTTAGAATTCATTCCCTCATATCAATTCTACTCTCTTGTATACTTAAGAAAGATAAGGTCAAGCCAGGAGGACATGCCAGAAGGTAGCTTGTTTTCTGTTCGTTATTTACGATGAGGACCTTGGAGACAATGTCAAACAGTATGATTGAAATGCCTGCCCCCTAATCCATGTGTTGACCTATGAACTCTGATATATATTCTGCTTAGCTAACTCTCTAATGATAATATAGTAATGACTCTGTGATTGTAACCAGATCTTTGTTTTTTGTGTATAAAAGCCTCTGACTTTTAAATGAAGGCAGAGCGACTTTGGGATCTTCTTGATTCACTGTTCCTCTCCACGCTGCGTGTATTAAAGGCATTGCAACGAACGTTCCAACCTGATTGAAGATGGTTTTTCTTCCACATTACATGGCGACGAGGATGGGATTGCGAACCCTAACAGAGAGGACTGGAATGGCCAGACCAGTGACCATCAAAACCGCGCCAGCAAAATAGAAAATGGTAAAGGAACCTTTTTGAAAAATTCCCTACTGCGGTGCTTTGCTTTCACTTGTCTGCTCGCCTGGCCCTCTGACGATCAGGTAACGCAATCTATATTTTATTAAACATTGTTGCTTGCCTTATATCAATTACTTGAGGCAGGAAATGTTTTCTTGCTTGTTAGTGTTACCATAGACTTGACTGTGTCTTCTTGTTTATGAAGTAATAGGACTGTGTCTTCCTATTTAACCTGGGTTGCCATGAACTTGACTGTGTCTTCTTGTTTGTGAAGAAACAGGACTGTGTCTTCCTGTTTGGGTTCCCGTAGACAAAAGTGTGTCAGTAAAACTGCAGGGTAGGTTTGACCTACAATTAGAAAAAAAAAAATTGTTCAATATCTGATATGCCGGTGATAATATAAATGCATGTGTTTTGTAGAACCATAAATGGTAAATGAAGAAACGTCATGAAGTTATATACAAGTTATATAAATGCAAACATATTGAAAAACATGTTTGTTATTATTCGTATATAGGATTTATTTTAATTTGTGTTTTGTTTTGTTAGATTTTTATTTCTTTTTACTTTTTTTCTTTTTTCCCCTGTCATTTTGTTATTATTTTGTGTGCTTGTATGTCTTGGTAGTTGTGTACAAAACGTTATATAGAAAATGCGTGGTAACGGCTCCAGTAAAACGGGTGACCCGCCACCCAAAGGTACACATGTCAGATATATGTATGATAACTATGGAGTGAATATGTGCGCGATGTGCACAAGTGGTTTGACTGGACAATAGGTGACAGAAAGTTATGGTTTCCAGAAGATGGGACTTTTGATTCAGATAGACTTGAGCACCTAGAAACGGTTTTGCAAAATAGGAATACAAAACCGGGAGAAGTAAATAGTTATATTTCCCAAAAGTTAGAACCAAATTGGCACTGCTCTAAAGCCAATTCTATCGCCCAATAGACTTATTATGCAATATAACCTTTTTTTTTTAACTAGAGCAAATATGTATTATTCGTTCATTACAAAGCATTGGCTTTGTTATCACATACATTTTTTTAGAACTAGTTTTTCACTCAATTCCAATATACAATAATACAATACACCATAGTAGCATTATTCAGTGTGTATCCACTTACATCACATTGAAACATCACATATCATTTCACACTTCAGTCACACATCCAAACAGCACAATTCTTTCAATCCAGTAGCCACTCTAATAAACTATGGAAAGGATAGTTCATGAAATGCCCATGGTCCCACCAGACTCTGTATCCTTGTGCTTAGATTTAAAAGAGGTTGGAGTTGTATGACTATTCATGTTTCTTCCCAATCTATTTCCATATTGTTTCTTCAGGCCTTTTCCTCAAAGATAAAATTGTTATTTTTCAGCACCTGAAATCAATCAGAAATGCATTGTTAATAATCTGTCCGTCTATTCCTGGACATCGCCACCCTCCTGTTGTCAATTGGAATTAGCAGAGTTAGTTGGTTTATTACTTTTACCAGAGTATGGTAAGCATCGTATGTTTCCACCATCCCCCTCCCTCCTGTCCGTCCACACACACTGGCATCAGTGGCCATGAGGACGGATTATGGGCTGCAGCACTTAGAGCGGAGGCCAATGTGAGAGGGGAGAATATGCACTGATGTGTCATGGCATGTGAGTAGGGAACCTGTGGACTAAATGTGAGGGAAATTCATTGTTGCTGGTTCCTGTGAAGACAGATAATAGTAGTTATTTTTCTATTCATCTGTATCAACATCAGTATTATTAGCATTAGTAATGTTACTATTCTCGATTTCCCAAAACATTACTGTCGGTTGACAATGTTGCTTGGTTTGTAGTAGTACATCTGTATTTAGTTACAAGGCAGCTCTCTTATCTCTCTCAGTGGGGAGCTGACCTCACAGACACTTTCACTGCCCCAACGCCTCCTCTGAAAACATCACTCTGTATCCTAACAACTGTTCTTTCTCCTTTCCTAGATAATACAGGTTATATTTATTGACATGTATTATTAGTATATATTTCGCTCCATTATTTGAGTTAACAGATTAAGATATTTTCCTAATAAAATATATTTTTAGAAAATAAGCATTTTAATTGATTTCAATAATGATTCCCAGATACCTCAGGAAAACAAATTTTCAAAAAAATGTGTTCAGTCAATGATTTCCCCAATGAAGAGCCTGCGTGGGCACTAAGACTGTCCGCCTGCACGGCTCATATATGTCTTTATTGTGTCACTTCCTCCTATTGAAGTCCAATCTACACCGGTACATGTTCAGAAGAACTGTTCCCAAAGCCAGATTGAACTGATCAATAGTTCATTTCTTACCTACACCTTGTATTTAGGGATCTTATATCTGGGGATTTCAAAAACTCTTCATTGTGGAACTCACAGCTACCAAATGACCACACCTTTAATTTCCTGGAGTATCTGGTTATCTATGTATTTATATCTTCACCAAATTTAACTGTTTCCTCAGATTCCCATTACAAAAATTAGCTCTAATACAATTTTCAACCATTATTTTTTTATTTCTGGTTGGTAAAACTCATTCTAATAGTATTTTTAAGTTTTATTTTTTCCTTCAAAATTATGCAATACAAATTTTAGCTCACTTATTCAATGCTCATAATTTATAATTCTATAGTATCCTTAAAATTCTTACCCTTTGACTAATTCACACATCTTAAATCCAAGGTCTAATTTTCACTTTTATTTCAGGTATTTTATGCTTTGCACCAATAACCAAATATTTTCTAAAATAAGACTATAATATGTCACTATACTGTTTACATTCTCCTGCTATGGGTTTTACATCAGGCTGTCACTCAGGGCTGCACCAGAGTGCTGCTCCTGTGGATTCCAGCCTTTAGTTTTCCTTTAATTTGACTTTACAGAATTTCTCCATAATATGATTTTTAACAAACAAATTATTGTTCTGAGGCTTAGAGAACACCATTACTATGTATTCACTTTATTAGTATTATTAATCTATGTATTTAGTGTATGTTTTGTATTACTTTAACATTATTCTTATAATAGATGCATTATTCATTTCTTATTTCTGATGCTTTATGCACTCTGTATACAGTTAAATTTCTAAATCCTCATTAATCTGTTGTTAAAACATCAATAACTGCGTAATTGTAAATTTAATTCTGAAATTATTGGTTACTTCCCTTCTCAGTCTTATTCTGTACTATGCACAATATTAAAAATACAAAGCATACAAAACAGACATTTACCTTACATAACCTTCAGACTATATATATACATAAACACACAAAGCACGTACAGATTGACATCCAAAGATAATCCAGATATTAGATTAGTGGTGTGTTTTGTTGACCCTGCAGTGTCTCAAACAGCCCTTAGCATTTATTAATTCATTATATTGTTATTATTAAAAATCAGATGTAAAATAATCTTTGAAATACACTACTTTGGTGTTTTCTTGATCTATTATGATCAATTTCTTCTCTAAATTCTTATTATTCAGACAAAGAATTATGAAAACTTTGTCGTTTTTTTATCTTGCCTTTACCATTTTAAGTTTAACAATTAAAACTTGTAGGAATTCACATACAGACACTTATTTAACGCCATTATGCCAACCCTTTCTTTGCCAACGATGGGGCTATAACGTTGGACTTTATGTACCTCTGGTTCCGTCTGGTTATTGACTTCCACTAACTCTGGCCCTGGTGTACAAGGATTTCCTTGCTTAACCTGGGGCTCAGCAGGCTTCGTCGTACCTTTCGGTTCCCTTGGCATCTCTCCCCACAGATCTGTCTTACCTGGAGTTCACCCTACTGTGATCCTCCGCTGTACAGTCAACCTTTCTATTTGTTTTACCTCTACCTCTCCACAGGTTCTCTTTAAATTACAATCTGAGAGCCTCACACAATCCCGAGATCAAATCTAAATATACAGGGTGGTCATTTTAAAGGTACTCACCCATGCTTTGGTCCCAGGAGTGGAGGCAAGTTCAGATCCTCGTTCGTGACGCCAAGTTGTAGAACCGTGTCAGAAAAAAGTGGAGAAGTCTTGGAGATAAAGCAAACAGAACTTTAATCGAGCCATTCGGAAGCCCCACGTCAGGAATAATTCCTTCAGTGAGACTTAATGTTTACAGACATGAGTACAACTTTATTGGAAAAATGAAGTAACATCTTATGGCCGTTCATCCAATCAGAAGATACAGGTCCGGCTCCGTTTTACGATCTGTCCTCCCGTGAAGAGGTGATGGATCCAAAGCAGATGTCTGTCTTTGATGTGCACTAGGAAGATGCGATCCCACGGTCTTCATTTACCTAGTGTCAATCGCTCTTTAACAAAAACAATTCCTCCCTGTCTGGAGAAACAATTCAGTCATAAACAAATTCTCAGCAGACAGCTGTAGGCTATTCCGGCACTGTGTAATCTTTCATTACTGACAGGAGTTTATATCAAACCAACCTTGTTGACCCTTTACTTGTCCTGCTAAATCTAATCTGCTCAGCCTGTATACAAAACTACTTCTAATGCTAGTATTAATATAAAACATTATATAATTATCACAAAACACTTTATTCAACTTCCTATACAGAGTCTTCAAAAGTTATCAGTCTATAGCAGCTGGTGTTTGAACACACATACAATTATACAGCATTTTCTGCAGCTTCGCAAGACCTAATTTTAAACGTTGTTGGTAAATTAGATAATTAGTGAGGACCCTCTATTTCCATTTCTTCCTCCATAATTGCTAAAATAAAATTTTACTGACATTTTATTGACCCTACCACTGCATAGGACACATCTGTAACATGGACGCTACTGAATGGCACATACATTGAAAACTACGGAGAATTGAGACAAATCCAATTTACACTTCATAAATAATCTTAAAACGTTTCCAACCAATGCAAAACCCACATGAAATACGTTCATTCACATTTTTGGATAACAAAAAGAGAGATTATTACATATGTTCCCTATGATGCATCTACAGAGCGAGAGACAGAGAGAGAGAGACAGAGAGAGACAGAAAGACAGACAGACAGACAGACACTAACACAGCCACCCACCCACCCACTCACACACACACACACACACACACACACAAAGCCAGCAAGACACACAGAGCCAGCCATCTCAGCGATGACATCACGAACCTCTCTCTGAGCTGACTGCTATGACATCACAGAGCATGTGCATTCCGTTGCTTGCCATCTGTCAACCACTCAGTCACTGCCAGCCAGACTGCCTGGCTGGCTGGATGGGGGGCTGTTTGCTGCTGCTGCGAACCTTAGCAAGCTTATTTGCTTGACCGGCCTTCCTCCTCCTCCGCCCACATGCCCACCTATGCCCGATCTGCTGTTCACCTGGATCACAGCTCCGCCCCAACAAGGCAGAGCCTCCCAAGAATGGTACAAACTCATCCACGTTCCCCTCCATGGAAAGCTTAAACAAAAGGCAAAAGCGTTATAAGTAATGAAGAGGAACCCGAGTCCAAGACGCTTCCGACCAGCCATACATATTTGTGTGTATTACAGATCACATTTTATTACATTTTGTTTTTCTGTACTTCATTACATCTTATTGTGATTGATAATTTTATTGATTATTTTCCATATGTATGTATATATGTTTGCATATCCAATTGCTTTGACAATACAAATGCACTAATTTGAGACACAGTGACATACTAAAAGGACATACTGGTAAGATATTGGGCATATTTGAAACAACAAAAATGGCATTTGGTTATTTATTAGGGACATTTATACCAGTCTGTGCAAATATCTATGCATATTCCAATGTTTGCTGCAGGACTTACAGATTGAGTGAGGGGGTCAATATGTTTGATTCAGAACAAACCACTGCTTCCTCAATTTTGTTTTAAACATAATTTAAAAGAACAGTGGGCTATACATTGGTCTGGAAAAAGGAGCAGTGGTCCCTAAGACAATTCTTTTAGTTTTTTGACACAATTCCTAAAACCCATTTTCTGTAAAATATGTTATCAACTTGCATTAATATATCATCCAAACTTCAATCATACTAATCATGAAAATGTTCATATTATTACATTCTAAGGGTTCTAGTCTATTCTGTATTGTATTTATTATCAGGCCCTTCTCTTATGTTTTACAGTTGTTATTATTATTCCGTACAATACAGGGATTAAATTAAGTATTTTAACCACAAAGTATTGGCTACAGTTATGATGCCTACTTCACTGTTCATATGCACACAGTTTCTGAGGTCTGGACCAGTGCACAGTAGTCCCTGGAGTTGTAGTCCAGACCACTGCAAAATTCGTGCTGAAGTGATCTGGATCACCACGCAATGGCCCAAGGACCACTGCAAACTTGGATTTCAATGTTTTTGGGGAATCCATGTTGCAATAGCACCTACCATGTTCCTTTGTGGTGAGCTTGTTAATTCTGTTCGGGGAAAACCACAATCCTGCAGGTTTAATAAGTCTCTCTACACATCAGTCCCTGAGTACCTTCAACCAATGGTAATTTTGACCAATTAAGCCCAAGATTTGAGTCGATTAAGTTGTCAAGGACTACCCAGTAAAGACGTGAACTCACGACTAGGTCACACTGTGAGCTCTCCAGAGCAGACATTGCACTGAGCTCAGTGTGAGCTCACTTAGCGCTTTTCCTCCGACATGGTGCCGGTGCTGGAGCCAGAGCCGCTGCTCGGCCTGGGATCCAGCTGATCTTTTTGTGAACCGGCCCGCTTTTCCACCGGTCTTGGAATAAAACGCTGACGTCACTGGATGTGGGCGTTCCCAAACGTGGAGTAGAAGTGGAGAAACACAGCAATAATAATCAGCACCGAGGCGACTGCGTCTTTAACATCACAATCAAACTCATTCCGCGTCTATGGCAAATCGTAACCCATATGTTACAAATGTTCCCTAAATATGTGTTTTGCAGAATCCCCCAGCAAACGTTATGGAATATCAGCATTTTATCGACACACATAATAGATCTTATTGTTCTTTAACATTGATGAGAATAATTAACACGAATTAATTTACTGTTGAAGATGTAACCCTTACCCAGTGGCTAACCCTAACTCTATGTTACAAATTTTCCCTAAACACTTATTTTGCAAGATCAATAAAAAACCTTTAGGAATTTTAAACTTTTAAAGATACACATAGGTAATACCAATGTGCTTTAACAATGCCGAAAATAAAAATGTGTTTATCTGTAATAGTGAAGATATTGTATAGATGTATATCTTTCATATACACAAATAGAAAAAAAACAGTTTCAAAACCGAATATAGAACTGAAACTTTCAGACAATCCATGAAAAATTGAATTTAAACATTTACAGTTCTTAACAATTCTATATATCAATTATATTCATAACCCTAACCCTAACACTAACCCTTACTTTAAGTTAAAAATGTTCCCTAAACACTTATTTTGCAGGATCAATAAAAAACTGTCAGGATTTTTTAAACTTTTACTGACACACATAGTTAAAAGCAATGTGTTATAACTTTACCACAAAT
This sequence comes from Amia ocellicauda, assembly GCF_036373705.1. Lineage (NCBI taxonomy): Eukaryota > Metazoa > Chordata > Actinopteri > Amiiformes > Amiidae > Amia > Amia ocellicauda. Next base: position 42,251,024 of record NC_089855.1, on the reverse strand, counting down.
AATAATCTGTATATCTTTAATTGTTTTGACATTATTAAGATATAATGCATATTTCACATAGGGAACATTTGTAACATGATAGGAAAAACAAACAAATGATGTAACTTTGAAAATATTCAATATTACAGCATACAATTTGTCAGGTTTTATGACAGAATTTATGACATACTCTGTAAAAATCAACCAAACAGCATTTGGTGTTCATGAGAAAAAAAAAATGAGATCAAAGCTATCAGACTTTAGCAGCTGGTGTATGAACACACATACGATTATACAGCATTTTTTGCAGCTTCGCAAGACCAAATTTTAAATGTTGTTGGTAAATTAGATAATTAGTGCGGACCCTCTATTTGCATTTGATCCCCTCTATAATTTCTAAAATAAAGTTTTACTGACATTTTATTGTCCTTACCACTGCATAGGACACATCTGTAACATGAACGCTACTGAATGGCACATATATTGAAAACTACAGAGAATTGAGACAAATCCAATTTACACTTCATAAATAATCTTAAAACGTTTCCAATCAAGGCAAAACCCACTTTAAATACGTTCATTCTCATTTTTGGTAAACAAAAAGAGAGATTTTTACATATGTTCCCTATGATGCATCTACAGAGCGAGAGACAGAGACAGAGAGAGAGACAGAGACTAACACAGCCATCCACTCACACACACATACACACACACACTCCATCTCTCTCTCTCTCTCTCTCTCACACACACATACACACAGCCAGCAAGACACACAGAGCCAGCCAGCTCAGCGATGACATCACGAACCTCTCTCTGAGCTGACTGCTATGACAACACAGAGCACGTGCATTCCGTTGCTTGCCGTCTGTCAACCTCTCAGTCACTGCCAGCCAGACTGCCTGGCTGGCTGGATGGGGGGGCTGTTTGCTGCTGCTGCGTACCTTAGCAAGCTTATTTGCTTGACCGGCCTTCCTCCTCCTCCGCCCACATGCCCACCTATGCCCAATCTGCTGTTCACCTGGATCACAGTTCTGCCCCAACAAGGCAGAGCCTCCCAAGAATGGTACAAACTCATCCACGTTCCCCTCCAATACAAATGCACTGAATTGAGAGAGAGAAGTGCTAGGGCACATCTGTAACAAAAACTAGGGAACATTCGTCACATGCTTAGGGAACATTCATAACATACAGGGAACATTTGTAAAACGAATTAGGGAACCTTTGTGACATATTAAAAGGACATACTGGTAGGTGTTGGGCACTGTGGAAGGAAAGTTAGAATTCTTTCCCTCATATCTATTCTACTCTCTTGTATACTTAAGAAAGATAAGGTCAAGCCAGTAGGACAGGCCAGAAGGTAGCTTGTTTTCTGTTAGTTATTTACTATGAGAACCTTGGAGACAATGTCAAACAGTACGATTGAAGTGCCTGCCCCCTAATCCATGTGTTGACCTATGAACTCTGATATATATTCTGCTTAGCTAACTCTCTAATGATAATATAGTAATGACTCTGTGATTGTAACCAGATCTTTGTTTTTTGTGTATAAAAGCCTCTGACTTTTAAATGAAGGCAGAGCGACTTTGGGATCTTCTTGATTCACTGTTCCTCTCCACGCTGCGTGTATTAAAGGCATTGCAACGAACGTTCCAACCTGATTGAAGATGGTTTTTCTTCCACATTACATGGCGACGAGGATGGGATTGCTAACCCTGACAGAGAGGACTGGAATGGCCAGACCAGTGACCAGCAAAACCGCGCCAGCAAAATAGAAAAAGGTAAAGGAACCTTTTTGAAAAATTCCCTACTGCGGTGCTTTGCTTTCACTTGTCTGCTCGCCTGGCCCTCTGACGATCAGGTAATGCAATCTATATTTTATTAAACGTTGTTGCTTGCCTTATATCAATTACTTGAGGCAGGAAATGTTTTCTTGCTTGTTAAGAAACAAAGTTTCTTAGTGTTACCATAGACTTGACTGTGTCTTCTTGTTTATGAAGTAATAGGACTGTGTCTTCCTATTTAACCTGGGTTGCCATGAACTTGACTGTGTTTCCTTGTTTGTGAAGAAACAGGACTGTGTCTTCCTGTTTGGGTTCCCGTAGACAAAAGTGTGTCTGTAAAACTGCAGGGTAGGTTTGACCTACAATTCGAAAAAAAAAAAAAAAAAAAGACCGCAAATTAATTGTTCAATATCTGATATTCCGGTGATAATATAAAATCACGTGTTTTGTAGAACCATGAATGGTAAATGAAGAAACGTCATTAAGTTATATAAAAGTTATATAAATGCAAATTCTACACCATAGTAGTATTATTCAGTGTGTATTCAGGCCAATGTGAGAGGGGAGACTATGCACTGATGTGTCATGGCATGTGAGTAGGGAACCTTTGGACTAAATGTGAGGGTATTTCATTGTTGCTGGTTCCTGTGAAGACAGATAATAGTAGTTATTTTTCTATTCATCTGTATGAACATCAGTATTATTAGCATTAGTATTGTTACTGTTCTCGATTTCCCTGGACATTACTGTCGGTTAACAATGTTGCTTGGTTTGTAGTAGTACCTCTGTATTTAGTTACAAGGCAGCTCTCTTATCTCTCTCAGTGGGGAGCTGACCTCACAGACACTTTCACTGCCCCAACGCCCCCTCTGAAAACATCACTCTGTATCCTAACAGCTGTTCTTTCTCCTTTCCTAATTTCTTACTAGTGTAGCGTAAGGTACACTTATGAATTTCAATTTAAGAAGTGAATTTATAGTATCACCTTATCACGAATCCTGGAATCTTGTAGAACTCAATTTCTGTAATAATTGGACACAGACACCAATTCCAAAGATATAAATTGTCAAATTTATTCAAAAACAAAGACTAAATGTAGCACTACACTAATTATACAAAATGGAAAAACTAAGTAAAATTCAACTCTATATCAACAAATCAAAGACAAATCACTTCCGTGACCAAATCAAAGACCATGGGATCGCATACGATAACACAAATCGTTAAACAAAAAAGATTATAAACACATTGACCACAATACCGGTTAGTAAGACGAAGGTGAGTCTCTCATTAGTATTGTTAGTCAGACATTAAATAACTACGCAGGTTAGTATTTAATGTCAGGTAACTTCTCGTTATATATATATCAGTCTCATTTACATTTAGGTGCCGAGAAAGATCCTATCATTACTTGTTACCACAATTTCCCTTAACTGATTATTATTCAATGATTAAGGATAGGCAGGGCCACCAATAATCTAATGTCTATTAACTTGTGTCAATTTCAGACTAAACAGTTAAACAGGAATGAGAAGATATTTCTCGGCGTTGACAGATTTTATTTCTAAAATGATCAACAAAACAGTTTAATGCAACACACATTCATATTTAAGAAAACTAAATGATATTACACATTCTAGAGTTATGAATCACAGATTAACATTTCTAATTTATTTCTCAAATGTCATGAATGATGAACTCCAAACTGTTAAACTTATCTGAACTTCGTCGCAGAGAGGCCTCTCTGTCTTCGGGCTCAGATATCAGCACACGGCATGAGGTCCGTGTGGTTTGGAACAAAGGCAGTCCGGTTCGGCTTTGTCCAAGAACTTCCACTCAGTCGATGCACCTGGAAGTTGGGGTTTCGCAAAAGTAGAGTCGTTTCCAAACAGATTTTCTACTGGTTTGAAGGCTCCAAGGTTGTGCACAAAATCTTTTTGGCAAGCAGGGTCTCTCACCATACTTATTTGAAGACAAAGTCTTTGAGGAAAGCAGGGCCCTGTTTGTTCCAAGGGTCAAGTTTCTTAAGACTCAAATAGCTATTTAAATGACTGACACTTTCGTATTCAGTCGACTTAGTCAATTGTCCAGCTGTAAAACTCCACTGATCAGGTGGGCACAGGCGGTCAGCGCAGTTTGTAAAGTTATTTATTTAATAAAGTCCTTTAAAATAATTCTTCGTACGGCTCAATCTCCTTCTCCCAGTTTAACTCTTCTGTTGCCGGCAAAGACTTGGTCGGTTTCTGGTTCCGGTTCTGGCAACAGAGCTACAGGTTGAGCTGTGGCAGCGAGTTACTGGTTCAGGTGAGAGAGAGAGAGAGAAAGACCGTCCGCTGTTCCTTATAGTCTGTCAGATCGATAGGTGATTGGTTCCTGAGTTCTTGAGATTGGATTTCGGTTTCAGCCCCCAGTGTCCTATTGGAGGGGGGCTTGATTTATGACTGATGTCAATCCATGCCATCTTTTGGAAATGCCGGTTGGCCCGGGTTCGTAGCTCTATGTCGGGATTTCGGCTCTCGTCCACTTCAAAGAGTTTTTATCACCTACAGGCCCCTAACTCCAGACATTTCATAGCAGGATTCCAACCTATTTGGCCTCTTCTCTGTGCCATCCTCCCCAAAACTGTCACTTTGATGCAAACCAGTTCCAAGCTGATGAGCTAAGGAAATCTGATAACTTTGGGGGGGGAGAGGTCTTCTTTAGATCAGTGCTTCAGCTCAGAGCCCAAATGCTCTTATCCAAATACACCCAACATAATGCTACAATGTTCATATTATTATATTCTAAGGGTACTAGTCTATTGTGTATTGTATTTATTCTCAGGCCCTTCTCTTATGTTTTACAGTTGTTATTATTATTGCGTACAATACAGGGATTAAATTAAGTATTTTAACCACAAAGTATTGGCTACAGTTATGATGTCTTCTTCAGTGTTCATATGCATACAGTTTCTGAGGTCTGGACCACTGCACAGTAGTCCCTGGAGTTGTAGTCCAGAGCACTGCAAAATTCGTGCTGAAGTGATCTGGATCACCACGCAATGGCCCAAGGACCACTGCAAACTTGGATTTCAATGTTTTTGTGTAATCCATGTTGCAATAGCAACATCCATGTTCCTTTGTGGTGAGCTGGTTAATTCTGTTCTTTTACATTGAAGAGATTAAGATGAATAAACTTACTGTTGAAGATTATTATTTGATTATTTTTATTTCTTGGCAGACGCCCTTATCCAGTGCGACTTACAACATAAGTGCAAAAATACAGAGAAGTACAAGGCATCAATCATTACAAATTCAACTTAGCTAAAATATATTGCAATTCAAAATAAATTTTAAAAATTCCAATTACAATTTACACAAGTACATTAAAAGACTTCCTACATCCTGGACGGTGAAAGCTAAGTGCTGTCAAGATGTAGGGTTACAGACTAGGGCTACGGGAAAGGGAGCAAGGAGCAAAACATTCAAGAACGAGAGGAGCATAATAAGCTGAAGTGCTATCTAGCAGAGATAGAGGACTAATATTACAAGTGCGGTCGGAAGAGATGCGTCTTGAGTAAGCGCCGGAATGAGGTCAAGGACTCTGCTGTTTTGACTTTGGTGGGCAGGTCATTCCACCACCGAAGTCAAAACAGGTCCTTGACCTCTTTCCGGCACTTGTGTAACCCTTGTGTAAGATGTAACCCTTACCCAGTGGCTAACCCTTACTCTATGTTACAAATTTTCCCTAAAAGCTTATTTTGCAAAAAAAAAAGATCCTTTAGGAATTTTAAACTTTTAAAGATACACATAGGTAATACCAATGTGCTTTAACAATGCCAAAAATAATAATGCGTTTATCTTTAATAGTGAAGATATTGAATAGATGTATATCTTTCATACACACAAATAGAAAAAAAAACGGTTTCCAAACCGAATATAGAACTGAAACTTTCAGACAGTCCATGAAAAATGGAATGTAAATGTTTACACTTCTTAACAATTCTATATATCAATTATATTCATAACCCTAACCCTAACACTAACCCTAACTTTAAGTTACAAATGTTCCCTAATCACTTATTTTGCAGGATCAATAAAAAATTGTCAGGATTTTTTAAACTTTTACTGACACACATAGTTAATAGCAATGTGTTATAACTATTCCGAAAATAATAATCCGTATATCTTTAATTGTTTTGACATTATTAAGATATAATGCATCACATAGGGAACATTTGTTACATGATAGGAAAAACATACAAATGATGTAAGTTTGAATATATTTAATATTACAGCATACAATTTGTCAGGCTTCATAATAATGGAATTTATGACATACTCTGTAAAAATCAAGCAAATAACATTTGTTGTTCATGAGAAAAAATATATATAATCAAAGCTATCAGACTTTAGCACGTGGTGAATGAACACACATACGATTATACAGCATTTGTTGCAGCTTCGCAAAACCTAATTTTAAACGTTGTTGGTAAATTAGATACAAAGTGAGGACCCTCTATTTGCATTATTCCCCTGTATTATTGCTAAAATAAAGTTTTACTGACATTTTACTGACACTACCACTGCATAGGACACATCTGTAACATGAACGCTACTGAATGGCACATACATTGAAAACTACGGAGAATTGAGACTTATCAAATTTACACTTCATAAATCATCTTAAAACGTTTCCAAACAAGGCAAAACCCACTTGAAATACATTCATTCACATTTTTGGTAAACAAAAAGAGAGATTGTTACATATGTTCCCTATGATGCATCTACAGAGCGAGAGACAGAGAGAGAGAGAGAGAGAGAGAGAGAAAGAGAGAGAGAGATATTTTTTTTTACTTTAAAATGTACTTTATTACAAAAGTGCATCATTCAACACACAAAATCTACAAAAAGCATTAAAAAAAAACAATGCAGCCTACAAAAAATGCAGCTGTTATACAACTATCCAATTACCATAAAAACAGAACAGACATCACTCTTTATATATTTAAAACCAAACCCTCATTCCCAACCAGGCAGAGAACCCTATCAAGGCACCATACCTTCTCAAACTGATCCACACTACACATTGTTTTGTGGTATTCATAATCGACAGTGATTTGAACAGCTACACTAATTTTAAAAACAGTCAAAACCTCACAAAAGACATGCTTACTCAATTTCCGTTTCCTACTCTTTTTGCCCTATCAAAAAATTGGTTAACTTGACCTTGTCTTTCAGTTGAACAATAGCACTTATACCGAACACAAACACCCTTGGAGAAAAACACAATGAGAGTTGAAAAAGGAACTTTTAACCATTGAAATAAAGGTTGTAATCTATTACAGTCTAAATAACGGTGAGCAACAGTTTTCGTTTGACCACAAAACACACAGGCATCAGTCACATCATGATCAATAATGGACAGAAAGGAATTCACTGCTAAGTGCCAGTGTAAATCCCCAGCTCTCTTATTCAGGGGGGCTGTATACAGGGTTCCCCAAGCTGGGCGAACTGCACTCTCAACTAGCAGCTTCCCTCTCCAGGGTGAATCAGGGACATCTTTTAACTGTGCAAAATGAGTCGTTTTCAATACAAATTGATACAGCGTCTTATTATTGGCACTAGAGAAAACAACATCGGAGACTTCCTTCATCTGTAAAATCATATCTGGCCTATCCTGCCTGAGCCACATGGAAGGGGAAAGCTTCAGCTCAATGAAAAGCCTCTGTCTATCGGATTCATTGCTCCCCATCCAAACCTCCCCCTGTACACCCAGCCCCTACTCCTGCAGGGCCACACTCTACTGAGACAGCAACACCCCTACCACTCGCACTGAGTGCACCTGCAGCCTTCCTGCCAAGGCCTCCACACTCATCCAGCCACCCCCCCTCCCCATCACAACCTGCCCCAGCCTGGTCACACCTGCCTTAACCAGCCTGCTGTGCAAGCCCTGAGACTCCAACACAGGGAGCCGCAGTGCAGGGTTACACAGCAACGGCTCTCTCAAAAGCCAATAAGCCCCCAACCTCTCCATGTCTCTTCGCACCCGCACTAGCCGCCACGCTTTCAAAACACTATGGTAAAAAAGTGGAACCCCTCTGAGATCCAACTGAGACATGTCTGTCACAAACAACTGCCTGTCCAGCTACAGCCTCTGAGAACAGCAGCTTCTGAACTGTCTGTAACCTGAACACTGCCACCCTGCTGGTCAGGTCTAAAAGTCCCTGCCCACCTTCTGCTACTGGCAGAAAAACCACACTCTGCCTGATCCAGTGCAGCCTGTCCCAAAAGAAATGGAGCAGGATCCTCTGGAGTCTGGTGAGCACACCTGCTGGCGGCTCCACACACACTAGCCTGTGCCACAGCATTGAAGCCACCAGATTATTAATGACCAGCACCCTCCCTCTGTACAAGAGCTGGGGTAGCAGCCATCGCCAGCGCCCCAACCTCTCCTGTACCTGCTCCTCTATCCTCTCCCAGTTCCTCTGCTTTGCCTTCTCTCCCCTCAGGAACACCCCCAGACACTTTAACTCCCCACTACTCCACTGCAGCCCAGCTTGCAAACCCAGGGGCTGCCTCCCCCCAACTCCCAGAGCAGCACCGCACTGCTCTTCATCCAATTAACTCTTGCTGATGACACCTGCCCATTTCTCTCTAGGCTCTCTTCCAAAAGCACAACGTCCCAGTCCCCCACCACACACACACACACACATCGTCTGCATATGCACACAACCGAACACACACCACACTGCAGGACGGGATGCTCAGACCAGTCAACACAGTCCTCAGCGTGTGCAAGAGAGGCTCTATGGACAAGGAATACAGCATTCCCAATAGCAAGCAGCCTTGTCTAATCCCTCTCTGCACTGGAAATGGGGTACTCAACCCGCCATTGATTTTTAACACACTAAAAACATTATTATACAAACATTTAATAAGTGCCAAGAAATTAGGGCCCAAACCAAAAGCTTCCAAGTTATGGAACAAATACTTATGATCCACACGATCAAATGCTTTTTCTTGATCCAAGGAGATCAAACCTGCTTGAAAGCCAAACAACCTGGATGCCGACATCAGGTACCTCGCCAAAAAAATATGATCAAATATAGAGTGCTGTGGGACACAATAAGTCTGATCTGGGTGCACTAGGGATCCCATAACTGGATTGAGACGGTTGGCAAGGGCCTTTGACAAGATCTTAAAGTCACAGCACAACAATGACACAGGTCTCCAGTTGGAGATTTAACATAAATCACCCTTTTTAGGGAGCAGTGTAAGTACTGCCCTCCTGCAGCTCAATGGCAGCTCACCGTCCAGCACACCCTCTTCACACACACTGAGTAAGTCCATCCCTAGTACTGGCCACAGAGTCTTATAAGAACTGCACCAGCAGCCCGTCCAGTCCGGGAGCCTTTCCGTTGTTCAGGCCCTGCAGGGCAACACTGTTTTCTAGTTTTTTTTCTAGTTTTCTCAATCTAAACCTTTCCGGATTCTCAAGCTCCGCAGAGCCCCGCAACAGAGCCTGTGCCGAGTTAACAAAATGTTTTAAATCCGAAACTATGGACTCCACATTCACCCTGTAGAACCGTGTCTGAAATAAGTGTAGAGTCGTGGAGACAAAGCAAACAGAACTTTAATCGAGCCGCTCGGAAGCTCCACTGTCAGAAATAATTCCTTCAGTGAGGCTTAATGTTTACAGACATGAGTACAACTTTATTGGAAAAATGACGTAACATCTTATGGCCGTTCATCCAATCAGAAGATACAGGTCCGGGTCCGTTTTACGATCTGTCCTCCCGTGAAGAGGTGATGGATCCAAAGCAGATATCTGTCTTTGATGTGCACTAGGAAGATGCGATCCCACGGTCTTCATTTACCTTGTGTCAATCGCTCTTTAACAAAAACAATTCCTCCCTATCTGGAGAAACAATTCAGTCATAAACAAATTCTCAGCAGACAGCTGTAGGCTATTTCGGCACTGTGTAATCTTTCATTACTGACAGGAGTTTGTAACAAACCAACCTTGTTGACCCTTTACTTGTCCTGCTAAATCTAATATGCTCAGTCTATATACAAAACTACTTCTAATGCTAGTATTAATATAAAACATTATATAATTATCACAAAACACTTTCTTCAACTTCCTTTACAGAGTCTTCATTCCCTCCTTTTTGGTAATAGAAATGAAGCGAAATGAAGCCAAAATAATCGTGTTTGTCAGTTACAATAATTTCTTCCTCCGGAGGGGCAGGTGGTATAGTGCTGCGTGTTCAGCTCCCATTAATCCCAACCTGCCACCTACGAGGTGTGTATGTATGTACAGCGAGGTATTCAAATAATCAGGGGATAGGATTGTATTTTTATTTGCCTGGTCGGGCAAACAATTATGTCATAACTACACCTTATTGAATATTGAGCTCTTTTATGGAAATTGCAAAGGCCACCTACAATTTCCTGGAGCTTTACTGTGTTTCTCAAATTATATTTCATCCTGCCCCAGGTCATAAAGGTCAATCCCCAGTTACATAATACATACATTGTTTTGCTTCTAAAGGAATACAAAAGTCAGCAAACATGTTATTTTTACAAATTCAATTATTCACATATATTTCTGATGCATTTTAATTGATAAACAATGTACATTCCATACCTCTCAAGAGAAGGGCAATGGACTTATTCTTACTTGACATCTCCACCAAAAGTACATTATAAACTACCAATACAAGAATATATGCTACTGCAGATGTCATCTGTGCTGTTTTCACAATGTATTGCAGATTCCTATAATCTGGACAACCTTTAATTTCAGTATTTTAACTTATTTCTCCATTAAGTCAAGCATCACTTCAGCGTTGTGGACCTCAACATTGGTCTGTTCAAGATGCCGTGAGGCTGTCTTTAAAGCCGCGCCCTCGGCCTACTGTGTCTAAATGAGAACACCAGCGTCTTCTCCATATGCACCTCTGCCACCACGGGTCAGACATCGATTCCTTCAGGACACGATTCATAATGTGCATATCTGCCATGTGGAATAGATCGGTCATCTGAAGACACAATGTGTGGTTCGCACAACATCAGAGATCCTCCTTATAAAAGGCATCTCTATCACATGGACAGTAGTTGACATTCACACAATCTATGAGGTTTCCAGTAAAGGGACAATTCATAATAATAATCTTGATCCCAAATTTTCACAGATTATTTCAGTACAGCACTCAGTTGTCGTCAGCAGCATCATATCTCCTGTGTTACTGAATCAACTTTACTACCTAGTGTAAATACTCTTTCTTGTGTGGAGCTGTCAAACTTTCAAAACAATGCGCTTATCTCTTTGCTTTTATCTGACTTATATATCTAAGACTATTTTAATAATTATTACAGCAGCTCTTTCAACAACATAGTTAATAGTTGTTAGGTAAATGATCATAGTTGACCTCACAGACACTTTCACTGCCCCAACCCTACCGCCCTTTTTTTTGTTTTTTTTGTTTTGTTTGGGGGGTGAATCCCTTCCTGATTAATAGGGTATTTCTGTTTGGGAAAGCACTATTTCCATACACTTTCATGACTTTAGATTTTAAACTATATCTCATTTATTTATTTATTTATTTAAAATTAAGTTATACCTTAACTAACTTCCTTATTTCCCAATCGCCATCAAAACTCTTGTGCTGAAAGTGGCAGCACATTTCTTTCACACATACCAAACTCCCTTTTTACAGCTTCCCAAGCCTCATCGACTCTTAAACCCCTTGTCAACGTTCTCAAACCTTCATCAACATCGCTCAGACCCTCTGAAAACATCACTCTGTATCCTAACAACTGTTCTTCCTCCTTTTCCTAATTTATTACTACACAAATCAAGTTATATTTATTGACATGTATTATTACTATTTATACACATATTTCGCTCCATTATTTGAGTTAATAAGTTAAGATATTTTCCTAATAAAATATATTTTTAGAAAATAAGCATTTTAATTGATTTCAATAATGATTCCCAGATACCTCAGGAAAACAAATTTTCAAAAAAAATGTGTTCAGTCAATGATTTCCCCAATGAAGAGCCTGCGTGGGCACTAAGACTGTCCGCCTGCACAGCTCATATATGTCTTTATTGTGTCACTTCCTCCTATTGAAGTCCAATCTATACCGGTACATGTTCAGAAGAACTGATCCCAAAGCCTATACAGAGTCTTCAAAATCAGACTTTAGCAGCTGGTGTATGAACACACATACAATTATACAGCATTTTCTGCAGCTTCGCAAGACCTAATTTTAAACATTGTTGGTCAATTAGATATTTAGTGAGGACCCTCTATTTCCATTTCTTCCTCCATAATTGCTAAAATAAAGTTTTACTGACATTTTATTGACCCTACCACTGCATAGGACACATCTGTTACATGAACGCTACTGAATGGCACATACATTGAAAACTACAGAGAGAGACAGAAAGACAGACAGACAGACAGACACTAACACAGCCACCCACCCACCCACTCACACACACACACACACACACACTCTATCTCTCTCTCTCTCACACACACACACAGCCAGCAAGACACAGAGCCAGCCAGCTCAGCGATGACATCACGAACCTCTCTCTGAGCTGACTGCTATGACATCACAGAGCACGTGCATTCCGTTGCTTGCTATCTATCAACCACTCAGTCACTGCCAGCCAGACTGCCTGGCTGGCTGGATGGGGGGGCTGTTTGCTGCTGCTGCGTACCTTAGCAAGCTTATTTGCTTGACCAGCCTTCCTCCTCCTCCGCCCACATGCCCACCTATGCCCGATCTGCTGTTCACCTGGATCACAGCACATGTGCTAGGGCACATCTGTAACATAAACTAGGGAACATTCGTCACATGCTTAGGGAACATTCATAACATACAGGGAACATTTGTAAAACGAATTAGGGAACATTTGTGACATACTAAAAATACATACTGGTAAGATGTTGGGCACATTTGAAACAACAAAAATGGCATTTGTTTTTTTATTAGGGACATTTATACCAGTCTGTGCAAATATCTATGCATATTCCAATGTTTGCTGCAGGACTTACAGATTGAGTGAGGGGGTCAGTATGTTTGATTCAGAACTAACCACTGCTTCCTCAATTTTGTTTTAAACATAATTTTTTAAAAAAGTGTGCTATATATTGGTCTGGAAAAAAGGAGCAGTGGTCCCTAAGACAATTCTTTTAGTTTTTTTAACACAATTCCTAAAACCCATTTTCTGTAAAATATGTTATCAACTTGCATTAATATATCATCCAAACTACAATCATACTGTGAGAGAATTTGGGATTGCTTGGTTTTTCAGTCAATCTAAATAAATAGTTGAACTGAAAACTTATAGGTCCTTTTTTTTTTTTTAAGATTCTTTTTAGAGGGAAGATGTGGTCAAGTCAAAGATGTGCAATAGTCATTTATTTTGACAAAAATAGGAAACTAATATAATTCAATTATATTACTGAAAATAAGTAATATGAAGCTTCTGCTGGATTACAGTAAGAAACAGATAATACCCATTTTCTTCTTTCTCCTCACAGTACAGCTTATAGGCCAGTCTGGTCAGGAAGGAAGCAATGTGTCTCTCTCTGTCTCTCCTCTCCAGCTCAGTCTTATCGTTGCAGGATGAAGAAGTTAAGAGAACTCAAATTCTCGTTGTTTTCCCTTTTATAAGGTTTCCTTCCATCCAATAGCATTTTGCCACCACCATGACGTGTCTTATGCTAAAGCAATCTAGAAGTGGGGGGTCATTTTGAATTTGGCTAAGAGCCAATCAGAGGACAGGTCCCTTTTGGTCTCTGGTCATAAAGATAGGGTTACCAGGGCTACCAGGGGATACCAGGGGCTACCAGATGAAAGGGAGGAGGTCTGTTTCCTCTACCAAACCAGATGGTATAGAATTTCCCATAGAAAAATACATTCAAACAAATAATATCTTAAAGTACAAAACAGGGATTAAATTAAGTATTTTAACCACAAAGTATTGGCTACAGTTATGATGCCTACTTCACTGTTCATAGTATTGCCTACAGTTATGATGCCTACTTCACTGTTCATATGCACACAGTTTCTGAGGTCTGGACCACTGCACAGTAGTCCCTGGAGTTGTAGTCCAGACCACTGCAAAATTCGTGCTGAAGTGATCTGCATCACCACGCAATGGCCGAAGGACCACTGCAAACTTGGATTTCAATGTTTTTGGGGAATCCATGTTGCAATAGCACCTAACATGTTCCTTTGTGGTGAGCTGGTTAATTCTGTTCTGGGAAATCCACAATCCTGCAGGTTTAATAAGTCTCTCTACACATCAGTCCCTGAGTACCTTCAGCCAATGGTAATTTTTACCAATTAAGCCCAAGAATTGAGTCGATTAAGTTTTCAAGGACTACCCAGTAAAGACGTGAACTCACGACTAGGTCACACTGTGAGCTCTCCAGAGCAGACATTACACTGAGCTCAGTGTGAGCTCACTTAGCACTTTTCCACCGACATGGTGCCGGTGCTGGAGCCAGAGCCGCTGCTCGGCCTGGAATCCAGCTGATCTTCTTGTGAACCGGCCCGCTTTTCCACCGGTTTTGGAATCAAACGCTGACGTCACTGGATGTGGGCGTTCCCAAGTGTGGAGTAGAAGTGGAGAAACACAGCAATAATAATCGGCACCGAGGCGACTGCGTCTTTAACATCACAATCAAACTCATACCGCGTCTATGGCAAATCGTAACCCTAATGTTACATATGTTCCATAAATATGTGTTTTGCAGAATACACAAGCAAACGTTATGCAATATCAGCATTTTATCGACACATAATAGATCTTATTGTTCTTTAACATTGATGAGAATAATTAACAAGAATTAATTTACTGTTGAAGATGTAACCCTTACCCAGTGGCTAACCCTAACTCTATGTTACAAATTTTCCCTAAACACTTATTTTGCAAGATCAATAAAAAACCTTTAGGAATTTTAAACTTTTAAAGATACACATAGGTAATACCAATGTGCTTTAACAATGCCGAAAATAAAAATGTGTTTATCTATAATAGTGAAGATATTGTATAGATGTATATCTTTCATATACACAAATTGAAAAAAAAGAACAATTTCATAACCGAATATAGAACTGAAACTTTCATACAATCCATGAAAAATTGAATTTAAACATTTACAGTTCTTAGCAATTCTATATATCAATTATATTCATAACCCTAACCCTAACACTAACACTTACTTTAAGTTAAAAATGTTCCCTAAACACTTATTTTGCAGGATCAATAAAAAACTGTCAGGATTTTTTAAACTTTTACTGACACACATAGTTAAAAGCAATGTGTTATAACTTTACCACAAATCATAATCCGTATATCTTTAATTGTTTTGACATTATTAAGATAAAATGCATCTTTCACATAGGGAACATTTGTAACATAATAGGAAAAACAAACAAATGATGTAACTTTGAAAATATTCAATATTACAGCATACAATTTGTCAGGCTTTATGACAGAATTTATGACATAATCTGTAAATATCAAGCAAACAGCATTTGGTGTTCACGAGAAAAAAAAAATGAGATCAAAGCTATCAGACTTTAGCAGCTGGTGTATAAACACACATACGATTATACAGCATTTTTTGCAGCTTCGCAAGACCAGATTTTAAATGTTGTTGGTAAATTAGATAATTAGTGCGGACCCTCTATTTGCATTTGATCCCCTCTATAATTGCTAAAATAAAGTTTTACTGACATTTTATTGACCTTACCACTGCATAGGACACATCTGTAACATGAACGCTACTGAATGGCACATATATTGAAAACTACAGAAAATTGAGACAAATCCAATTTACACTTCATAAATAATCTTAAAACGTTTCCAAACAAGGCAAAACCCACTTTAAATACGTTCATTCACATTTTTGGTAAACAAAAAGAGAGATTGTTACATATGTTCCCTATGATGCATCTACAGAGCGAGAGACAGAGACAGAGACTAACACAGCCACCCACTCACACACACATACACACACACACACTCTATCTCTCTCTCTCTCTCACACATACACACACATACACACAGCCAGCAAGACACACAGAGCCATCCAGCTCAGCGTTGACATCACATGACAAACCTATCTCTTAATCTGACTGCTATGACATCACAGAGCACGTGCATTCCGTTGTTTGCCGTCTGTCAACCTCTCAGTCACTGCCAGCCAGACTGCCTGGTTGGCTGGATGGGGGGGCTGTTTGCTGCTGCTGCGTACCTTAGCAAGCTTATCTGCTTGACCGGCCTTCCTCCTCCTCCGCCCACATGCCCACCTATGCCCGATCTGCTGTTCACCTGGATCACAGCAAAACCCCAACAAGGCAGAGCCTCCCAAGAATGGTACAAACTCATCCACGTTCCCCTCCATGAAGAGGAACCCGAGTCCAAGACGCTACCGACCAGCTATACATATTTGTGTGTATTAAAGATCACATTTTATTACACTTTGTTTTTCTGTACTTTATTACATCTTATTGTGATTTATAATTGTATTGTTTCTTTTCCATATATATGTATGTATGTATGTATGTATATATGTATGTATAAATGTATGTTTGAATGTCCAATTGCTTTGACAATACAAATGCACTGAATTGAGAGAGAGAGAGACAGAGAGAGAGACAGAGACAGAGACAGACAGACACAGAAGACAGACAGACAGGCACTAACACAGCCACCCACCCACCCACTCTCACACACACACACACACACACTCTCTCTCTCTCTCTCTCTCTCTCTCTCTGCATGCTGGGAGTTTATGGGGGGAGTCAGTGGTGGTGGGAGGTTTGTTTGGAGAGATTGTGTGTGTGTGTGTTTTTACTACTCTTTTTCTTTCCTTTTCTTGTTTTTTTGTAGATACTTTTAATCGTTTGTTGGTTTTAAACGATTCGGGTTTAGGGGGTTGTTTTTCGATTTAGATCAGCATGGCGTTGCGGGCGGGGAGACCCCTCCCTTCATTTAATTACGAAACGCTGACCCGAAAGCACGGGTTTATACTCGTGTCCCAGGAGTAGGTGTCGGTAGAGGACTGTGCGATAGAGATCGGAAGGAAGGTCGGCTTCCAGAACATCGTCTCTACGGCTCGAATGAATAAGGGCATTGTGGTTTTCCTGAATTCTGAGGCGCTGGTGAAGGATGTGATGGAGGAGGGGGTCACAGTGAAGGGGACCTTCCTGCCCACGCTCCCTCTGGCCACCCTGGCTGTAAAGGTGGTTACTTCCAATGTGCCCCCCTTCCTGAGCAACGATCTGCTGGCGGGGGATCTGAGTCGCTATGGCCGGCTCACCTGCGCCATTAGGAGGGTGCTGCTGGGCTGCAGCACCCCGGAGCTGAAACACGTCCTCTCTTACCGCAGACAGGGTTTCATGGTGCTGGCGGACGGCGCCGATGAGTTAAGCCTGTCTCTGAAGTTTAAGATCGAGGGGTTAGTGTACGTGGTGTTCGTGTCAACTGATACCATGAGGTGTTTCAGGTGCGGGGCGCAGGGGCACATCAGTCGCTCTTGCCCTCAGGGAGAGTCTCCGGCGGCCGGGCGAGAGGAAGGTGAGGAGCAGGCAGAGCCGTCTGGTGTTGGCTCTGCGGGCCGGGGGAGCGGTGAGGGGGAGGCGGTGGCAAACGCTACTGGCCTCGGTGGGGACAGAGTAGGGGAGCCTAGTGGGGAAGCTGCTAGCAGTGAGAATGCAGAGCAGCCACGGGCTCAGTTAGCCGAGGAGGGAGCTGCTGTTGCTGCTGATGCGGCCGCCACCAAGACTGAACACTTAGCCAGTGATGATGGGTTTAAAGTGCCCAGGAAAAGACAGCAGAAGCAGTCTGCCCCGTCTTCTGAGGCCGTTGATACAGTTGTCTAAAAAGGCGAATATTGCGAGGACGGCTGGTGAGGAGGATCCCGGAGACGGTGTGGGGGCTGTGGGGCGGCGGGACTCACAGTCAGGGGAGTCTGTCTGGGGGAACCTGCCGTCTCAACCCAAGGTGGCCGACCGGCTGCGGCGCCGGGAGTCTGAGTGCAGTGCTGCGGCTGTGGAGAGGGCAGACTCGGACAGCGCTGCTGAGGGGGACATCGCTGACTCCCAGGGCGAGCCCGCCTCCTCTGACACTGCGGGATACAGTGCTAAAAGCATTAAGGATTTTTTATGAGAGACCAAGGGGAAGAGGAACATAGTTGTAGAAAACTTCTTCCCTAATGCAAAGCAGTTCCTGGCATCTGCACAAGTGATCCTGCAGGATGTGGCACTCGCGGAGTTTAGTGAGTCGGAGTGCTACAGGTAAAAGAAGTGGAAAGAGTGTTGTCAGGACTGCTTTGCAATCTAATGATGATGGTTAATAGTATGTTTTATTATGTCTCAATTTTTATTTGTACAAGAGACGCACGCAGACAGTGTGAATGAGTGTGAGTGGCAGCGGGAGTGGAAAGGAGAGAGTGTGTTTAGCCAAGGGTCTAGTGTGAGTGGGGGAGTGGGGAGTTTATTTTCACACACTTTTAAAATGGATTATTTTAAGAAAACAGAGTTTGTTGGTGGAAGATTGTTGATGGTAAAGGCTGAGAGCGGAGGAAGGACCTTTGTGTTTATTAATATCTATGCCCCCAATGCTGTGAGAGACAGACTGTCAGTGTATTCGGTGCTCAGCAATGCGCTAGCAGACTGTGGGGCTGAGGAGATCCTGGTTTTGGGGGGGTGATTGGAACTGTACTGTGGACTATAGATTAGATAGGAATCATTTGGAGCCCAGTCCACAGTCAGCAAAACAGCTGGAAGGTAATACACAGTTGCACAATCTGGTCGATGTCTGGAGGAATGCCAACCCAAAGGTGATACAGTACACCTGGGTGAGGCCGGGTTCTAGCATTATGTCGCTAGCCAGGCTGGATAGATTTTATAACTTTAGACATCAAGTCAATTTGATCGGTGGCAGCCATTTCACCCCCACCTAACCACTGACCACTGTCTCATCACTGTGAGTGTCACCCTTTCTCCTGTCCGGCTGCGCAGTGCCTACTGGCTTTTCAATAATAGCTTGCTGCAGGACAGGATTTTTTGTAATTCTTTTCTTTTCTTTTGGCAGAGATGGAGATCAGAGCGCCCTAGGTTTGCCTCCCTGAGAAAGTGGTGGGACATTGGCAAGGTTAAGACCAGGCTCTTCTGCCAGAAGTACACTGAGCATAGGACTGACAGCTTGAATGAATCTATGAAGGAGTTAGAAGGAGAGATTCAGGTGCTCCACCAAGCCTTGGATGCTGGAGATTCGGGGGCATTAGAGGACCTCAAAGCTATGCAGCAGGCATTGTCAGAGCTGCTAAGGACGCGGGCTCGAGGAGCAATGGTGCGCTCGCAGTTCCAGAGCCTGACACAGATGGATGCGCCCATCAAGTTCTTCTTTGGGCTGGAATGCAGGCGGCAGCAGAGCAGGGTGATGCTCTGCCTGAGGACGGCTGAGGGCCGCGTGCTGCAGGATGGGCAAGAGATGGGTAGTCATGCCACATAGTTCTGTAGGGAGCTGTACTCCGCAGAGCCTGGCAGCCTGGAGCAGCAGCAGCAGTTTCTGCAGGGTCTGCCTAAGGTCCCACAGGATGGGGTCAAGGGGTTAGAGGCCCCACTAACCCTGGCAGAGCTGACCCGCGCAATGCAAGAGCTCAATAAGGGCTGGGCACCGGGGCTGGATGGGCTCACCTGCTCTCAGTGCTGTAGGAGGGCCTGTGAGCTGGGCTGCTGCCCATTAGCTGTTGTACAGTTGTTCTGACCCTGCTGCCCAAGAAGGGGAATCTGTCCTCCATTGTGAACATGAGGCCAGTGGCGCTGCTGTGTCAGGACTATAAGATCCTGTATAAGGCTCTGGCTAAGCGGCTCAGAGACATCATGCCGGCCGCAGTGCCTGTTTCAGGTGCTGAGAGCAGTTGGTGTCGACCCACGGTTCGTAGAATTTATTCAGCTGCTGTACTGTCGTAGTTCAGTGTGCTGAAGATCAATGGTGGCCTGAGTGAGCCTATCCCCATCCATGGAGGCATCAGACAGGGCTGCAGTCTGTCAGGGATGCTATACTTCCTTTCTATCGAGCCCCTGCTGCACAGGCTGAGGCAGTTGCTAGCCGGGCTGTCCATCCCTTGTAACCCAGAGCAGGCGGTCAGGGTGTCGGCCTATGCTGCTGAGACACAGTCTGGCCAGCGAGACATCCAGGTCATTGTGGGAGTGTCTGGAGGAGTTCAGCAGGGCCTCCTCAGCCAGGGTCAACTGGGGCAAGAGCAGCGCTCATCTGGTTGGGGTGTGGGAGGGTTCTGCCCCCCCTGCCCTCCCTGCGGGGCTGCAGTGGTCTCTCTCAGGCCCTCGGGTGCTGGGTGTGACTTTGGGGGAGACGCAGGAGAACTGGGCTGGCCTGCTGGAGAGGGTACAGGGCCGGTTGAGGGCATGGCACTTGCTGCTGCCCCATCTCTCCCTCAGGGGGAGAGCAATTGTTATTAATAACTTGGTGGCCTCCATGCTCTGGCACACTTATGCCTGTCTGGACCCCCCACCGGCCCTGGTGTCCCAGATACAGACCCTGCTCCTGGATTTCTTCTGGGACGGGCTGCACTGGGTGCGCAAAGCAGTGCTGTACCTGCCGCTTCAGGAGGGGGGACAGGGGTTGGTAGATCTGTTAAGCAGGCTGAGTGCCTTTCGGCTGCAGGCAGCTCAGAGGCTCCTGTACCCTCCAGATCCCCAGTGTCTCCCGCCCTGGACACTTGTTATGACAGACACATGTTTTTACTTAAGACACGTCCCAATATACTTCCTTCCCTGCCTGTTTTTTATAGTACTGTTTTAGAGGTGTGGCAGCGCTTCTCCCTGGGTAGGGAGCTGGGGGGCAGCAGTCTGTATTGGCTGTTAGAGGAGCCACTGCTCTGGAACCCCGGTTTTAGCTGTCCACTCCTGCTCTCCAGCAGCCTCAGGTCAGTACTGCTTATGGTCGACGTGATCCGGCTGAGGGATTTGTTGGATTTTAACAGGGGACAGTGGGTTGGTGCCGACAGCCTGGCTGCCAGGCTAGGTATGAGGTCACTGAGAGTCGTAACCAGATTTCTCTGGGCAGTACAGAACGCCCTTCCCATAGGCGCTGTGGAGCGGCTTTTCCAGGCTCTCACGCAGCACTGCTGGCCCAAGGACCCTGACACCGTCTTTCCCCTTGTTTGTCTGTGTCTCTCAGTCCCCCCTAGCTCATCAGGCCGCCTACTGTCGCTTCATAGTCTGTGTAGTGTGCCTGTCTCCACAGCTCATCGTCAGGAGCTCAATCAGCTCAGTGTAAGGGAGCTGCACCATCAGCAGCTGCAGCCCCTCCCTGACACCCCCTGGAGGGAGCACCTGGCTCTGGGGGAAGATGCCTGTCCGGCCTGGAGGAGCCTGAACAAGCCCCCGCTTCTGCATGGCTTCTGCATGGCGTCATCGCAACAAACTCTATTGCACATACAGTGGACCCCAGAGTGAGCGACACCTGCCCCTACTGCGGGGAGAGAGAGACTCTTTTTCACTGTTTCTGACACTGCCCTAGATTAGATCTGCTGTTCACTGCACTGGAGAGCCTATTCAAGCAGCTGGGCCTCCTTTTCTCACGCACTTTGTTTATTTTGGGAGTCCAGTACAAGCAGCGCCAATGACATGTTTGTCAGTTAGCAAACTTTCTAGTGGGGCAGGCTAAGCTGGCTATCCTGAGCAGTAGGAGAAGTCAGACTGAGCGCAGCAGCAACAGTGAGCACTCTCCCTCTTCAGGTCTCTCGTAAGCTCCAGAGTGCGACTGGATTACATTTTTTACAGCCTGACGGGAGACCTGGACACTTTTCTGCAGATGTGGGGGGTCGGGGCGGCCCTCTGTGCCATTGACTTTGGACATTTAAACCAACTGGTTTAATTCACTTGAATATTTTATTGGTAGCATGTGTGTAGTGCTTTTTATTGAGGGTTTTTAGAATAGGCTGTGTTTTTTTAATGTTTTTTAGGTGTTTTTAGTTTGTTTTAAATGTATTGTTACTATTTCTTTAGTAAAATAAAGGTGTTAATATTCAAAAAATTTCTCTCTCTCTCTGTCTCTCTCTCTCACACACACACACACACATACACAGCCAGCAAGACTCACCAAGCCAGCCAGCTCAGCGATGACATCATGAACCTCTCTCTGAGCTGACTGCTATGACATCACAGACCACGTGCATTCCGTTGCTTGCCGTCTGTCAACCACTCAGTCACTGCCAGCCAGACTGCCTGGCTGGCTGGATGGGGGGGCTGTTTGCTGCTGCTGCGTACCTTAGCAAGCTTATTTGCTTGACCGGCCTTCCTCCTCTTCCGCCCACATGCCCAGCTCTGCCCGATCTGCTGTTCACCTGGATCACAGCTCCGCCCCAACAAGGCAGAGCCTCCCAAGAATGGTACAAACTCATCCACATTCACCTCCATGGAAAGCTTTAACAAAAGGCAAAAGCGTTATAATGAAGAGGAACCCGAGTCCAAGACGCTTCCGACCAGCCATACATATTTGTGTGTATTAAAGATCACATTTTATTACATTTTGTTTTTCTGTACTATATTACATCTTATTGTGATTTATAATGATATTGTTTATTGCTTTGACAATACAAATGCACTGAATTGAGAGAGAGAGAGAGAGAGACAGAGAGTGAGAGAGAGAGTGAGAGAGAAGTGCTAGGGCACATCTGTAATATAAACTATGGAACATTCGTCACATGCTTAGGGAACATTCATATCACACAGGGAACATTTGTAAAACGAATTAGGGAACCTTTGTGACATACTAAAAGGACATACTGGTAAGATGTTGGGCACATTTGAAACAACAAAAATGGCATTTGGTTATTTAATTGGGACATTAATACCAGTCTGTGCAAATATCTATGCATATTCCAATGTTTGCTGCAGGACTTACAGATTGAGTGAGGGGGTCAATATGTTTGATTCAGAACTAACCACTGCTTCCTCAATTTTGTTTTAAACATAATTTAAAAGAAAAGTGGGCTATACATTGGTCTGGAATAATGCAGCAATGGTCCCTAAAGCTATTCTTTTAGTTTTTTGACACAATTCCTTAAACCCATTTTCTGTAAAATATGTTATCAACTTGCATTAATATATCATCCAAACTACAATCATACTAATAATGAAAATGTTCATATTATTATATTCTAAGGGTTCTAGTCTATTGTGTATTGTATTTATTATCAGGCCCTTCTCTTATGTTTTACAGTTGTTATTATTATTCCGTACAATACAGGGATTAAATTAAGCATTTTAACCACAAAGTATTGGCTACAGTTATGATGCCTTCTTCAGTGTTCATATGCATACAGTTTCTGAGGTCTGGACCACTGCACAGTAGTCCCTGGAGTTGTAGTCCAGACCACTGCAAAATTCGTGCTGAAGTGATCTGGATCACCACGCAATGGCCCAAGGACCACTACATACTTGGATTTCAATGTTTTTGTGTAATCCATGTTGCAATAGTAACTACCATGTTCCTTTGTGGTGAGCTGGTTAATTCTGTTCTTTAACATTGAAGAGAAAAATTAACATGAATAAACTTACTGTTGAAGATTATTATTTGATTATTTTTATTTCTTGGCAGACGCCCTTATCCAGGGCGACTTACAACATAAGTGCAAAAATACAGAGAAGTACAAGGCATCAATCATTACAAATTCAACTTAGTTAAAAAATATCGCAATTCAAAATACATTTTAAAAATTCCAATTACAATTTACACAAGTACAGTTAAAGACTTCCTACATCCTGGACGGTGAAAGCTAAGTGCTGTCAAGATGTAGGGTTACAGACTAGGGCTACAGGAAAGGGAGCAAGGAGGAAAACATTCAAGAACGAGAGGAGCATAATAAGCTGAAGTGCAATCTAGCAGAGATACAGGACTAATATTACAAGTGCGGTCGGAAGAGATGCGTCTTGAGTAAGCGCCGGAATGAGGTCAAGGACTCTGCTGTTTTGACTTTGGTGGTCAGGTCATTCCACCACCGAAGTCAAAACAGCAGAGTCCTTGACCTCATTCCGGCGCTTGTGTAACCCTTGTGTAAGATGTAACCCTTACCCAGTGGCTAACCCTAACTCTATGTTACAAATGTTCCCTAAAAGCTTATTTTGCAAGATCAGTAAAGAACCTTTAAGAATTTTAAACTTTTAAAGATACACATAGGTAATACCAATGTGCTTTCACAATGCCGAAAATAATAATGCGTTTATCTTTAATAGTGAAGATATTGTATAGATGTATATCTATCATAATCACAAATAGAAAAAAAAAACGGTTTCCAAACCGAAAATAGAACTGAAACTTTCAGACAGTCCATGAAAAATGGAATGTAAACATTTACACTTCTTAACAATTCTATATATCAATTATATTCATAACCCTAACCCTAACACTAACCCTAACTTTAAGTTACAAATGATCCCTAAACACTTATTTTGCATGATCAATAAAAAACTGTCAGGATTTTTTAAACTTTTACTGACACACATAGTTAATAGCAATGTGTTATAACTTTTCCAAAAATAATAATCCGTATATCTTTAATTGTTTTGACATTATTAAGATATAATGCATCTATCACATAGGGAACATTTGTTACATAATAGGAAAAACATACAAATGATGTAACTTTGAATATATTTAATATTACAGCATACAATTTGGCAGGCTTCATAATAATGGAATTTATGACATACTCTGTAAAAATCAAGCAAATAGCATTTGTTGTTCTTGAGAAAAAATATATATAATCAAAGCTATCAGACTTTAGCACGTGGTGAATGAACACACATACGATTATACAGCATTTGTTGCAGCTTAATTTTAAACGTTGTTGGTAAATTAGATACAAAGTGAGGACCCTCTATTTGCATTTGTTCCCCTGTATTATTGCTAAAATAAAGTTTTACTGACATTTTACTGACACTACCACTGCATAGGACACATCTGTAACATGAACGCTACTGAATGGCACATACATTGAAAACTACGGAGAATTGAGACTTATCAAATTTACACTTCATAAATCATCTTAAAACGTTTCCAACCAAGGCAAAACCCACTTGAAATACGTTCATTCACATTTTTGGTAAACAAAAAGAGAGATTGTTACATATGTTCCCTATGATGCATCTACAGAGACAGAGAGAGAGAGAGAGAGAGAGAGAGAGACAGACAGACAGGCAGACAGACACTAACACAGCCACCCACTCTCCCACTCACACACACACACACACACACACACACTATCTCTCTCACACACACACACACACACACACACACACACACACTCTCTCTCTCTCTCTCTCTCTCTCTCTCTTTCTCTCTCTCAAAATTCAAATTCAAATTCAACGTGCTTTATTGGCATGACCAAAAAGAAGTATTGCCAAAGCAATGGTGACAAACAACAGTTTTGAACATTTATATGTACATTTGCATACATAAATACACAATATGTATGTTAAAAACAGGTAACTGATTAATTTCAATTAATAAAATTCAATCATAGTCAAGAGAGACATAAAACTGATATTGATAGTAATAATTGGGTGTAGCATAGGTGTCATTGCCTGTGTCCAGGGGTGTCCCCTGTGTGAGTGGACTGAGTATCCACTGTGTCCCTCAGGCTGTGGCAGGCAGCTGTACACTGGGCTGCCAGTAATATGCAGCTGGTCTCCTCTCCCAGAAGGACTGGCACTTTCTCCGAGTCTGGCAGGTCTGGAAATCTCTTATAGAGATCTGCTATTTTGGGGAAAAATTTTGCTCATAAATGTTTATATTTTTCACATTTTAGAATAAAGTGCAGCTCTGTCTCGACCTCTCGGCGTTGGCAGTGGGGACACAGCCTGTCCTCTCTGGGCAGCCAGGTCTGCCTGTGTCGGCCCGTCTCGATGGCCAGGCTGTGCTCACTGAGCCTGTATTTGGTCAGGATCCTTTTGTGTTTTTCGTTCATTATTAATTTAAGGTTTTCTGACAATGTGTAGTGTCTTTTTAGGACCCGATAGCACTGCAGTTTACTTTGTGCTTGTGTGTGTGTTTCCCAATGGGTGATGTAGTTTTCTTTGTGCTGTGTGATAATTTGGTTGACTCTGATTGTGTGCATGTGTGTGTTGCTGTCCTGAGGCTGGCCGGTGTCGGTGTGTGTCTGCGCAGTGAGCCTGCGGACCAGCTGGCTGAGGGGGATCCTCTCTGGGTTCTGCTCTTGGCATTGCAGGGCCTTGTGGTGGTAGGAGTGTGTGTCGCTGTTTATTAGATGGAGCCAGAATTTAATTGCTCTTTTGTGTATGTTGATTAATAATGGGTATTGGCCTAATTCTGCCCTGCATGCGTTGTTTGGTGTTTTCCTTTGCACCTGTAGGATATTTTTGCAGAACTCTGCATGCAAGGTTTCTATTGGGTGTGTGTCCCATTTTGGCAAACTCCTGCCCTGTGAGGGGACCCCACACCTCACTGCCATAGAGAGCAATGGGCTTGATTATGGATTCAAATATTTTTAGCCAGATTTGTACAGGTATTTTTATGCAAATGTGTCTCTTTATGGCATAGAAGGCCCTGCGTGCTTTCTCTCTCAGTGTCTTCACCGCCGTGTTGAAGCTTCCTGTTGAGCTGAGTGTGAGGCCTAGGTATGTGTAGTGGGTGCAGTGTTCGATGGTGCTGTTTGCTAAAGTGACGTGGTACCTAGTTCCCTGAGGCCTGGCCTTTTTCTGGAATATCATGGTATTTGTCTTTTTCATGTTTACTGCCAGGGCCCAGGTCTGACAGTACTGCTCCAGCAGTGCCAGGTTCTGCTGCAGCCCCTGCTCTGTGGGCCACAGCAGCACCAGGTCATCTGCGTTGAGCAGGAACTTGACTTCTGTGTCATGTAGAGTGAGGCCGGGGGCTGCAGATTGCTCCAGCATTGTGGCTAATTCATTGATGTAAATATTGAATAGCGTTGGGCTCAGACTGCAGCCCTGCCTCACCCCACACCTCTGAGTGAAGAACTCTGTTCTTTTATTGCCAATTTTAACTCCGCACTCATTTCCTGTATACATTGATTTGATGATGTCATATGTTTCACCCCCTACACCACTTTGGAGAAGTTTGTAAAATAAACCTTCGTGCCAGAATGAATCAAATGCTTTTTTTAAATCTATGAAACAAGCAACTATTTTATTTTTATTTTGGTTGACATGATTGTCAATGAGGGTGTGTAGGGTGTAAATATGATCGGTTGTGCGGTGTTTTGGGAGGAAGCCAATCTGACTCTTACTCAGGACACTGTGCTCGGTAAGGAAGGCCAGTATCCGGGCGTTAATGATACTGCAGAACATCTTCCCCAGGTTGCTGC
This sequence comes from Amia ocellicauda, assembly GCF_036373705.1. Lineage (NCBI taxonomy): Eukaryota > Metazoa > Chordata > Actinopteri > Amiiformes > Amiidae > Amia > Amia ocellicauda. The sequence goes on along the minus strand of NC_089855.1, from coordinate 42,223,868 downwards.
TCACACAGATGCCCCTGTAGTTATTAGGGTCCAATTTGTCTCCACTCTTATGAATCGCGGTGATCAGTCCTTTATGCCAGCTGTCAGGGAAGTGGCCCACACTGAGCACCAGGTTGAACAGCCGTAACAGGGCCTGCTGTAGCTCAGGGCTGCTGTGTTTCAGCATCTCGTTGGAGATGCCATCAGGCCCGCATGCTTTCCTGGGCAGCAGGGCGCGCAGCTTCTCCTGCAACTCCTGCTCAGTAATAGTTGAGTCCAGGGGATTCTGGGTGTCTTTAAATGGCAATTCCATTCTTTTTAGTTTCACACTGATGTCATGCTGAGCTGATTTCTCAGTGTGGTGAATGTTTTCATAAAGTTTTTCAAAATGGTTTTTCCAAATATCTCAATTTTGAATGGCCAATTCTTCAGGTTTTAATTTATTACATTTTTTCCAGTTTTCCCAGAATCTATTTGTGTTAATGGACTCTTCGATTATTGTCAGTTGCTTTCGGGTGTGTTGTTCTTTTTGATCTAAGTGTTCCTTCGTTCCTCAGTTCCTTCCTTATTGTATTGCACTCCTTGTCAAACCAATTCTCCTCTTTGTATTTTGTTGGGATGTTCTTTTTAATTTTCAATTTTGACTGTAAAGCTGCTTTTTCAAATATATGTTTTAAGTATTTTATAGCCAGATGTATTCCTTCTTTACTATGTTGATTTGGGGTGATCAGAAAGGTGTGTATTAGTGATTGGATGTCTTGATTGCCAATTGCTTTCTGGTACTCTTGTGTGCTGTCTGGAGCCCATCTGTAGGAGTGTCCGAGGCTGTACAGCTTGCTGGGCTGTGTGTGAGCGCTGCTGCTGTGCTCTGTCCTCTTCAGGAACACAGTGATTTGGCTGTGGTCAAATAGAGGTGAATGCACTGAGAGAGAAGGGGTCTAGGTCTGTGATGGCATAGTCTACCGTGCTGCTGCCAAGAGCTGAGCTGTAGGTGTATCTTCCCAGAGAGTCTCCCCGGATCCTGCCATTCACGATATACAGGCCCAGTCCCTGACAGAGCTGCAGTAATTTTTGCCCGTTTTTATTCACTCCCCTGTCGTGGCTGTGTCTGAGGGAGCTGATGGGGGTGTTTAAGGGGGTGTGGCCGAATATGTGGCTGTCTCCCTGTGTGCTGGTGAAGTCAGGCAGGCTGCCTGTCCGGGCGGTCAGGTCCCCACAGATCAGCACACTTCCCTGGACCTGGAAGTGGCAGACCTCAGTCTGAGGGTTGGGGAAGATCTCCTCATTGTGATATGGGGATTCTGAGGGGGGAACATACATGGCACACAGGAACACATCGGTTTGTGTAGAAATGATTTCTTTGCTTATTTTAAGCCATATGTGTGACTCTGCTGTTATGATGGGCTGTATGGAGTCACTGAGCTCTGCTTTGTACCAGATTATTATGCCCCCGGAGTCCCTGCCGTGTCTGACGGAGGGCTTCTTCAGGGAGGGCACTATGACCTCTCTGTAGCCTGAGGGACAGTGACTGGACACGTCTGCCCGACACCATGTCTCTTGCAGGATGATGACATCCTTGTCTCTCACTCTCTCTCTGAACTCCAGGTCTGTGCTCTTCAGCCCGAACACTGAGGAGCCCAGGCCCTGGATGTTCCACATGGTGATAGATAGGGATTGCATTTCTTTCTACTCTAATTAAGCAATTTATATACTCCTTTGGAATGAGATATATCTGGAAATGTGTGAGGTGGAAAGTAAACAAATAAATAAATAAATAGTAATACTGGTGATATATTAAAATAGGAAACGAATAAATAAAAAATTAAAAAAATTAAAAACTCCTGACTTACACTACTATATACATACCCATACACACATATATCTACATATATACACATATATGTAAGCATCCATATATCTACATAATTTTAAGAAAATATGTCCATATATATCAGTATATAACTACATTTATACAGGGGTGATTTTCGGATGTGGTAATAGCTAGTCACCTCCTGCAGTGGTTTCTTTGTTATGCACAGTTACTTATCTTATCAGTGCAGATGAGGTTGAGCAGGTGTCGGATCTCCTGCAGCTCCCCGGTGTCGGCCACTCTGCTGACCGCTGCTGCGTAGTTGCGCTGGCTGTGCTGCTGGGCTGTTCTGTCCATGTTCTGGATGGGCTCCACTCTGGGTCTGCTGTCCTGTGGTCGGGCGAATACAGGTTGGGGTCTGCAGTGTTCGGGCTGGGGAAGGTGGTGTGCAGGTGGAGAACCTGATTGGCTCGGGGTTGTTCTGGGTGGTGTGGGTGCTGGAGAACCTTCTGTGACCATGTGGGGGGCGGGCTGGGTTTCGGCCCAGAGCGATGTCTTTGAGTGTCTTTGCGAAGACGCTCACTGCTTGTTAGTGGAGATGGACTTGGTCAAACAAGCTGTGGGCCCCAAGAGTGGGGTGGTGTGCCAGGTGCACATTTGGAATCAGAGCACATCCCCGAGAGATCTCAGCGTTGATCATGTGGATGGTGTTGGGGTGGAAGTCCTTCCTGGGCAGCAGGGTGGACATGATGATTTTGGCGTGGGGGAAGGTCTGGGTGGCCCTCTCCGCCACTCTTCTGATGGAGCTGGCCACCTTGTCCTGCTGGGTCCTCAGATCGTTTGTGCCTGTGTGTATAATAATATGGCTGGGGGAGCCGAGGCTCTCATCGGACAGCTGCTGAATGGCCCTCTCTGTGGTCGGACACCAGAACATGGAGATCTTGCCATCAGGGAAGAGCCGCCTCTCATTTATGAGTTTGCCATTTGAATCTATCAGCAGGGCTACTTCAGTGTTCTTCTTCCTGGTAGTCTTTCTGCGTGAGGGGGTCTCATCTGTGTTTGGCTCGGCCTGTGTGTGTGGTGCGCAGGTTTTGTGAGTGGTTTCGGGCTCAGGGTGTGTGTGTGCTGGGTGCAGTGTGTGTGTCTGAGTCAGGGTATGTGTGTATGTCGGGCTCAGGGGTGTGTGTGTGTGCTGGGTGCACTCTGTGTGTTCGGGTCAGGTTGTGTGTGTGTGTTGGGTGCAGTGTGTGTGTCAGGCTCAGGGTGTGTGTTGGATGCAGTGTGTGAGTGGTGTGTTGTGTGAGAGTCAGTATGTCTGGATGTCATTGGGGTGGGAGGGCTCTGCACATTGTGCACTGCTGGGTTTCTTGAGGGCTAGTTGTTGAGGGCAGTGAATTTGTATAGCTTCTCCTTCAGGCTCTGCTCTATCTTGTCTCTGCGTTGCAGTTCCTCTCTCAGGGCCGTCAGCTTCCTCCCCATGGCCTCCCTGTCCTGCTGCAGCTCCCTCACCTCCTCCCTCAGCTCCCTCACTGTGACCTTGTGCTCGTGTTGGACTCTGTTGAGCTGGTCTGTTAGCTGCTCTGTGGTGTTGGAGGTTGTGAGCATGGCCAGCACCAGCACTTTTAGCTCCATCAGCTCCACCTCCAGCAGGGACATGTTCTCCCTCAGCTGGGACACTGTGTCGGGTGTCTGAGGGGTGTCCTGCGCTGGGCTGCGTGTGGATTCCTCGCTGTTCTCTGGCGCGGCGCTCTCCCCTCCGTTGGCAGGGCAGTGTGGGGCTGGACTCTCCTCCTGTAAGGCTGCGTCTGTGCTCTTTTGGACACGTCTCTCCTTTTTCTATCTGTCAGCCAGCGTTTTCAGTGAGTGGAACTGATTTTCAAAGGTGCCCAGGCTGCCCTCGCTGCCCTGTATTAAGACTGTTCCAGTGTGGTACAGATTGATTGTCAGCATGGAGGTGTCTGGGTCGTCCTCCTCACTGATTGACACCTGCCTTCCTTTACTGATGCCTCTCTTTTTAATGTGCCTGTACAGTTGACAGATGGCAGCGTGCCAGGCGTCGGTGTGCTTGGTGTAGAAGACCAGGTTGGTGGTGACTTGCTGGTCTCCAGTCTGAGACAAGTCGGCTCTGAAAGTCTCTGGGTTGTCCTTCAGTATGTGTTGTCTGAGACTCTTCCTGGCCTGAGCGTTCTTCAGGTGCTCTGGGTAATGGATCGCACAGCTCCTGCTCCTGCTCATTGTATCTTTTATGAATTGATACTTTCAAATTCAAACCTCTGTCACTTTTCAAATGTCAACAGCTTTTCAGTATAGACACAGTTCTGTGTTGATTATACTGTATGCTGTAATATTGAATATTTTCAAAGTTACATCATTTGTATGTTTTTCCTATCATGTAACAAATGTTCCCTATGTGATAGATGCATTATATCTTAATAATGTCAAAACAATTAAAGATATACGGATTATTATTTTTGGAAAAGTTATAACACATTGCTATTAACTATGTGTATCTTTAAAAGTTTAAAAAATCCTGACAGTTTTTTATTGATCCTGCAAAATAAGTGTTTAGGGAACATTTGTAACTTAAAGTTAGGGTTAGTGTTAGGGTTAGGGTTACATCTTACACAAGGGTTACACAAGCGCCGGAATGAGGTCAAGGACTCTGCTGTTTTGACTTCGGTGGTGGAATGACCTGCCCACCAAAGTCAAAACAGCAGAGTCCTTGACCTCATTCCGGCGCTTACTCAAGACGCATCTCTTCCGACCGCACTTGTAATATTAGTCCTCTATCTCTGCTAGATAGCACTTCAGCTTATTATGCTCCTCTCGTTCTTGAATGTTTTCCTCCTTGCTCCCTTTCCTGTAGCCCTAGTCTGTAACCCTACATCTTGACAGCACTTAGCTTTCACCGTCCAGGATGTAGGAAGTCTTTTACTGTACTTGTGTAAATTGTAATTGGAATTTTTAAAATGTATTTTGAATTGCGATATTTTTTAACTAAGTTGAATTTGTAATGATTGATGCCTTGTACTTCTCTGTATTTTTGCACTTATGTTGTAAGTCGCCCTGGATAAGGGCGTCTGCCAAGAAATAAAAATAATCAAATAATAATCTTCAACAGTAAGTTTATTCATGTTAATTTTTTTCTTTAATGTTAAAGAACAGAATTAACCAGCTCACCACAAAGGAACATGGTAGGTGCTATTGCAACATGGATTACACAAAAACATTGAAATCCAAGTTTGCAGTGGTCCTTGGGCCATTGCGTGGTGATCCAGATCACTTCAGCACGAATTTTGCAGTGGTCTGGACTACAACTCCAGGGACTACTGTGCAGTGGTCCAGACCTCAGAAACTGTGTGCATATGAACACTGAAGTAGGCATCATAACTGTAGCCAATACTTTGTGGTTAAAATGCTTAATTTAATCCTTGTATTGTACGGAATAATAATAAGAACTGTAAAACATAAGAGAAGGGCCTGATAATAAATACAATACACAATAGACTAGAACCATTAGAATATAATAATATGAACATTTTCATTATTAGTATCATTGTAGTTTGGATGATATATTAATGCAAGTTGATAACATATTTTACAGAAAATGGGTTTAAGGAATTGTGTCAAAAAACTAAAAGAATTGCTTTAGGGACCATTGCTGCATTTTTCCAGACCAATGTATAGCCCACTTTTCTTTTAAATTATGTTTAAAACAAAATTGAGGAAGCAGTGGTTAGTTCTGAATCAAACATATTGACCCCCTCACTCAATCTGTAAGTCCTGCAGCAAACATTGGAATATGCATAGTTATTTGCACAGACTGGTATTAATGTCCCTAATGAATAACCAAATGCCATTTTTGTTGTTTCAAATGTGCCCAACATCATACAAGTATATGTCCTTTTAGTATGTCACAAAGGTTCCCTAATTCGTTTTACAAATGTTCCCTGCATGATATGAATGTTCCCTAAGCATGTGACGAATGTTCCCTAGTTTATGTTACAGATGTGCCCTAGCAATTCTCTCTCACTCTTTCTCTCTCTCTCGCTCTCTCAATTCAGTGCATTTGTATTGTCAAAGCAATAAACAATATCATTATAAATCACAATAAGATGTAATATAGTACAGAAAAACAAAATGTAATAAAATGTGATCTTTAATACACACAAATATGTATGGCTGGTCGGAAGCGCCTTGGACTCGGGTTCCTCTTCATTACTTATAACGCTTTTGCCTTTTGTTAAAGCTTTCCATGGAGGGGAATGTGGATGAGTTTGTACCATTCTTGGGAGGCTCTGCCTTGTTGGGGCGGAGCTGTGATCCAGGTGAACAGCAGATCGGGCATAGGTGGGCATTGATGCCATTACCATCAACAATCTTCCACCAACAAACTCTGTTTTCTTAAAATAATCCATTTTAAAAGTGTGTGAAAATAAAATCCCCACTCCCCCACTCACACTAGACCCTTGGCTAAACACACTCTCTCCTTTCCACTCCCGCTGCCACTCACACTCATTCACACTGTCTGCATGCGTCTCTTGTAGAAATAAAAATTGAGACATAAAAAAACATACTATTAACCATCATCTTTAGATTGCAAAGCAGTCCAGACAACACTCTTTCCACTTCTTTAACCTGTAGCACTCCGGCTCACTAAACTCCGCGAGTGCCACATCCTGCAGGATCACTTGTGCAGATGCCAGGAACTGCTTTGCATAAGGGAAGAAGTTTTCTAAAACTATGTTCCTCTTCCCCTTGGTCTCTCTTAAAAAATCCATATTGCTTTTAGCACTGTATCCCGCAGTGTCAGTGGAGACGGGCTCGCCCTGGGAGTCAGCGATGTCCCCCTCAGCAGTGCTGTCCGAGTCTGCGCTCTCCACAGCCGCAGCACTGCACTCAGACTCCCGGCGCCGCAGCCGGACGGCCACCTTGGGTTGAGACGGCAGGTTCCCCCAGACAGACTCCCCTGACTGTGAGTCCCGCCGCACCACAGCCCCCACACCGTCTCCGGGATCCTCCTCACCAGCCGTCCTCGCAATATTCGCCTTTTTAGACAACTGTATCAACGGCCTCAGAAGACAGGGCAGACTGCTTCTGCTGTCTTTTCCTGGGCACTTTAAACCCATCATCACTGGCTAAGTGTTCATTCTTGGTGGCGGCCGCATCAGCAGAAACAGCAGCTCCCTCCTCGGCTAACTGAGCCCGTGGCTGCTCTGCATTCTCACTGCTAGCAGCTTCCCCACTAGGCTCCCCTACTCTGTCCCCACCGAGGCCAGTAGCGTTTGCCACCGCCTCCCCCTCATCGCTCCCCCGGCCGGCAGAGTCGACACCAGACGGCCCTGCCTGCTCCTCACCTTCCTCTCGCCCGGCCGCCGGAGCCTCTCCCTGAGGGCAAGAGTGACTGATGTGCCCCTGCGCCCCGCACCTCAAACACCTCATGGTATCAGTTGACACGAACACCACGTACACTAACCCCTCGATCTTAAACTTCAGAGACAGGCTTAACTCATCGGCGCCGTCCGCCAGCACCATGAAACCCTGTCTGCGGTAAGAGAGGACGTGTTTCAGCTCCGGGGCGCTGCAGCCCAGCAGCACCCTCCTAATGGCGCAGGTGAGCAGGTCATAGCGACTCAGATCCCCCGCCAGCAGATCGTTGCTCAGGAAGGGGGGCACATTGGAAGTAACCACCTTTACAGCCGGGGTGGCCAGAGGGAGCGTGGGCAGGAAGGTCCCCTTCACTGTGACCACCTCCTCCATCACATCCTTCACCAGCGCCTCAGAATTCAGGAAAACCACGATGCCCTTATTCATTCGAGCCGCTGAGACGATGTTCTGGAAGCCGACCTTCCTTCCGATCTCCATCGCACAGTCCTCTACCGACACCTACTCCTGGGACACGAGTATAAGCCCATGCTTTCGGGTCAGCGTTTCGTAATTAAATGAAGGGGGGGTCTCCCCGTCCGCAACGCCATGCTGATCTAAATCGAAAAACAACCCCCTAAACCAGAATCGTTTAAAACCAACAAACGATTAAAAGTATCTATAAAAAAACAAGAAAAGGAAAGAAAAAGAGTAGTAAAAACACACACACACACTCTCTCTCCAAACAAACCTCCCACCACCACTGACTTCCCCTATGAACTCCCAGCATGCAGAGAGAGAGAGAGAGAGAGAGAGAGAGAGAGAGAGAGAGAGAGTGTGTGTGTGTATGTGTGAGAGTGGGTGGGTGGGTGGCTGTGTTAGTGCCTGTTTGTCTGTCTTCTGTGTCTGTCTGTCTCTGTCTCTGTCTCTCTCTCTGTCTCTCTCTCTCTCAATTCAGTGCATTTGTGTTATCAAAGCAATTGGACATTCAAACATACATTTATACATACATACATACAAACATATATATGGAAAAGAAACAATACAATTATAAATCACAATAAGATGTAATAAAGTACAGGAAAACAAAATGTAATAAAATGTGATCTTTAATACACACAAATATGTATAGTTGGTCGGAAGCGTCTTGGACTCGGGTTCCTCTTCATGGAGGGGAACATCGATGAGTTTGTACCATTCTTGGGAGGCTCTGCCTTGTTGGGGTTTTGCTGTGATCCAGGTGAACAGCAGATCGGGCATAGGTGGGCATGTGGGTAGAGGAGGAGGAAGGCCGGTCAAGCAAATAAGCTTGCTAAGGTACGCAGCAGCAGCAAACAGCCCCCCCTTCCAGCCAGCCAGGCAGTCTGGCTGGCAGTGACTGAGTGGTTGACAGACGGCAAGCAACGGAATGCACGTGCTCTGTGATGTCATAGCAGTCAGCTCAGAGAGAGGTTTGTCCTGTGATGTCAACGCTGAGCTGGATGGCTCTGTGTGTCTTGCTGGCTGTGTGTATGTATGTGTGTGTGAGAGACAGAGAGAGAGAGATAGAGTGTGTGTGTGTGTGTGTATGTGTGTGTGAGTGGGTGGCTGTGTTAGTCTCTGTCACTATCTCTGTCTCTGTCTCTCGCTCTGTAGATGCATCATAGGGAACATATGTAACAATCTCACTTTTTGTTTACCAATAATGTGAATGAACGTATTTCAAGTGGGTTTTGCCTTGTTTGGAAACGTTTTAAGATTATTTATGAAGTGTAAATTGGATTTGTCTCAATTCTCTGTAGTTTTCAATATATGTGCCATTCAGTAGCATTCATGTTACAGATGTGTCCTATGCAGTGGTAGGGTCAATTAAATGTCAGTAAAACTTTATTTTAGCATTTATGGAGGAAGAAATGCAAATAGAGGGTCCTCACTAATTATCTAATTTATCAACAACGTTTAAAATTAGGTCTTGCGAAGCTGCAGAAAATGCTGTATACTCGTATGTGTGATCAAACACCAGCTGCTAAAGTCTGATAGCTTTTGAAGACTCTGTATAGGACATTGAAGAAAGTGTTTTGTGATAATTATATAATGTTTTATATTAATACTAGCATTAGAAGTAGTTTTGTTTACAGACTGAGCAGATTAGATTCAGCAGGACAAGTAAAGGGAGAAGAAGGTTGGTTTGTTAGAAACTCCTGTCAGTAATGAAAGATTACACAGTGCCGAAATAGCCTACAGATGTCTGCTGTGAATTTGTTTATGACTTAATCATTTCTCCAGATAGGGAGGAATTGTTTTTGTTAAAGAGCGATTGACAATAGGTAAATGATGACCGTGGGATCGCATCTTCCTAGTGCACATTAAAGACGGACATCTGCTTTTGATCCATCACCTCTTCACAGGAGGACAGATCGTAAACGGAGCCAGACCTGTATCTTCTGATTGGATGAACGGCCATAAGATGTTATGTCATTTTTCCGATAAAGTTGTACTCATGTCTGTAAATATTAAGTCTCACTGAAGGAATTATTCCTGACGTGGGGCTTCCGAGCGGCTCGATTAAAGTACTGTTTGCTTTATCTCCGCGACTTCTCCACTTATTTCTAAGACGGTTCAACACACACAGCCAGCAAGACACACAGAGCTAGCCAGCTCAGCGATGTCATCACGAACCTCTCTCTGAGCTGACTGCTATGACATCACAGAGCACGTGCATTCCGTTGCTTGCCGTCTGTCAACCTCTCAGTCACTGCCAGCCAGACTGCCTGGCTGGCTGGATGGGGGGGCTGTTTGCTGCAGCTGCGTACCTTAGCAAGCTTACTTGCTTGACCGGCCTTTCTCCTCCTCCGCCCACATGCCCACCTATGCCCGATCTGCTGTTCACCTGGATCACAGCTCCGCCCCAACAAGGCAGAGCCTCCCAAGAATGGTACAAACTCATCCACGTTCTCCTCCATGGAAAGCTTTAGCAAAAGGCAAAAGCGTTATAAGAGGAACCCGAGTCCAAGACGCTTCCGACCAGCCATACATATTTGTGTGTATTAAAGATCACATTTTATTACATTTTGTTTTTCTGTACATTATTACATCTTATTGTGATTTATAATTGTATTGTTTATTTTCCATATATATGTATGTATGTATGTATGTATGTTTGCATGTCCAATTGCTTTCACAATACAAATGCACTGAATTGAGAGAGAGAGAGAGAATGAGAGAGAGAGAGAATTGTGTGCAAATATCTATGCATATTCCAATGTTTGCTGCAGGACTTACAGATTGAGTGAGGGGGTCAATATGTTTGATTCAGAACTAACCACTGCTTCCTCAATTTTGTATTTGAGTAGAAGTGAAGAAACACAGTAATAATAATCAGCCCCGAGGCGACTGTGTTTCTAAACCCTATTTAACATCACAATCAAACTCATTTCACGTCTACACACAGCACAGATACATTGTAAAAACCAAACAAAAAACACGAAATCACATGTAGAAAACCAGAAACGAACATACAAGTATACGAATATGCAAAGATCAGCCTTTTATCTGTATTTATTTGTATTGATGCATTAAGGGAATTACACCGATTTGCTATTTCAGACACTTTCACTGTATTGACTAAAATACAGGATTAGTTCACATGCATTCGTCACCATGCACACAGTTCACATTTTCATTCATTTTGTGGCGTATCTTTACTTTTATTCTTATTTAAAAAACAATTGGCTAGCCTATTGATAACGGATGCGACTGTTTTGTTGGTTTTTGCGGCACAATTGTGGGAAGATCAATAAACTGTTGGACCATCTCAGGTGATGTTAATGCTTTGATGGGATATTGTGCTTATTGATGAAGTCTGTGATGAAGGTCTAAAATTACTGTTGCATTGTCCCTGTTGCCAGACACACAGCAATGCTCCTATGTTTTGAAAGTCACCCTGGATAAGAGCGTCTGCTAACAAATACATAATAATAATAATAATAATAATAATAATAATAATAATAATAATAATAATAATAATACATTGTCGGAACTGCTGGCGTGTGATAGCTCGCAAAGCACATCAGTGTAACAGATCTTACTGTGTATTTGATCTTCTCTTACTGTAGAATATGTATGTTTTGTGTAACTCGGCCTTTGCTTAGAAAATGAATTTATTCATGCACAAACCAACCCGGGACACATGACTCGTAGGGGCACTGGATTCAGCGTGACACCGGACCAGATAATGACCATTTCATTAACAAACAACATATCTGTCCAATCTACACTCACCTAAAGGATTATTAGGAACACCATACTAATACTGTGTTTGACCCCCTTTCGCCTTCAGAACTGCCTTAATTCTACGTGGCATTGATTCAACAAGGTGCTGAAAGCATTCTTTAGAAATGTTGGCCCATATTGATAGGATAGCATCTTGCAGTTGATGGAGATTTGTGGGATGCACATCCAGGGCACATCCAGGGGGTGCTGAATGTCCTCTATGTAAATTAGATAGTCAACTCAGTCTAATTTACATGGGAACATTTGTGTTGCCCAAAATGGTGCATTATGGAAGTTGCATGCAGTTTCTGTGTTTTTTTTTCCCTCTCTACATAATGGAAAACCTGCATAATTTCTTACTCTTCTCTTTTTAAAATAATTGCTTATTTACAATAATTAGAACAGAAATAACTATTTAGAAGAATTATAGCTTTTTAAATAATTATGTAATAACATACTGTATATATATAATTATCAATTATAAAATTTGGTAAATGTTAAATAGAAGATTTAATGTAAAGGTTTTTAAATGTCCTCTTTACTTAAAGAGGAAACCGATATGAATGTGTGCAGCGCATACTCTTGATAGTCTAGTATAGGAGCGTACAGTACACCAGACTGACGGATAACAGTAATGGCTGTTATGTTTTTTGATTGGATAACAGAATTTATTTAAATATAAGCAGTGGACAGTTCCTTTGTAGCCACTGGTAGCCTCTGGTAGCCCCTGGTAACCTTGTCTGTATGTCCAGAAGACCAATAGGGACCTGTCCTCTTATCGGTTCCTAGCCAAATTCGAAGGGACCCCCACTTCATAATTACATTATAATAAAGCACCCAAGTCATGGTGGTGGCAAAATGCTATTGGTTGGAAGGAAACCTTATAAAAGGGAAAACAAAGAGAATTTGAGTTCTCTTAACTTCTTCATCCTGCAACGAGACACAAGACAGAGCTGGAGAGGAGAGAGAGAGAGAGAGAAACACTGCTTCCTGCCTGACCAGACTGACCAGATAAGCTGTACTGTGAGGAGAAAGAAGAAAATGGGTATTATCTGTTTCTTACTGTAATCCAGCAGAAGCTTAATATTACTTATTTTCAGTACTATAATTGAATGATATTAGTTTCCTATTTTTGTCAAAATAAATGATTATTGCACATCTGTGACTTGACCACATCTTCCCTCTAAAAAGAACCTTAAAAGAGAAACCAATTGACCTATGAGTTTTCAGTTCAACTATTTATTTAGATTGACTGAAAAAACGAGCATTGCTTATTGTTTATTAACAATTATAATTGCTCGGTTATTTGGCTTCACGGCTGTGCTGTCACCACCGTTGTTATTATTGTCTGTGTCTATTTGTGTTATTAGTTATTATCTTTGATAGCTAATCCGACTCTGTTCCGTCCGCGCTCCGGGGCTCCGGTGTGCTTCCGTTTCGGCTACAAATTGCACACTTTCAAAATAATAGTTTTGTTTATTGTAGCGTAAGGTACACTTATAAATTTCAATTCAAGAAGTGAATTTATAGTATCACCTTATCACGAATCCTGGAATCTTGTAGAACTCAATTTCTGTAATAATTGGACGCAGACTCCAATTCCAAAGATATAAATTGTCAAATTTATTCAAAAACAAAGACTAAATGTAGCACTACACCAATTATACAAAAGGGAAAAACTAATTAACATTCATCTCTAGATCAACAACTCAAAGACAAATCACTTCCTTGACCAAATCAAAGACCATGTGATCGCATATGATATCACACAAATGGTTAAACAAAAAAGGTTATAAACACATTGACCACAATACCGGTTAGTAAGACGAAGGTGAGTCTCTCATTAGTATTGTTAGTCAGACATTAAATAACTACGCAGGATAATATTTATGTCAGGTAACTTCTCGTTATGTATATATCAGTCTCATTTACGTTTAGGTGCCGAGAAAGATCCTATCATTACTTGTTACCACAATTTCCCTTAACTGATTATTATTCAATGATTAAGGATAGGCAGGGCCACCTATAATCTGGTGTCTATTAACTTGTGTCAATTTCAGACTAAACAGTTAAACAGGAATGAGAAGATATTTCTCGGCGTTGACAGATTTTATTTCTAAAATTATCAACAAAACAGTTTAATGCAACACACATTTATATTGAAGAAAACTAAATGATATTACACATTCTAGAGTTATGAATCACAGATTAACATTTCTAATTTATTTCTCAAATGTCATGAATCATGAACTCCAAACTGTTAAACTTATCTGAACGTCGTCGCAGAGAGGCCTCTCTGGCTTCGGGCTCAGATAACAGCACACGGCACGAGGTCCATGTGGTTTGGAACAAAGGCAGTCCGGTTCGGCTTTGTCCAAGAACTTCCACTCAGTCGATGCACCTGGAAGTTGGGGTTTCTCGAATGTAGAGTCTTTTCCAAACCGATTTTCCAGTGGTTTGAAGGCTCCAAGGTTGTGCACAAAATCTTCTTTGTAAGCAGGGTTTCCACCACAGTTACTTGAAGACAAAGTCTTTGAGGAAAGCAGGGCCCTGTTCGTTCCAAGGATCGAGTTTCTTAAGACTCAGTAGCTATTGTCACTGTCACTTTGATGTAAACCAGTTCCAAGCTGATGAGTTATGAAAATCTGATAACTTTGGGGGGAGAGGTCAGTGCTTCAGCTCAGAGCTAAAATGCTCTTTTAAAAATACACCCAACATAATGCTACAGTCTTTATTAATATCTATGCCCCCAATGCTGTGAGAGACAGACTGTCAGTGTTTTCGGTGCTCAGCAAAGCGCTAGCAGACTATGGGGCTGAGGAGATCCTGGTTTTGGGGGGGTGATTGGAACTGTACTGTGGACTATAGATTAGATAGCAATCATTTGGAGCCCAGTCCACAGTCGGCAAAACAGCTGGAAGGTAATACACAGTTGCACAATCTGGTCGATGTCAGGAGGAATGCCAACCCAAAGGTGAAACAGTACACCTGGGTGAGGCCGGGTTCTAGCATTATGTCGCTAGCCAAGCTGGTAGATTTTATACCTTTAGACATCATGTCAATCTGATCGGTGGCTGCCATATCACCCCCACCTGACCACTGACCACTGTCTCATCACTGTGAGTGTCACCCTGCCTCCTGTCCGGCTGCGCAGTGCCTACTGGCTTTTCAATAATAGCTTGCTGCAGGACAGGATTTTTTGTAATTCTTTTCTTTTCTTTTGGCAGAGATGGAGATCAGAGCGCCCTAGGTTTGCCTCCCTGAGACAGTGGTGGGACATTGGCAAGGTTCAGACCAGGCTCTTCTGCCAGAAGTACACTGAGCATAGGACTGACAGCTTGAATGAATCTATGAAGGAGTTAGAAGGAGAGATTCAGGTGCTCCACCGAGCCTTGGACTCTGGAGATTCAGGGGCATTAGAGGACCTCAAAGCTATGCAGCAGGCATTGTCAGAGATACTAAGGACGCGGGCTCGAGGAGCAATGGTGCGCTCGCAGTTCCAGAGCCTGACACAGATGGATGCGCCCATCAAGTTCTTCTTTGGGTTGGAATGCAGGCGGCAGCAGAGCAGGGTGATGCTCTGCCTGAGGACGGCTGAGGGCCGTGTGCTGCAGGATGGGCAAGAGATGCGTAGTCATGCCGCCCAGTTCTATAGGGAGCTGTACTCCGCAGAGCCGGGCAGCCTGGAGCAACAGCAGCAGTTTCTGCAGGGTCTGCCTAAGTTCCCACAGGATGGGGTCAAGGTGCTGGAGGCCCTTCTAACTCTGGCAGAGCTGACCTGCGCAATGCAAGAGCTCAATAAGGGCTGGGCACCGGGGCTGGATGGGCTCACTGTGGAGTTTTTCTCAGAGTTTCGGACTGAGCTGGGCCCGGACCTGCTCTCAGTGCTGCAGGAGGGCCTGTGAGCTGGGCTGCTGCCCATTAGCTGTCGTAGAGCTATTCTGACCCTGCTGCCCAAGAAGGGGAATCTGTCCTCCATTGTGAACATGAGGCCAGTGGCGCTGCTGTGTCAGGACTATAAGATCCTGTCTAAGGCTCTGGCTAAGCGGCTCAGAGACATCATGCCGGCCGCAGTGCCTGTTTCAGGTGCTGAGAGCAGTTGGTGTCGGCCCGCGGTTCGTAGAATTTATTCAGCTGCTGTACTGTCGTGTCTTTAGTGTGCTGAAGATCAATGGTGGCCTGAGTGAGCATATCCAAATCCATCGAGACATCAGACAGGGCTGCAGTCTGTCAGGGATGCTATACTCCCTTTCTATCGAGCCCCTGCTGCACAGGCTGAGGCAGTTGCTAGCCGGGCTGTCCATCCCTTGTCACCCAGAGCAGGCGGTCAGGGTGTCGGCTTATGCTGCTGAGATACACAGTCTGGCCAGCGAGACGTCCAGGTCATTGTGGGAGTGTCTGGAGGAGTTCAGCAGGGCATTCCCAGCCAGGGTCAACTGGGGCAAGAGCACCGCTTTTCTGGTTGGGGTGTGGGAGGTTTTTGCACCCCCTGCCCTCCCTGCGGGGCTGCAGTGGTCTCTCTCAAGCCCTCGGGTGCTGGGTGTGACTTTGGGGGAGACGCAGGAGAACTGGGCTGGCCTGCTGGAGAGGGTACAGGGCCGGTTGAGGGCATGGCGCTGGCTGCTGCCCCAGCTCTCCATTAGGGGGTGAGCAATTGTTATTAATATCTTGGTGGCCTCCATGCTCTGGCACACTTATGCATGTCTGGACCCCCCACCGGCCCTGGTGTCCCAGATACAGACCCTGCTCCTGGATTTCTTCTGGGACGGGCTGCACTGGGTGCGCAAAGCAGTGCTGTACCTGCCGCTCCAGGAGGGGGGACAGGGGTTGGTTGATCTGTTAAGCAGGCTGAGTGCGTTTCGGCTGCAGGCAGCTCAGAGGCTCCTGTACCCTCCAGATCCCCAGTGTCTCCCGCTCTGGACACTTGTAATGACAGACACATGTTTTTACTTAAGACACCTCCCCATATACTTTCTTTCCTGCCTGTTTTTTATAGTACTGTTTTAGAGGTGTGGCAGCGCTTCTCCCTGGGTAGGGAGCTGGGGGGCAGCAGTCTGTATTGGCTGTTAGAGGAGCCACTGCTGTATAACCCCGGTTTTAGCTGTCCACTCCTGTTCTCCAGCAGCCTCAGGTCAGTCCTGCTTAAGGTCGACGTGATCCGGCTGAGGGATTTGTTGGATTTTAACAGGGGACAGTGGGTTGGTGCCGACAGCCTGGCTGCCAGGCTGGGTATGAGGTCACTGAGAGTCGTAACCAGATTTCTCTGGGCAGTACAGAACGCCCTTCCCATAGGCGCTGTGGAGCGGCTTTTCAAGGCTCTCACGCAGCACTGCTGGCCCAAGGACCCTGACACCGTCTTTCCCCTTGTTTGTCTGTGTCTCTCAGTCCCCCCTAGCTCATCAGGCCGCCTTCTGTCGCCTCACAGTCTCTGTAGTGTGTCTGTCTCCACAGCTCAGCATCAGCAGCTCTATCAGCTCAGTGTGAGGGAGCTGCACCATCAGCAGCTGCAGCCCCTCCCTGACACCCCCTGGAGGGAGCACCTGGCTCTGGGGGAAGATGCCTGCCCGGCATGGAGGAGCCTGAACAAGCCCCCGCTTCTGCATGGCTTCTGCATGGCGTCATCGCAACAAACTCTTTTGCACATACACTGGACCCCCGAGTGAGCGACACCTGCCCCCACTGCGGGGAGAGAGAGACACTTTTTCAATGTTTCTGCCACTGCCCTAGATTAGAGCTGCTGTTCACTGCACTGGAGAGCCTGTTCAAGCAGCTGGGCCTCCTATTCTCACGCTCTGTGTTTATTTTGGGAGTCCAGTACAAGCAGCGCCACAGACATGTTTGTCAGTTAGCAAACTTTCTAGTGGGGCAGGCTAAGCTGGCTATCCTGAGCAGTAGGAGAAGTCAGACTTAGCGCGTGCAGCAACAGTGTGCACTCTCCCTCTTCTGGTCTCTCGTAAGTTTCAGAGTGCAACTGGATTACAATTTCTACAGCCTGACGGGAGACCTGGACACTTTTCTGCAGATGTGGGGTGTCGGGGCTGCCCTCTGTGCCATATACTTTGGACATTTAAACCAACTGGTTTAATTCACTTGAATATTTTATAGGTAGCACGTGTGTAGTGGTTTGTATTGAGCGTTTTTAGAATAGGCTGTGTTTTTATGTCGGGAGTTTTTTTCATGTCTTTTATGTGTTTCTAGTTTGTTTTAATTGTTTTTTTTTAGTAAAATAAAGGTGTTAAAAATCAAAAAATCTCTCTCTCTCTCTCTCTCTCTCTCTCTCTCTCTCTCTCTCTCTCTCTCTCTCTCTCTCTCTCTCTCTCTCTCTCTCTCTCTCTCTCTCTCTCTCTCTCACACACACACATACACACAGCCAGCAAGACACACAGAGCCAGCCAGGTCAGCGATGACATCACGAACCTCTCTTTGAGCTGACTGCTATGACATCACAGAGCATGTGCATTCCGTTGCTTGCCGTCTGTCAACCACTCAGTCACTGCCAGCCAGACTGCCTGGCTGGCTGGATAGGGGGGCTGCTGCTGCTGCTGCGTACCTTAGCAAGCTTATTTGCTTGACCGGCCTTCCTCCTCCTCCGGCAACATGCCCAGCTCTGCCCGATCTGCTGTTCACCTGGATCACAGCTCCGCCCCAACAAGGCAGAGCCTCCCAAGAATGGTACAAACTCATCCACGTTCCCCTCAAATACAAATGCTCTGAATTGAGAGAGAGAAGTGCTAGGGCACATCTGTAACATAAACTAGGGAACATTCGTCACATGCTTAGGGAACATTCATAACATACAGGAAAACTAATTAGGGAACCTTTGTGACATACTAAAAGGACATACTGGTAGGTGTTGGGCACTGTGGAAGGAAAGTTAGAATTCTTTCCCTCATATCAATTCTACTCTCTTGTATACTTAAGAAAGATAAGGTCAAGCCAGGAGGACAGGCCAGAAGGTAGCTTGTTTTCTGTTAGTTATTTACTATGAGAGCCTTGGAGACAATGTCAAACAGTACGATTTAAGTGCCTGCCCCCTAATCCATGTGTTGACCTATGAACTCTGATATATATTCTGCTTAGCTAACTCTCTAATGATAATATAGTAATGACTCTGTGATTGTAACCAGATCTTTGTTTATTGTGTATAAAAGCCTCTGACTTTTAAATGAAGGCAGAGCGACTTTGGGATCTTCTTGATTCACTGTTCCTCTCCACGCTGCGTGTATTAAAGGCATTGCAACGAACGTTCCAACCTGATTGAAGATGGTTTTTCTTCCACATTACATGGCGACGAGGATGGGATTGCTAACCCTGACAGAGAGGACTGGAATGGCCAGACCAGTGACAAGCAAAACCGCGCCAGCAAAATAGAAAAAGGTAAAGGAACCTTTTTGAAAAATTCCCTACTGCGGTGCTTTGCTTTCACTTGTTTGCTCGCCTGGCCCTCTGACGATCAGGTAACGCATTCTATATTTTATTAAACGTTGTTGCTTGCCTTATATCAATTACTTGAGGCAGGAAATGTTTCTTGCTTGTTAAGAAACAAAGTTTCTTAGTGTTACCATAGACTTGACTGTGTCTTCTTGTTTATGAAGTAATAGGACTGTGTCTTCCTATTTAACCTGGGTTGCCATGAACTTGACTGTGTTTTCTTGTTTGTGAAGAAACAGGACTGTGTCTTCCATAGACAAAAGTGTGTCTGTAAAACTGCAGGGTAGGTTTGACCTACAATTCGAAAAAAAAAAAAAAAAAAAAAAAGACCGCTAATTAATTGTTCAATATCTGATATGCCGGTGTAAATATAAAATCACGTGTTTTGTAGAACCATAAATGGTAAATGAAGAAACGTCATTAAGTTATATACAAGTTATATAAATGCAAATTCTACACCATAGTAGTATTATTCAGTGTGTATCCACTTACATCACATTGAAACATCACATATCATTTCACACTTCCGTCACACATCCAAACAGCACAATTCTTTCAATCCAGTAGTAACTCTAATAAACTATGGAAAGTATAGTTCATGAAATGCCCATAGTCCCACCAGACTCTGTATCCTTGTGCTTAGATTTAAAAGAGGTTGGAGTTGTATGACTATTCATGTTTCTTCCCAATCTATTTCTATATTGTTTCTTCAGGCCTTTTCCTCAAAGATAAAATTGTTATTTTTCAGCACCTGAAATCAATCAGAAATGCATTGTTAATAATCTGTCCGTCTATTCCTGGACATCGCCACCCTCCTGTTGTCAATTGGAATCAGCAGAGTTAGTTGGTTTATTACTTTTACCAGAGTATGGTAAGCATCGTATGTTTCCACCATCCCCCTCCCTCCTGTCCGTCCACACACACTGGCATCAGTGGCCATGAGGACGGATTATGGGCTGCAGCACTTAGAGCGGAGGCCAATGTGAGAGGGGAGAATATGCACTGATGTGTCATGGCATGTGAGTAGGGAACCTTTGGACTAAACCTTTGGTTCCTGTGAAGACAGATAATAGTAGTTATTTTTCTATTCATCTGTATCAACATCAGTATTATTAGCATTAGTAATGTAACTATTCTCGATTTCCCAGGACATTACTGTCAGTTAACAATGTTGCTTGGTTTGTAGTAGTACATCTGTATTTAGTTACAAGGCAGCTCTCTTATCTCTCTCAGTGGGGAGCTGACCTCACAGACACTTTCACTGCCCCAACGCCCCCTCTGAAAACATCACTCTGTATCCTAACAGCTGTTCTTTCTCCTTTCCTAATTTCTTACTAGTGTAGCGTAAGGTACACTTATGAATTTCAATTTAAGAAGTGAATTTATAGTATCACCTTATCACGAATCCTGGAATCTTGTAGAACTCAATTTCTGTAGTAATTGGACACAGTCACCAATTCCAAAGATATAAATTGTCAAATTTATTCAAAAACAAAGACTAAATGTAGCACTACACTAATTATACAAAAGGGAAAAACTAATTAAAATTCAACTCTAGATCAACAAATCAAAGACAAATAACTTCCGTGACCAAATCAAAGACCATGGGATAGCATATGATAACACAAATCGTAAAACAAAAAAGGTTATAAACACATTGACCACAATACCGGTTAGTAAGACGAAGGTGAGTCTCTCATTAGTATTGTTAGTCAGACATTAAATAACTACGCAGGTTAGTATTTAATGTCAGGTAACTTCTCGTTATATATATATCAGTCTCATTTACGTAGGTGCCGAGAAAGATCCTATCATTACTTGATTATTATTCAATGATTAAGGATAGGCAGGGCCACCAATAATCTAATGTCTATTAACTTGTGTCAATTTCAGACTAAACAGTTAAACAGGAATGAGAAGATATTTCTCGGCGTTGACAGATTTTATTTCTAAAATGATCAACAAAACAATTTAATGCAACACACATTCATATTTAAGAAAACTAAATGATATTACACATTCTAGAGTTATAAATCACAGATTAACATTTCTAATTTATTTCTCAAATGTCATGAATGATGAACTCCAAACTGTTAAACTTATCTGAACTTCGTCACAGAGAGGCCTCTCTGGCTTCGGGCTCAGATAACAGCACACGGCACGAGGTCCGTGTGGTTTGGAACAAAGGCAGTCCGGTTCGGCTTTGTCCAAGAACTTCCACTCAGTCGATGCACTTGGAAGTTGGGGTTTCGCAAAAGTAGAGTCGTTTCCAAATAGATTTTCCACTGGTTTGAAGGCTCCAAGGTTGTGCACAAAATCTTTTTGGCAAGCAGGGTCTCTCACCGTACTTATTTGATGACAAAGACTTTGAGGAAAGCAGGGCCCTGTTTGTTCCAAGGGTCAAGTTTCTTAAGACTCAAATAGCTATTTAAATGACTGACACTTTCGTATTCAGTCGACTTAGTCAATTGTCCAGCTGTAAAACTCCACTGATCAGGTGGGCACAGGCGGTCAGCGCAGTCTGTAAAGTTCTTTATTTAATAAAGTCCTTTAAAATAATTCTTCGTACGGCTCAATCTCCTTCTCCCAGTTTAACTCTTCTGTTGCTGGCAAAGACTTGGTTGGTTTCTGGTTCCGGTTCTGGCAACAGAGCTACAGGTTGAGCTGTGGCAGCGAGTTACTGGTTCAGGTGAGAGAGAGAGAGAGAAAGACCGTCCGCTGTTCCTTATAGTCTGTAAGATCGATAGGTGATTGGTTCCTGAGTTCTTGAGATTGGATTTCGGTTTCAGCCCCCAGTGTCCTATTGGAGGGGGGCTTAATTTATGACTGATGTCAATCCATGCCATCTTTTGGAAATTCCGGTTGGCCCGGGTTCGTAGCTCTATGTCGGGATTTCGGCTCTCGTCCACTTCAAAGAGTTTTTATCACCTACAGGCCCCTTTCTCCAGACATTTCATAGCAGGATTCCAACCTATTTGGTCTCTTCTCTGAGCCATCCTCCCCAAAACTGTCACTTTGATGCAAACCAGTTCCAAGCTGATGACCTAAGGAAATCTGATCACTTTGGGGGGGGAGAGGTCTTCTTTAGATCAGTGCTTCAGCTCAGAGCCCAAATGCTCTTATCCAAATACACCCAACATAACGCTACAATGTTCATATTATTATAATCTAAGGGTTCTAGTCTATTGTGTATTGTATTTATTCTCAGGCCCTTCTCTTATGTTTTACAGTTGTTATTATTATTCTGTACAATACAGGGATTAAATTAAGTATTTTAACCACAAAGTATTGACTACAGTTATGATGCCTACTTCACTGTTCATATGCACACAGTTTCTGAGGTCTGGACCACTGCACAGTAGTCCCTGGAGTTGTAGTCCAGACCACTGCAAAATTCGTGCTGAAGTGATCTGGATCACCACGCAATGGCCCAAGGACCACTGCAAACTTGGATTTCAATGTTTTTGTGTAATCCATAATGCAATAGCAACATCCATGTTCCTTTGTGGTGAGCTGGTTAATTCTGTTCTTTAACATTGAAGAGATTAACATGAATAAACTTACTGTTGAAGATTATTATTTGATTATTTTTATTTCTTGGCAGACGCCCTTATCCAGGGCGACTTACAACATAAGTGCAAAAATACAGAGAAGTACAAGGCATCAATCATTACAAATTCAACTTAGCTAAAATATATTGCAATTCAAAATACATTTTAAAAATTCCAATTACAATTTACACAAGTACATTAAAGGACTTCCTACATCCTGGACGGTGAAAGCTAAGTGCTGTCAAGATGTAGGGTTACAGACTAGGGCTACGGGAAAGGGAGCAAGGAGGAAAACATTCAAGAACGAGAGGAGCATAATAAGCTGAAGTGCTATCTAGCAGGGATAGAGGACTAATATTACAAGTGCGGTCGGAAGAGATGCGTCTTGAGTAAGCGCCGGAATGAGGTCAAGGACTCTGCTGTTTTGACTTTGGTGGGCAGGTCATTCCACCACCGAAGTCAAAACAGCAGAGTCCTTGACCTCTTTCCGGCACTTGTGTAACCCTTGTGTAAGATGTAACCCTTACCCAGTGGCTAACCCTAACTCTATGTTACAAATGTTCCCTAAAAGCTTATTTTGCAAAAAAAAAAGATCCTTTAGGAATTTTAAACATTTAAAGATACACATAGGTAATACCAATGTGCTTTAACAATGCCGAAAATAATAATGCGTTTATCTTTAATAGTGAAGATATTGAATAGATGTATATCTTTCATATACACAAATAGAAAAAAAACGGTTTCCAAACCGAATATAGAACTGAAACTTTCAGACAGTCCATGAAAAATGGAATGTATATGTTTAAACTTCTTAACAATTCTATATATCAATTATATTCATAACCCTAACCCTAACACTAACCCTAACTTTAAGTTACAAATGTTCCATAATCACTTATTTTGCAGGATCAATAAAAAACTGTCAGGATTTTTTTTAACTTTTACTGACACACATAGTTAATAGCAATGTGTTATAACTTTTCCGAAAATAATAATCCGTATATCTTTAATTGTTTTGACATTATTAAGATATAATGCATCTATCACATAGGGAACATTTGTTACATGATAGGAAAAACATACAAATGATGTAACTTTGAATATATTTAATATTACAGCATACAATTTGTCAGGCTTCATAATAATGGAATTTATGACATACTCTGTAAAAATCAAGCAAATAACATTTGTTGTTCATGAGAAAAAATATATATAATCAAAGCTATCAGACTTTAGCACGTGGTGAATGAACACACATACGATTATACAGCATTTGTTGCAGCTTCGCAAAACCTAATTTTAAACGTTGTTGGTAAATTAGATACAAAGTGAGGACCCTCTATTTGCATTATTCCCCTGTATTATTGCTAAAATAAAGTTTTACTGACATTTTATTGTCCTTACCACTGCATAGGACACATCTGTAACATGAACGCTACTGAATGGCACATACATTGAAAACTACAGAGAATTGAGACTTATCAAATTTACACTTCATAAATCATCTTAAAACGTTTCCAAACAAGGCAAAACCAACTTGAAATTCGTTCATTCACATTTTTGGTAAACAAGAAGAGAGATTGTTACATATGTTCCCTATGATGCATCTACAGAGCGAGAGACAGAGAGAGTGACAGAGAGAGACAGAAAGACAGACAGACAGACAGACACTAACACAGCCACCCACCCACCCACACACACACACACACAGCCAGCAAGACACACAGAGCCAGCCAGCTCAGCGATGACATCACGAACCTCTCTCTGAGCTGACTGCTATGACATCACAGAGCACGTGCATTCCGTTGCTTGCCATCTGTCAACCACTCAGTCACTGCCAGCCAGACTGCCTGGCTGGCTGGATGGGGGGGCTGTTTGCTGCTGCTGCGTACCTTAGCAAGCTTATCTGCTTGACCGGCCTTCCTCTTCCTCTGCTACACAGAAGTCCCTGGAGTTGTAGTCCAGAGCACTGCAAAATTCGTGCTGAAGTGATCTGGATCACCACGCAATGGCGCAAGGACCACTGCAAACTTGGATTTCAATGTTTTTGTGTAATCCATGTTGCAATAGCACCTACCATGTTCCTTTGTGGTGAGCTGGTTAATTCTGATCTGGGAAAACCACAATCCTGCAGGTTTAATAAGTCTCTCTACACATCAGTCCCTGAGTACCTTCAACCAATGGTCATTTTGACCAATTAAGCCAAAGAATTGAGTCGATTAAGTTGTCAAGGACTACCCAGTAAAGACGTGAACTCACGACTAGGTCACACTGTGAGCTCTCCAGAGCAGACATTACACTGAGCTCAGTGTGAGCTCACTTAGCGCTTTTCCACCGACATGGTGCCGGTGCTGGAGGCCGAGTTGCAGTTACAAATACAATGCCGAGCACAGCAGTGCAGCGCCACTACTCCTCTCTATCCACCACACAAAGACGTGCGTCACTCTAACCTGTCTGGCTTTACAACATGCAACTGAAATAATATGTTCTTAGGGGAACAACATAACACATAGCGATTTCTCCCTGCTATAAAGTAAAATAATGTATACGGTGTTTCTAATTTCTTTTACGATACCTTTTCATAGATATTTATATTTTTCAATAATAAACTAATGTCACAGTCTTCCCCCACTTTATTTGAAACGTCCTCGTTTCTTAATTAAATAAATCATACAGTATTTCTAATGTTACATTTTTATATATATATATATATATTTATTTATATATATATATATATATATATATATATATGTATATACTTAGATTTTCCAAATGATAAACTGATGTTGCAGTAATTAAATCACAATAGATGTATGTCAGTACAATAGGAACTTTTTTTTTTTTTAAGAATGGCAAATTAGGAGCCATTACTGTATTGAACTGTAATGTAACATGAAAACAGGTATAAACCAAGAAAGAACTAAATCTTTAAACTTGTCAGGTTTCAAAACTTTACGACCACTAGGTACATCCAGCAGGTAATGCCACAGGAGTCTGGGGTCGCTGAGGTAAGAGAACAGACATAGTCTCTGGGTGCAATGTGACTTTGGATTCCCGAAGGCTGGAAGAATGGGTGACACCTGGGCATGGCTCAAGTGCTAGAGCAGGCTGTGGAACAACACCTGGAACAGGTAGCATATCCCTCTGGACAGGAGCTGTGGAAAAAAAAAGAGAGACAGACGGCATCGAGTGATGACTGGAGCTCGCTGGAACTGGAAGTGGGTAAGGGACGTCTCCAGACAAAGCCGTCAGTGTTGATGGCGGACTGACAGGTGCATCATCAGGATCTCTAAACAGCTGTGGAAGCGCTTCTGGATGAGCAGGTAAGTCAGACCAAGGACCTTTGTATGCCTTCAGCCGATTGTAATGTACAATCCATGATTTGGATCGTGGATCTTTTGGGTCAGTGATTTCATAGGTCACGCCTGGACAACCGTCTTTATCCAACCTCTTCAGAACTCTATGTGGCCCTTTCCATCTAGGAGCAAGTTTATTCCTTTGATTGGCAGGATCATCAAGGAAAACAAGATCACCTTCAGCATAGGGGTTAAAAGCAAGCTTTTGATCATAGTGAGTCTTTTGCAGTAGTTTAGATTCTTTCGACTACTCAGCGGCCATGTCAAAAGCATGTGAAGACATGGTTAAAGACATCCTGGGCATAAGCAGCTGATGTGCCCGGAGTTGCTTGAGTAGTGAATGAACTGCAGTTCAACAAAACGTCCACAGGCAGACAAGGTTCCCGACCATGAGCAAGGAAAAATTTAGTATATCCAGTACTGGAATGTACACTTGAATTGTACGCAAGTTCCACCTGTGAGAGGTATTTGTCCCATTCTCCTCCATTTTGGTAGATGTATTTAGCTAATTGGTCTTTTAATGTCCGGTTCAGTCTTTCCACCATGCAATCTGATTGGTACGGAGATGTTCGTGTCTTCTCAATTCCCAACTTGCTACACAGCTGCTTCACCAGATCAGACTCAAACTGTCTGCCCTGGTCAGTGTGGATGGACTCAGGTATACCATGTTGACGGATGAAGTCTTCAGACAAGCCTTGAGCTACACTTGTTGCACGCTGATCTTTAAAAGGAAAGAGATTCACATAGCATGTAAAATAATCCATTACAACAAGAACATACCTGTTGCCTTGAAAAGTGACTGGTAGCTCGGTGAGGTCAGCAGCAATTTTCTGGAATGGACGATCCACCACAATAGGTTGTAAAGGAGCTCTAGCTTTTGGTGTTGGAGCACTGCGAGTCTGACATGTTAAACACTCTGTACAGAACTTGTAAATGTCACGTGACATGTAAGGCCAATAGCAGATTTTTCTGGCTCTCTGCAAAGTTCGTTCAGTCCCTAAATGTCCACTGAAGACATTTCCATGCAGGTAAGTGAGGGCTGTCTGAATGAGGGATTCAGGAAGAACCAATTGGTAAGAATAGGCTTTCTGAAGAAAGGTTTTAATTTTTTGACAGAGGATCCCATTTTCCAAAGTCAGGTGAGGAAACTCATACCAGAGCTTTTTCAGAGCTGACGGGGAGTTTTTGATTCGTCGTGCAGTAGGTCTTCGGTTATCCATTTCTTTCCATTCCATCGCAGTTCTCAGAATGACATCCGCTTGTTGTTTCTGCTTCAGTTCATCAATGTCTATTGCTAAATCTTCACAGGTTTGTCTTACAGGAACAGCTTGTTCAGGCTGTAGTTCAGAAGACCAACTGTTTTGCATCTTTTTGGGCAAAGTTTTTAACGAATCGTCTGTAATAGGAACAGAGACCCACAAAATCTCTCACCTCAGTAGGTGTTCTTGGTGTTGGCCAATCTTTCAATTTGTCAAGCTTCCTGGAATCTGGTCTGAGACCACCCTTGGTGATTACATGTCCCAGGAAAGAGACTTCATCCCGTATAAAATGGTATAAGCCGCTGCCGGTGGTAAATGCGGTCTTCTCCCGGTCTTCTGATGCCAGCTGAACCTACCAATAACCACTTGACAGGTCCATGGTACTAAACCAGCATGCCCCTGCCAGTTCCACTCACTGAAAACGCTGGCTGACAGATAGAAAAAGGAGAGACGTGTCCAAAAGAGCACAGACGCAGCCACACAGGAGGAGAGTCCAGCCCCACACTGCCCTGCCAACGGAGGGGAGAGCGCCGCGCCAGAGAACAGCGAGGAATCCACACGCATCCCAGCACAGGACACCCCTCAGACACCCGACACAGTGTCCCAGCTGAGGGAGAACATGTCTCTGCTGGAGGTGGAGCTGATGGAGCTAAAAGAGCTGGTGCTGGCCATGCTCACAACCTCCAACACCACAGAGCAGCTAACAGACCAGCTCAACAGAGTCCAACACGAGCACAAGGTCACAGTGAGGGAGCTGAGGGAGGAGGTGAGGGAGCTGCAGCAGGACAGGGAGGCCATGAGGAGGGAGCTGACGGCCCTGAGAGAGGAACTGCAATGCAGAGACAAGACAGTGCAGAGCCTGAAGGAGCAGCTATACAAATTCACTGCCCACAACAACCAGCCCTCAAGAAACCCAGCAGTGCACAATGTGCAGAGCCCTCCCACCCCAATGACATCCAGACATACTGACTCTCACACAACACACCACTCACACACTGCACCCAACACACACACACAACCCAACCCGAACACACAGAGTGCACCCAGCACACACACACACCCTGAGCACAACACACACAGTGCACCCAACACACACACACACCCTGACTCAGACACACACAGGCCGAACCAAACACAGATGAGCGCCCCTCATGCAGACAGACTACCATGATGAAGAACACTGAAGTAGCCCTGCTGATAGACTTAAATGGCAAACTCATAAATGAGAGGCGGCTCTTCCCTGATGTCAAGATCTCCAAGGTCTGGTGTCCGACCACAGAGAGGGCCATTCAGCTGCTGTCCGAGGAGAGCCTCGGCTCCCCCAGCCATATTATTATACACACAGGCACAAACGACCTGAGGACCCAGCAGGACAAGGTGGCCAGCTCCATCTCCACCCTGCAGCCCAGGAAGGACTTCCACCCCAACACCATCCACATGATCAACGCTGAGATCTCTCGGGGATGTGCTCTGATGCCAAATGTGCACCTGGCACACCACCCCACTCTTGGGGCCCACAGCTTGTTTGACCACGTCCATCTCCACAAACAAGCAGTGAGCGTCTTCGCAAAGACACTCAAAGACATCGCCCTGGGCCGAAACCCAGCCAGCCCCCCACATGGCCACAGAAGGTTCTCCAGCACCCACACCACCCAGAACAACCCCGAGCCAATCAGGAGAGCGGCCCCTGGGAGCCCCCGCCCTCCACCTGCACACCACCTTCCCCAGTCCGGACACCGCAGACCCCAGCCTGGATACGCCCGACCACAGAACAGCAGACCCAGAGTGGAGCCCATCCAGAACATGCACAGAGCAGCCCAGCAGCACAGCCAGCGCAACTACGCAGCAGCGGTCAGCAGAGTGGCCGACACCGACACCGGGGAGCTGCAGGAGATCCGACACCTGCTCAACCTCATCTGCACCCGACTGATAAGATTAGTAACTGTGCATAACAAAGAAACCACTGCAGGAGGTGACTAGCTATTACCACATCCGAAAATCACCCCTGTATAAATGTAGTAATATACTGATATATATGGACATATTTTCTAAAAATTATGTAGATATATGGATGCTTACATATATGTGTATATATGTAGATATATGTGTGTATGTGTATGTATATAGGAGTGTAAGACAGGAGGTTTTTTTTTTTTTTTTTTTTTTAATTCGTTTCCTATTTTTTCATATCACCAGTATTAATATTTATTTATTTGTTTCCTTTCCACCTCACACATTTCCAGATATATCTCATTCCAAAGGAGTATATAAATTGCTTAATTAGAGTAGAAAGAAATGCGATCCCTATCTATCACCATGTGGAACATCCAGGGCCTGGGCTCCTCAGTGTTCGGGCTGAAGAGCACAGACCCGGAGTTCAGAGATAGAGTGAGAGACAAGGATGTCATCATCCTGCAAGAGACATGGTGTCGGGCAGACGTGTCCAGTCACTGTCCCTCAGGCTACAGAGAGGTCATAGTGCCCTCTCTGAAGAAGCCCTCCGTCAGACATGGCAGGGACTCCGGGGGCATAATAATCTGGTACAAAGCCGAGCTCAGTGACTCCATACAGCCCATCAAAACAGCAGAGTCACACATATGGCTTAAAATAAGCAAAGAAATCATTTCTACACAAACCGATGTGTTCCTGTGTGCCGTGTATGTTCCCCCCTCAGAATCCCCATATCACAATGAGGAGATCTTAATCGACTCAATTCTTGGGCTTAATTGGTCAAAATGACCATTGGTTGAAGGTACTCAGGGCCTGATGTGTAGAGAGACTTATTAAACCTGCAGGATTGTGGTTTTCCCAGAACAGAATTAACCAGTTCACCACAAAGGAACATGGAAGGTGCTATAGCAACATGGATTACACAAAAACATTGAAATCCAAGTTTGCAGTGGTCCTTGGGCCATTGCGTGGTGATCCAGATCACTTCAGCACGAATTTTGCAGTGGTCTGGACTACAACTCCAGGGACTACTGTGCAGTGGTCCAGACCTCAGAAACTGTATGCATATGAACACTGAAGTAGGCATCATAACTGTAGCCAATACTTTGTGGTTAAAATACTTAATTTAATCCCTGTATTGTACAGAATAATAAAACATAAGAGAAGGGCCTGAGAATAAATACAATACACAATAGACTGGAACCCTTAGAATATAATAATATTAACATCTTCATGATTAGTATGATTGTAGTTTGGATGATATATTAATGCATGTTGATAACATATTTTACAGAAAATGGGTTTTAGGAATTGTGTCCAAAAACTAAAAGAATTGTCTTAGGGACCACTGCTCCTTTTTTCCAGACCAATGTATAGCCCACTTTTCTTTTAAATTATGTTTAAAACAAAATTGAGGAAGCAGTGGTTACTTCATAGTATAACAATATGCATAGATATTTGCACAGACTGGTATAAATGTCCCTAATAAATAACCAAGTGCCATTTTTGTTGTTTCAAATGTGCCCAACATCTTTCCTGTATATGTCCTTTTAGTATGTCACCAACGTTCCTTAATTCGTTTTACAAATGTTCCCTGTATGATATGAATGTTCCCAAAGAATGTGACGAATGTTCCGTAGTTTATATTACAGATGTGCCCTAGCACTTCTCTCTCTCTCTCTCTCTCCCTCTCTCTCTCTCTCTCTCTCTCTCTCAATTCAGTGCATTGGTATTGTCAAAGCAATTGGACATGCAAACATACATACATACATACATGCATACATACAAAAATACATACATACATATGGAAAATAAACAATATCATTATAAATCACAATAAGATGTAATAAAGTACAGAAAAACAAAATGTAATAAAATGTGATCTTTAATACACACAAATATGTATGGCTGGTCGGATGCGTCTTGGACTCGGGTTCCTCTTCATTACTTATAATGCTTTTGCCTTTTGCTAAAGCTTTCCTTGGAGGGGAACGTGGATGAGTTTGTACCATTCTTGGGAGGCTCTGCCTTGTTGGGGCGGAGCTGTGATCCAGGTGAACAGCAGATCGGGCATAGGTGGGCATGTGGGCGGAGGAGGAGGAAGGCCGGTCAAGCAAATAAGCTTGCTAATGTACGCAGCAGCAGCAAACAGCCCCCCCATCCAGCCAGCCAGGCAGTCTGGCTGGCAGTGACTGAGTGGTTGACAGACGGCAAGCAACGGAATGCACGTGCTCTGTGCTGTCATAGCAGTCAGCTTAGAGAGAGGTTCGTGATGTCATCGCTGAGCTGGCTGGCTCTGTGTGTCTTGCTGGCTGTTTGTGTTTGTGAGAGAGAGAGATAGTGTGTGTGTGTGTGAGTGGGTGGGAGGTTGTGCTAGTGTCTGTCTGTCTGTCTGTCTGTCTCTCTCTGTCTCTCAATTCAATTCAATTCAAGGGTGCTTTATTGGCATGACAAACAGTTTTCTATGTCTCTCTCTCTCGCTCTGTAGATGCATCATAGGGAACATATGTAACAATCTCTCTTCTTGTTTACTAAAAATGTTTATGAACATATTTCAAGTGGGGCTTGCCTTGGTTGGAAACGTTTTAAGATTATTTATGAAGTGTAAATAGGATTTGTCTAAATTCTCCGTAGTTTTCAATGTATGTGCCATTCAGTAGCGTTCATGTTACAGATGTGTCCTAAGCAGTGGTTTGGTCAATAAAATGTAAGTAAAACTTTATTTTAGCAATTAAAGAGGGGATAAAATGCAAATAGAGGGTCCTAACTAATTATCTAATTTACCAACAACTTTTAAAATTAGGTCTTGCGAAGCTGCAAGAAATGCTGTATAATCGTATGTGTGTTCATACACCAGCTGCTAAAGTCTGATAGCTTTTGAAGACTCTGTATAGGACGTTGAAGAATGTGTTTTGTGATAATTATATAATGTTTTATATTAATACTAGCATTAGAAGTAGTTTTGTATACAGGCTGAGCAGATTAGATTGATCAGGATAAGTAAAGGGTAAACAAGGTTGGTTTGTTAGAAACTCCTGTCAGTAATGAAAGATTACACAGTGCCGAAATAGCCTACAGATGTCTGCTGTAAATTTGTTTATGACTTAACCGTTTCTCCAGATAGGCAGGAATTGTTTCTGTTAATGGGCGATTGACACTAGGTAAATGACGACCGTGGGATCTCATCTTCCTAGTGCACATCAAAGACGGACATCTGCTTTGGATCCATCACCTCTTCACGGGAGGACAGATCGTAAAACGGACCCAGACCTGTATCTTCTGATTGGATGAACGGCCATAAGATGTTATGTCGTTTTTCCTATAAAGTTGTACTCATGTTTGTAAACATTAAGCCTCACTGAAGGAGTTATTCCTGACGTGGGGCTTCCGAGCAGCTCGATTGATGTTCTGTTTGCTTTATCTCCATGACTTCTCTACTTATTTCTGACACGGTTCTACAACTTGGCATAACGAACGAGGATCTGAACTTGCCTCCACTCCCGGGACCAAAATATGGGTGAGTAGCTTTAAAAATGACCACCCTGTATATTTAATTTTGATCTCGGGATTTTGTGAGGCTCTCAGATTGTAATTTAAAGAGAACCTGTGGAGAGGTAGAGGTAAAACAAACAGAAAGGTTGATTGTAAAGCGGAGGATCACAGTAGGGTGAATTCCAGGTAAGATACATCTGCAGTGAGAGATGCCAAGGGAACCGAAAGGTACGACGAGGCCTGCTGAGCCCCAGGTTAAGCAAGGAAACCCTTGTACACCAGGGCCAGAGTCAGTGGCAGTCAATAACCAGACGGAACCAGAGGTACATAAAGTCCAGCAATATAGCCCCATCGTTGGCAAAGATAGGATTGGCATAATGGCGTTAAATAAGTGTCTGTATGTGAATTCCTACAAGTTTTAATTGTTAAACTTAAAATGGTAAAGGCAAGATAAAAAAACGACAAAGTTTCTATAATTCTTTGTCTGAATAATAAGAATTTAGAGAAGAAATTGATCATAATAGATCAAGAAAACACCAAAGTAGTGTATTTCAAAGTTTATTTTACATCTGATTTTTAATAATAACAATATAACAAATTAATAAATGCTATGGGCTGATTGAGACACTGCAGGTTCAACAAAACACGCCACTAATCTAATATCTGAATTATCTTTGGATGTCAATCTGTATGTGCTTTGTGTGTTTATGTATATATATATAGTCTGAAGGTTATGTAAGGTAAATGTCTGTTTTGTACGCTTTGTATTTTTAATATTGTGCATAGTCCAGAATAAGACTGAGAAGGGAAGTAACCAATAATTTCTGAATTATATTTACAATTACGCAGTTATTGATGTTTTAACAACAGATTAATGAGGATTTAGACATATAACTGTATACAGAGTGCATAAAGCATCAGAAATTAGAAATGAATAATGTATCTATTATTAGAATAATGTTAAAGTAATACAAAACATACACTAAATACATAGATTAATAATACTAATAAAGTAAATAAATAGTAATGGTGTCCTCTAAGACTCAGAAGAACAATAATTTGTTTGTTAAAAATCATATTATGGACAAATTCTGTAAAGTCAAATTAAAGGAAAACTAAAGGCTGGAATCCACAGGAGCAGCACTCTGGTGCAGCCCTGAGTGACAGCCTGATGTAAAACCCTTAGCAGGAGAATGTAAACAGTATAGTGACATATTATAGTCTTATTTTAGAAAATATTTGGTTATTGGTGCATAGCATAAAATACCTGAAATAAAAGTTAAAATTGGACCTTGGATTTAAGATGAGTGAATTAGTCAAAAGGTAAGAATTTTAAGGATACTATAGAAATATAAATTATAAGCATTGAATAAGTGAGCTAAAATTAGTATTGCATAATTTTGAAGCAGAAAATAAAACATAAAAATACTATTAGAATGAGTTTTACCAAACAGAAAAAAAAAAAATTATGTTAAAAATTGAATTAGAGCTAATTTTTGAAATGGAAATCTGAGGATACAGTGAAATTTGGTGAAGATATAAATACATAGATAACCAGATACTCCAGGAATTTAAAGGTGTGGTCATTTGGTAGCTGTGAGTTCCACAATGAAGAGTTTTTGAAAAACCCAGATATAAGATCCCTAAATACAAGGTGTAGGTAAGAAATGAACTATTGATCAGTTCAATCTGGCTTTGGGAACAGTTCTTCTGAACATGTACCGGTGTAGATTGGACTTCAATAGGAGGAAGTGACACAATAAAGACATATATGAGCCTTGCAGGCGGACAGTCTTAGTGCCCACGCAGGCTCTTCATTGGGGAAATCATTGACTGAACATATTTTTTTGAAAATTTGTTTTCCTGAGGTATCTGGGAATCAATATTGAAATCAATTAAAATGCTTATTTTCTAAAAATATATTTTATTAGGAAAATATCTTAATTTATTAACTCAAATAATGGAGCGAAATATGTTTATAAATAGTAATAATACATGTCAATAAATATAACTTGAATTGTCTAGTAAGAAATTAGGAAAGGAGAAAGAACTGCTGTTAGGATACAGAGTGATGTTTTCAGAGGGGGCGTTGGGGCAGTGAAAGTGTCTGTGAGGTCAGCTCCCCACTGAGAGAGATAAGAGAGCTGCCTTGTAACTAAATACAGATGTACTACTACAAACCAAGCAACATTGTCAACCGACAGTAATGTCCTGGGAAATCGAGAATAGTTACATTACTAATGCTAATAATACTGATGTTGATACAGATGAATAGAAAAATAACTACTATTATCTGTCTTCACAGGAACCAGCAACAATGAATTTCCCTCACATTTAGTCCACAGGTTCCCTACTCACATGCCATGACACATCAGTGCATAGTCTCCCCTCTCACATTGGCCTCCGCTCTAAGTGCTGCAGCCCATAATCCGTCCTCATGGCCACTGATGCCAGCGTGTGTGGACGGACAGGAGGGAGGGGGATGGTGGAAACATACGATGCTTACCATACTCTGGTAAAAGTAATAAACCAACTAACTCTGCTGATTCCAATTGACAACAGGAGGGTGGCGATGTCCAGGAATAGACGGACAGATTATTAACAATGCATTTCTGATTGATTTCAGGTGCTGAAAAATAACAATTTTATCTTTGAGGAAAAGGCCTGAAGAAACAATATAGAAATAGATTGGGAAGAAACATGAATAGTCATACAACTCCAACCTCTTTTAAATCTAAGCACAAGGATACAGAGTCTGGTGGGACTATGGGCATTTCATGAACTATCCTTTCCATAGTTTATTAGAGTGACTACTGGATTGAAAGAATTGTGCTGTTTGGATGTGTGACTGAAGTGTGAAATGATATGTGATGTTTCAATGTGATGTAAGTGGATACACACTGAATAATGCTACTATGGTGTATTGTATTATTGTATAAGGGGATTGAGTGAAAAACTAGTTCTAAAAAAATGTATGTGATAACAAAGCCAATGCTTTTTAATGAACGAATAATACATATTTAAAAAAAAAAGGTTTTATTGCATAATAAGTCTATTGGGCGATAGAATTGGCTTTAGAGCAGTGCCAATTTGGTTCTAACTTTTGGGAAATACAACTATTTACTTCTCCCGGTTTTGTATTCATTTTTTGCAAAACCGTTTCTAGGTGCTCAAGTCTATCTGAATCAAAAGTCCCATCTTCTGGAAACCTTAACTTTCTGTCACCTATTGTCCAGTCAAACCACTTGTGCACATCGCACACATCTTCACTCCATAGTTATCATACATATATCTGACATGTGTACCTTTGGGTGGCGGGTCACCCGTTTTACTGGAGCCGTTACCACGCATTTTCTATGTAACGTTTTGTACACAACTACCAAGACATACAAGCACAAAATAATAACAAAATGACAGGGGAGAAAAGAAAAAAAAGTAAAAAGAAATAAAAATATAACAAAACACAAATTAAAATAAATCCTATATACGAATAATAACAAACATGTTTTTCAATATGTTTGCATTTATATAACTTGTATATAACTTCATGACGTTTCTTCATTTACCATTTATGGTTCTACAAAACACGTGCTTTTACACTCACCTAAAGGATTATTAGGAACACCATACTAATACTGTGTTTGACCCCCTTTCGCCTTCAGAACTGCCTTAATTCTACGTGGCATTGATTCAACAAGGTGCTGAAAGCATTCTTTAGAAATGTTGGCCCATATTGGTGGGATAGCATCTTGCAGTTGATGGAGATTTGTGGGATGCACATCCAGGGCACGAAGCTCCCGTTCCACCACATCCCAAAGATGCTCTATTGGGTTGAGATCTGGTGACTGTGGGGGCCAGTTTAGTACAGTGAACTCATTGTCATGTTCAAGAAACCAATTTGAAATTATTCGACCTTTGTGACATGGTGCATTATCCTGCTGGAAGTAGACATCAGAGGATGGGTACATGGTGGTCATAAAGGGATGGACATGGTCAGAAACAATGCTCAGGTAGGCCGTGGCATTTAAACGATGCCCAATTGGCACTAAGGGGCCTAAAGTGTGCCAAGAAAACATCCCCCACACCATTACACCACCACCACCAGCCTGCACAGTGGTAACAAGGCATGATGGATCCATGTTCTCATTCTGTTTACGCCAAATTCTGACTCTACCATCTGAATGTCTCAACAGAAATCGAGACTCATCAGACCAGGCAACATTTTTCCAGTCTTCAACTGTCCAATTTTGGTGAGCTTGTGCAAATTGTAACCTCTTTTTCCTATTTGTAGTGGAGATGAGTGGTACCCAGTGGGGTCTTCTGCTGTTGTAGCCCATCCGCCTCAAGGTTGTACGTGTTGTGGCTTCACAAATGCTTTGCTGCATACCTCGGTTGTAACGAGTGGTTATTTCAGTCAAAGTTGCTCTTCTATCAGCTTGAATCAGTCGGCCCATTCTCCTCTGACCTCTAGCATCAACAAGGCATTTTCGCCCACAGGACTGCCGCATACTGGATGTTTTTCCCTTTTCACACCATTCTTTGTAAACCCTAGAAATGATTGTGCGTGAAAATCCCAGTAACTGAGCAGATTGTGAAATACTCAGACCGGCCCGTCTGTCACCAACAACCATGCCACGCTCAAAATTGCTTAAATCACCTATCTTTCCCATTCAGACATTCAGTTTGGAGTTCAGGAGATTGTCTTGACCAGGACCACACCCCTAAATGCATTGAAGCAACTGCCATGTGATTGGTTGGTTAGATAATTGCATTAATGAGAAATTGAACAGGTGTTCCTAATAATCCTTTAGGTGAGTGTATATTATCACCGGCATATCAGATATTGAACCATTTTTTTTTTCAAATTGTAGGTCAAACCTACCCTGCAGTTCTACAGACACACTTTTGTCTACGGGAACCCAAACAGGAAGACACAGTCCTATTACTTCATAAACAAGAAGACACAGTCAAGTCTATGGTAACACTAAGAAACTTTGTTTCTTAACAAGCAAGAAAACATTTCCTGCCTCAAGTAATTGATATAAGGCATGCAACAACGTTTAATAAAATATAGATTGCGTTACCTGATCGTCAGAGGGCCAGGCGAGCAGACAAGTGAAAGCAAAGCACCGCAGTAGGGAATTTTTCAAAAAGGTTCCTTTACCTTTTTCTATTTTGCTGGCGCGGTTTTGCTGGTCATTGGTCTGGCCATTCCAGTCCTCTGTGTCAGGGTTAGCAATCCCATCCTCGTCGCCATGTAATGTGGAAGAAAAACCATCTTCAATCAGGTTGGAACGTTCGTTGCAATGCCTTTAATACACGCAGCGTGGAGAGGAACAGTGAATCAAGAAGATCCCAAAGTCGCTCTGCCTTCATTTAAAAGTCAGAGGCTTTTATACACAAAAAACAAAGATCTGGTTACAATCACAGAGTCATTACTATATTATCATTAGAGAGTTAGCTAAGCAGAATATATATCAGAGTTCATAGGTCAACACATGGATTAGGGGGCAGGCACTTCAATCATACTGTTTGACAATATCTCCAAGGTCATCATCGTAAATAACGAACAGAAAACAAGCTACCTTCTGGCATGTCCTCCTGGCTTGACCTTATCTTTCTTAAGTATACAAGAGAGTAGAATTGAGGGAAAGAATTCTAACTTTCCTTCCACAGTACCCAACACCTACCAGTATGTCCTTTTATTATGTCACAAAGGTTCCCTAATTAGTTTTACAAATGTTCCCTGTATGTTATGAATGTTCCCTAGTTT
Organism: Amia ocellicauda; assembly: GCF_036373705.1. Lineage (NCBI taxonomy): Eukaryota > Metazoa > Chordata > Actinopteri > Amiiformes > Amiidae > Amia > Amia ocellicauda. Next base: position 42,185,652 of record NC_089855.1, on the reverse strand, counting down.
ATGTTACAGATGTGCCCTAGCACTTCTATCTCTCAATTCAGAACATTTGTATTGGAGGGGAACGTGGATGAGTTTGAACCATTCTTGGGAGGCTCTGCCTTGTTGAGGCGGAGCTGTGATCCAGGTGAACAGCAGATAGGGCATAGGTGGGCATGTGGGCGGAGGAGGAGGAAGGCCGGTCAAGCAAATAAGCTTGCTAAGGTATGCAGCAGCAGCAAACAGCCCCCCATCCAGCCAGCCAGGCAGTCTGGCTGGCAGTGACTGAGTGGTTGACAGACGGCAAGCAACGGAATGCACGTGCTCTGTGATGTCATAGCAGTCAGCTCAGATAGAGGTTCGTGATGTCATCGCTGAGCTGGCTGGCTCTGTGTGTCTTGCTGGCTGTGTGTGTGTGTGTGTGTGTGAGTGGGTGGGTGGGTGGCTGTGTTAGTGTTTGTCTGTCTGTCTGTCTGTCTCTCTCTGTCTCCCTCTCTCTCTCTCTCTCTCTGTCTCTCGCTCTGTAGATGCATCATAGGGAACATATGTAACAATCTCTCTTTTTGTTACCAAAAATGTGAATTAACGTATTTCAAGTGGGTTTTGCCTTGGTTGGAAACGTTTTAAGATTATTAAGATTAAGTGTAAAGTGGATTTGTCTCAATTCTCTGTAGTTTTCAATGTATGTGCCATTCAGTAGCGTTCATGTTACAGATGTGTCCTATGCAGTGGTAGGGTCAATAAAATGTCAGTAAAACTTTATTTTAGCAATTATAGAGGGGAACAAATGCAAATAGATGGTCCTCACTAATTATATAATTTACCAACAACATTTGAAATTAGGTCTTGCGAAGCTGCAAGACATGCTGTATAATCGTATGTGTGTTTATACACCAGCTCATATTTTTTCTCTCGTGAACAACAAATGCTGTTGGCTTGATTTTTACAGAGTATGTCATAAATTCCATTTTCATGAAGCCTGACAAATTGTACGCTGTGATATTGAATATTTTCAAAGTTACATCATTTGTTTGTTTTTCCTATCATGTTACAAATGTTCCCTATGTGAAAGATGCATTATATCTTAATAATGTCAAAACAACTAAAGATATTCAGATTATTATTTACGTTAAAGTTATAACACATCTCTTTTCACTATGTGTGTCAGTAAAAGTTTAAAAAATCCTGAAAGTTTTTTATTGATCCTGCAAAATAAGTGTTTAGGGAACATTTTTAACTTAAAGTTAGGCTTAGTGTTTGGGTTAGGGGTATGAATATAATTGATATATAGAATTGTTAAGAAGTGTAAATAATTACATTCCATTTTTCATGGATTGTCTGAAAGTTTCAGTTCTATATTCAGTTTGGAAACCATTTTTTCTATTTGTGTATATGAAAGATATACATCTATACAATATCTTCACTATTAAAGATAAACGCATTATTATTTTTGGCATTGTTAAAGCACTTTGGTATTACCTATGTGTATCTTTAAAAGTGTCAAATTCCTAAAGTTTTTTCATTGATCTTGCAAAATAAGTGTTTAGGGAAAATTTGTAACATAGAGTTAGGGTTAGCCACTGGGTAAGGGTTACATCTTCAACAGTAAGTTAATTCATGTGAATTATTCTCATCAATGTTAAAGAACAATAAGTTCTATTATGTGTGTCGATAAAATGCTGATATTCCATAACATTTGCTTGTGTATTCTGCAAAACACATATTTATGGAACATATGTAACATTAGGGTTACGATTTGCCATAGACGCGGAATGAGTTCGATTGTGAAGTTAAAGACGCAGTCGACTCTGTGCTGATTATTATTGCTGTGTTTCTCCACTTCTACTCCACGCTTGGGAACGCCCACATCCAGTGACGTCAGCGTTCGATTCTAAAACCGGTGGAAAAGCGGGCCGGTTCACAAGAAGATCAGCTGGATCCCAGGCCGAGCAGCGGCTCTGGCTCCAGTACCGGCACCATGTCGGTGGAAAAGCGCTAAGTGAGCTCACACTGAGCTCAGTGTAATGTCTGCTCTGGAGAGCTCACAGTGTGACCTAGTCGTGAGTTCACGTCTTTACTGGGTAGTCCTTGACAACTTAATTGACTCAATTCTTGGGCTTAATTGGTCAAAATGACCATTGGTTGAAGGTACTCAGGGACTGATGTGTAGACAGACTTATTAAACCTGCAGGATTGTGGTTTTCCCAGATCAGAATTAACCAGCTCACCACAAAGGAACATGGTAGGTGCTATTGCAAAATGGATTACACAAAAACATTGAAATCCAAGTTTGCAGTGGTCCTTCGGCCATTGCGTGGTGTTCCAGATCACTTCAGCACGAATTTTGCAGTGGTCTGGACTACAACTCCAGGGACTACTGTGCAGTGGTCCAGACCTCAGAAACTGAATGTATATGAACAGTGAAGTAGGCATCATAACTGTAGCCAATACTTTGTGGTTAAAATACTTAATTTAATCCCTGTTTTGTACTGTAAGATATTATTTGTTAGAATGTATTTTTCTATGGGAAATTTTATACCATCTGGATTGGTAGAGGAAACAGATCTCCTCCCTGGTAGCCCCTGGTAGCCCCTGGTAGCCCTGGTAACCCTATCTTTATGACCAGAGACCAAAAGGGACCTGTCCTCTGATTGGCTCTTAGCCAAATTTGAAATGACCCCCCACTTCTAGATTACTTTAGCATAAGACACCCAAGTCAGTAGTGGTGGCAAAATGCTATTGGTTGGAAGGAAACCTTATAAAAGGGTAAACAAAGAGAATTTGAGTTGTCTTAACTTCTTCATCCTGCAACGAGACACAAGAGAGAGCTGGAGGGAGAAAGAGAGAGACACACTGCTTTCTGCCTGATCAGACTGGCCTATAAGCTGTACTGTGAGGAGAAAGAAGAAAATGGGTATTATCTGTTTCTTACTGTAATCCAGCAGAAGCTTAATATTACTTATTTTCAGTAATATAATTGATTGATATTAGTTTCCTATTTTTGTCAAAATAAATTATTATTGCACATCTGTGACTTGACCACATCTTCCCTCTAAAAAGAATCTAACAAAGAGAAACCAATTGACCTATGAGTTTTCAGTTCAACTATTTATTTAGATTGACTGAAAAACCAAGCATTCAAATTCTCTTACAGTATGATTGTAGTTTGGATGATCTATTAATGCAAGTTGATAACATATTTTACAGAAAATGGGTTTTAGGAATTGTGTCAAAAAACTAAAAGAATTGTCTTAGGGACCACTGCTCCTTTTTTCCAGACCAATGTATAGCCCACTTTTCTTTTAAATTATGTTCAAAACAAAATTGAGGAAGCAGTAGTTAGTTCTGAATCAAACATATTGACCCCCTCACTCAATCTGTAAATCCTGCAGCAAATATTGGAATATGCATAGATATCTCAATTCAGTGCATTTGTATTGTCAAAGCAATTGGACATACATACATACATACATACATACATATGGAAAATAAACAATATAATTAAAAATCACAATAAGATGTAATAAAGTACAGAAAAACAAAATGTAATAAAATGTGATCTTTAATACACACAAATATGTATGGCTGGTCGGAAGCGTCTTGGACTCGGGTTCCTTTTCATTACTTATAATGCTTTTGCCTTTTGCTAAAGCTTTCCATGGAGGGGAACGTGGATGAGTTTGTACCATTCCTGGGAGGCTCTGCCTTGTTGGGGCGGAGCTGTGATCCAGGTGAACAGTAGATCGGGCATAGGTGGGCATGTGGGCGAAGGAGGAGGAAAGCAAATAAGCTTGCTAAGGTACGCAGCAGCAGCAAACGGCCCCCCCATCCAGCCAGCCAGGCAGTCTGGCTGGCAGTGACTGAGTGGTTGACAGACGGCAAGCAACGGAATGCACATGCTCTGTGATGTCATAGCAGTCAGCTCAGAGAGAGGTTCGTGATGTCATCGCTGACCTGGCTAGCTCTGTGTGTCTTGCTGGCTGTGTGTGTTGAACCGTCTTAGAAATAAGTGGAGAAGTCGCGGAGATAAAGCAAACAGTACTTTAATCGAGCCGCTCGGAAGCCCCACGTCAGGAATAATTCCTTCAGTGAGACTTAATATTTACAGACATGAGTACAGCTTTATAGGAAAAATGACATAACATCTTATGGCCGTTCATCCAATCAGAAGATACAGGTCCGGGTCCGTTTACAATCTGTCCTCCCGTGAAGAGGTGATGGATCCAAAGCAAATGTCTGTCTTTGATGTACACTAGGAAGATGCGATCCCACGGTCATCATTTACCTATTGTCAATCGCTCTTTAACAAAAACAATTCCTCCCTATCTGGAGAAATGATTAAGTCATAAACAAATTCACAGCAGACATCTGTAGGCTATTTCGGCACTGTGTAATCTTTCATTACTGACAGGAGTTTCTAACAAACCAACCTTCTTGACCCTTTACTTGTCCTGCTGAATCTAATCTGCTCAGTCTGTAAACAAAACTACTTCTAATGCTAGTATTAATATAAAACATTATATAATTATCACAAAACACTTTCTTCAATGTCCTATACAGAGTCTTCAACAGCTATCAGACTTTAGCAGCTGGTGTTTGAACACACATACGAGTATACAGCATTTTCTGCAGCTTCGCAAGACCTAATTTTAAACGTTGTTGGTAAATTAGATAATTAGTGAGGACCCTCTATTTGCATTTCTTCCTCCATAAATGCTAAAATAAAGTTTTACTGACATTGTATTGACCCTACCACTGCATAGGACACATCTGTAACATGAATGCTACTGAATGGCACATACATTGAAAACTACGGAGAATTGAGACAAATCCACTTTACACTTCATTAATAATCTTAAAACGTTTCCAACCAAGGCAAAACCCACTTGGAATTCGTTCATTCACATTTTTGGTAAACAAAAAGAGAGATTGTTACATATGTTCCCTATGATGCATCTACAGAGCGAGAGACAGAGACAGAGAGACAGAGAGAGAGATACTTTTTTAAACTTTAAAATGTACTTTATTACAAAAGGGCATCATTCAACACACAAAATCTACAAAAAGCATTAAATAATAAAAACAATGCAGCCTCGAAAAAATGCAGCTGTTAAACAACTATCCAATTACCATAAAAACAGAACTGACATCACTCTTTATATATTTAAAACCAAACCCTCATTCCCAACCAGGCAGAGAACCCTATCAAGGCACCATACTTTCTCAAACTGATCCACACTACACATTGTTTTGTGGTATTCATAATCGACAGTGATTTGTACAGCTACACTAATTTTCAAAACAGTCAAAATCTCACAAAACACATGGCCACTCAATTTCCGTTTCCTACTCTTTTTGCCCTATCAAAAAATTGGTTAACTTGACCTTGACTTTCAGTTGAACAATAGCACTTATACCGAACACAAACACCCTTGGAGAAAAACACAATGAGAGTTGAAAAAAGAACTTTCAACCATAGAAATAAAGGTTGTAATCTATTACAGTCTAAATAACGGTGAGCAACAGTTTTCGTTTGACCACAAAACACACAGGCATCAGTCACATCATGATCAATAATGGACAGAAAGGAATTCACTGCTAAGTGCCAGTGTAAATCCCCAGCTCTCTTATTCAGGGGGGCTGTATACAGGGTTCCCCAAGCTGGGCGAACTGCACTCTCAAATAGCAGCTTCCCTCTCCAGGGTGAATCAAGGACATCTTTTAACTGTGCAAAATGAGTCGTTTTCAATACAAATTGATACAGCGTCTTATTATTAGCACTAGAGAAAACAACATCGGAGAATTCCTTCATCTGTAAATTCAGATCTGGCCTATCCTGCCTGAGTCACATGGAAGGGGAAAGCTTCAGCTCAATGAAAAGCCTCTGTCTATCGGATTCATTGCTGCCCATCCAAACCTCCCCCTGTACACCCAGCCCCTACTCCTGCAGGGCCACACTCTACTGAGACAGCAACACCCCTACCACTCGCACTGAGTCCACCTGCAGCCTTCCTGCCAAGGCCTCCACACTCATCCAGCCACCCCCCCTCCCCATCACAACCTGCCCCAGCCTGGTCACACCTGCCTTAACCAGCCTGCTGTGCAAGCCCTGAGACTCCAACACAGGGAGCCGCAGTGCAGGGTTACACAGCAACGGCTCTCTCAAAAGCCAATAAGCCCCCAACCTCTCCATGTCTCTTCGCACCCGCACTAGCCACCACGCTTTCAAAACACTACGGTAAAAAAGTGGAACCCCTCTGAGATCCAACTGAGACATGTCTGTCACAAACAACTGCCTGTCCAGCTACAGCCTCTGAGAACAGCAGCTTCCGAACTGTCTGTAACCTGAACACTGCCACCCTGCTGGTCAGGTCTAAAAGTCCCTGCCCACCTTCTGCTACTTGCAGAAAAACAACACTCTGCCTGATCCAGTGCAGTCCGTCCCAAAAGAAATGGAGCAGGATCCTCTGGAGTCTGGTGAGCACACCTGCTGGTGGCTCCACACACTAGCCTGTGCCACAGCATTGAAGCCACCAGATTATTAATGACCAGCACCCTCCCTCTGTACGAGAGCTGGGGGAGCAGCCATCGCCAGCGCCCCAACCTCTCCTGTACTTGCTCCTCTATCCTCTGCCAGTTCCTCTGCTTTGCTTTGTCTCCCCCCAGGAACACCCCCAGACACTTTAACTCCCCACTACTCCACTGCAGCCCAGCTTGCAAACCCAGGGGCTGCCGCCCCCCAACTCCCAGAGCAGCACCGCACTGCTCTTCATCCAATTAACTCTTGCTGATGACACCTGCCCATATCTCTCTAGGCTCTCTTCCAAAAGCACAACGTCCCAGTCCCCCACCACACACACACACACACACATAATCTGCATATGCACACAACCGAACACACACCACACTGCAGAACGGGATGCTCAGACCAGTCAACACAGTCCTCAGTGTGTGCAAGAGAGGCTCTATGGACAAGGAATACAGCATTCCCGATAGCAAGCAGCCTTGTCTAATCCCTCTCTGCACTGGAAATGGGGTACTCAACCCACCATTGATTTTTAACACACTAAAAACATTATTATACAAACATTTAATAAGTGCCAAGAAATTAGGGCCCAAACCAAAAGCTTTCAAGTTATGGAACAAATACTTATGATCCACACGATCAAATGCTTTTTCTTGATCCAAGGAGATCAAACCTGCTTGAAAGCCAAACAACCTGGATGCCGACATCAGGTACCTCGCCAAAAAAATATGATCAAATATAGAGTGCTGTGGGACACAATAAGTCTGATCTGGGTGCACTAGGGATCCCATAACTGGATTGAGACGGTTGGCAAGGGCCTTTGACAAGATCTTAAAGTCACAGCACAACAATGACACAGGTCTCCAGTTGGAGATTTAACATAAATCACCCTTTTTAGGGAGCAGTGTAAGTACTGCCCTCCTGCAGCTCAATGGCAGCTCACTGTCCAGCACACCCTCTTCACACACACTGAGTAAGTCCATCCCCAGTACTGGCCACAGAGTCTTATAAGAACTCCACCAGCAGCCCGTCCAGTCCTGGAGCCTTTCCGTTGTTCAGGCCCTCCAGGGCAACACTGTTTTCTAGTTTTTTTTCTAGTATTCTCAATCTAAACCTTTCCGGATTCTCAAGCTCCGCAGAGCCCCGCAACAGAGCTTGTGCCGAGTTAACAAACTGTTTTAATTCCGGAACAATGGACTCCACATTCACCCTGTAGAACCGTGTCTGAAATAAGTGGAGAGTCGTGGAGACAAAGCAAACAGAACTTTAATCGAGCCGCTCGGAAGCTCCACTGTCAGAAATAATTCCTTCAGTGAGGCTTAATGTTTGCAGACATGAGTACAACTTTATAGGAAAAATGACGTAACATCTTATGGCCGTTCATCCAATCAGAAGACACAGGTCCGGGTCCGTTTTACGATCAGTCCTCCCGCGAAGAGGTGATGGATCCAAAGCAGATGTCCGTCTTTGATGTGCACTAGGAAGATGCGATCCCACGGTCGTCATTTACCTATTGTCAATCGCTCTTTAACAAAAACAATTCCTCCCTATCTGGAGAAATGATTAAGTCATAATCAAATTCACAGCAGACATCTGTAGGCTATTTCGGCACTGTGTAATCTTTCATTACTGACAGGAGTTTCTAACAAACCAACCTTCTTGACCCTTTACTTGTCCTGCTAAATCTAATCTGCTCAGTCTATATTCAAAACTATTTCTAATGCTAGTATTAATATAAAACATTATATAATTATCACAAAACACTTTCTTCAACTTCCTATACAGAGTCTTCATTCCCTGCTGTTTGGCAATGGAGCAAAGCGGAAAGAAGCCAAAGAGTTATGTTTGTCAGTTACAAGTAAATCCCCTTAGGGGTTAGGAAGATTTGACGCTTCTTGATTGAGGATTGCAGCTCCTTCATCCCAACCCTTCCCCGTGGGGTGTATATGTGTGTACGGCGAGTGTAAGGGTGTCCCTGCTGTCGGGGAGAGCGATAAGTGTGTGCCCCTAAGTGTGGATGTACAGAATGTCCTGAAGGCGTCTCATGGAGCTGAGTGACCTTTGTAATAGTATCTTTCCAATGCATCCTTTGGTTTTCCTTGAGTCATGAGGTTTATTGCCTTTGATACTAAATCCATTTGTCCTCAGTCACATGGAGCCTCCAGAACCAAGGGGATAGAATAAGATTTGTGTCAATGGGTGTGTGAGTTTTGCTCCTCCCGAGTGAGGGACGGTGTCGTTTAGTAGAAATTTAGAGAAAGTCTGCCAACGAGGGTGTTTTAATTGCAGCTGTAACCATAGTAGATACATTATGAGGTTTACAAAGTTTTTGAGACAGTGTATTTAAGAAATCAAAAAGAAACTTACAGACATAGCAGAATATTAACTACTGATATCAATCCTTGTAACACAATCATACCCAGATTACCAAAGGTATCAGCAAGCCATCCCCAGAGGGGTTTTCCTCCGGAGGACTGGTGTATCTTTGTAGTTGCTGTCCTAATGTGCTCTATAAGATTACCAATGTGTTCAGAGTTATCTGGTATGTAAGTACAGCATTCCTGCCCTATAATGGCACATGTCCCTCCTTGTGCTGCTAGCAGGAAATCTAGAGCTAGCCTGTTCTGGAGGGCAACAGTTCGCATAGCCACTATTTCAGTTGTTAAATTGCTGAGAACTTCAGTTGTAGAAATACTTAATGTTTCTAATATACCAGCTACTAATCTGATTTCCTTTATTGCTCTTCCGACTCCATACATAGGAAATAGTATGGAAGCAAACCTGTCTCCTTCCCCTATCTCACGTTTAGGGTGAGTAAATTGTTCTATATCTGGAAGGTATTTATCTTCAGTGTGGCGCAAAGCTGGCACCACAAATCCTAAATAACAAGAACCTGTGAACTTACAAGGAAGTTCCCAATATGCCCGCAAGCCGCATATCCAATAAGTCCCATTCCATGGGGCGTAAAATCGACAAGTCTGATACCTAAAGTCAGAACCATCGATAGCCACAGTGTGATTACAAGTGCTATTACCTATAAATTGGGATTGCATGGTTTGGTTATAGTATGAAACATACACAGATCCTTTGTTACTGTGAGCCAAGTCAATATATGGCATTTTAAAATCTCTTCTATTCTGATCCATCTTCGGTACCATTCTCCTGTGATGCCTAAGGCATAATCATATGCATATCGTACATTAGAGGCAACTCTAAGTTGTGAATAATCAGAAAATACTGGAAATGGAATGGGGATCATTGGAACCCCTTTCTTAGTGTCGTGTGGAATGTGGGAACAAACCCAACATTTTGTTTTATTAAGGGCATTTGCATAGGTGCGTGTAATTTGGATAAATCTGTCCATGATTCAACTAAGGACAGGCAGATCAGTCCAAATACTGTAGTGTACACAGTCGTCTTCATGCTGGATTATCTCTTAGTACCTGTAGGGGTACAAAACCTTTACCAGTTAGGGGAATGTCTCTCAAAATTCAGGAAATCTGCAACTGTTGCTTTCCTAGGAATGAGAAAAGATAAAGGTTTAGTACACAGTTCTCCTGGATTATAATTTTTTACTTGTGACCAATGTTTCCATCTAGTACCCCCCTCCTGTCCGTCAATACAGACTGAAGTGTCTGTAGAAAGAAGGACATTATGCGGTCCTGTCCATTTGGGCCTAAGCCCTGGTCTGCTTGGGATTATTTTAACCATCACTTGCGAACCAACCTCAGGAAGTGTTGTTGGCATTTCCTCTTTGAGTTCCAAGTCCCTGAGGGACTGGAGATCACGTGCTTGTGTTCTATGTTTTTTTAAGTGTGTACATAGCTGTGCTACATACTGTTTAAGATAGTCTTTGAATGGAGCACTGGGATCACTGGGACCCCAGATGCCAGCAGGGAGTTGCATAGCTCTCCCTGTCATTAACTCTTATGGAGAAAGCTGAGTACTCCGATTAGGTGACGCTCTAAGTTTATACAGCACAGCGGGGAGTGCTACTGTCCATCCCTTGCCTGTAGTTAACAGGGCTTTTGCCAAACTTTCCTTCAGTGTCCGGTTAGTGCGCTCCACTAAGCCTGAACTCTGAGGGTGATAAGGTATATGAAATCGTTGTTTTACCCCTAGCAGTAAACATGCTTCCTTCATTACCTTACCGGTGAAATGAGTCCCTTGATCTGAGTCCATTTGACGGGGCACACCCCATCGGGGAATAACCTCAGTCACTAGGACTTGTGCTGCAGTGATGGCAGAGCAGTCCCTGCAGGGGAAAGCCTCAACCCATTTTGTGAAATGGTCAATTATTACCAAGCAATAGGATTTCCCATGACATTTTGTCAGGGGTCCTGTAAAGTCAATTTGAATATTTTCCCACAGACCTCAAGGCCGGGGCTGGTGTGATTTAGTGACTTTGATCGGTTTACCTGGGTTTACTTGTGCGCAAGGAATACACTGTTGACACCACTTCGCAGTGTCCCTGCCTATGCCAGGCCACCACCAGTGTTCACGCAATTGAGTTAACATGGCCTTGCGACCCGTGTGAGCTGGGCCATGGTACTGGTCCAGAAGCGTTGAGCTAATACACTGGGGTGCTAATACACATTGTAAGTTAGGACTACGCCACTTCGTCTGAGTGCACTGCACCTCCCTTAACCCACTCTTGTACTTCATCCTCCTCACAGTTTTTCTGTAGCTGTGCGAGGTCAGTAGTTTCTGGTTCTCGGATGCTCACAAGTTTACTAGAGCAGGGGAATCCTGCTAACGTCACATGACTGCCTGTCTCTGCTGCCTTTTTTGCAGCTAGGTCTTCAAAGTGATTCCCACAGGTCCATCCATCATCAGAAAGACTCTGATGAGCTTTCACTTTAACTACTGCTACCTTTTCTGGAAGGTGTGCTGCCTCAGCTAGGGCTATAACATACTCATAATTTTGTATTACATCTCCTGCTGTTGTTATAAACCCTCTACATTCCCAGGTTGCCATATAGTCGTGTACTACTCCAAATGCATAGCGACTGTCAGTGAAAATGTTAACTTTAATGTCTTTCGCTATTTTTAATGAATCAGTTAACACCACGAGTTCTGCCACTTGGGCTGAACAGTGTCCTGAAGGGATCCAGATTTTACGACGGTGCTATCATCCAATACCACTGCCCACCCAGTGTGGGGGACTCCATCTATTATTTTCCTGGATCCATCAACATATCGTTCCAAGTCAGGGTCTGTGAGGGGGTTTTCTAGGAAGCGACTGTGGTCCTCCTGGAGCACCAGCTCAGAGCATGTATGCTCTTCTTCCTCCCCTGCTGGGTTTACTCGTGTGTTTTTTATTATTTGTATGGATTTATCTCTGGGGAGCAAAACAGCTTCCCATCTAGCTCGTCTACGGAGACTGAACACAATTTGCCGGTGTGTAATAATTAAACTAATGTGTGTCCTGTGTGCAGAATCAACTGTGTCTTCATTACAATCGGCTCGCATGCCTGCACTGCCCAAGAGGCGCAGTCTACTGCTGCCATACAGCGATGCATGCCTGCTGCTACCGTGGGTTGCTTTGTGGAGTAATAGGCGACGGGACATTGCCTATCCCCATGTTCCTGTGTCAGAACTGCTGTATAATAGATCCCATCTTGGGAACAGTAGAGGTGAAATGGTTAAGCATGATCTGGTAACCCGAGGGCGGGGGCATTGCTGAGAGCCTGTTTTATTACACGATAGGCTATTTCCTGTTTATGTCCCCAGTCTATGGGGTCCAAGGGAGCCGGGCTCCCTTTGATTAGCGCCTGTATCGGACCTGTGGCTTGTGTGAAATTAGGGATGAAAGTGCGCCAATAATTAAGGAGCTCCATAACTTTACGCACAGCCCTAACATGATGTGGATTTGGCATATTTAGAATGGCTTCTTGCCTATTATGCGTCATAGATTTTTGTCCTTGTGAAATGTTGTGTCTGAGATATTGAACCTTAGTTAAGCCTATTTGTGCTTTCTTAGGGCTTGCTTTAAATCCTGCCTTTTGTAAGACACTGAGGACTGTAATTAATGCGCCTAAGTGTGCGGTCTCATCAGGAGATGCAATCAAAAGATCATCCACGTACTGGATGATGAAACTATTCCAGGGTGTCAGATCTATGCCTTCTAAAGTCTTAGCCATTGCCTGGTGGAAGAGTGTTGGGCTGTTGTGAAATCCCTGTTGCACTCTAGTCCATGTGTACTGTTTGTCGCATACAGTAAACGCACATTTATCTTGGGAATCAGAGTGGAGTGGCAGGCTTCAAAATCCATTGCTAGTATCTAGGATCGTAAAAATAGAGTGTTCGGGTTTCAAATTAGGCATAGAATTAGTGGTTGAATGCGTTTCGTGTATTATTCCTGCATGATGCAATGTTTGAATAATTGTCTGAACTGCCGTAAAAGCTTCTGGTTTAATAGGATACTGTTTATGTGCTTTGTGTACTGGACCTGGGATAACTATAGGTTCAATTTTTGCCAGACCACAATCTTGTTTATGTGTTGCCCAAACATCAGGAAATGCCTGACATACGTGTCCAAGTGGTGTGTCTGGCCATATATGAGGTGTTGACGGTGTGAGTGAGATACTAGCGCAATTTGTTGCGTATCTTTGTGTATCCTTTTTATTCCCGTGTGTATTGGTCCATATTATGCGATTATTATTAGCATCCACTAGTGCGCCGGCTTCTCTAAGGATATCTATACCTAATATTGTCCCCTCTGGGTTTTTACAAACCCAAAAAGACACTGGTATGAGGAGATCGCCTATTTCTAGAAGTTGAGCTGTGCTGAGTGTGGCTGTGATACATGCGCCACCTACACCTGAGATCTGTAGTCTGCGTTTAGTCAGTGGGAGGGGAGATCGGTTATCGAGACAGAGGCGCCTGTATCCACCGACATTGAACACTGCCGACCCCTAACAGTGCACTTATGTGGAGGCGGGGATCTTCCCCTGTACCGACCTCGGGGCCGAGGCGACCTATTTCCTATTGAGTTTCTCTGTCAGATCTCGGATGATGTGCAGAAGCTCCGCGTCTCCTCTGGGCTGATCGGGGTTTGTCTTGGTCTGATTGCAGGGCGCTTGGTGTCGCCTGGAGCGCCTGCCTTCCAGCACTTGTCCCCCGTGTGCCCTGTCCTCCCACAGAAAGTGCACTTAGGGCGGGTTGATTTAGACCGACAGTCTTTAGCAATATGTCCTATTTATCCGCAATTGTAACATTTACCTCCGTTTTGTGTTATGGCAGATATAGCTGCCACAGCAGTTATTTTTGCTTTTGACTACTTGTTTTCTACCTCTGAAGCCCATTGTACAATCTGCTGATATGTGTTTCCTACAGGCACACCCATATTGAGGATGTCTTGGTGTGCTTTACTAAACCCTTCCTGTAATCATTTTAAACAGATCACATTATCACAGTCCGGAGTGATCTCTAAAAGTAGTGAACTTTCGTTCCGCATAATCGCAGCAAGTCTCTCCTGGCTTCTGTACGAGGCCACAGACTAAACCCCAATTTCCCTGTCTTTACAGCCGCGATGAAGTGAGTGATCCTTAGATTATTATTATCATTTCCAGCTGTTATCCAGGTACTATCCTGCTGGGTTAACCTGTCCCAGATTGGCCTTGGACATTTAGTTTTAATTATTATATGTACGTCTCTAGCGTGCATTTGGTGTACATCTAACATCTCATTACATTTTACCCAGAAGTCCAGATTCCCATGATTGGGTTTAAGTTTTGGAAGTCGCATAATATTGTGTGTTTCTCTCCGGGTGTAAAGGAGCGATGCACCGACGTTGTTAATGCGTAAAATTGTCCGTCGGCAGAGAGATGTTGTCTAGTGCGCATCTCTGTAGGTGCTATTTGTATTTTTTCTGACTTGAATGAACTCAAATCTGGGTAAAGTTTAGACTCTGTTCTATTATCAGGGGGGTTGTCTGAATGTTTACATGGTGGAGGGGCAGAAGCACCAAACCCACATCCCCCATATTTTTCGCATTCATGTTCCCAGGCTTTTCGGTCTAAATCGTCCCAGTCGGGTTCATTTCCCTACATTATTAGTTCATTCTTTATTTTTCTCTTCCTCATTTCTAATTCTTTTCTCATTATCTATCTCTGTTTGCATCTCAGCGACTTTCTCTTTTAATTCTTTTATTGTTGCTGTATTTTCCTCATCCATTGCGATTAGTTTCTTCTCTAATTTCGCACTATATTGACAAAGAATTACAGAAGCTTTATTGGTTTTCTCTCTCTTTTCCTTATTCCACCATTCTCTATGCTGTTTGGGAACCCAGTTAGGATCCCATCCTGCCTTTTCCATCTAAAGTTGAAGTTTTTAAAACTTCTCTTGTAGGTATTCACATATAGACACGTCTTGTAATGCCATAATGCCAACCCTATCTTTGCCAACGATGGGGCTATAACGTTGGACTTTCTGTACCTCTGGTTCCGTCTGGTTATTGACTGCCACTAACTCTGGCCCTGGCATACAAGGATTTCCTTGCTTAACCTGGGGCTCAGCAGGCCTCGTCGTACCTTTCGGTTCCCTTGGCATCTCTCCCCACAAATCTGTCTTACCTGGAGTTCACCCTACTGTGATCCTCCGCTGTACAGTCAACCTTTCTGTTTGTTTTACCTCTACCTCTCCACAGGTTCTCTTTAAATTACAATCTGAGAGCCTCACACAATCACGAGATCAAATCTAAATATACAGGGTGGTCATTTTAAAGGTACTCACCATTGCTTTGGTCCCGGGATTGGAGGCAAGTTCAGATCCTCGTTCTTATGCCAAGTTGTAGAACCGTGTCAGAAATAAGTGGAGAAGTCGCGGAGATAAAGCAAACAGAACTTTAATCGAGCCATTCGGAAGCCCCACGTCAGGAATAATTCCTTCAGTGAGACTTAATGTTTACAGACATGAGTACAACTTTATTGGAAAAATGACGTAACATCTTATGGCCGTTCATCCAATCAGAAGATATAGGTCTGGGTCCGTTTTACGATCTGTCCTCCCGTGAAGAGGTGATGGATTCAAAGCAGATGTCCGTCTTTGATGTGCACTAGGAAGATGCGATCCCACGGTCTTCATTTACCTTGAGTCAATCGCTCTTTAACAAAAACAATTCCTCCCTATCAGGAGAAACAATTCAGTCATAAACAAATTCTCAGCAGACAGCTGTAGGCTATTTCGGCACTGTGTAATCTTTCATTACTGACAGGAGTTTCTAACAAACCAACCTTGTTGACCCTTTACTTGTCCTGCTAAATCTAATCTGCTCAGTGTATATACAAAACTACTTCTAATGCTAGTAATAATATAAAACATTATATAATTATCACAAAACACTTTCTTCAACTTCCTTTACAGAGTCTTCATTCCCTCCTTTTTCGCAATAGAAATGAAGCGAAATAAAGCCAAAATAATCGTGTTTGTCAGTTACAACAATTTCTTCCTCCGGAGGGGCAGGTGGTATAGTGCTGCGTGTTCAGCTCCCATTTATCCCAACCTGCCACCTACGAGGTGTGTATGTATGTACAGCGAGGTATTCAAATAATCAGGGGATAGGAATGTATTTTTATTTGCCTGGTCGGGCAAACAATTATGTCATAACTACACCTTATTGAATATTGAGCTCTTTTATGGAAATTGCACTGGCCACCTACATTTTCCTGGAGCTTTACTGTGTATCTCAAATTATATTTCATCCTGCCCCAGGTCATAAAGGTCAATCCCCAGTTACATAATACATACATTGTTTTGCTTCTAAAGGAATACAAAAGTCAGCAAACATGTTATTTTTACAAATTCAGTTATTCACATATATTTCTGATGCATTTTAATTGATAAACATTGTACATCCCATACCTCTCAAGAGAAGGGCAATGGACTTATTCTTACTTCATGACTCTTATTCTATTCATTTGAGTAATTTGACATCTCCACCAAAAGTACATTATAAACTACCAATACAAGAATATATGCTACTGCAGATGTCATCTGTGCTGTTTTCACAATGTATTGCAGATTCCTATAATCTGGACAACCTTTAATTTCGGTATTTTAACTTATTTCTCCATTAAGTCAAGCATCACTTCAGCGTTGTGGACCTCAACATTGGTCTGTTCAAGATGCCGTGAGGCTGTCTTTAAAGCCGCGCCCTCGGCCTACTGTGTCTCAATGAGAACACCAGCGTCTTCTCCATATGCACCTCTGCCACCACGGGTCAGACATCGATTCCTTCAGGACACGATTCATAATGTGCATATCTGCCATGTGGAATAGATCGGTCATCTGAAGACACAATGTGTGGTTCGCACAACATCAGAGATCCTCCTTATAAAAGGCATCTCTATCACATGGACAGTAGTTGACATTCACACAATCTATGAGGTTTCCAGTAAAGGGACAATTCATAATAATAATCTTGATCCCAAATTTTCACAGATTATTTCAGTACAGCACTCAGTTGTCGTCAGCAGCATCATATCTCCTGTGTTACTGAATCAACTTTACTACCTAGTGTAAATACTCTTTCTTGTGTGGAGCTGTCAAACTTTCAAAACAATGCGCTTATCTCTTTGCTTTTATCTGACTTATATATCTAAGACTATTGTAATAATTATTACAGCAGCTCTTTCAACAACAAAGTTAATAGTTGTTTGGTAAATGATCATAGTTGACCTCACAGACACTTTCACTGCCCCAACCCCACCCCCCTTTTTTTTTTTTTTTTTTTTTTGTTTGGGGGGTGAATCCCTTCCTGATTAATAGGGTATTTCTGTTTGGGAAAGCACTATTTCCATACACTTTCATGACTTTAGATTTTAAACTATAACTCTTTCAATTATTTATTTATTTAAAATTAAGTTATACCTTAAGTAACTTCCTTATTTTCCCTCATATTCCATTCAATCGCCATCAAAACTCTTGTGCTGAAAGTGGCAGCACATTTCTTTCACACATACCAAACTCCCTTTTTACAGCTTCCCAAGCCTCATCGACTCTTAAACCCCTTGTCAACGTCCTCAAACCTTCATCAACATCGCTCAGACCCTCTGAAAACATCACTCTGTATCCTAACAGCTGTTCTTTCTCCTTTTCCTAATTTTTTACTACACAATTCAAGTTATATTTATTGACATGTATTATTACTATTTATACACATATTTCGCTCCATTATTTGAGTTAATAAGTTAAGATATTTTCCTAATAAAATATATTTTTAGAAAATAAGCATTTTAATTGATTTCAATAATGATTCCCAGATACCTCAGGAAAACAAATTTTCTAAGAAAATGTGTTCAGTCAATGATTTCCCCAATGAAGAGCCTGCGTGGGCACTAAGACTGTCCGCCTGCACGGCTCATATATGTCTTTATTGTGTCACTTCCTCCTATTGAAGTCCAATCTACACCGGTACATGTTCAGAAGAACTGATCCCAAAGCCTATACAGAGTCTTCAAAAGCTATCAGACTTTATCAGCTGGTGTATGAACACACATACAATTATACAGCATTTTCTGCAGCTTCGCAAGACCTAATTTTAAACATTGTTGGTCAATTAGATATTTAGTGAGGACCCTCTATTTCCATTTCTTCCTCCATAATTGCTAAAATAAAGTTTTACTGACATTTTATTGACCCTACCACTGCATAGGACACATCTGTTACATGAACGCTACTGAATGGCACATACATTGAAAACTAAAGAGAGAGACAGAAAGACAGACAGACAGACAGACACTAACACAGCCACCCACCCACCCACTCACACACACACACACACACTCTATCTCTCTCTCTCTCACACACACACACAGCCAGCAAGACACACAGAGCCAGCCAGCTCAGCGATGACATCACGAACCTCTCTCTGAGCTGACTGCTATGACATCACAGAGCACATGCATTCCGTTGCTTGCCATCTATCAACCACTCAGTCACTGCCAGCCAGACTGCCTGGCTGGCTGGATGGGGGGGCTGTTTGCTGCTGCTGCGTACCTTAGCAAGCTTATTTGCTTGACCGGCCTTCCTCCTCCTCCGCCCACATGCCCACCTATGCCCGATCTGCTGTTCACCTGGATCACAGCTCCGCCCCAACAAGGCAGAGCCTCCCAAGAATGGTACAAACTCATCCACGTTCCCCTCCATGGAAAGCTTTAGCAACAGGCAAATACATACATATTTGTGTGTACTAAAGATCACATTTTATTACATTTTGTTTTTCTGTACTTTATAACATCTTACTGTGATTTATGATTATATTGTTTATTTTCCATTTATATGTATGTATGTATGTATGCATGTATGTATGTTTGCATGTCCAATTTCTTTGTAAATACAAATATACAAATGCACTGAATTGAGAGAAAGAGAGAGAGAGAGAGAGAGAGAGAGAGAGAGTGCTAGGGCACATCTGTAAAATAAACTAGGGAACATTCGTCACATGCTTAGGGAACATTCATAACATACAGGGAACATTTGTAAAATGAATTAGGGAACATTTGTGACACACTAACAAAACATACTGGTAAGATGTTGGGCACATTTGAAACAACAAAAATGGCATTTGTTTTTTTATTAGGGACATTTATACCAGTCTGTGCAAATAACTATGCATATTCCAATGTTTGCTGCAGGACTTACAGATTGAGTGAGGGGGTCAATATGTTTGATTCAGAACTAACCACTGCTTCCTCAATTTTGTTTTAAACATAATTTAAAAAAAAAGTGTGCTATATATTGGTCTGGAAAAAAGGAGCAGTGGTCCCTAAGACAATTCTTTTAGTTTTTTAACACAATTCCTAAAACCCATTTTCTGTAAAATATGTTATCAACTTGCATTAATATATCATCCAAACTACAATCATACTGTAAGAGAATTTGGGATTGCTTGGTTTTTCAGTCAATTTAAATAAATAGTTGAACTGAAAACTTATAGGTCCTTTTTTTTTTTTTAAGATTCTTTTTAGAGGAAAGATGCGGTCAAGTCACAGATGTGCAATAATCATTTATTTTGACAAAAATAGGAAACTAATATAATTCAATTATATTACTGAAAATAAGTAATATTAAGCTTCTGCTGGATTACAGTAAGAAACAGATAATACCCATTTTCTTCTTTCTCCTCACAGTACAGCTTATAGGCCAGTCTGGTCAGGCAGGAAGCAATGTGTCTCTCTCTGTCTCTCCTCTCCAGCTCAGTCTTATCGTTGCAGGATGAAGAAGTTAAGAGAACTCAAATTCTCGTTGTTTTCCCTTTTATAAGGTTTCCTTCCATCCAATAGCATTTTGCCACCACCATGACGTGTCTTATGCTAAAGTAATCTAGAAGTGGGGGGTCATGTTGAATTAGGCTAAGAGCCAATCAGAGGACAGGTCCCTTTTGGTCTCTGGTCATAAAGATAGGGTTACCAGGGCTACCAGGGGATACCAGGGGCTACCAGATGAAAGGGAGGAGGTCTGTTTCCTCTACCAAACCAGATGGTATAGAATTTCCCATTGAAAAATACATTCTAACAAATAATATCTTACAGTACAAAACAGGGATTAAATTAAGTATTTTAACCACAAAGTATTGGCTACAGTTATCATGCCTACTTCAGTGTTCATATGCATACAGTTTCTGAGGTCTGGACCACTGCACAGTAGTCCCTGGAGTTGTAGTCCAGACCACTGCAAAATTCGTGCTGAAGTGATCTGGATCACCACACAATGGCCCAAGGGCCACTGCAAACTTGAATTTCAATGTTTTTGTGTAATCCATGTTGCAATAGCACCTACCATGTTCCTTTGTGGTGAGCTGGTTAATTCTGTTCTGGGAAATCCACAATCCTGCAGGTTTAATAAGTCTCTCTACACATCAGTCCCTGAGTACCTTCAACCAATGGTAATTTTGACCAATTAAGCCCAAGAATTGAGTCAATTAAGTTTTCAAGGACTACCCAGTAAAGACGTGAACTCACGACTAGGTCACACTGTGAGCTCTCCAGAGAAGACATTACACTGAGCTCAGTGTGAGCTCACTTAGCGCTTTTCCACTGACATGGTGCCGGTGCTGGAGCCAGAGCCGCTGCTCGGCCTGGGATCCAGCTGATCTGTTTGTGAACCGGCCCGCTTTTCCACCGGTTTTGGAATCGAACGCTGACGTCACTGGATGTGGGCGTTCCCAAGTGTGAAGTAGAAGTGGAGAAACACAGCAATAATAATCGGCACCGAGGCGACTGTGTCTTTAACATCACAATCAAACTCATTCCGCGTCTATGGCAAATCGTAACCCATATGTTACATATATTCCATAATTATGTGTTTTGCAGAATACACAAGCAAACGTTATGCAATATCAGCATTTTGTAGACACACATTTAATAGATCTTATTGTTCTTTAACATTGATGAGAATAATTAACAAGAATTAATTTACTGTTGAAGATGTAACCCTTACCCAGTGGCTAACCCTTACTCTATGTTACAAATGTTCCCTAAAAGCTTATTTTGCAAGATCAATAAAGAACCTTTAGGAATTTTAAACTTTTAAAGATACACATAGGTAATACAATGAGCTTTAACAATGCCGAAAATAATAATGCGTTTATCTTTAATAGTGAAGATATTGTATAGATGTATATCTATCATATACACAAATAGAAAAAAAAACGTTTTCCAAACCGAATATAGAACTGAAACTTTCAGACAGTCCATGAAAAATCGAATGTAAACATTTACACTTCTTAACAATTCTATATATCAATTATATTCATAACCCTAACCCTAACACTAACCCTAACTTTAAGTTAAAAATGTTCCCTAAACACTTATTTTGCAGGATCAATAAAAAACTGTCAGGATTTTTTAAACTTTTACTGACACACATAGTTAATAGCAATGTGTTATAACTTTTCCAAAAATAATAATCCGTATATCTTTAATTGTTTTGACATTATTAAGATACAATGCATCTATCACATAGGGAACATTTGTTACATAATAGGAAAAACATAGAAATGATGTAACTTTGAATATATTTAATATTACAGCATACAATTTGGCAGGCTTCATACTAATGGAATTTATGACACACTCTTATGACACTGTTAAAATCAAGCAAATAGCATTTGTTGTTCATGAGAAAAAATATATATAATCAAAGCTATCAGACTTTAGCACGTGGTGAATGAACACACATACGATTATACAGCATTTGTTGCAGCTTCGCAAGACCTAATTTTTAACGTTGTTGGTAAATTAGGACCCTCTATTTGCATTTGTTCCCCTGTATTATTGCTAAAATAAAGTTTTACTGACATTTTACTGACACTACCACTGCATAGGACACATCTGTAACATGAACGCTACTGAATGGCACATACATTGAAAACTACGGAGAATTGAGACTTATTCAATGTACACTTCATAAATCATCTTAAAACGTTTCCAACCAAGGCAAAACCCACTTGAAATACGTTCATTCACATTTTTGGTAAACAAAAAGAGAGATTGTTACATATGTTCCCTATGATGCATCTACAGAGACAGAGAGAGAGAGAGAGAGAGAGAGAGAGAGAGAGAGAGAGAGAGAGAGAGACAGACAGACAGGCAGACAGACACTAACACAGCCACCCACTCTCCCACTCACACACACACACACACACACACACACAGTATCTCTCTCTCTCTCACACACACACATGCACACACACACACACACACACACACGCACACACACACACACTCTATCTCTCTCAAAATTCAAATTCAAATTCAACGTGCTTTAATGGCATGACCAAAAAGAAGTATTGCCAAAGCAATGGTGACAAACAACAGTTTTTAACATATATATGTACATTTGCATACAGAAATACACAATATGTATGTTAAAAACAGGTAACTGATTAATTTCAATTAATAAAATTCAATCATAGTTCAGAGAGACATAAAACTGATATTGATAGTAATAATTGGGTGTAGCATAGGTGTCATTGCCTGTGTCCAGGGGTGTCCCCTGTGTGAGTGGACTGAGTGTCCACTGTGTCCCTCAGGCTGTGGCAGGCAGCTGTATACTGGGCTGCCAGTAATATGCAGCTGGTCTCCTCTCCCAGAAGGACTGGCACTTTCTCCGAGACTGGCAGGTCTTGAAATCTCTTATAGAGATCTGCTATTTTGGGGACAAATTTTGCTCATAAATGTTTATATTTTTCACATTTTAGAATAAAGTGCAGCTCTGTCTCGACCTCTCGGCGTTGGCAGTGGGGACACAGCCTGTCCTCTCTGGGCAGTCATGTCTGCCTGTGTCGGCCCGTCTCGATGGCCAGGCTGTGCTCACTGAGCCTGTATTTGGTCAGGGTCCTTTTGTGTTTTTCGTTCGTTATTAATTTAAGGTTTTCTGACAATGTGTAGTGTCTTTTTAGGGCCCGATAGCACTGCAGTTTGCTTTGTGCTTGTGTGTGTGTTTCCCAATGGGTGATGTAGTTTTCTTTGTGCTGTGTGATAATTTGGTTGACTCTGATTGTGTGCATGTGTGTGTTGCTGTCCTGAGGCTGGCCGGTGTCGGTGTGTGTCTGCGCAGTGAGCCTGCGGACCAGCTGGCTGAGGGGGCTCCTCTCTGGGTTCAGCTCTTGGCATTGCAGGGCCTTGTGGTGGTAGGAGTGTGTGTCGCTGTTTATTAGATGGAGCCAGAATTTAATTGCCCTTTTGTGTATGTTGATTAATAATGGGTATTGGCCTAATTCTGCCCTGCATGCGTTGTTCGGTGTTTTCCTTTGCACCTGTAGGATATTTTTATGCAAGGTTTCTATTGGGTGTGTGTCCCATTGAGCAAACTCCTGCCCTGTGAGGGGACCCCACACCTCACTGCCATAGAGAGCAATGGGCTGGATTATGGATTCAAATATTTTTAGCCAGATTTGTACAGGTATTTTTATGCAAATGTGTCTCTTTATGGCATAGAAGGCCCTGCGCGCTTTCTCTCTCAGTGTCTTCATCGCCGTGTTGAAGCTTCCTGTTGAGCTGAGTGTGAGGCCTAGGTATGTGTAGTGGGTGCAGTGTTCGATGGTGCTGTTTGCTAAAGTGACGTGGTACCTAGTTCCCTGAGGCCTGGCCTTTTTCTGGAATATCATGGTATTTGTCTTTTTCATGTTTACTGCCAGGGCCCAGGTCTGACAGTACTGCCCCTGCTCTGTGGGCCACAGCAGCACCAGGTCATCTGCGTTGAGCAGGAACTTGACTTCTGTGTCATGTAGGGTGAGGCCGGGGGCTGCAGATTGCTCCAGCATTGTGGCCAATTCATTGATGTAAATATTGAATAGTGTTGGGCTCAGACTGCAGCCCTGCCTCACCCCACGCCTCTGAGTGAAGAACTCTGTTCTTTTATTGCCAATTTAAACTCCGCACTCGTTTCCTGTATACATTGATTTGATGATGTCATATGTTTCACCCCCTACACCACTTTGGAGAAGTTTGTAAAATAAACCTTTGTGCCAGAATGAATCAAATGCTTTTTTTAAATCTATGAAACAAGCAAATATTTTATTTTTATTTTGGTTGACGTGTTTGTCAATGAGGGTGTGTAGGGTGTAAATATGATCGGTTGTGCGGTGTTTTGGGAGGAAGCCAATCTGACTCTTACTCAGGACACTGTGCTCGGTAAGGAAGGCCAGTATCCGGGCGTTAATGATTCTGCAGAACACCTTCCCCAGGTTGCTGCTCACACAGATGCCCCGGTAGTTATTAGGGTCCAATTTGTCTCCACTCTTATGAATTGCGGTGATCAGTCCTTTATGCCAGCTGTCAGGGAAGTGGCCCACACTGAGCACCAGGTTGAACAGCCGTAGCAGGGCCTGCTGTAGCCCAGGGCTGCTGTGTTTCAGCATCTCGTTGGAGATGCCATCAGGCCCGCATGCTTTCCTGGGCAGCAGGGCGCGCAGCTTCTCCTGCAACTCCTGCTCAGTAATAGTTGAGTCCAGGGGATTCTGGGTGTCTTTAAATGCCAATTCCATTCTTTTTAGTTTCACACTGATGTCATGCTGAGCTGATTTCTCAGTGTGGTGAATGTTTTCATAAAGTTTTTCAAAGTGTTTTTTCCAAAAATCTCAATTTTGAATGGCCAATTCTTCAGGTTTTAATTTATTACATTTTTTCCAGTTTTCCCAGAATCAATTTGTGTTAATGGACTCTTCGATTATTGTCAGTTGCTTTCGGGGGTGTTGTACTTTTTGATCTAAGTGTTTCTTTGTTCCTCAGATCCTTCCTTATTCTATTTCACTCCTTGTCAAACCAATTCTCCTCTTTGTATTTTGTTGGGATGTTCTTTTTAATTTTCAATTTTGACTGTAAAGCTGCTTTTTCAAATATATGATTTAAGTATTTTATAGCCAGATGTATTCCTTCTTTACTATGTTGATTTGGGTTGACCAGAAAGGTGTGTATTAATGATTGGATGTCTTGATTGCCAGTTGCTTTCTGGTACTCTTGTGTGCAGTCTGGAGCCCATCTGTAGGAGTGTCCGAGGCTGTACAGCTTGCTGGGCTGTGTGTGAGCGCTGCTGCTGTGCTCTGTCCTCTTCAGGAACACAGTGATTTGGCTGTGGTCTGATAGAGGTGAATGCACTAAGAGAGAAGGGGTCTAGGTTTGTGATGGCATAGTCTACCGTGCTGCTGCCAAGAGCTGAGCTGTAGGTGTATCTTCCAAGAGAATCTCCCCGGAACCTGCCATTCACGATATACAGGCCCAGTCCCTGACAGAGCTGCAGTAATTTTTGCCCGTTTTTATTTACTCCCCTGTCGTGGCTGTGTCTGAGGGAGCTGATGGGGGTGTTTAAGGGGGTGTGGCCGAATATGTGGCTGTCTCCCTGTGTGCTGGTGAAGTCAGGCAGGCACCCTGTCCGGGCGTTCAGGTCCCCACAGATCAGCACACTTCCCTGGACCTGGAAGTGGCAGACCTCAGTCTGGAGGTTGGTGAAGATCTCCTCATTGTGATATGGGGATTCTGAGGGGGGAACATACACGGCACACAGGAACACATCGGTTTGTGTAGAAATTATTTATTTGCTTATTTTAAGCCATATGTGTGACTCTGCTGTTTTGATGGGCTGTATGGAGTCACTGAGCTCTGCTTTGTACCAGATTATTATGCCCCCGGAGTCCCTGCCGTGTCTGACGGAGGGCTTCTTCAGGGAGGGCACTATGACCTCTCTGTAGCCTGAGGGACAGTGACTGGACACGTCTGCCCGACACCATGTCTCTTGCAGGATGATGACATCCTTGTCTCTCACTCTATCTCTGAACTCCGGGTCTGTGCTCTTCAGCCCGAACACTGAGGAGCCCAGGCCCTGGATGTTCCACATGGTGATAGATAGGGATCGCATTTCTTTCTACTCTAATTAAGCAATTTATATACTCCTTTGGAATGAGATATATCTGGAAATGTGTGAGGTGGAAAGTAAACATATAAATAAATAGTAATACTGGTGATATGTAAAAATAGGAAACAAATAAATTAAAAAAATAAAAAATAAAAAACTCCTGACTTACACTCCTATATACATACGCATACACACATATATCTACATATATACACATATATGTAAGCATCCATATATCTACATAATTTTTAGAAAATGTCCATATATATCAGTATATAACTACATTTATACAGGGGTGATTTTCGGATGTGGTAATAGCTAGTCACCTCCTGCAGTGGTTTCTTTGTTATGCACAGTTACTAATCTTATCAGTCGGATGCAGATGAGGTTGAGCAGGTGTCGGCCACTCTGCTGACCGCTGCTGCGTAGTTGCGCTGGCTGTGATGCTGGGCTGCTCTGTGCATGTTCTGGATGGGCTCCACTCTGGGTCTGCTGTCCTGTGGTCGGGCGTATACAGGTTGGGGTCTGCAGTGTCCGGGCTGGGGAAGGTGGTGTGCAGGTGGAGGGCGGGGGCTCCCAGGGGCCACTCTCCTGATTGGCTCGGGGTTGTTCTGGGTGGTGTGGGTGCTGGAGAACCTTCTGTGGCCATGTGGGGGGCTGTCTGGGTTTCGGCCCAGGGCAATGTCTTTGAGTGTCTTTGCGAAGACGCTCACTGCTTGTTTGTGGAGATTGACGTTGTCAAACAAGCTGTGGGCCCCAAGAGTGGGGTGGTGTGCCAGGTGCACATTTGGCATCAGAGCACATCCCCGAGAGATCTCAGCGTTGATCATGTGGATGGTGTTGGGGTGGAAGTCCTTCCTGGGCAGCAGGGTGGAGATGATGATTTTGGCGTGGGTGAAGGTCTGGGTGGCCCTCTCCGCCACTCTTCTGATGGAGCTGGCCACCTTGTCCTGCTGGGTCCTCAGATCGTTTGTGCCTGTGTGTATAATAATATGGCTGGGGGAGCCGAGGCTCTTCTCGGACAGCTGCTGAATGGCCCTCTCTGTGGTCGGACACCAGACCTTGGAGATCTTGCCATCAGGGAAGAGCCGCCTCTCATTTATGAGTTTGCCATTTGAGTCTATCAGCAGGGCTACTTCAGTGTTCTTCTTCTGGTAGTCTTTCTGCGTGAGGGGGTCTCATCTGTGTTTGGTTCAGCCTGTGTGTGTGTTGCGCAGGTTTTGTGAGTGGTTTCGGGCTCAGGGTGTGTGTGAGTGCTGGGTGCAGTGTGTGTGTCTGAGTCAGGGTGTGTGTGTGTGTTGGGTGCACTGTGTGTGTCTTGCTCAGGGTGTGTGTGTGTGCTGGGTGCACTCTGTGTGTTCGGGTCGGGTTGTGTGTGTGTGTTGGGTGCAGTGTGTGAGTGGTGTGTTGTGTGAGAGTCAGTATGTCTGGATGTCATTGGGGTGGGAGGGCTCTGCACATTGTGCACTGCTGGGTTTCTTGAGGGCTAGTTGTTGTGGGCAGTGAATTTGTATAGCTTCTCCTTCAGGCTCTGCACTGTCTTGTCTCTGTGTTGCAGTTCCTCTCTCAGGGCCGTCAGCTCCCTCCTCATGGCCTCCCTGTCCTGCTGCAGCTCCCTCACCTCTTCCCTCAGCTCCCTCACTGTGACCTTGTGCTCGTGTTGGACTCTGTTGAGCTGGTCTGTTAGCTGCTCTGTGGTGTTGGAGGTTGTGAGATTGGCCAGCACCAGCTCTTTTAGCTCCATCAGCTCCACCTCCAGCAGGGACATGTTCTCCCTCAGCTGGGACACTGTGTCTGGTGTCTGAGGGGTGTCCTGCGCTGGGCTGCGTGTGGATTCCTCGCTGTTCTCTGGCGCGGTGCTCTTCCCTCCGTTCTCAAGGCAGTGTGGGGCTGGACTCTCCTCCTGTGTGGCTGCGTCTGTGCTCTTTTGGACACGTCTCTCCTTTTTCTCTCTGTCAGCCAGCGTTTTCAGTGAGTGGAACTGATTTTCAAAGGTGCACAGGCTGCCCTCGCTGCCCTGTATTAAGACTGTTCCAGTGTGGTACAGATTGATTGTCAGCATGGAGGTGTCTGGGTCGTCCTCCTCACTGATTGACACCTGCCTTCCTTTACTGATGCCTCTCCTTTTAATGTGCCTGTACAGTTGACAGATGGCAGCGTGCCAGGCGTCGGTGTGCTCGGTGTAGAAGACCAGGTTGCTGGTGACTTGCTGGTCTCCAGTCTGAGAGAAGTCGGCTCTGAGAGTCTCTGGGTTGTCCTTCAGTATGTGTTGTCTGAGACTCTTCCTGGCCTGAGCGTTCTTCAGGTGCTCTGGGTAATGGATCGCACAGCTCCTGCTCCTGCTCATTGTATCTTTTATGAATTGATACTTTCAAATTCAAACCTCTGTCACTTTTCAAATGTCAACAGCTTTTCAGTATAGACACAGTTCTGTGTTGATTATACTGTATGCTGTAATATTGAATATTTTCAAAGTTACATCATTTGTTTGTTTTTCCTATCATGTTACAAATGTTCCCTATGTGAAAGAT
Organism: Amia ocellicauda; assembly: GCF_036373705.1. Taxonomy (NCBI): domain Eukaryota; kingdom Metazoa; phylum Chordata; class Actinopteri; order Amiiformes; family Amiidae; genus Amia; species Amia ocellicauda. The sequence goes on along the minus strand of NC_089855.1, from coordinate 42,157,263 downwards.
GCATTATATCTTAACATTGTCAAAACAATTAAATATATACAGATTATTATTTTCCGTAAAGTTATATCACATTGCTTGACAGTTTTTTATTGATCCTGCAAAATTGGGAAAAGTGTTTAGGGAACAATTGTAACTTAAAGTTAGGGTTAGTGATAGGGTTAGGGTTATGAATATAATTGATATATAGAATTGTTAAGAAGTGTAAATGTTTACATTACATTTTTCATGGATTGTCTGAAAGTTTCAGTTCTATATTCGATTTGGAAACCGTTTTTTCTATTTGTGTATATGAAAGATATACATCTATGCAATATCTTCATTATTAAAGATAAACGCATTATTATTTTCGGCATTGTTGAAGCTCATTGGTATTACTGTGACAATACTTTATTATTGAAAAATATAAATATATATGAAAAGGTATCGTAAAAGAAATTAGAAACACCGTATACATTATTTTACTTTATAGCAGGGAGGAATCGCTATGTGTTATGTTGTTCCCCTAAGAACATATTATTTGAGTTGCATGTTGTAAAGCCGGACAGGTTAGAGTGACGCACGTCTTTGTGTTCTGGATAGAGAGGAGTAGTGGCGCTGCACTGCTGTGCTCGGCATTGTATTTGTAACTGCAACTCGGTTCATAAGAGACATAAACAAAAGTGCCAGGAACAATAAATTGTGTCAAGGAGTCCTGATGTAAACTGAACCCCAAACAACATGTCTACCTCCGAAGAGACTCGTTTCACGGTTTACAGACTGGCGGCAGCGAGGGATATTGTTTGCTTTTGTTTTTTCTCTACCGAGGCCGGATGCAGTGAGCTGTGCTTGCGGGTGACTGAGACAAAACCATGTCGGTGGTGAGTGAACTGTACTGTTAAAATCGGAAAATAATAATAAAAAAAAAACTTACGAAAGTAATAAACCGCTATGTCAAGTCAGTTAACCGCAAATAGCTAAGTTACACAAGTATAAAAATATATATATGGAAAATCCGATAGACAGATTGATTAATGTTGACGCAGCAAATGAAAATGAAGCGATTAATGCAGAAAGACGCACGAATACGACAGAGTAACACATGATCGTGTTGAGCTGCCTCCTTGCTTTCACGGAGATGGGAAGGATAAAGAAAGTTTCTCTCTGTGGAACACGCGTCTGGAATTGGCTGTAAAAGCTGCACAAACAGCACCAGGATCTTGCAACAATTGTACCAACACGTTTAAGTGCTGATGCACTGTCATACTGGGTTTCTTTACCCTCTGAAATGCAAAAAGACTATGCTAAAACAGTAGACACATTAAAATAAGTCTTTGGAAGAAAAGAATACCTACTGCATTTTCAAACTTTTGTTAATGCAAGACCCCGTCAGCCTAAAGAAGCATTAGAAGTTTATGCAGCCGAAGTAAGCAGACTTGTGCAAGAGGCGTTTCCCAATTACGGACAGCCAGCTATTGAAATGGAGCGTTTTAGACGTTTTGTTGCTGGTTTAGACCCAGTGCTGCAGGCAAAGTGTTATGAGCATGGTGCAAGTAGATTGGAGGAAGCCCTAAAAATGCCTTGCAAGTGGGAGCGGGTCAGGAAGTATTAAGAACTGCCTCTTCACATTTCTAAAGCACAATAAATGAGAAGGTTCTGGAACAACCATCTATATGTAAATCTGGAAATATCCTAACAGCTATGGTGTCAAGCAAGTCCATTTCATCTACGTCAGAGGAATCCCCCAAATTACTACAAGCTATTGCAGATTTAACTGCAGATGTTAAAGCATTCAGAGTAGAGGTGAGCCAGTTGAAGCAACAGCAAGAAAATCTCAAACATGTGCACAGCCAGTACAAAGAGGGGAAAAAGGACCGTCAGCCCTATCCAGAATGGATGAAACAAGAGAAATATCGTGCATCACGAAAAGCATCCCCTGATGGGTATAATTCTTCCTCTAGATCACAAAGAGATGTTTCTTCGCCTTTATAGAAACATGTCTCCTGGACCAAGACCCGGACATCATTCCCTACATAGGCAAAAATATGAAAGGTGGTCTCCATCACCAAGCAACCGTTACTATTCAAGAACTAACAGTCCTAGCAATCGCTATCACTCATCTCACCCTGATCAGCACTGCAGTTCAAGATATTCTCGTAGTCCATCTGCATCCTACTCACACTCAAGGGACAGGTACACCAGGAGAACACCCAGTCCACATCACCATGAGAGAAGGCCTGATTGCAGATACAGCAAACGTCATCTTTGCTTTGATTCTGAGGATCCCACCTATCAGGGAAACGAGTGGTAGCAGGTGCTGCGGGCCAAGTATCTGCTACATTGAATTACAGGGGTCCAGAGTCTGAAGCTTCAGCGTTAAACGACTCTCCAACCTCATATTGTTTTGCTGTTATTGAAGACACTGCTGTTCAAGCCTTCATTGATACTGGTTCACACATTTTTTTGATCAGTGAAAATTTAAGAATGTCAATTCCAGCACTGAAGACAAAGTCCATCAGAAAGACATGCGTGTTGGCAAGGTCAGTGACTGGTGAGTGCCTTGATACTCTTGGAACACTAACCATTAGTATTAGATTTGGAGAGGAGGTTTTTCTTCATGATGTTCAAGTGATAAGAAATTCCAATCAAGCTGTCATACTCGGATGGGATTTTCTGCAGAAACACCATGCAGTGATTGATGTACAAGGACAACTACAGTTGTGGAACTGGAAAGTCCCACTGTTGTTTTCTAAGCAAATCACACCTCTTTGTTGCAATGCTGTGACATTTGTGCCAATCTACATTCCTGCAATGACTGAGATGAATATCATGGCAAAGTTGCAGCCATTTACAGAAAATCAAATCTCAACTCCAAATTACTTAGGAATACTGGAACCTGAAGCATGCAACTACCCAGGTCTGTTTGTTGCCAGAACAATGTCTCCAGCGACGAAAGGATTAACAACCGTTGGTGTCATGAATCCTACCAATGACGACTGCCATGTCCCAAGTAACACACCACTGGGAAATTTTTACTCTCTGATAAATCAGGGAGGTGTAGAGTTCCAGGTTATTGAGGCTACTGTGCACAATATCAGGCAGACAGAAGGCACAAAGTTACCCACAGTGGACTTCAGTCAGTCTAAATTGAGTGATCCACAAATGGACCAGCTGGAGAACTTACTTTTGAAGTATTGTGATGCGTTTAGTTCACATGAACATGACTATGGCTGCACAGATGCTGTAAAGCACCACATTCGAACTGGAGATGCCCTACCGATCCGCCAACATGCTTACAGGACTTCTCCAGCTTTGAAGCAGGAAATAGAAAAACAAGTTCAGCAGTTGCTGGCCCATGACCTCATTGAGGAGAGCTGCAGCCCTTGGGCTTCACCTGTTGTTTAAGTCAAGAAAAAGGACGGCAGCTACAGATTTTGCAATGACTTCAAGAAATTAAACCCTGTCACCATACGGGACTCGCATCCCTTACCACGGATTTCTGAAGCTTTGGACAGCCTGGCAGGGGCATGCTGGTTTAGTACCATGGACCTGCCAAGTGGTTATTGGCAATTTCAGCTGGCATCAGAAAGCTGACTAAAGCTGAAGGCCAGTTAATGTTAGCTTGCACAGGATGAAGTCTCTTTCCTGGGACATGTAATCACCAAGGGTGGTCTCAGACCAGATTCCAGGAAGCTGGACAAAGTGAAAGATTGGCCAACACCAAGAACACCTACTGAGGTGAGAGCTTTTGTGGGTCTCTGTTCCTATTACAGACGATTCGTTAAAAACTTTGCCCAAAAAGCTGCACCACTGCATTTGCTCACTCAGAAGGGAGTTGTTTTTCAATGGACCCCTGAATGTGAAGATGCCTTTTACTCTCTGAAGTGTGCTCTAACTGAACATCCAGTAGTGGCCTATCCTGATTTTTCTCTACCATTCTTACTCTACACCGATGCTTCTCAGAATGCAATTGGCTCTGTGCTCACTCAGGTTCAAGACAGAAAAGAAAGAGTGATTGCATACGCAAGCCACACCCTCACTCCTTCAGAGAAAAAATGGTCTAAATATGATCTTGAACTCTGGGCAATAATCTGGTCTGTGTGGCACTTTAGGCACTTTCTGTCTGGCACCCCATTTAAAATTGTCACAGACCACAAACCATTGCTGAGTCTGAAGAAAAGTCCAGCTGATGGTGATCCCACAGGAAGAAGGGGACGTTGGATTCTAGATCTGGATGTGTATGACTGTGTAATTATTCACAGGGAAGGAGCACAGCATGCCAACGCTGATGCTTTATCCAGAAGACCGGACATTTCTCAGAGTAGTAAGGGAGTGCAGTGTTTACTTGTCACCTCACAGAAACAGAAAAGTACGTCATCTACTGACATGCAAAACAGTTGGTCTTCTGAACTACAGCCTGAACAAGCTGTTCCTGTAAGACAAACCTGTGAAGATTTAGCAATTGACATTGATGAACTGAAGCATAAACAACAAGCGGATGTCATTCTGAGAACTGTGATGAAATGGAAAGAAATGGATAACCGAAGACCTACTGCACGACGAATCAAAAACTCCCCGTCAGCTCTGAAAAAGCTCTGGTATGAGTTTCCTCGCCTGACTTTGGAAAATGGGATCCTCTGTCAAAAAATTAAAACCTTTCTGCAGAAAGCCTATACTTACCAATTGGTTCTTCCTGAATCCCTCATTCAGACAGACCTCACTTACCTACATGGAAATGTCTTCAGTGGACATTTAGGGACTGAACGAACTTTGCAGAGAGCCAGAAAAATCTGCTATTGGCCTTACATGTCACGTGACATTTACAAGTTCTGTACAGAGTGTTTAACATGTCAGACTCGCAGTGCTCCAACACCAAAAGCTAGAGCTCCTTTACAACCTATTGTGGTGGATCGTCCATTACAGAAATTTGCTGCTGACCTCACCGAGCTACCAGTCACTTCTCAAGGCAACAGGTATGTTCTTGTTATAATGGATTATTTTACATGCTATGTGAATCTCTTTCCTTTAAAAGATCAGCGTGCAACAAGTGTAGCTCAATGCTTGTTTGAAGACTTCATCCGCCAACATGGTATACCTGAGTCCATCCACACTGACCAGGGCAGACAGTTTGAGTCTGATCTGGTGAAGCAGCTGTGTAGCAAGTTGGGAATTGAGAAGACACGAACATCTCCGTACCATGCCCAATCAGATGGCATGGTGGAAAGACTGAACCGGACATTAAAAGACCAATTAGCTAAATACATCTACCAAAATGGAGGAGAATGGGACAAATACCTCTCACAGGTGGAACTTGCGTACAATTCAAGTGTACATTCCAGTACTGGATATACTCAATTTTTCCTTGCTCATGATCGGGAACCTTGTCTGCCTGTGGACGTTTTGTTGAACTGCAGTTCATTCACTACTCAAGCAACTCCGGGCACACCAGCTGCTTATGCCCTGGATGTCTTTAACCGCCTGTCACATGCTTTTGACATGGCCGCTGAGTAGTCGAAAGAATCTAAACTACTGCAAAAGATTCACTATGATCAAAAGCTTGCTTTTAACCCCTATGCTGAAGGTGATCTTGTTTTCCTTGATGATCCTGCCAATCAAAGGAATAAACTTGCTCCTAGATGGAAAGGGCCACATAGAGTTCTGAAGAGGTTGGATAAAGACGGTTGTCCTGGCGTGACCTATGAAATCACTGACCCAAAAGATCCACGATCCAAATCATGGATTGTATATTACAATCTGCTGAAGGCATACAAAGGTCCTTGGTCTGACTTACCTGCTCATCCAGAAGCGCCTCCACAGCTGTTTAGAGATCCTGATGATGCACCTGTCAGTCCGCCATCAACACTGACGGCTTTGTCTGGAGACGTCCCTTACCCACTTCCAGTTCCAGCGAGCTCCAGTCATCACTCGATGCCGTCTCTCTCTCTTCTTTCTTCCACAGCTCCTGTCCAGAGGGATATGCTACCTGTTCCAGGTGTTGTTCCACAGCCTGCTCTAGCACTTGAGCCATTCCCAGGTGTCACCCATTCTTCCAGCCTTCGGGATGCCCAAGTCACAGTGCACCCAGAGACTGTGTCTTACCTCAGCGACCGCAGACTCCTGTGGCATTACCTGCTGGATGTACCTAGTGGTCGTAAAGTTATGAAACCTGACAAGTTTAAAGATTTAGTTATTTCGTAGTACATACCTGTTTTCATGTTACATTACAGTTCAATTCAGTAATGGCTTCTAATTTGTCATTCTTAAAAAAAAAAAAAAGTTCCTATTGTACTGATATACATCTATTGTGATTAAATTACTGCAACATCAGTTTATCATTTGGAAAATCTAAGTGTGTATATATATATATATATATAAAAATGTAACATTAGAAAAACTGTATGATTTATTTAATTAAGAAACGAGGACGTTTTAAATAAAGTGGGGGAAGACTGAGACATTAGTCTATTATTGAAAAAAATAAATATCTATGAAAAGGTATCGTAAATGAAATTAGAAACACTTTATACATTATTTTACTTTATATCAGGGAGAAATCGCTATGTGTTATGTTGTTCCCCTAAGAACATATTTCAGTTGCATGTTGTAAAGCCGGACAGGTTAGAGTCACGCACGTCTTTGTGTTCTGGATAGAGAGGAGGTGGCGCTGCACTGCTGTGCTCGGCATTGTATTTGTAACTGCAACTTGGGCTCCAGCACCGGCACCATGTCGGTGGAAAAGCGCTAAGTGAGCTCACACTGAGCTCAGTGTAATGTCTGCTCTGGAGGGCTCACAGTGTGACCTAGTCGTGAGTTCACGTCTTTACTGGGTAGTCCTTGACAACTTAATTGACTCAATTCTTGGGCTTAATTGGTCAAAATGACCATTGGTTGAAGGTACTCAGGGACTGATGTGTAGAGAGACTTATTAAACCTGCAGGATTGTGGTTTTCCCAGAACAGAATTAACCAGCTCACCACAAAGGAACATGGTAGGTGCTATTGCAACATGGATTACACAAAAAAAATGAAATCCAAGTATGTAGTGGTCCTTGGGCCATTGTGTGGTGATCCAGATCACTTCAGCATGAATTTTGCAGTGGTCTGGACTACAACTCCAGGGACTACTGTGCAGTGGTCCAGACCTCAGAAACTGTATGCATATGAACAGTGAAGTAGGCATCATAACTGTAGCCAATACTTTGTGGTTAAAATGCTTAATTTAATCTCTGTATTGTACGGAATAATAATAACAACTGTAAAACATAAGAGAAGGGCCTGATAATAAATACATTACACAATAGACTAGAACCCTTAGAATATAATAATATGAACATTTTCATGATTAGTATGATTGTAGTTTGGATGATATATTAATGCAAGTTGATAACATATTTTACAGAAAATGGGTTTTAGGAATTGTGTTAAAAATACTAAAAGAATTGTCTTAGGGACCACTGCTCCTTTTTTCCAGACCAATGTATAGCCCACTTTTCTTTTAAATTATGTTTAAAACAAAATTGAGGAAGCAGTGGTTAGTTCTGAATCAAACATATTGACCCCCTCACTCAATCTGTAAGTCCTGCAGCAAACATTGGAATATGCATAGATATTTGCACAGACTGGTATAAATGTCCCTAATAAATAACCAAATGCCATTTTTGTTGTTTCAAATGTGTCCAACATCTTACCAGTATGTCCTTTTAGTATGTCACAAAGGTTCCCTAATTCGTTTTACAAATGTTCCCTGTATGTTATGAATGTTCCCTAAGCATGTGACGAATGTTCCCTCGTTTATGTTACAGATGTGCCCTAGCACTTCTCTCTCTCTTTCTCGGTCTCTCACTCTCAATTCAGTGCATTTGTATTTTAAAAGCAATTGGACATGCATACATACATACATACATACATACATACATACATACATACATATATATGGAAAATAAACAATACAATTATAAATCACAATAAGATGTAATAAAGTACAGAAAAGCAAAATGTAATAAAATGTGATCTTTAATACAAACAAATATGTATGGCTGGTCGGAAGCGTCTTGGACTCGGGTTCCTCTTCATTATAACGCTTTTGCCTTTTGTTAAAGCTTTCCATGGAGGGGAACGTGGATGAGTTTGTACCATTCTTGGGAGGCTCTGCCTTGTTGGGGTGGAGCTGTGATCCAGGTGAACAGCAGATCGGGCATAGGTGGGCTTGTGGGCGGAGAAGGAGGAAGGCCGGTCAAGCAAATAAGCTTGCTAAGGTACGCAGCAGCAGCAAACAGCCCCCCCATCCAGCCAGCCAGGCAGTCTGGCTGGCAGTGGCTGAGTCGTTGACAGACTGCAAGCAACAGAATGCACGTGCTCTGTGATGTCATAGCAGTCAGCTCAGAGAGAGGTTCGTGATGTCATCGCTGAGTTGGCTGGCTCTGTGTGTCTTGCTGGCTGTGTGTGTTGAACCGTCTTAGAAATAAGTGGAGAAGGCGCGGAGATAAAGCAATCAGTACTTTAATCGAGCAGCTCGGAAGCCCCACGTCAGTAATAATTCCTTCAGTGAGACTTAATGTTTACAAACATGAGTATAACTTTATAGGAAAAATGACATAACATCTTATGGCCATTCATCCAATCAGCAGATACAGGTCCGGGTCCGTTTTACGATCTGTCCTCCCGTGAAGAGGTGATGGATCCAAAGCGGATGTCCGTCTTTGATGTGCACTAAGAAGATACGATCCCACGGTCATCATTTACCTATTGTCAATCGCTCTTTAACAAAATCAATTCCTCCCTATCTGGAGAAATGATTAAGTCATAAACAAATTCACAGCAGACATCTGTAGGCTATTTCGGCACTGTGTAATCTTTCATTACTGATAGGAGTTTCTAACAAACCAACCTTCTTGACCCTTTACTTGTCCTGCTAAATCTAATCTGCTCAGTCTGTAAACAAAACTACTTCTAATGCTAGTATTAATATAAAACATTATATAATTATCACAAAACACTTTCTTCAATGTCCTATACAGAGTCTTCAAAAGCTATCAGACTTTAGCAGCTGGTGTTTGAACACACATACGAGTATACAGCAGTTTCTGCAGCTTCGCAAGACCTAATTTTAAACGTTGTTGATAAATTAGATAATTAGTGAGGACCCTCTATTTGCATTTCTTCCTCCATAAATGCTAAAATAAAGTTTTACTGACATTTTATTGACCCTACCACTGCATAGGACACATCTGTAACATGAACGCTACTGAATGGCACATATATTGAAAACTACAGAGAATTGAGACAAATCCAATTTACCCTTCATAAATAATCTTAAAACGTTCATTCACATTTTTGGTAAACAAAAAGAGAGATTGTTACATATGTTCCCTATGATGCATCTACAGAGCGAGAGACAGAGACAGAGAGAGAGACAGAGACTAACACAGTCACCCACTCACACACACATACACACACACACACACTCTATCTCTCTCTCTCTGTCTCTCACACACACATACATACACACAGCCAGCAAGACACACAGAGCCATCCAGCTCAGCGTTGACATCACATGACAAACCTCTCTCTAAAGCTGACTGCTATGACATCACAGAGCACGTACATTCTGTTGCTTGCCGTCTGTCAACCACTCAGTCACTGCCAGCCAGACTGCCTGGCTGGCTGGATGGGGGGGCTGTTTGCTGCTGCTGCGTACCTTAGCAAGCTTATTTGCTTGACCGGCCTTCCTCCTCCTCCGCCCACATGCCCACCTATGCCCGATCTGCTGTTCACCTGGATCACAGCAAAACACCAACAAGGCAGAGCCTTCCAAGAATGGTACAAACTCATCCACGTTCCCCTCCATGAAGAGGAACCCGAGTCCAAGACGCTTCCGACCAACTATACATATTTGTGTGTATTAAAGATCACATTTTATTACATTTTGTTTTCCTGTACTTTATTACATCTTATTGTGATTTATAATTGTATTGTTTCTTTTCCATATATATGTTTCTATGTATGTATGTATAAATGTATGTTTGAATGTCCAATTGCTTTGACAATACAAATGCACTGAATTGAGAGAGAGAGAGAGAGACAGAGAGAGACAGAGACAGAGACAGACAGACACAGAAGACAGACAAACAGGCACTAACACATCCACCCACCCACCCACTCTCACACACACACTCTCTCTCTCTCTCTCTCTCTCTCTCTCTCTCTCTCTCTCCCTCTGCATGCTGGGAGTTCATAGGGGAAGTCAGTGGTGGTGGGAGGTTTGTTTGGAGAGAGTGTGTGTGTGTGTGTGTGTTTACTACTCTTTTTCTTTCCTTTTCTTGTTTTTTTATAGATACTTTTAATCGTTTGTTGGTTTTAAACGATTCGGGTTTAGGGGGTTGTTTTTCGATTTAGATCAGCATGGCGTTGCGGGCGGGGAGACCCCCCCTTCATTTAATTACGAAACGCTGACCCGAAAGCACGGGTTTATACTCGTGTCCCAGGAGTAGGTGTCGGTAGAGGACTGTGCGATGGAGATCGGAAGGATGGTCGGCTTCCAGAACATCGTCTCTGCGGCTCGAATGAATAAGGGCATTGTGGTTTTCCTGAATTCTGAGGCGCTGGTGAAGGATGTGATGGAGGAGGGGGTCACAGTGAAGGGGACCTTCCTGCCCACGCTCCCTCTGGCCACCCCGGCTGTAAAGGTGGTTACTTCCAATGTGCCCCCCTTCCTGAGCAACGATCTGCTGGCGGGGGATCTGAGTCGCTATGGCCGGCTCACCTGCGCCATTAGGAGGGTGCTGCTGGGCTGCAGCACCCCGGAGCTGAAACACGTCCTCTCTTACCGCAGACAGGGTTTCATGGTGCTGGCGGACGGCGCCGATGAGTTAAGCCTGTCTCTGAAGTTTAAGATCGAGGGGTTAGTGTACGTGGTGTTCGTGTCAACTGATACCATGAGGTGTTTGAGGTGCGGGGCACGGGGGCACATCAGTCGCTCTTGCCCTCAGGGAAGCTGCTAGCAGTGAGAATGCAGAGCAGCCACGGGCTCAGTTAGCCGAGGAGGGAGCTGCTGTTGCTGCTGATGCGGCCGCCACCAAGACTGAACACTTAGCCAGTGATGATGGGTTTAAAGTGCCCAGGAAAAGACAGCAGAAGCAGTCTGCCCCGTCTTCTGAGGCCGTTGATACAGTTGTCTAAAAAGGCGAATATTGCGAGGACGGCTGGTGAGGAGGATCCCGGAGACGGTGTGGGGGCTGTGGGGCGGCGGGACTCACAGTCAGGGGAGTCTGTCTGGGGGAACCTGCCGTCTCAACCCAAGGTGGCCGACCGGCTGCGGCGCCGGGAGTCTGAGTGCAGTGCTGCGGCTGTGGAGAGCGCAGACTCGGACAGCGCTGCTGAGGGGGACATCGCTGACACCCAGGGCGAGCCCGTCTCCACTGACACTGCGGGATACAGTGCTAAAAGCAATAAGGATTTTTTAAGAGAGACCAAGGGGAACAGGAACATAGTTTTAGAAAACTTCTTCCCTAATGCAAAGCAGTTCCTGGCATCTGCACAAGTGATCCTGCAGGATGTGGCACTCGCGGAGTTTAGTGAGCCGGAGTGCTACAGGTTAAAGAAGTGGAAAGAGTGTTGTCAGGACTGCTTTGCAATCTAATGATGATGGTTAATAGTATGTTTTTTTATGTCTCAATTTTTATTTGTACAAGAGACGCACGCAGACAGTGTGAATGACTGTGAGTGGCAGCGGGAGTGGAAAGGAGAGAGTGTGTTTAGCCAAGGGTCTAGTGTGAGTGGGGGAGTGGGGATTTTATTTTCACACACTTTTAAAATGGATTATTTTAAGAAAACAGAGTTTGTTGGTGGAAGATTGTTGATGGTAAAGGCATCAATGCCCACCTATGCCCGATCTGCTGTTCACCTGGATCACAGCTCCGCCCCAACAAGGCAGAGCCTCCCAAGAATGGTGTGTGAGTGTGTGTGTGTGTGTGTGTGTGTGTGTGTGTGAGTGTGTGTGTGTGTGTGTGTGTGTGTGAGTGGGAGGGTGGGTGGCTGTGTTAGTGTCTGTCTGTCTGCCTGTCTGCCTGTCTGTCTGTCTGTCTCTCTCTCTCTCTCTCTCTCTCTCTCTCTCTCTCGCTCTGTAGATGCATCATAGGGAACATATGTAACAATCTCTCTTTTTGTTTACCAAAAATGTGAATGAACGTATTTCAAGTGGGTTTTGCCTTGGTTGGAAACGTTTTAAGATGATTTATGAAGTGTAAATTGGATAAGTCTCAATTCTCCGTAGTTTTCAATGTATGTGACATTCAGTAGCGTTCATGTTACAGATGTGTCCTATGCAGTGGTAGTGTCAGTAAAATGTCAGTAAAACTTTATTTTAGCAATAATACAGGGGAACAAATGCAAATAGAGGGTCCTCACTTTGTATCTAATTTACCAACAACGTTTAAAATTATGTTTTGCGAAGCTGCAACAAATGCTGTATAATCGTATGTGTGTTCATTCACCACGTGCTAAAGTCTGATAGCTTTGATTATATATATTTTTTCTCATGAACAACAAATGTTATTTGCTTGATTTTTACAGAGTATGTCATAAATTCCATTATTATGAAGCCTGCCAAATTGTATGCTGTAATATTAACTATATTCAAAGTTACATCATTTGTATGTTTTTCCTATCATGTAACAAATGTTCCCTATGTGAAAGATGCATTATATCTTAATAATGTCAAAACAATTAAAGATATACGGATTATTATTTTCGGAAAAGTTATAACACATTGTTATTAACTATGTGTGTCAGTAAAAGTTTAAAAAATCCTGACAGTTTTTTATTGATCCTGCAAAATAAGTGTTTAGGGAACATTTGTAACTTAAAGTTAGGGTTAGTGTTAGGGTTAGGGTTATGAATATAATTGATATATAGAATTGTTAAGAAGTGTAAATGTTTACATTCCATTTTTCATGGACTGTCTGAAAGTTTCAGTTCTATATTCGGTTTGGAAACCTTTTTTTTTCTATATGTGTATATGAAAGATATACATCTATACAATATCTTCGCTATTAAAGATAAACGCATTATTATTTTCGGCATTGTTAAAGCTCATTGGTATTACTGTGACATTAGTTTATTATTGAAAAATATAAATATCTATGAAAAGGTATCGTAAAAGAAATTAGAAACACTTCATACATTATTTCACTTTATAGCAGGGAGGAATCGCTATGTGTTATGTTGTTCCCCGAAGAACATATTATTTGAGTTGCATGTTGTAAAGCCGGACAGGTTAGAGTGACGCACGTCTTTGTGTTCTGGATAGAGAGGAGTAGTGGCGCTGCACTGCTGTGCTCGGCATTGTATTTGTACCTGCAACTCGGCCTCCAGCACCGGCACCATGTCGGTGGAGAAGCGCTAAGTGAGCTCACACTGAGCTCAGTGTAATGTCTGCTCTGGAGAGCTCACAGTGTGACCTAGTCGTAAGTTCACGTCTTTACTGGGTAGTCCTTGAAAACTTAATTGACTCAATTCTTGGGATTAATTGGTCAAAATGACCATTGGTTGAAGGTACTCAGGGACTGATGTGTAGAGAGACTTATTAAACCTGCAGGATTTTTGTTGTTTCAAATGTGCCCAACATCTTACCAGTATGTCCTTTTAGTATGTCACAAAGATTCCCTAATTCGTTTTACAAATGTTCCCTGTATGTTATGAATGTTCCCTAAGCATGTGACGAATGTTCCCTAGTTTATGTTACAGATGTGCCCTAGCACTTCTCTCTCTCTCTCTCACTCTCAATTCAGTGCATTTGTATTTTAAAAGCAATTGGACATGCATATATATATACATACATATATATGGAAAATAAACAATACAATTAAAAATCACAATAAAATGTAATAAAGTACAGAAAAACAAAATGTAATAAAATGTGATCTTTAATACACACAAATATGTATGGCTGGTCGGAAGCGTCTTGGACTCGGGTTCCTCTTCATTACTTATAATGCTTTTGCCTTTTGCTAAAGCTTTCCATGGAGGAGAACGCGAATGAGTTTGTACCATTCTTGGGAGGCTCTGCCTTGTTGGGGCGGAGCTGTGATGCAGGTGAACAGTAGATCGGGCATAGGTGGGCATGTGGGCGGAGGACGAGGAAGGCCGGTCAAGCAAATAAGCTTGCTAAGGTACACAGCAGCAGCAAACAGCCCCCCATCCAGCCAGCCAGGCAGTCTGGCTGGCAGTGACTGAGTGGTTGACAGATGGCAAGCAATGGAATGCACGTGCTCTGTGATGTCATAGCTGTCAGCTCAGGTTTGTGATGTCATCGATGAGCTGGCTGGCTCTGTGTGTCTTGCTAGTTGTGTGTATGTGTGTGTGTGTGTGTGTGAGAGAGAGAGATAGAGTGTGTGTGTGTATGTGTGTGTGTGAGTGGGCGGGTGGCTGTGTTAGTGTCTGTCTGTCTGTCTCTCTCTGTCTCTAAATTCAATTCAATTCAATTCAAGGTTGCTTTATTGGCAGGACAAACAGATTCGTAGTGTTGCCAAAGCAGTTGATATATACATACATTGAAAAATAATAAAAGGTAGGAAAAAAGAAACAAAAAAAATGAAACAGTAACATTATAATTTATAAATTAAATCTTAATAGACATGTACATTTGCTTTATAGTTATCAGGTTACAGCTGGTGCTCATGTATGTCATGTTTTCACAGTGAGCCCCTCAGGCTGTGGCAGGCGGCTACATATTGGGCGGCCAGGGGGGCTGTGTGTCTCTCCCCCAGGAGGATAGCTTTTTTTTTTTTTTTCATTCATCAATTCAGAGAATGATTTTATAATATTTATGAATTTATTATAGAACGTGTCCCTTAATTTGGCATATTTATTGCATCGGAGGAGGAAGTGCATCTCTGTCTCGACCTCTCCTGTCTCGCAGTGACCACAGCGCCGCTCCTCTCTGGGCAGCCAGCTCTGCCTGTGTCGGCCCGTCTCTATGGCCAGGCTGTGGTCACTGAGCCTGTACTTGGTCAGGATCCATCTCTGCTTCATATCTCTGACAGTGAAGAGATATTCTGCCAGGGTATATTCTCTGTTTAGGGCCCGATAGCAATCCAGTTTACTTTGGGATTTGGTTTAATTGTTCCAATGTTCCAGATAGGAGGTTTTGGTTATCTTTATGATTTGGTTGACTCTGATTGGGGGCAGGTAAGCAGTGCTGACCTGAAGCTGGTCTCTGTTCGCAGTATTAGCGGGGGTCAGTGCCGTGAGCTTCAGGGCCAGCTGACTCAGGGGACTCTTTTCAGGGCTGAGCTCTTGGGTTTGGAGGGCCTTGTACTGGAGTGAGTCTGACTCACTTTTCTTCAGGTGCATCCAGAATTTCAGTGCTCTTTTCTTTATATTAATGAGGGTTGGGAAGCGGCCTAATTCTGCCCTGCATGCGTGGTTTGGTGTGTTCCTGTGCACCTGCAGTATGTTTTTATAGAGTTCAGCATGCAGGGTCTCTATTGGATGTTTGTCCCACCTAGTGTAGTCCTGTTGACTTCATTACCGTACAGCGCAATGGGCTGGATCACACTGTCAATTAGTTTGAGACAGAAGAAGATTGTATAACATTAATATCCCATTCACAATCTGATTGCGCACAAAGCTCTTGCTTTGTCTTTGAGTGCCTTCACTGCCAGGTTAAAGCCCCCTGACGCACTAATAGTCAGGCCCAGGTAAGTGTAGTGTGAGGTGTTCTAGGGTAGTGTTGCCAAGCGTGAAGTGGTATTTGTTTCCCTGAGGAATTTTTTTTTGGAAAATCATGATCTTTGTCTTCTTCTTGTTTACTGCCAGGGCCCAGGACTAACAGTACTGCTCTAGCAGTGCCAGGTTTTGCTGAAGCCCCTGTTCTGTGGACGACAGCAAGACTAGGTCATCTGCATAGAGCAGGAATTTGACTTCTGTGTCATTTAGGGTGAGGCCAGGGGCATCAGACTGCTCCAACACCGTTGTCAACTCATTGATGTAGATGTTGAACAGTGTTGGGCTCAGACTGCAGCCCTGCCTCACTCCCCGCCCCTGAGTGAAGAATTCTGTTCTTTTGTTGCCAATTTTTACTGCACATTTGTTTTCGGTGTACATTGATTTTATAATATCATAGACTTTACCCCCTACACCGCTTTGAAGAATTCTGTAATTAAGTCCCTCGTGCCAAATGGAATCGAATGCCATTTTGAAATCAATGAAACAGGCAAAGATTTTGCCTTTACTTTTTTGGTGGACGTGTTTGTCTATGAGGGTGTGTAGGGTGTAAATATGATCTGTAGTGCGGTGATTTGGGAGGAAGCCAATCTGACTCTTACTCAGGACACTGTGCTCGGTAAGGAAGGCCAGTATCCGGGCGTTGATGATACTGCAGAACACCTTCCCCAGGTTACTGCTAACACAGATGCCCAGGTAGTTGTTAGGGTCGAATTTGTCTCCACTCTTATAGATTGGGGTGATCAGCCCCTGCTTCCAGATGTCAGGGAAGTAACCAGTACTGAGGACCATGTTGAACAATTTAAGCACAGCCTCCTGCAGTTGTGCGCTGCTGTGTTTGAGCATTTCAGTGCTGATGCTGTCCGGGCTGCAGGCTTTTCTGGGTGGAAGTGCCTGGAGCTTTTTAGATAGTTCCTGTAGGGTGATTGGAGCGTCATTTGGGTTTTGATTATTTTTAATTGATTGTTCGAGCAATTTCAGTTTTTCCCTGGTTTCAATTTGTTTGTGTGTCAGATCATTTTGTTTGATATCTTTATAAAGGTTTTCAAAGTATTTTTTCCAAATGGTTCCGTTTCGTATTGCCAATTCTTGTTGTTTTGTTGAATTAAATTGTTCCACATTTCCCAGAACTGGTTTTGGTCAACAGATTTCTCTATGTCATTGAGTGTTTTGTTTGTGTGTTTCTGTTTTTTATTTTTAAGGGTGTGTTTGTAGTGTTTAAGGGTCTCACAGTACTGTTGGCATAGTTCTGTGTCTTGTGGTTGATGATGTTTTTGATTGGATAGGTGACTTAAATTTGTTTCTTATTGATTTACACTCATCATCAAACCATGTCTGTGTGTGTGTATGATTCTGGTTGATCTTTTTCTTTGTCTTTTTAAGATTTGCCATTGTGGCTGCAATTTGAAATACTTGATTGATATCATTTATGGCCAGATTTAGTCCTGTCACGTCAGGCTGGTACTGTGATCTGAGGAAAGTGTTGATGATGTCTGTTATTTCTGTAGAACTGATTGCTTGGTTAAATTCCTCTGTGCTGTTTGGAGCCCATCTGTATGTTTGATTAAGGTTGTACAGCTTACTGGGCTGTGTCTGTGTGTTGCTGGCCTGACTTCTTCTTTTCAGGAACACTGTGATTTGGTTGTGGTCTGACAGGGGGGTTTGCTGCCTGACAGTGAATGCACTGATGAAGGAGGGGTCCATGTCAGTGAGGGCGTAGTCGACTACATTAGTCCCAAGAGCTGAGCAATACGTGAACCTCCCTAAAGAGTCCCCTCTGATCCTGCCATTAAACCCCGTCGGGGATGTTCCTCTGGGTTGTGGTGGGGGTGAGGTACAGAGGGGCCTGACCGAACACATGGCTGTTTCCCTGTGTGCCGATGAAGTTGGGCTCGGTGCCTATCCGGGCATTGAAGTCCCCACAGAGCAGCACATTCCCCTGGGCCTGGAAATGGCCGATCTCTGTGTGGAGGGTGTTAAAAAATTCCCCATTGTAATAGGGGGATTCAGAGGTGGGGGTATACGCTGTACAAAGGTATATATGGTTCTCACACTGGGCTATTCTCTTCTTAATTTGAAGCCATGTATGCGTTGGGCCCTGTTTGACTGGGCTGATGTGGTTCGCCAGCTCCTCTTTGTACCACACTATGATCCCCCCAGAGTCCCTGCCACGCCGCACTGTGCTCAGTTTAATTGAGGGCACAATAACCTCCCTGTAGCCCAGGGGGCAGTGTGTGGGCACCTCTGCACGACACCATGTCTCCAGCAGAACTATGATATCTAATTCCTTAATGCTTTTAATGAATTCAGGGTCTGTGCTCTTTAGCCCGAAAGGCGAGGAGTTCAGGCCCTGAATGTTCCAGCAGCTGACTGTAAATGAGCTCATTTTAGCTAACATTGTACTTGGTGGAATAAAACAATACCATATCAACAATACAACTTTTTAATCTAAGGTTTTGTTTAAACTAGAATTTCAAATATAATAATTATTAGTTTTATGTAAATTATGGTTACATTGTATGTACACGGGTATTTATTTTTAATTTACAAGTGGGGTTGTCCGTCCCTACCCGAGTTCTCTGGCTCAGCTCAGCAGTCTGGAGCAGAGGAGGCTGAGCAGGTGCTTGATCTCCCCCAGCTCGGTGGGGGCTGGAGTGGCGGCCTGGGTCAGGGCTGCGGCATAGCTGAGCGGCTTCTGATGGGCGCTGTGCCTGGTGCTCGTGGGGAGGGTGGGAGGCTGGGTGATGGGGGCCTGGCCGGTGCTGCGGCATCGTGGTACGTGTGCTCCAGTGCGGGGGGGTTGTATGATTGGCTGGCCTCTGTTGGTATTGCTGTGTGGATAGGAGCTCATACATTCAGTGACTTCTCTCTCTCTCTCTCTCTCTCTCTCTCTCTCGTTCTGTAGATGCATCATAGGGAACATATGTAACAATCTCTCTTTTTGTTTTCCAAAAATGTGAATGAACGTATTTCAAGTTGGTTTTGCCTTGGTTGGAAACGTTTTAAGATTAATTAAGAAGTGTAAATTGGATTTGTCTCAATTCTCCGTTGTTTTCAATGTATGTGCCATTCAGTAGCGTTCATGTTACCGATGTGTCCTATGCAGTGGTAGGGTCAATAAAATGTCAGTAAAACTTTATTCTGATAGCTTTGATTTTATTTTTTTGTCATGAACAACAAATGCTATTTGCTTGATTTTTACAGAGTATGTCATAAATTCCATTTTTATGAAGCCTGACAAATTGTATGCTGTAATATTGAATATTTTCAAAGTTACATCATTTGTTTGCATTTCCTATCATGTAACAAATCTTCCCTATGTGATAGATGCATTATATCTTAATCACGTCAAAACAATTAAAGATATACGGATTATTATTTTCGGTAAAGTTATAACACATTGCCATTAACTATGTGTGTCAGTAAAAGTTTAAAAAATCCTGACAGTTTTTTATTGATCCTGCAAAATAAGTGTTTAGGGAACATTTGTAACTTAAAGTTAGGGTTAGGGTAATTAATATAATTGATATATAGAATTGTTAAAAAGTGAAAATGTTTACATTCCATTTTTCATGGTTTGTCTGAAAGTTTCAGTTCTATATTCGGTTTGGAAACCGTTTATATATATATATATATATATATATATATATATATATATATATATATATATATATACATTATTCTATACAATATCTTTACTATTAAAGATAAACGCATTATTATTTTCGGCATTGTTAAAGCACATTGGTATTACCTATGTGTATCATTAAAAGTTTAAAATTCCTAAAGATTTTTTATTGATCTTGTAAAATAAGTGTTTAGGGAAAATTTGTAACATAGAGTTAGAGTTAGCCACTGGGTAAGGGTTACATCTTCAACAGTAAGTTAATTCATGTTAATTATTCTCATCAATTTTAGTCAATACAGTAAAAGTGTCTGAAATAGCAAATCGGTTGAAATCCCTTAATGCATCAATAAAAATGTATACAAATAAAAGGCTGATCTTAGCATATTCGTATACTTGTATGTTCGTTTCTGGTTGTCTACATGTGATTTCGAGTTTTTTGTTTGGTTTTTACAATGTATCTGTGCTGTGTGTAGACGCGGAATGAGTTTGATTGTGATGTTAAATAGGGTTTAGAAACGCAGTCGCCTCGGTGCTGATTATTATTGCTGTGTTTCTCCACTTCTACTCCACGCTTGGGAACGCCCACATCCAGTGACGTTAGCGTTCGATTCCAAGACCGGTGGAAATGCAAGCCGGTTCACAAAAAGATCAGCTGGATCCCAGGCCGAGCAGCGGCTCTGGCTCCAGCACCGGCACCATGTCGGTGGAAAAGCGCTAAGTGAGCTCACACTGAGCTCAGTGTAATGTCTGCTCTGGAGAGCTCACAGTGTGACCTAGTCGTGAGTTCACGTCTTTACTGGGTAGTCCATGACAACTTAATTGACTCAATTCTTGGGCTTAATTGGTCAAAATTACCATTGGTTGAAGTTACTCAGGGACTGATGTGTAGAGAGACTTATTAAACCTGCAGGATTGTGGTTTTCCCAGAACAGAATTAACCAGCTCACCACAAAGGAACATGGTAGGTGCTATTGCAACATGGATTACACAAAAACATTGAAATCCAAGTTTGCAGTGGTGATGCATGGTGTTCCAGATCACTTCAGCAACTCCAGGGACTACTGTGCAGTGGTCCAGACCTCAGAAACTGTGTGCATATGAACACTGAAGTAGGCATCATAACTGTAGCCAATACTTTGTGGTTAAAATACTTAATTTAATCCCTGTATTGTACGGAATAATAATAACAACTGTAAAACATAAGAGAAGGGCCTGATAATAAATACAATACACAATAGACTAGAACCCTTAGAATATAATAATATGAACATTTTCATTATTAGTATCATTGTAGTTTGGATGATATATTAATGCAAGTTGATAACATATTTTACAGAAAATGGGTTTTAGGAATTGTGTCAAAAAACTAAAAGAATTGTCTTAGGGACCACTGCTCCTTTTTTCCAGACCAATGTATAGCCCACTTTTCATTTAAATTATGTTTAAAACAAAATTGAGGAAGCAGTGGTTAGTTCTGAATCAAACATATTGACCCCCTCACTCAATCTGTAAGTCCTGCAGCAAACATTGGAATATACATAGATATTTGCACAGACTAGTATTAATGTCTCTAATAAATAACCAAATGCCATTTTTGTTGTTTCAAATGTGCCCACCATCTTACCAGTATGTCCTTTTAGTATGTCACAAAGGTTCCCTAATTCGTTTTACAAATGTTCCCTGTATGTTACGAATGTTCCCTAAGCATGTGACGAATGTTCCATAGTTAATGTTACAGATGTGCCCTAGTACTCTCTCTCTCTCTCTCTCTCTCTCTCTGTCTCTCAATTTAGTGCATTTGGATTGTCAAAGCAATTGGACATGCAATCATACATACATACATATGGAAAATAAACAATAAAATTATAAATCACAATAAGATGTAATAAAGTACAGAAAAACAAAATGTAATAAAATGTGATCTTTAATACACACAAATATGTATGGCTGGTCAGAAGCGTCTTGGACTCGGGTTCCTCTTCATTACTTATAACGCTATTGCCTTTTGTTAAAGCTTTCCATGGAGGGGAACGTGGATGAGTTTGTACCATTCTTGGGAGGCTCTGCCTTGTTGGGGCGGAGCTGTGATCCAGGTGAACAGCAGATCGGGCATAGGTGGGCATGTGGGCGGAGGAGGAGGAAGGCCGGTCAAGCAGATAAGCTTGCTAAGGTACGCAGCAGCAGCAAACAGCCCCCCCATCCAGCCAGCCAGGCAGTCTGGCTGGCAGTGACTGAGTGGTTGACAGACGGCAAGCAACGGAATGCACGTGCTCTGTGATGTCATAGCAGTCAGCTCAGAGAGAGGTTCGTGATGACATCGCTTAGCTGGCTGGCTCTGTGTGTCTTGCTGGCTGTGTGTGTAGAACCGTCTTAGAAATAAGTGGAGAAGTCGCGGAGATAAAGCAAACAGAAGTTTAATCGAGCCACTCAGAAGCCCCACGTCAGGAATAATTCCTTCAGTGAGACTTAATGTTTACAAACATGAGTACAACTTTATAGGAAAATGACATAACATCTTATGGCCGTTCAACCAATAAGAAGATACAGGTCCGGGTCCGTTTACGATCTGTCCTCCCGTGATGAGGTGATGGATCCAAAGCAGCAATGTCCGTCTTTGATGTGCACTAGGAAGATGTGATCCCACGGTCGTCATTTAACTAGTGTCAATCGCCCATTAACAGAAACAATTCCTGCCTATCTGGAGAAACGGTTAAGTCATAAACAAATTTACAGCAGACAGCTGTAGGCTATTCCGGCACTGTGTAATCTTTCATTACTGATAGGAGTTTCTAACAAACCGACCTTGTTGACCCTTTACTTGTCCTGCTGAATCTAATCTGCTCAGTCTGTAAACAAAACTACTTCTAATGCTAGTATTAATATAAAACATTATATAATTATCACAAAACACTTTCTTCAACTTCCTATACAGAGTCTTCAAAAGCTATCAGACTTCAGCAGCTGGTGTTTGAACACACATACAGTTATACAGCATTTTCTGCAGCTTCGCAAGGCCTAATTTTAAACATTGTTGGTAAATTAGATAATTAGTGAGGACCCCCTATTTCCATTTCTTCCTCCATAATTGCTAAAATAAAGTTTTACTGACATTTTATTGACCCTACCACTGCATAGGACACATCTGTAACATGAACGCTACTGAATGGCACGTACATTGAAAACTACGGAGAATTGAGACAAATCCAATTTACACTTCATAAATAATCTTAAAACGTTTCCAACCAAGGCAAAACCCACGTGAAATACGTTCATTCACATTTTTGGTAAACAAGAAGAGAGATTGTTACATATGTTCCCTATGATGCATCTACAGAGCGAGAGACAGAGAGAGACAGAAAGACAGACAGACAGACAGACACTAACACAGCCACCCACCCACCCACTCACACACACACACACTCTATCTCTCTCTCTCTCACACACACACACAGCCAGCAAGACACACAGAGCCAGCCAGCTCAGCGATGACATCACGAACCTCTCTCTGAGCTGACTGCTATGACATCACAGAGCATGTGCATTCCGTTGCTTGCCATCTGTCAACCACTCAGTCACTGCCAGCCAGACTGCCTGGCTGGCTGGATGGGGGGCTGTTTGCTGCTGCTGCGTACCTTAGCAAGCTTATCTGCTTGACCGGCCTTCCTCTTCCTCCGCCCACATGCCCACCTATGCCCGATCTGCTGTTCACCTGGATCACAGCAAAACCCCAACAAGGCAGAGCCTCCCAAGAATGGTACAAACTCATCCACGTTACCCTCCATGGAAAGCTTAAACAAAAGGCAAAAGCGTTATAAGTAATGAAGAGGAACCCTATTGTGTATTGTATTTATTCTCAGGCCCTTCTCTTATGTTGTACAGTTGTTATTATTATTCTGTACAATACAGGGATTAAATTAAGTATTTTAACCACAAAGTATTGGCTACAGTTATGATGCCTACTTCAGTGTTCATATTCATACAGTTTCTGAGGTCTGGACCACTACACAGAAGTCCCTGGAGTTGTAGTCCAGAGCACTGCAAAATTCGTGCTGAAGTGATCTGGATCACCACGCAATGGCCCAAGGACCACTGCAAACTTGGATTTCAATGTTTCTGTGTAATCCATGTTGCAACAGCAACTACCATGTTCCTTTGTGGTGAGCTGGTTAATTCTGATCTGGGAAAACCACAATCCTGCAGGTTTAATAAGTCTCTCTACACATCAGTCCCTGAGTACCTTCTACCAATGGTCATTTTGACCAATTAAGCCCAAGAATTGAGTGAATTAAGTTGTCAAGGACTACCCAGTAAAGACGTGAACTCACGACTAGGTCACACTGTGAGCTCTCCAGAGCAGACATTAGACTGAGCTCAGTGTTAGCTCACTTAGCGCTTTTCCACCGACATGGTGCCGGTGCTGGAGGCCGAGTTGCAGTTACAAATACAATGCCGAGAACACCAGTGCAGCGCCACCTCCTCTCTATCCAGAACACAAAGACGTGCGTCACTCTAACCTGTCCGGCTTTACAACATGCAACTGAAATAATATGTTCTTAGGGGAACAACATAACACATAGCGATTTCTCCCTGCTATAAAGTAAAATAATGTATACAGTGTTTCTAATTTCTTTTACGATACCTTTTCATAGATATTTATATTTTTCAATAATAAACTAATGTCACAGTCTTCCCCCACTTTATTTGAAACGTCCTCGTTTCTTAATTACATAAATCATACAGTATTTCTAATGTTACATTTTTATATATATATATATATATATATATATATATATATACACACTTTGATTATCCAAATGATAAACTGATGTTCCAGTAATTAAATCACAATAGATTTTATTTTTTTTAAGAATGACAAATTAGAAGCCATTACTGAATTGAACTGTAATGTAACATGAAAACAGGTATGTACTACGAAATAACTAAATCTTTAAACTTGTCAGGTTTCATAACTTAACGACCACTAGGTACATCCAGCAGGTAATGCCACAGGAGTCTGCGGTCGCTGAGGTAAGAGAACAGACACAGTCTCTGGGTGCACTGTGACTTGGGCATCCCGAAGGCTGGGAGAATGGGTGACACCTGGGCATGGCTCAAGTGCTAGAGCAGGCTGTGGAACAACACCTGGAACAGGTAGCATATCCCTCTGGACAGGAGCTGTGGAAAAAAGAAAAGAGAGAGATGGCATCGAGTGATGACTGGAGCTCGCTGGAACTGGAAGTGGGTAAGGGACGTCTCCAGACAAAGCCGTCAGTGTTGATGGCGGACTGACAGGTGCATCATCAGGATCTCTAAACAGCTGTGGAGGCGCTTCTGGATGAGCAGGTAAGTCAGACCAAGGACCTTTGTATGCCTTCAGCCGATTGTAATGTACAATCCATGATCTGGATGATTTCTGGAATGGACGATTCACCACAATAGGTTGTAAAGGAGCTCTAGCTTTTGGTGTTGGAGCACTGCGAGTCTGACATGTTAAACACTCTGTACAGAACTTGTAAATGTCACGTGACATGTAAGGCCAATAGCAAATTTTTCTGGCTCTCTGCAAAGTTCGTTCAGTCCCTAAATGTCCACTGAAGACATTTCCATGCAGGTAAGTGAGGGCTGTCTGAATGAGGGATTCAGGAAGAACCAATTGGTAAGTATAGGCTTTCTGCAGAAAGGTTTTAATTTTTTGACAGAGGATCCCATTTTCCAAAGTCAGGTGAGGAAACTCATACCAGAGCTTTTTCAGAGCTGACGGGGAGTTTTTGATTCGTCATGCAGTAGGTCTTCGGTTATCCATTTCTTTCCATTCCATCGCAGTTCTCAGAATGACATCCGCTTGTTGTTTCTGCTTCAGTTCATCAATGTCTATTGCTAAATCTTCACATGTTTGTCTTACAGGAACAGCTTGTTCAGGCTGTAGTTCAGAAGATAAACTGTTTTGCATCTTTTTGGGCAAAGTTTTTAACGAATCGTCTGTAATAGGAACAGAGACCCACAAAAGCTCTCACCTCAGTAGGTGTTCTTGGTGTTGGCCAATCTTTCAATTTGTCAAGCTTCCTGGAATCTGGTCTGAGACCACCCTTGGTGATTACATGTCCCAGGAAAGAGACTTCATCCCGTGCAAGCTGACATTTACTGGCCTTCAGCTTTAGTCCTGCCTTTCAAAAGCGAAGAAAGACATCTTCCAAACTCTGCAGATGTTCAGGAAAGGTTTTGCTAAAAACCAAAACATCATCCAAACAGATGAGGCAGATCTTCCAGTGTAGACCACGAAGCACAAGCTCCATTAGACGTTGGAAGGTAGGTGGTGCATTGGTCAGTCCCATTGGCATGACCTTAAAATGGTATAAGCCGCTGCCGGAGGTAAATGCGGTCTTCTCCCGGTCTTCTGATGCCAGCTGAAATTGCCAATAACCACTTGGCAGGTCCATGGTACTAAACCAGCATGCCCCTGCCAGGCTGTCCAAAGCTTCAGAAATCCGTGGTAAGGGATGCGAGTCCCGTATGGTGACAGGGATTAATTTCTTGATGCAATGCAAAATCTGTAGCTGCCGTCCTTTTTCTTGACTAAAACAACAGGTGAAGCCCAAGGGCTGCAGCTCTCCTCAATGAGGTCATGGGCCAGCAACTGCTGAACTTGTTTTTCTATTTCCTGCTTCAAAGCTGGAGAAGTCCTGTAAGCATGTTGGCGGATCGGTAGGGCATCTCCAGTTCGAATGTGTTGCTTTACAGCATCTGTGCAGCCATAGTCATGTTCATGTGAACTAAACACATCACAATACTTCAAAAGTAAGTTCTCCAGCTGGTCCATTTGTGGATCACTCAATTTAGACTGACTGAAGTCCACTGTGGGTAACTTTGTGCCTTCTGTCTGCCTGATATTGTGCACAGTGGCCTCAATAACATGGAACTCTTCACCTCCCTGATTTATCAGAGAGTAAAAATTTCCCAGTGGTGTGTTACTTGGCACATGGCAGTCGTCACTGGTAGGATTCATGACACCAATGGTTGTTAATCCTATCTTCACTGGAGACATTGTTCTGGCCACAAACAGACCTGGGTAGTTGCATGCTTCAGGTTCCAGTATTCCTAAGTAATTTGGAGTTGAGATTTGATTTTCTGTAAATGGCTGCAACTTTGCCATGATATTCATCTCAGTCATTGCAGGAATGTAGATTGGCGCAAATGTCACAGCATTGCAACAAAGAGGTGTGATTTGCTTAGAAAACAACAGTGGGACTTTCCAGTTCTACAACTGTAATTGTCCTTGTACATCAATCACTGCATGGTGTTTCTGCAGAAAATCCCATCCGAGTATGACAGCTTGATTGGAATTTCTTATCACTTGAACATCATGATGAAAAACCTCCTCTCCAAGTCTAATACTAATGGTTAGTGTTCCAAGAGTATCAAGGCACTCACCAGCCACTGACCTTGCCAACACGTATGACTTTCTGATGGACTTTGTCTTCAGTGCTGGAATTGACACTCTTAATTTTTCACTGATCAAAGAAATTTGTGAACCAGTATCAATGAAGGCTTGAACAGCAGTGTCTTCAATAACAGCAAAACAATATTGGAGAGGTTGGAGAGTCTTTTAAAGCTGAAGCTTCAGACTCTGGACCCCTGTCATTCAATGTAGCAGCTACTTGGCCCGCAGCAACTGCTACCACTCGTTTCCCTGATAGGTGGGATCCTCAGAATCAAAGTAAAGATGACATTTGCTGTATCTGCAATCAGGCCTTCTCTCATGGTGATGTGGACTGGGTGTTCTCCTGGTGTACCTGTCCCTTGAGTGTGAGTAGGATGCAGATGGACTACGAGAATATCTTGAACTTCAGTGCTGATCAGGGTGAGATGAGTGATAGCGATTGCTAGCACTGTTAGTTCTTGAATAGTAACGGTTGCTTGGTGATGGAGGCCACCTTTCATATTTTTGCCTATGTAGGGAATGATGTCCGGGTCTTGGTCCAGGAGACATGTTTCTATAAAGGCGAAGAAACATCTCTTTGTGATCTAGAGGAAGAATTATACCCATCACGGGATGCTTTTCTTGATGCACGATATTTCTCTTGTTTCATCCATTCTGGAGAGGGCTGACGGTCCTTTTTCCCCTCTTTGTACTGGCTGTGCCCATGTTTGAGATTTTCTTGCTGTTGCTTCAACTGGCTCACCTCTACTCTGAGTGCTTTAACATCTGCAGTTAAATCTGCAATAGCTTGTAGTAATTTGGGGGATTCCTCTGACGTAGATGAAATGGACTTGCTTGACACCATAGCTGTTAGGATATTTCCAGATTTACATATAGATGGTTGTTCCAGAACCTTCTCATTTATTGTGCTTTAGAAATGTGAAGAGGCAGTTCTTAATACTTCCTGACCCGCTCCCACTTGCAAGCCATTTTTAGGGCTTCCTCCAATCTACTTGCACCATGCTCATAACACTTTGCCTGCAGCACTGGGTCTAAACCAGCAACAAAACGTCTAAAACGCTCCATTTCAATAGCTGGCTGTCCGTAATTGGGAAACGCCTCTTGCACAAGTCTGCTTACTTCGGCTGCATAAACTTCTAATGCTTCTTTAGGCTGACGGGGTCTTGCATTAACAAAAGTTTGAAAATGCAGTAGGTATTCTTTTCTTCCAAAGACTTATTTTAATGTCTCTACTGTTTTAGCATAGTCTTTTTGCATTTCAGAGGGTAAAGAAACCCAGTATGACAGTGCATCAGCACTTAAACGTGTTGGTACAATTGTTGCAAGATCCTGGTGCTGTTTGTGCAGCTTTTACAGCCAATTCCAGACGCGTGTTCCACAGAGAGAAACTTTCTTTATCCTTCCCATCTCCGTGAAAGCAAGGAGGCAGCTCAACACGATCATGTGTTACTCTGTCGTATTCGTGCGTCTTTCTGCATTAATCGCTTCATTTCCATTTGCTGCGTCAACATTAATTAATCTGTCTCGGATTTTCCATATATATATTTTTATACTTGTGTAACTTAGCTATTTGCGGTTAAATGACTTGACATAGCGGTTTATTACTTTCGTAAGTTTTTTTTATTATTATTTTCCGATTTTAACAGTACAGTTCACTCAACACCGACATGGTTTTGTCTCAGTCACCCGCAAGCACAGCTCACTGCATCCGGCCTCGGTAGAGAAAAAACAAAAGCAAACAATATCCCTCGCTGCCGCCAGTCTGTAAACCGTGAAACGAGTCTCTTTGGAGGTAGACATGTTGTTTGGGGTTCAGTTTACATCAGGACTCCTTGACACAATTTATTGTTCCTGGCACTTTTGTTTATGTCTCTTATGAACCGAGTTGCAGTTACAAATACAATGCCGAGCACAGCAGTGCAGCGCCACTACTCCTCTCTATCCAGAACACAAAGACGTGCGTCACTCTAACCTGTCCGGCTTTACAACATGCAACTCAAATAATATGTTCTTGGGGGAACAACATAACACATAGCGATTCCTCCTGCTATAAAGTAAAATAATGTATAGGGTGTTTCTAAATTCTTTTACGATACCTTTTCATATATATTTATATTTTTCAATAATAAACTAATGTCACAGTAATAAAAATGAGCTTTAACAATGCCGAAAATAATAATGCGTTTATCTTTAATAGTGAAGATATTGTATAGATGTATATCTTTCATATACACAAATAGGAATGCAACCTTCAGACAATCCATGAAAATGTAATGTAAACATTTACACTTCTTAAAAATTCTATATATCAATTATATTCATAACCCTAACCCTATCACTAACCCTAACTTTAAGTTACAATTGTTCCCTAAACACTTATTTTGCAGGATCAATAAAGAACTGTCAGGATTTTTTAAACTTTTACTGACACACATAGTTAATAGCAATGTGATATAACTTTACGGAAAATAATAATCTGTATATATTTAATTGTTTTGACAATGTTAAGATATAATGCATCTTTCACATAGGGAACATTTGTAACATGATAGGAAAAACAAACAAATGATGTAACTTTGAAAATATTCAATATTACAGCATACAGTATAATCAACACAGAACTGTGTCTATACTGAAAAGCTGTTGACATTTGAAAAGTGACAGAGGTTTGAATTTGAAAGTATCAATTCATAAAAGATACAATGAGCAGGAGCAGGAGCTGTGCGATCCATTACCCAGAGCACCTGAAGAACGCTCAGGCCAGGAAGAGTCTCAGACAACACATACTGAAGGACAACCCAGAGACTCTCAGAGCCGACTTCTCTCAGACTGGAGACCAGCAAGTCACCAGCAACCTGGTCTTCTACACCGAGCACACCGACGCCTGGCACGCTGCCATCTGTCAACTGTACAGGCACATTAAAAAGAGAGGCATCAGTAAAGGAAGGCAGGTGTCAATCAGTGAGGAGGACGACCCAGACACCTCCATGCTGACAATCAATCTGTACCACACTGGAACAGTCTTAATACAGGGCAGCGAGGGCAGCCTGGGCACCTTTGAAAATCAGTTCCACTCACTGAAAACGCTGGCTGACAGAGAGAAAAAGGAGAGACGTGTCCAAAAGAGCACAGACGCAGCCACACAGGAGGAGAGTCCAGCCCCACACTGCCCTGCCAACGGAGGGGAGAGCGCCGCGCCAGAGAACAGCGAGGAATCCACACGCATCCCAGCACAGGACACCCCTCAGACACCGACACAGTGTCCCAGCTGAGGGAGAGCATGTCCCTGCTGGAGGTGGAGCTGATGGAGCTAAAAGAGCTGGTGCTGGCCATGCTCACAACCTCCAACACCACAGAGCAGCTAACAGACCAGCTCAACAGAGTCCAACACGAGCACAAGGTCATAGTGAGGGAGCTGAGGGAGGAGGTGAGGGAGCTGCAGCTGGACAGGGAGGCCATGAGGAGGGAGCTGACGGCCCTGAGAGAGGAACTGCAACGCAGAGACAAGACAGTGCAGAGCCTGAAGGAGCAGCTATACAAATTCACTGCCCACAACAACTAGCCCTCAAGAAACCCAGCAGTGCACAATGTGCAGAGCCCTCCCACCCCAATGACATCCAGACATACTGACTCTCACACAACACACCACTCACACACTGCACCCAACACACACACACAACTCGGCCCGAACACACAGAATGCACCCAGCACACACACACACCCTGAGCACAACACACACAGTGCACCCAACACACACACACACCCTGACTCAGACACACACACTGCACCCAGCACTCACACACACCCTGAGCCCGAAACCACTCACATAACCTGCGCACCCCACACACAGGCCGAATCAAACACAGATGAGCCCCCCTCACGCAGAAAGACTACCATGATGAAGAACACTGAAGTAGCCCTGCTGATAGACTCAAATGGCAAACTCATAAATGAGAGGCGGCTCTTCCCTGATGGCAAGATCTCCAAGGTCTGGTGTCCGACCACAGAGAGGGCCATTCAGCAGCTGTCCGAGGAGAGCCTCGGCTCCCCCAGCCATATTATTATACACACAGGCACAAACGACCTGAGGACCCAGCAGGACAAGGTGGCCAGCTCCATCTCCACCCTGCTGCCCAGGAAGGACTTCCACCCCAACACCATCCACATGATCAACGCTGAGATCTCTCGGGGATGTGCTCTGATGCCAAATGTGCACCTGGCACACCACCCCACTCTTGGGGCCCACAGCTTGTTTGACCACGTCCATCTCCACAAACAAGCAGTGAGCGTCTTCGCAAAGACACTCAAAGACATCGCCCTGGGCCGAAACCCAGACAGCCCCCCACATGGCCACAGAAGGTTCTCCAGCACCCACACCACCCAGAACAACCCCGAGCCAATCAGGAGAGCGGCCCCTGGGAGCCCCCGCCCTCCACCTGCACACCACCTTCCCCAGCCTGGACACCGCAGACCCCAGCCTGGATACGCCTGACCACAGGACAGCAGACCCAGAATGGAGCCCATCCAGAACATGCACAGAACAGCCCAGCAGCACAGCCAGCGCAACTACGCAGCAGCGGTCAGCAGAGTAGCCGACACCGACACCGGGGAGCTGCAGGAGATCCGACACCTGCTCAACCTCATCTGCACCCGACTGATAAGATTAGTAACTGTGCATAACAAAGAAACCACTGCAGGAGGTGACTAGCTATTACCACATCCGAAAATCACCCCTGTATAAATGTAGTTATATACTGATATATATGGACATATTTTCTAAAAATTATGTAGATATATGGATGCTTACATATATGTGTATATATGTAGATATATGTGTGTATGCGTATGTATATAGGAGTGTAAGTCAGGAGTTTTTTTTTTTGTTTATTTTCTAATTTATTAGTTTCCTATTTTTTCATATCACCAGTATTAATATTTATTTATTTGTTTACTTTCCACCTCACACATTTCCAGATATATCTCATTCCAATATAAATTGCTTAATTAGAGTAGAAAGAAATGCGATCCCTATCTATCACCATGTGGAACATCCAGGGCCTGGGCTCCTCAGTGTTCGGGCTGAAGAGCACAGACCCGGAGTTCAGACAGAGAGTGAGAGACAAGGATGTCATCATCCTGCAAGAGACATGGTGTCGGGCAGATGTGTCCAGTCACTGTCCCTCAGGCTACAGAGAGGTCATAGTGCCCTCCCTGAAGAAGCCCTCCGTCAGACATGGCAGGGACTCCGAGGGCATAATAATCTGGTACAAAGCAGAGCTCAGTGACTCCATACAGCCCATCATAACAGCAGAGTCACACATATGGCTTAAAATAAGCAAAGAAATAATTTCTACACAAACCGATGTGTTCCTGTGTGCCATGTATGATCCCCCCTCAGAATCCCCATATCACAATGAGGAGATCTTCCCCAACCTCCAGACTGAGGTCTGCCACTTCCAGGTCCAGGGAAGTGTGCTGATCTGTGGGAACCTGACCGCCCGGACAGGCAACCTGCCTGACTTCACCAGCACACAGGGAGACAGCCACATATTCGGCCACACCCCCTTAAACACCCCCATCAGCTCCCTCAGACACAGCCACGACAGGGGAGTGAATAAAAACGGGCAAAAATTACTGCAGCTCTGTCAGGGACTGGGCCTGTATATCGTGAATGGCAGGATCCGGGGAGACTCTCTGGGAAGATACACCTACAGCTCAGCTCTTGGCAGCAGCACGGGAGACTATGCCATCACAGACCTAGACCCCTTCTCTCTCAGTGCATTCACCTCTATTTGACCACAGCCAAATCACTGTGTTCCTGAAGAGGACAGAGCACAGCAGCAGCGCTCACACACAGCCCAGCAAGCTGTACAGCCTCGGACACTCCTACAGATGGGCTCCAGACAGCACACAAGAGTACCAGAAAGCAATTGGCAATCAAGACATCCAATCATTAATACACACCTTTCTGATCACCCCAAATCAACATAGTAAAGAAGGAATACATCTGGCTATAAAATACTTAAAACATATATTTGAAAAAGCAGCTTTACAGTCAAAATTGAAAATTAAAAAGAACATCCCAACAAAATACAAAGAGGAGAATTGGTTTGACAAGGAGTGCAATACAATAAGGAAGGAACTGAGGAACGAAGGAACACTTAGATCAAAAAGAACAACACACCCGAAAGCAACTGACAATAATCGAAGAGTCCATTAACACAAATAGATTCTGGGAAAACTGGAAAAAATGTAATAAATTAAAACCATTCAAAATTGAGATATTTGGAAAAACCACTTTGAAAAACTTTATGAAAACATTCACCACACTGAGAAATCAGCTCAGCATGACATCAGTGTGAGACTAAAAAGAATGGAATTGGCATTTAAAGACACCCAGAATCCCCTGGACCCTGAGAGTTTTTTATTGATCCTGCAAAATAAGTGTTTAGGGAACATTTGTAACTTAAAGTTAGGGTTAGTGTTAGGGTTAGGGTTATGAATATAATTGATATATAGAATTGTTAAGAAGTGTAAATGTTTACATTACATTTTCATGGATTGTATGCAAGTTTCAGTTCTATATTCGGTTTGGAAACCGTTTTTTTTTCTATTTGTGTATATGAAAGTTATACATCTATACAATATCTTCACTATTAAAGATAAACGCATTATTATTTTTGGCATTGTTAAAGCACATTGGTATTACCTATGTGTATCTTTAAAAGCTTAAAATTCCTAAAGGTTCTTTATTGATCTTGCAAAATAAGCTTTTAGGGAACATTTGTAACATAGAGTTAGGGTTAGCCACTGGGTAAGGGTTACATCTTAAACAAGGGTTACACAAGTGCCGGAATGAGGTCAAGGACTCTGCTGTTTTGACTTCAGTGGTGGAATGACCTGCCCACCAAAGTCAAAACCGCAGAGTCCTTGACCTCATTCCGGCGCTTACTCAAGACGCATCTCTTCCGACCGCACTTGTAATATTAGTCCTCTATCCCTGCTAGATAACACTTCAGCTTATTATGCTCCTCTCGTTCTTGAATGTTTTCCTCCTTGCTCCCTTTCCTGTAGCCCTAGTCTGTAACCCTACATCTTGACAGCACTTAGCTTTCACCGTCCAGGATGTAGGAAGTCTTTTACTGTACTTGTGTAAATTGTAATTGGAATTTTTAAAATGTATTTTGAATTGCGATATTTTTTTGCTAAGTTGAATTTGTAATGATTGATGCCTTGTACTTCTCTGTATTTTTGCACTTATGTTGTAAGTCGCCCTGGATAAGGGCGTCTGCCAAGAAATAAAAATAATCAAATAATAATCTTCAACAGTAAGTTTATTCATGTTAATTTTTCTCTTCAATGTTAAAGAACAGAATTAACCAGCTCACCACAAAGGAACATGGTAGGTGCTATTGCAACATGGATTACACAAATACATTGAAATCCAAGTTTGCAGTGGTCCTTGGGCCATTGCGTGGTGATCCAGATCACTTCAGCACGAATTTTGAAGTGGTCTGGACTACAACTCCAGGGACTACTGTGCAGTGGTCCAGACCTCAGAAACTGTATGCATATGAACACTGAAGTAGGCATCATAACTGTAGCCAATACTTTGTGGTTAAAATACTTAATTTAATCCCTGTATTGTACGGAATAATAATAATAACTCTAAAACATAAGAGAAGGGCCTGAGAATAAATACAATACACAATAGACTAGAACCCTTTGAATATAATAATATGAACATCTTCATGATTAGTATAATTGTAGTTTGGATGATATATTAATGCATGTTGATAACATATTTTACAGAAAATGGGATTTAGGAATTGTGTCAAAGAACTAAAAGAATTGTCTTAGGGACCACTGCTCCCTTTTTCCAGACCAATGTGTAGCCCACTTTTCTTTTAAATTATGTTTAAAACAAAATTGAGGAAGCAGTGGTTACTTCTGAATCAAACATATTGACCCCCTCATTCAATCTGTAAATCCTGCAGCAAACATTGGAATATGCATAGATATTTGCACAGACTAGTATAAATGTCCCTAATAAATAACCAAGTACCATTTTTGTTGTTTCAAATGTGCCCAACATCTTACCAGTATATGTGCTTTTAGTATGTCACCAACATTCCTTAATTCGTTTTACAAATGTTCCCTGTTTGTTATGAATGTTCCCTAAGCATGTGACGAATGTTCCATAGTTTATATTACAGATGTGCCCTAGCACTTCTCTCTCTCTCTCTCTCTCTCTCCCTCTCTCTCTCTCTCTCTCTCTCAATTCAGTGCATTTGTATTGTCAAAGCAATTGGACATGCAAACATACATACATACATACATGCATACATAGAAACATACATACATACATATGGAAAATAAACAACATCATTATAAATCACAATAAGATGTAATAAAGTACAGAAAAACAAAATGTAATAAAATGTGATCTTTAATACACAGAAATATGTATGGCTGGTCGGAAGCGTCTTGGACTCGGGTTCCTCTTCATTACTTATAACGCTATTGCCTTTTGTTTAAGCTTTCCATGGAGGGGAACGTGGATGAGTTTGTACCATTCTTGGGAGGCTCTGCCTTGTTGGGGCGGAGCTGTGATCCAGGTGAACAGAACATCGGGCATAGGTGGGCATGTGGGCGGAGGAGGAGGAAGGCCGGTCAAGCAAATAAGCTTGCTAAGGTACGCAGCAGCAGCAAACAGCCCCCCCATCCAGCCAGCCAGGCAGTCTGGCTGGCAGTGACTGAGTGGTTGACAGACGGCAAGCAACGGAATGCACGTGCTCTGTGATGTCATAGCAGTCAGCTCAGAGAGAGGTTCGTGATGTCATCGCTGAGCTGGCTGGCTCTGTGTGTCTTGCTGGCTGTGTGTATGTGTGTGAGTGTGAGAGAGAGAGATTTTTTGATTTTTAACAACTTTATTTTACTAAAAAAAACAATTAAAACAAACTAGAAACACATAAAAGACATGAAAAAAACTCCCGACATAAAAACACAACCTATTCTAAAAACGCTCAATAAAAACCACTACACACGTGCTACCTATAAAATATTCAAGTGAATTAAACCAGTTGGTTTAAATGTCCAAAGTCAATGGCACAGAGGGCAGCCCCGACCCCCCACATCTGCAGAAAAGTGTCCAGGTCTCCCGTCAGGTTGTAGAAATTGTAATCCAGTCGCACTCTGGAGCTTACGAGAGACCAGAAGAGGGAGAGTGCACACTGTTGCTGCACCCGCTAAGTCTGACTTCTCCTACTGCTCAGGATAGACAGCTTAGCCTGCCCCACTAGAAAGTTTGCTAACTGACAAACATGTCTGTGGCGCTGCATGTACTGGACTCCCAAAATAAACACAGAGCGTGAGAAAAGGAGGCCCAGCTGCTTGAACAGGCTCTCCAGTGCAGTGAACAGCAGCTCTAATCTAGGGCAGTGACAGAAACAGTGAAAAAGTGTCTCTCTCTCCCCGCAGTAGGGGCAGGTGTCGCTCACTCTGGGGTCCAGTGTATGTGCAAAAGAGTTTGTTGCGATGACGCCATGCAGAAGCCATGCAGAAGCGGGGGCTTGTTCAGGCTCCTCCAGGCCGGGCAGGCATCTTCCCCCAGAGCCAGGTGCTCCCTCCAGGGGGTGTCAGGGAGGGGCTGCAGCTGCTGATGGTGCAGCTCCCTCACACTGAGCTGATTGAGCTCCTGACGCTGAGTTGTGAAAACAGACACACTACAGAGACTGTGAGGCGACAGAAGGCGGCCTGATGAGCTAGGGCGGACTGAGAGACACAGACAAACAAGGGGAAAGATGGTGTCAGGGTCCTTGGGCCAGCAGTGCTGCGTGAGAGCCTGGAAAAGCCGTTCCACAGCGCCTATGGGAAGGGCGTTCTGTACTGCCCTGAGAAATCTGGTTACGACTCTCAGTGACCTCATACCCAGCCTGGCAGCCAGGCTGTCGGCACCAACCCACTGTCCCCTGTTAAAATCCAACAAATCCCTCAGCCGGATCACGTCGACCTTAAGCAGGACTGACTTGAGGCTACTGGAGAGCAGGAGTGGACAGCTAAAACCGGGGTTATACAGCAGTGGCTCCTCTAACAGCCAATACAGACTGCTGCCCCCCAGCTCCCTACCCAGGGAGAAGCGCTGCCACACCTCTAAAACAGTACAATAAAAAACAGGCAGGGACGGAAGTATATTGGGACGTGTCTTATGTAAAAACATGTGTCTGTCATAACAAGTGTCCAGGGCGGGAGACACTGGGGATCTGGAGGGTACAGGAGCCTCTGAGTTGCCTGCAGCCGAAAGGCACTCAGCCTGCTTAACAGATCTACCAACCCCTGTCCCCCCTCCTGGAGCGGCAGGTACAGCACTGCTTTGCGCACCCAGTGCAGCCCGTCCCAGAAGAAATCCAGGAGCAGGGTCTGTATCTGGGACACCAGGGCCTGTGGGGGGTCCAGACATGCATAAGTGTGCCAGAGCATGGAGGCCAACAAGATATTAATAACAATTGCTCTCCCCCTAAAGGAGAGCTGGGGCAGCAGCCAGTGCCATGCCCTCAACCGGCCCTGTACCCTCTCCAGCAGGCCAGCCCAGTTCTCCTGCGTCTCCCCCAAAGTCACACCCAGCACCCGAGGGCCTGAGAGAGACCACTGCAGCCCCGCAGGGAGGGCAGGGGGTGCAGAAACCTCCCACACCCGAACCTGATGAGCGCTGCTCTTGCCCCAGTTGACCCTGGCTGAGGAGGCCCTGCTGAACTCCTCCAGACACTCCCACAATGACCTGGACGTCTCACTGGCCAGACTGTGTGTCTCAGCAGCATAGGTCGACACCCTTGGGTGACAAAGGATGTCCAAAACTCTGAGAAAAACTCCACAGTGAGCCCATCCAGCCCCGGTGCCCAGCCCTTATTGAGCTCTTGCATTGCGCAGGTCAGCTCTGTCAGATTTAGAAGGGCCTCCAGCCCCTTGATCCCATCCTATGGGAACTTAGGCAGACCCTACAGAAACTGCTGCTGCTGCTCCAGGCTGCCCGGCTCTGCGGAGTACAGCTCCCTATAGAACTGGGCGGCATGACTACACATCTCTTGCCCATCCTGCAGCACGCGGCCCTCAGCCGTCCTCAGGCAGAGCATAACCCTGCTCTGCTGCCGCCTGCATTCCAACCCAAAGAAGAACTTGATGGGCGCATCCATCTGTGTCAGGCTCTGGAACTGCGAGCGCACCATTGCTCCTCGAGCCCGCGTCCTTAGCAGCTCTGACAATGCCTGCTGCATAGCTTTGAGGTCCTCTAATGCCCCTGAATCTCCAGAGTCCAAGGCTCGGTGGAGCACCTAAATCTCTCCTTCTAACTCCTTCTTAGATTCATTCAAGCTGTCAGTCCTATGCTCAGTGTACTTCTGGCAGAAGAGCCTGGTCTGAACCTTGCCAATGTCCCACCACTGTCTCAGGGAGGCAAACCTAGGGCGCTCTGATCTCTGCCAAAAGAAAAGAAAAGAATTACAAAAAATCCTGTCCTGCAGCAAGCTATT
The DNA here is from genome assembly GCF_036373705.1 of Amia ocellicauda. Classification (NCBI taxonomy): domain Eukaryota; kingdom Metazoa; phylum Chordata; class Actinopteri; order Amiiformes; family Amiidae; genus Amia; species Amia ocellicauda. The sequence goes on along the minus strand of NC_089855.1, from coordinate 42,118,974 downwards.
ATTGAAAAGCCAGTAGGCACTGCGCAGCCGGACAGGAGGCAGGGTGACACTCACAGTGATGAGACAGTGGTCAGTGGTCAGGTGGGGGTGATATGGAAGCCACCGAACAGATTGACATGATGTCTAAAGGTATAAAATCTATCCAGCCTGGCTTGCGACATAATGCTAGAACCCGGCCTCACCCAGGTGTACTGTTTCACCTTTGGGTTGGCATTCCTCCTGACATCGACCAGATTGTGCAACTGTGTATTACCTTCCAGCTGTTTTGCCGACTGTGGACTGGGCTCCAAATGATTCCTATCTAATCTATAGTCCACAGTACAGTTCCAATCACCCCCCCAAAACCAGGATCTCCTCAGCCCCACAGTCTGCTAGCGCTTTGCTGAGCACCGAATACACTGACAGTCTGTCTCTCACAGCATTGGGGGCATAGATATTAATAAACACTGTAGCATTATGTTGGGTGTATTTTTATAAGAGCATTTTAGCTCCGAGCTGAAGCACTGACCTCTCCCCCCAAAGTTATCAGATTTTCATAACTCATCAGCTTGGAACTGGTTTACATCAAAGTGACAGTTTTGGGGAGGATGGCACCACAAATAGGCCAAATAGTTTGGAATCCTGCTGTGGGATGTCTGGAGAAGTGGGCCTGTAGGTAATATAACTCTTTGAACTGGAAATCCAATCTCACAAACTCAAGAACCAATCACCTATTGATCTGACAGGCGTATACAGAACAGCACACGGTCTCTCTCTCTCTCTCTCTCTCTCTCTCTCTCTCTCTCTCTCACCTGAACCAGAAACTCGCTGCCACAGCTCAACCTGAACCAGAACCAGAAACCAACTAAGTCTTTGCCGGCAACAGAAGAGTTAAATTGGGAGAAGGAGATTGAGCCGTACGAGGAATTCTTTTAAAGGACTTTATCAAATAAAGAATTTTACAGACTGCGCTGCCCGCCTGTGCCCACCTGATCAGTGGAGTTTTTACAGCTGGACACGTCGACTGTATACGAAAGTGTCAGTCATTTAAATAGCTACTGAGTCTTAAGAAACTCGATCCTTGGAACGAACAGGGCCCTGCTTTCCTCAAAGACTTTGTCTTCAAGTAACTATTTTGGAAACCCTGCATACAAAGAAGATTTTGTGCACAACCTTGGAGCCTTCAAACCACTGGAAAATCGGTTTGGAAAAGACTCTACATTCGAGAAACCCCAACTTCCAGGTGCATCAATTGAGTGAAAGTTCTTGGACAAAGCCGAACCGGACTGCCTTTGTTCCAAACCACACGGACCTCGTGCCGTGTGCTGTTATCTGAGCCCGAAGCCAGAGAGGCCTCTCTGCGACGAAGTTCAGATAAGTTTAACAGTTTGGAGTTCATGATTCATGACATTTGAGAAATAAATTAGAAATGTTAATCTGTGATTCATAACTCTAGAATGTGTAATAACATTTAGTTTTCTTCAATATAAATGTGTGTTGCATTAAACTGTTTTGTTGATAATTTTAGAAATAAAATCTGTCAACGCCGAGAAATATCTTCTCATTCCTGTTTAACTGTTTAGTCTGAAATTGACACAAGTTAATAGACACCAGATTATAGGTGGCCCTGCCTATCCTTAATCATTGAATAATAATCAGTTAAGGGAAATTGTGGTAACAAGTAATGATAGGATCTTTCTCGGCACCTACGTAAATGAGACTGATATATATATAACGAGAAGTTACCTGACATAAATACTATCCTGTGTAGTTATTTAATGTCTGACTAACAATACTAATGAGAGACTCGCCTTCGTCTTACTAACCGGTATTGTGGTAAATGTGTTTATAACCTTTTTTGTTTAACCATTTGTGTGATATCATATGCGATCACATGGTCTTTGATTTGGTCAAGGAAGTGATTTGTCTTTGAGTTGTTGATCTAGAGATGAATGTTAATTAGTTTTGCCCTTTTGTATAATTATTGCAATTTGTAGCCGAAACCGAAGCACACCGGAGCCACGGAGCACAGACGGAACAGAGTCGGATTAGCTATCAAAGATAATAACTAATAACACAAATAGACACAGACAATAATAACAACGGTGGTGACAGCACAGCCGTGATGCCAAATAACCAAGCAATAATAATTGTTAATAAACAATTGTAAGAGAATTTTGAATTCTCGTTTTTTCAGTCAATCTAAATAAATAGTTGAACTGAAAACTCATAGGTCAATTGGTTTCTCTTTTAAGATTCTTTTTAGAGGGAAGATGTGGTCAAGTCACAGATGTGCAATAATCATTTATTTTGACAAAAATAGGAAACTAATATCATTCAATTATATTACTGAAAATAAGTAATTTTAAGCTTCTGTTGGATTACAGTAAGAAACAGATAATACCCATTTTCTTCTTTCTCCTCACAGTACAGCTTATAGGCCAGTCTGGTCAGGCAGGAAGCAGTGTGTCTCTCTCTCTCTGTCCTCTCCAGCTCAGTCTTATCGTTGCAGGATGAAGAAGTTAAGAGAACTCAAATTCTCATTGTTTTCCATTTTATAAGGTTTCCTTCCATCCAATAGCATTTTGCCACCACCATGACGTGTCTTATGCTAAAGTAATCTAGAAGTGGGGGGTCATTTTGAATTTGGCTAAGAGCCAATCAGAGGACAGGTCCCTTTTGGTCTCTGGTCATAAAGATAGGGTTACCAGGGCTACCAGGAGATATCAGGGGCTACCAGATGAAAGGGAGGAGGTCTGTTTCCTCTACCAAACCAGATGGTATAGAATTTCCCATTGAAAAATACATTCTAACAAATAATATCTTACAGTACAAAACAGGGATTAATTTAAGAATTTTAACCACAAAGTATTGGCTACAGTTATGATGCCTACTTCACTGCTCATATGCACACAGTTTCTGAGGTCTGGACCACTGCACAGTAGTCCCTGGAGTTGTAGTCCAGACCACTGCAGAATTCGTGCTGAAGTGATCTGGATCACCACGCAATGGCCCAAGGACCACTGCAAACTTGGATTTCAATGTTTTTGTGTAATCCATGTTGCAATAGCACCTACCATGTTCCTTTGTGGTGAGCTGGTTAATTCTGTTCTATAACATTGAAGAGAAAAATTAACATGAATAAACTTACTGTTGAAGATTATTATTTGATTATTTTTATTTCTTGGCAGACGCCCTTATCCAGGGCAACTTACAACATAAGTGCAAAAATACAGAGAAGTACAAGGCATCAATCATTACAAATTCAACTTAGCAAAAAAATATCGCAATTCAAAATACATTTTAAAAATTCCAATTACAATTTACACAAGTACAGTAAAAGACTTCCTACATCCTGGACGGTGAAAGCTAAGTGCTGTCAAGATGTAGGGTTACAGACTAGGGCTACGGGAAAGGGAGCAAGGAGGAAAACATTCAAGAACGAGAGGAGCATAATAAGCTGAAGTGCAATCTTGCAGGGATAGAGGACTAATATTACAAGTGCGGTCGGAAGAGATGCGTCTTGAGTAAGCGCCGGAATGAGGTCAAGGACTCTGCTGTTTTGACTTTGGTGGGCAGGTCATTCCACCACCGAAGTCAAAACAGCAGAGTCCTTGACCTCATTCCGGCACTTGTGTAACCCTTGTGTCAGATGTAACCCTTACCCAGTGGCTAACCCTAACTCTATGTTACAAATGTTCCCTAAAAGCTTATTTTGCAAGATCAATAAAGAACCTTTAGGAATTTTAAGCTTTTAAAGATACACATAGGTAATACCAATGTGCTTTAACAATGCCAAAATTAATAATGCGTTTATCTTTAGTAGTGAAGATATTGTATAGATGTATATCTTTCATATACACAAATAGAAAAAAAACGGTTTCCAAACTGAATATAGAACTGAAACTTTCAGACAGTCCATGAAAAATGGAATGTAAACATTTACACTTCTTAACAATTCTATATATCAATTATATTCATAACCCTAACCCTAACACTAACCCTAACTTTAAGTTACAAATCTTCCCTAAACACTTATTTTGCAGGATCAATAAAAAACTGTCAGGATTTTTTAAACTTTTACTGACACACATAGTTAATGGCAATGTGTTATAACTTTACCGAAAATAATAATCCGTATATCTTTAATTGTTTTGACGTTATTAAGATATAATGCATCTTTCACATAGGGAACATTTGTAACATGATAGGAAAAGCAAACAAATGATGTAACTGAAAATATTCAATATTACAGCATACAATTTGTCAGGCTTCATAAATATGGAATTTATGACATACTCTGTAAAAATCAAGCAAACAGCATTTGTTGTTCATGAGAAAAAAAATAATAATCAAAGCTATCAGAATAAAGTTTTACTGACATTTTATTGACCCTACCACTGCATAGGACACATCGGTAACATGAACGCTACTGAATGGCACATACATTGAAAACTACGGAGAATTGAGACAAATCCATTTTACACTTCATAATTTATCTTAAAACGTTTCCAACCAAGGCAAAACCCACTTGAAATACTTTCATTCACATTTTTGCTAAACAAAAAGAGAGATTGTTACATATGTTCCCTATGATGCATCTACAGAACGAGAGAGAGAGAGAGAAGTCACTGAATGTATGAGCTCCTATCCACACAGCAATACCAACAGAGGCCAGCCAAACATACAACCCCCCCGCACTGGAGCACACGTACCACGATGCCGCAGCACCGGCCAGCCCCCCATCACCCAGCCTCCCCCCACGAGCACCAGGTACAGCGCCCATCAGAAGCCGCTCAGCTATGCCGCAGCCCTGACCCAGGCCGCCACTCCGGCCCCCACCGAGCTGGGGGAGATCAAGCACCTGCTCAGCCTCCTCTGCTCCAGACTGCTGAGCTGAGCCAGAGAACTCGGGTAGGGACGGACAACCCCACTTGTAAATTAAAAATAAATACCTGTGTACATACAATGTAACCATACTTAACATAAAACTAATAATTATTATATTTGAAATTCTAGTTTAAACAAAACCTTCGATTAAAAAGTTGTATTGTTGATAGGCATTTTATTCCACCAAGTACAATGTTAGCTAAAATGAGCTCATTTACAGTCAGCTGCTGGAACATTCAGGGCCTGAACTCCTCGCCTTTCGGACTAAAGAGCACAGACCCTGAATTCATTAAAAGCATTAAGGAATTAGATATCATAGTTCTGTTGGAGACATGGTGTCGTGCAGAGGTGCCCACACACTGCCCCCTGGGCTACAGGGAGGTTATTGTGCCCTCAATTAAACTGAGCACAGTGCGGTGTGGCACGGACTCTGGGGGGATCATAGTGTGGTACAAAGAGGAGCTGGCGAACCACATCAGCCCAGTCAAACAGGGCCCAACGCACACATGGCTTCAAATTAAGAAGGGAATAGCCCAGTGTGAGAACCATATATACCTTTGTACAGCGTATACCCCCACCTCTGAATCCCCCTATTACAATGGGGAATTTTTTAACACCCTCCACACAGAGATTGGCCATTTCCAGGCCCAGGGGAATGTGCTGCTCTGTGGGGATTTCAATGCCCGGATAGGCACCGAGCCCAACTTCATCGGCACACAGGGAAACAGCCATGTGTTCGGTCAGGCCCCTCTGTACCTCACCCCCACCACAACCCAGAGGAACATCCCCGACGGGGTTTAATGGCAGGATCAGAGGGGACTCTTTAGGGAGGTTCACGTATTGCTCAGCTCTTGGGACTAATGTAGTCGACTACGCCCTCACTGACATGGACCCCTCCTTCATCAGTGCATTCACTGTCAGGCAGCAAACCCCCCGTCAGACCACAACCAAATCACAGTGTTCCTGAAAAGAAGAAGTCAGGCCAGCAACACACAGACACAGCCCAGTAAGCTGTACAACCTTAATCAAACATACAGATGGGCTCCAAACAGCACAGAGGAATTTAACCAAGCAATCAGTTCTACAGAAATAACAGACATCATCAACACTTTCCTCAGCTCACAGTACCAGCCTGACGTGACAGGACTAAATCTGGCCATAAATGATATCAATCAAATATTTCAAATTGCAGCCACAATGGCAAATCTTAAAAAGACAAAGAAAAAGATCAACCAGAATCATACACACACACAGACATGGTTTGATGATGAGTGTAAATCAATAAGAAACAAATTTAAGGCACCTATCCAATCAAAAACATCATCAACCACAAGACACAGAACTATGCCAACGGTACTGTGAGACCCTTAAACACTACAAACACACCCTTAAAAATAAAAAACAGAAACACACAAACAAAACACTCAAAGACATAGAGAAATCTGTTGACCAAAACCAGTTCTGGGAAATGTGGAACAATTTAAATTCAACAAAACAACAAGAATTGGCAATACGAAACGGAACCATTTGGAAAAAATACTTTGAAAACCTTTATAAAGATATCCAACAAAATGATCTGACACACAAACAAATTGAAACCAGGGAAAAACTGAAATTACTCGAACAATCAATTAAAAATAATCAAAACCAAAATGACGCTCCAATCACCCTACAGGAACTATCTAAAAAGCTCCAGGCACTTCCACCCAGAAAAGCCTGCAGCCCGGACAGCATCAGCACTGAAATGCTCAAACACAGCAGCGCACAACTGCAGGAGGCTGTGCTTAAATTGTTCAACATGGTCCTCAGAACTGGTTACTTCCCTGACATCTGGAAGCAGGGGCTGATCACCCCAATCTATAAGAGTGGAGACAAATTCGACCCTAACAACTACCGGGGCATCTGTGTTAGCAGTAACCTGGGGAAGGTGTTCTGCAGTATCATCAATGCCCGGATACTGGCCTTCCTTACCGAGCACAGTGTCCTGAGTAAGAGTCAGATTGGCTTCCTCCCAAATCACCGCACTACAGATCATATTTACACCCTACACACCCTCATAGACAAACACGTCCACCAAAAAAGTAAAGGCAAAATCTTTGCCTATTTTATTGATTTCAAAATGGCATTCGATTCCATTTGGCACGAGGGACTTTATTACAGAATTCTTCAAAGCGGTGTAGGGGGTAAAGTCTATGATATTATAAAATCAATGTACACCGAAAACAAATGTGCAGTAAAAATTGGCAACAAAAGAACAGAATTCTTCACTCAGGGGCGGGGAGTGAGGCAGGGCTGCAGTCTGAGCCCAACACTGTTCAACATCTACATCAATGAGTTGGCAACGGTGTTGGAGCAGTCTGATGCCCCTGGCCTCACCCTAAATGACACAGAAGTCAAATTCCTGCTCTATGCGGATGACCTAGTCTTGCTGTCGTCAACAGAACAGGGGCTTCAGCAAAACCTGGCACTGCTAGAGCAGTACTGTTAGTCCTGGGCCCTGGCAGTAAACATGAAGAAGACAAAGATCATGATTTTCCAAAAAAAAAATCCTCAGGGAAACAAATACCACTTCACGCTAGGCAACACTACCCTAGAACACACCTCACACTACACTTACCTGGGCCTGACTATTAGTGCGTCAGGGGGCTTTAACCTGGCAGTGAAGGCACTCAAAGACAAAGCGAGAAGAGCTTTCTACGCAATCAGATTGTGAATGGGATATTAATGTTATAGAATCTTCTTCTGTCTCAAACTAATTGACAGTGTGATCCAGCCCATTGCGCTGTACGGTAATGAAGTATAGGGTCCACTCAGTCAACAGGACTACACTAGGTGGGACAAACATCCAATAGAGACCCTGCATGCTGAACTCTATAAAAACATACTGCAGGTGCACAGGAGCACACCAAACCACGCATGCAGGGCAGAATTAGGCCGCTTCCCAACCCTCATTAATATAAAGAAAAGAACACTGAAATTCTGGATGCACCTGAAGAAAAGTGAGTCAGACTCACTCCAGTACAAGGCCCTCCAAACCCAAGAGCTCAGCCCTGAAAAGAGTCCACTGAGTCAGCTGGCCCTGAAGCTCACGGCACTGACCCCCGCTAATACTGCGAACAGAGACCAGCTTCAGGTCAGCACTGCTTACCTGCCCCCAATCAGAGTCAACCAAATCATAAAGATAACCAAAACCTCCTATCTGGAACATTGGAACAATTAAACCAAATCCCAAAGTAAACTGGATTGCTATCGGGCCCTAAACAGAGAATACACCCTGGCAGAATATCTCTTCACTGTCAGAGATATGAAGCAGAGATGGATCCTGACCAAGACCACAGCCTGGCCATAGAGACGGGCCGACACAGGTAGAGCTGGCTGCCCAGAGAGGAGCGGCGCTGTGGTCACTGCGACACAGGAGAGGTCGAGACAGAGATGCACTTCCTCCTCCGATGCAATAAATATGCCAAATTAAGGGACACGTTCTATAATAAATTCATAAATATTATAAAATCATTCTCTGAATTGATGAATGAAAAAAAAAAAAGCTATCCTCCTGGGGGAGGGACACACAGCCCCCCTGGCCGCCCAATATGTAGCCGCCTGCCACAGCCTGAGGGGCTCACTGTGAAAACATGACATACATGAGCACCAGCTGTAACCTGATAACTATAAAGTAAATGTACATGTCTATTAAGATTTAATTTATAAATTATAATGTTACTGTTTCATTTTTTTTGTTTCTTTTTTCCTACCTTTTATTATTTTTCAATGTATGTATATATCAACTGCTTTGGCAACACTACGAATCTGTTTGTCCTGCCAATAAAGCAACCTTGAATTGAATTGAATTGAATTGAGAGACAGAGAGAGACAGACAGACAGACAGACACTAACACAGCCACCCGCCCACTCACACACACACATACACACACACTCTATCTCTCTCTCTCACACACACACACACACATACACACAACCAGCAAGACACACAGAGCCAGCCAGCTCATCGATGACATCACAAATCTGAGCTGACTGCTATGACATCACAGAGCACGTGCATTCCATTGCTTGCCATCTGTCAACCACTCAGTCACTGCCAGCCAGACTGCCTGGCTGGCTGGATGGGGGGGCTGTTTGCTGCTGCTGTGTACCTTAGCAAGCTTATTTGCTTGACCGGCCTTCCTCCTCCTCTACCCACATGCCCACCTATGCCCGATCTGCTGTTCACCTGGATCACAGCTCCGCCCCAACAAGGCAGAGCCTCCCAAGAATGGTACAAACTCATTCGCGTTCTCCTCCATGGAAAGCTTTAGCAAAAGGCAAAAGCATTATAAGTAATGAAGAGGAACCCGAGTCCAAGACGCTTCCGACCAGCCATACATATTTGTGTGTATTAAAGATCACATTTTATTACATTTTGTTTTTCTGTACATTATTACATCTTATTGTGATTTATAATTGTATTGTTTATTTTCCATATATATGTATGTATGTATGTATGTATGTTTGCATGTCCAATTGCTTTCACAATACAAATGCACTGAATTGAGAGAGAGAGAGAGAATGAGAGAGAGAGAGAATTGTGTGCAAATATCTATGCATATTCCAATGTTTGCTGCAGGACTTACAGATTGAGTGAGGGGGTCAATATGTTTGATTCAGAACTAACCACTGCTTCCTCAATTTTGTATTTGAGTAGAAGTGAAGAAACACAGCAATAATAATCAGCCCCGAGGCGACTGTGTTTCTAAACCCTATTTAACATCACAATCAAACTCATTCCACGTCTACACACAGCACAGATACATTGTAAAAACCAAACAAAAAACACGAAATCACATGTAGAAAACCAGAAACGAACATACAAGTATACGAATATGCAAAGATCAGCCTTTTATTTGTATTTATTTGTATTGATGCATTAAGGGAATTACACCGATTTGGTATTTCAGACACTTTCACTGTATTGACTAAAATACAGGATTAGTTCACATGCATTCGTCACCATGCACACAGTTCACATTTTCATTCATTTTGTGGCGTATCTTTACTTTTATTCTTATTTAAAAAACAATTGGCTAGCCTATTGATAACGGATGCGACTGTTTTGTTGGTTTTTGCGGCACAATTGTGGGCAGATCAATAAACTGTTGGACCATCTCAGGTGATGTTAATGCTTTGATGGGATATTGTGCTTATTGATGAAGTCTGTGATGAAGGTCTAAAATTACTGTTGCATTGTCCCTGTTGCCAGACACACAGCAATGCTCCTATGTTTTGAAAGTCACCCTGGATAAGAGCGACTGCTAACAAATACATAATAATAATAATAATAATAATAATAATAATAATAATAATAATAATAATAATACATTGTCAGAACTGCTGGCGTGTGATCGCTCGCAAAGCACATCAGTGTAACAGATCTTACTGTGTATTTGATCTTCTCTTACTGTAGAATATGTATGTTTTGTGTAACTCGCCCTGTGCTAAGAAAATGAATTTATTCATGCGCAAACCAACCCGGGACACATGACTCGTAGGGGCACTGGATTCAGCGTGACACCGGACCAGATAATGACCATTTCATTAACAAACAACATATCTGTCCAATCTACACTCACCTAAAGGATTATAAGGAACACCATACTAATACTGTGTTTGACCCCCTTTCGCCTTCAGAACTGCCTTAATTCTACGTGGCATTGATTCAACAAGGTGCTGAAAGCATTCTTTAGAAATGTTGGCCCATATTGATAGGATAGCATCTTGCAGTTGATGGAGATTTGTGGGATGCACATCCAGGGCACATCCAGGGGGTGCTAAATGTCCTCTATGTAAATTAGATAGTCAACTCAGTCTAATTTACATGGGAACATTTGTGTTGCCCAAAATGGTGCATTATGGAAGTTGAATGCAGTTTCTGTGTTTTTTTTTCCCTCTCTACATAATGGAAAACCTGCATAATTTCTTATTCCAGACTCTTCTCTTTACATAAAATAATTGCTTATTTACAATATTTAGAACAGAAATAACTATTTAGAAGAATTATTGCTTTTTAAATAATTATGTAATAACATACTGTAAATATATAATTATCAATTATAAAATTTGGTAAATGTTAAATAGAAGATTTAATGTAAAGGTTTTTAAATGTCCTCTTTACTTAAAGAGGAAACCGATATGAATGTGTGCAGCGCATACTCTTGATAGTCTAGTATAGGAGCGTACAGTACACCAGACTGACGGATAACAGTAATGGCTGTTATGTTTTTTGATTGGATAACAGAATTTATTTAAATATAAGCAGTGGACAGTTCCTTTGTAGCCACTGGTAGCCTCTGGTAGCCCCTGGTAACCTTGTCTGTATGTCCAGAAGACCAATAGGGACCTGTCCTCTTATCGGTTCCTAGCCAAATTCGAAGGGACCCCAACTTCATAATTACATTATAATAAAGCACACAAGTCATGGTGGTGGCAAAATGCTATTGGTTGGAAGGAAACCTTATAAAAGGGAAAACAAAGAGAATTTGAGTTCTCTTAACTTCTTCATCCTGCAACGAGACACAAGACAGAGCTGGAGAGGAGAGAGAGAGAGAGAGAAACACTGCTTCCTGCCTGACCAGACTGACCAGATAAGCTGTACTGTGAGGAGAAAGAAGAAAATGGGTATTATCTGTTTCTTACTGTAATCCAGCAGAAGCTTAATATTACTTATTTTCAGTACTATAATTGAATGATATTAGTTTCCTATTTTTGTCAAAATAAATGATTATTGCACATCTGTGACTTGACCACATCTTCCCTCTAAAAAGAATCTTAAAAGAGAAACCAATTGACGTATGAGTTTTCAGTTCAACTATTTATTTAGATTGACTGAAAAAACGAGCATTGCTTATTGTTTATTAACAATTATTATTGCTCGGTTATTTGGCTTCACGGCTGTGCTGTCACCACCGTTGTTATTATTGTCTGTGTCTATTTGTGTTATTAGTTATTATCTTTGATAGTTAATCCGACTCTGTTCCGTCTGCGCTCCGGGGCTCCGGTGTGCTTCAGTTTCGGCTACAAATTGCACACTTTCAAAATAATAGTTCTGTTTATTGTAGCGTAAGGTACACTTATAAATTTCAATTCAAGAAGTGAATTTATAGTATCACCTTATCACGAATCCTGGAATCTTGTAGAACACAATTTCTGTAATAATTGGACGCAGACTCCAATTCCAAAGATATAAATTGTCAAATTTATTCAAAAACAAAGACTAAATGTAGCACTACACTAATTATACAAAAGGGCAAAACTAATTAACATTCATCTCTAGATCAACAACTCAAAGACAAATCACTTCCTTGACCAAATCAAAGACCATGTGATCGCATATGATATCACACAAATGGTTAAACAAAAAAGGTTATAAACACATTGAACACAATACCGGTTAGTAAGACGAAGGTGAGTCTCTCATTAGTATTGTTAGTCAGACATTAAATAACTACGCAGGATAATATTTATGTCAGGTAACTTCTCGTTATGTATATATCAGTCTCATTTACGTAGGTGCCGAGAAAGATCCTATCATTACTTGTTACCACAATTTCCCTTAACTGATTATTATTCAATGATTAAGGATAGGCAGGGCCACCTATAATCTGGTGTCTATTAACTTGTGTCAATTTCAGACTAAACAGTTAAACAGGAATGAGAAGATATTTCTCGGCGTTGACAGATTTTATTTCTAAAATTATCAACAAAACAGTTTAATGCAACACACATTTATATTGAAGAAAACTAAATGATATTACACATTCTAGAGTTATGAATCACAGATTAACATTTCTAATTTATTTCTCAAATGTCATGAATCATGAACTCCAAACTTATCTGAACTTCGTCGCAGAGAGGCCTCTCTGGCTTCGGGCTCAGATAACAGCACACGGCACGAGGTCCGTGTGGTTTGGAACAAAGGCAGTCCGGTTCGGCTTTGTCCAAGAACTTCCACTCAGTCGATGCACCTGGAAGTTGGGGTTTCTCGAATGTAGAGTCTTTTCCAAACCGATTTTCCAGTGGTTTGAAGGCTCCAAGGTTGTGCACAAAATCTTCTTTGTAAGCAGAGTTTCCACCATAGTTACTTGAAGACAAAGTCTTTGAGGAAAGCAGGGCCCTGTTCGTTCCAAGGATCGAGTTTCTTAAGACTCAGTAGCTATTTAAATGACTGACACTTTCGTATACAGTCGACTTAGTCAATTGTCCAGCTGTAAAAACTCCACTGATCAGGTGGGCACAGGCTGGCAGCGCAGTCTGTAAAATTCTTTATTTGATAAAGTCCTTTAAAAGAATTCTTCGTACGGCTCAATCTCCTTCTCCCAGTTTAACTCTTCTGTTGCTGGCAAAGACTTAGTTGGTTTCTGGTTCTGGTTCTGGCAACAGAGCTACAGGTTGAGCTGTGGCAGCGAGTTTCTGGTTCAGGTGAGAGAGAGAGAGAGAGAGAGAGAGAGAGAGAGAGAGAGAGAGAGAGAGAGAGAGAGAGAGAGAGAGACCGTGTGCTGTTCTGTATACGCCTGTCAGATCAATAGGTGATTGGTTCTTGAGTTTGTGAGATTGGATTTCCAGTTCAAAGAGTTATGTTACCTACAGGCCCACTTCTCCAGACATCCCACAGCAGGATTCCAAACTATTTGGCCTATTTGTGGTGCCATCCTCCCCAAAACTGTCACTTTGATGTAAACCAGTTCCAAGCTGATGAGTTATGAAAATCTGATAACTTTGGGGGGAGAGGTCAGTGCTTCAGCTCAGAGCTAAAATGCTCTTATAAAAATACACCCAACATAATGCTACAGTGTTTATTAATATCTATGCCCCCAATGCTGTGAGAGACAGACTGTCAGTGTTTTCGGTGCTCAGCAAAGCGCTAGCAGACTATGGGGCTGAGGAGATCCTGGTTTTGGGGGGGTGATTGGAACTGTACTGTGGACTATAGATTAGATAGCAATCATTTGGAGCCCAGTCCACAGTCGGCAAAACAGCTGGAAGGTAATACACAGTTGCACAATCTGGTCGATGTCAGGAGGAATGCCAACCCAAAGGTGAAACAGTACACCTGGGTGAGGCCGGGTTCCAACATTATGTCGCTAGCCAGGCTGGTAGATTTTATACCTTTAGACATCATGTCAATCTGATCGGTGGCTGCCATATCACCCCCACCTGACCATTGACCACTGTCTCATCACTGTGAGTGTCACCCTGCCTCCTGTCCGGCTGCGCAGTGCCTACTGGCTTTTCAATAATAGCTTGCTGCAGGACAGGATTTTTTGTAACTCTTTTCTTTTCTTTTGGCAGAGATGGAGATCAGAGCGCCCTATGTTTGCCTCCCTGAGACAGTGGTGGGACATTGGCAAGGTTCAGACCAGGCTCTTCTGCCAGAAGTACACTGAGCATAGGACTGACAGCTTGAATGAATCTATGAAGGAGTTAGAAGGAGAGATTTAGGTGCTCCACCGAGCCTTGGACTCTGGAGATTCAGGGGCATTAGAGGACCTCAAAGCTATGCAGCAGGCATTGTCAGAGCTGCTAAGGAAGCGGGCTCGAGGAGCAATGGTGCGCTCGCAGTTCCAGAGCCTGACACAGATGGATGCGCCCATCAAGTTCTTCTTTGGGATAGAATGCAGGCGGCAGCAGAGCAGGGTGATGCTCTGCCAGAGGACGGCTGAGGGCCGTGTGCTGCAGGATGGGCAAGAGATGCGTAGTCATGCCGCCCAGTTCTATAGGGAGCTGTACTCCGCAGAGCCGGGCAGCCTGGAGCAACAGCAGCAGTTTCTGCAGTGTCTGCCTAAGTTCCCACAGGATGGGGTCAAGGTGCTGGAGGACCTACTAACTCTGGCAGAGCTGACCTGCGCAATGCAAGAGCTCAATAAGGGCTGGGCACCGGGGCTGGATGGGCTCACTGTGGAGTTTTTCTCAGAGTTTTGGACTGAGCTGGGCCCGGACCTGCTCTCAGTGCAGCAGGAGGGCCTGTGAGCTGGGCTGCTGCCCATTAGCTGTCGTAGAGCTATTCTGACCCTGCTGCCCAAGAAGGGGAATCTGTCCTCCATTGTGAACATGAGGCCAGTGGCGCTGCTGTGTCAGGACAATAAGATCCTGTCTAAGGCTCTGGCTAAGCGGCTCAGAGACATCATGCCGGCCGCAGTGCCTGTTTTAGGTGCTGAGAGCAGTTGGTGTCGGCCCGCGGTTCGTAGAATTTATTCAGCTGCTGTACTGTCGTGTCTTTAGTGTGCTGAAGATCAATGGTGGCCTGAGTGAGCATATCCAAATCCATCGAGACATCAGACAGGGCTGCAGTCTGTCAGGGATGCTATACTCCCTTTCTATCGAGCCCCTGCTGCACAGGCTGAGGCAGTTGCTAGCCGGGCTGTCCATCCCTTGTCACCCAGAGCAGGCGGTCAGGGTGTCGGCTTATGCTGCTGAGATACACAGTCTGGCCAGCGAGACGTCCAGGTCATTGTGGGAGTGTCTGGAGGAGTTCAGCAGGGCCTCCTCAGCCAGGGTCAACTGGGGCAAGAGCACCGCTTATCTGGTTGGGGTGTGGGAGGTTTTTGCACCCCCTGCCCTCCCTGCGGGGCTGCAGTGGTCTCTCTCAAGCCCTCGGGTGCTGGGTGTGACTTTGGGGGAGACGCAGGAGAACTGGGCTGGCCTGCTGGAGAGGGTACAGGGCCGGTTGAGGGCATGGCGCTGGCTGCTGCCCCAGCTCTCCATTAGGGGGTGAGCAATTGTTATTAATATATTGGTGGCCTCCATGCTCTGACACACTTATGCATGTCTGGACCCCCCACCGGCCCTGGTGTCCCAGATACAGACCCTGCTCCTGGATTTCTTCTGGGACGGGCTGCACTGGGTGCGCAAAGCAGTGCTGTACCTGCCGCTCCAGGAGGGGGGACAGGGGTTGGTAGATCTGTTAAGCAGGCTGAGTGCCTTTCGGCTGCAGGCAGCTCAGAGGCTCCTGTACCCTCCAGATCCCCAGTGTCTCCCGCTCTGGACACTTGTAATGACAGACACATGTTTTTACTTAAGACACCTCCCCATATACTTCCTTCCCTGCCTGTTTTTTATAGTACTGTTTTAGAGGTGTGGCAGCGCTTCTCCCTGGGTAGGGAGCTGGGGGGCAGCTGTCTGTATTGGCTGTTAGAGGAGCCACTGCTGTATAACCCCGGTTTTAGCTGTCCACTCCTGCTCTCCAGCAGCCTCAGGTCAGTCCTGCTTAAGGTCGACGTGATCCGGCTGAGGGATTTGTTGGATTTTAACAGGGGACAGTGGGTTGGTGCCGACAGCCTGGCTGCCAGGCTGGGTATGAGGTCACTGAGAGTCGTAACCAGATTTCTCTGGGCAGTACAGAATGCCCTTCCCATAGGCGCTGTGGAGCGGCTTTTCAAGGCTCTCACGCAGCACTGCTGGCCCAAGGACCCTGACACCGTCTTTCCCCTTGTTTGTCTGTGTCTCTCAGTCCCCCCTAGCTCATCAGGCCGCCTTCTGTCGCCTCACAGTCTCTGTAGTGTGTCTGTCTCCACAGCTCAGCATCAGCAGCTCTATCAGCTCAGTGTGAGGGAGCTGCACCATCAGCAGCTGCAGCCCCTCCCTGACACCCTCTGGAGGGAGCACCTGGCTCTGGGGGAAGATGCCTGCCCGGCATGGAGGAGCCTGAACAAGCCCCCGCTTCTGCATGGCTTCTGCATGGCGTCATCGCAACAAACTCTTTTGCACATACACTGGACCCCCGAGTGAGCGACACCTGCCCCCACTGCGGGGAGAGAGAGACACTTTTTCACTGTTTCTGCCACTGCCCTAGATTAGAGCTGCTGTTTACTGCACTGGAGAGCCTGTTCAAGCAGCTGGGCCTCCTATTCTCACGCACTGTGTTTATTTTGTGAGTCCAGTACAAGCAGCGCCACAGACATGTTTGTCAGTTAGCAAACTTTCTAGTGGGGCAGGCTAAGCTGGCTATCCTGAGCAGTAGGAGAATTCAGACTTAGTGCGTGCAGCAACAGTGTGCACTCTCCCTCTTCTGGTCTCTCGTAAGTTTCAGAGTGCGACTGGATTACAATTTCTACAGCCTGACGGGAGACCTGGACACTTTTCTGCAGATGTGGGGTGTCGGGGCTGCCCTCTGTGCCATATACTTTGGACATTTAAACCAACTGGTTTAATTCACTTGAATATTTTATAGGTAGCACGTGTGTAGTGGTTTTTATTGAGCGTTTTTAGAATAGGCTGTGTTTTTATGTCGGGAGTTTTTTTCATGTCTTTTATGTGTTTCTAGTTTGTTTTAATTGTTTTTTTTTAGTAAAATAAAGGTGTTAAAAATCAAAAAATCTCTCTCTCTCTCTCTCTCTCTCTCTCTCACACACACACATACACACAGCCAGCAAGACACACAGAGCCAGCCAGGTCAGCGATGACATCACGAACCTCTCTTTGAGGTGACTGCTATGACATCACAGAGCACGTGCATTCCGTTGCTTGCCGTCTGTCAACCACTCAGTCACTGCCAGCCAGAATGCCTGGCTGGCTGGATGGGGGGGCTGTTTGCTGCTGCTGCGTACCTTAGCAAGCTTATTTGCTTGACCGGCCTTCCTCCTCCTCCGGCAACATGCCCAGCTCTGCCCGATCTGCTGTTCACCTGGATCACAGCTCCGCCCCAACAAGGCAGAGCCTCCCAAGAATGGTACAAACTCATCCACTTTCCCCTCCAATACAAATGCTCTGAATTGAGAGAGAGAAGTGCTAGGGCACATCTGTAACATAAACTAGGGAACATTCGTCACATGCTTAGGGAACATTCATAACATACAGGAAAACTAATTAGGGAACCTTTGTGACATACTAAAAGGACATACTGGTAGGTGTTGGGCACTGTGGAAGGAAAGTTAGAATTCATTCCCTCATATCAATTCTACTCTCTTGTATACTTAAGAAAGATAAGGTCAAGCCAGGAGGACAGGCCAGAAGGTAGCTTGTTTTCTGTTCGTTATTTACGATGAGGACCTTGGAGATATTGTCAAACAGTATGATTGAAGTGCCTGCCCCCTAATCCATGTGTTGACCTATGAACTCTGATATATATTCTGCTTAGCTAACTCTCTAATGATAATATAGTAATGACTCTGTGATTGTAACCAGATCTTTGTTTTTTGTGTATAAAAGCTTCTGACTTTTAAATGAAGGCAGAGCGACTTTGGGATCTTCTTGATTCACTGTTCCTCTCCACGCTGCGTGTATTAAAGGCATTGCAACGAACGTTCCAACCTGATTGAAGTTGGTTTTTCTTCCACATTACATGGCGACGAGGATGGGATTGCTAACCCTGACACAAAGGACTGGAATGGCCAGACCAATGACCAGCAAAACCGCGCCAGCAAAATAGAAAAAGGTAAAGGAACCTTTTTGAAAAATTCCCTACTGCGATGCTTTGCTTTCACTTGTCTGCTCGCCTGGCCCTCTGACGATCAGGTAACGCAATCTATATTTTATTAAACGTTGTTGCTTGCCTTATATCAATTACTTGAGGCAGGAAATGTTTCTTGCTTGTTAAGAAACAAAGTTTCTTAGTGTTACCATAGACTTGACTGTGTCTTCTTGTTTATGAAGTAATAGGACTGTGTCTTCCTATTTAACCTGGGTTGCCATGAACTTGACTGTGTTTTCTTGTTTGTGAAGAAACAGGACTGTGTCTTCCTGTTTGGGTTCCCGTAGACAAAAGTGTGTCTGTAAAACTGCAGGGTAGGTTTGACCTACAATTCGAAAAAAAAAAAAAAAAAGACCGCTAATTAATTGTTCAATATCTGATATGCCGGTGATAATATAAAATCACGTGTTTTGTAGAACCATAAATGGTAAATGAAGAAACGTCATTAAGTTATATACAAGTTATATAAATGCAATTTCTACACCATAGTAGTATTATTCAGTGTGTATCCACTTACATCACATTGAAACATCACATATCATTTCACACTTCAGTCACACATCCAAACAGCACAGTTCTTTCAATCCAGTAGTCACTCTAATAAACTATGGAAAGGATAGTTCATGAAATGCCCATAGTCCCACCAGACTCTGTATCCTTGTGCTTAGATTTAAAAGAGGTTGGAGTTGTATGAGTATTCATGTTTCTTCCCAATCTATTTCTATATTGTTTCTTCAGGCCTTTTCCTCAAAGATAAAATTGTTATTTTTCAGCACCTGAAATCAATCAGAAATGCATTGTTAATAATCTGTCCGTCTATTCCTGGACATCGCCACCCTCCTGTTGTCAATTGGAATCAGCAGAATTAGTTGGTTTATTACTTTTACCAGAGTATGGTAAGCATCGTATGTTTCCACCATCCCCCTCCCTCCTGTCCGTCCACACACACTGGCATCAGTGGCCATGAGGACGGATTATGGGCTGCAGCACTTAGAGCGGAGGCCAATGTGAGAGGGGAGACTATGCACTGATGTGTCATGGCATGTGAGTAGGGAACCTTTGGACTAAACCTTTGGTTCCTGTGAAGACAGATAATAGTAGTTATTTTTCTATTCATCTGTATCAACATCAGTATTATTAGCATTAGTAATGTAACTATTCTCGATTTCCCAGGACATTACTGTCAGTTAACAATGTTGCTTGGTTTGTAGTAGTACATCTGTATTTAGTTACAAGGCAGCTCTCTTATCTCTCTCAGTGGGGAGCTGACCTCACAGACACTTTCACTGCCCCAACGCCCCCTCTGAAAACATCACTCTGTATCCTAACAGCTGTTCTTTCTCCTTTCCTAATTTCTTACTAGTGTAGCGTAAGGTACACTTATGAATTTCAATTTAAGAAGTGAATTTATAGTATCACCTTATCACGAATCCTGGAATCTTGTAGAACTCAATTTCTGTAGTAATTGGACACAGTCACCAATTCCAAAGATATAAATTGTCAAATTTATTCAAAAACAAAGACTAAATGTAGCACTACACTAATTATACAAAAGGGAAAACTAATTAAAATTCAACTCTAGATCAACAAATCACTGATAAATAGACAAAGACAAATAACTTCCGTGACCAAATCAAAGACCATGGGATAGCATATGATAACACAAATCGTTAAACAAAAAAGGTTATAAACACATTGACCACAATACCGGTTAGTAAGACGAAGGTGAGTCTCTCATTAGTATTGTTAGTCAGACATTAAATAACTACGCAGGTTAGTATTTAATGTCAGGTAACTTCTCGTTATATATATATCAGTCTCATTTACGTTTAGGTGCCGAGAAAGATCCTATCATTACTTGTTACCACAATTTCCCTTAACTGATTATTATTCAATGATTAAGGATAGGCAGGGCCACCAATAATCTAATGTCTATTAACTTGTGTCAATTTCAGACTAAACAGTTAAACAGGAATGAGAAGATATTTCTCGGCGTTGACAGATTTTATTTCTAAAATGATCAACAAAACAATTTAATGCAACACACATTCATATTTAAGAAAACTAAATGATATTACACATTCTAGAGTTATAAATCACAGATTAACATTTCTAATTTATTTCTCAAATGTCATGAATGATGAACTCCAAACAGTTAAACTTATCTGAACTTCGTCACAGAGAGGCCTCTCTGGCTTCGGGCTCAGATAACAGCACACGGCACGAGGTCCGTGTGGTTTGGAACAAAGGCAGTCCGGTTCGGCTTTGTCCAAGAACTTCCACTCAGTCGATGCACTTGGAAGTTGGGGTTTCGCAAAAGTAGAGTCGTTTCCAAACAGATTTTCCACTGGTTTGAAGGCTCCAAGGTTGTGCACAATATCTTTTTGGCAAGCAGGGTCTCTCACCGTACTTATTTGATGACAAAGACTTTGAGGAAAGCAGGGCCCTGTTTGTTCCAAGGGTCAAGTTTCTTAAGACTCAAATAGTTATTTAAATGACTGACACTTTCGTATTCAGTCGACTTAGTCAATTGTCCAGCTGTAAAACTCCACTGATCAGGTGGGCACAGGCGGTCAGCGCAGTCTGTAAAGTTCTTTATTTAATAAAGTCCTTTAAAATAATTCTTCGTACGGCTCAATCTCCTTCTCCCAGTTTAACTCTTCTGTTGCCGGCAAAGACTTGGTTGGTTTCTGGTTCCGGTTCTGGCAACAGAGCTACAGGTTGAGCTGTGGCAGCGAGTTACTGGTTCAGGTGAGAGAGAGAGAGAGAAAGACCGTCCGCTGTTCCTTATAGTCTGTCAGATCAATAGATGATTGGTTCCTGAGTTCTTGAGATTGGATTTCGGTTTCAGCCCCCAGTGTCCTATTGGAGGGGGGCTTAATTTATGACTGATGTCAATCCATGCCATCTTTTGGAAATGCCGGTTGGCCCGGGTTCGTAGCTCTATCTCGGGATTTCGGCTCTCGTCCACTTCAAAGAGTTTTTATCACCTACAGGCCCCTTTCTCCAGACATTTCATAGCAGGATTCCAACCTATTTGGTCTCTTCTCTGTGCCATCCTCCCCAAAACTGTCACTTTGATGCAAACCAGTTCCAAGCTGATGAGCTAAGGAAATCTGATAACTTTGGGGGGGGAGAGGTCTTCTTTAAATCAGTGCTTCAGCTCAGAGCTCAAATGCTCTTATCCAAATACACCCAACATAACGCTACAATGTTCATATTATTATAATCTAAGGGTTCTAGTCTATTGTGTATTGTATTTATTCTCAGGCCCTTCTCTTATGTTTTACAGTTGTTATTATTATTCTGTACAATACAGGGATTAAATTAAATATTTTAACCACAAAGTTTTGGCTACAGTTATGATGCCTACTTCACTGTTCATATGCATACAGTTTCTGAGGTCTGGACCACTGCACAGTAGTCCCTGGAGTTGTAGTCCAGACCACTGCAAAATTCGTGCTGAAGTGATCTGGATCACCATGCAATGGCCCAAGGACCACTGCAAACTTGGATTTCAATGTTTTTGTGTAATCCATGTTGCAATAGCAACATCCATGTTCCTTTGTGGTGAGCTGGTTAATTCTGTTCTTTAACATTGAAGAGATTAAGATGAATAAACTTACTGTTGAAGATTATTATTTGATTATTTTTATTTCTTGGCAGACGCCCTTATACAGGGCGACTTACAACATAAGTGCAAAAATACAGAGAAGTACAAGGCATCAATCATTACAAATTCAACTTAGCTAAAATATATTGCAATTCAAAATACATTTTAAAAATTCCAATTACAATTTACACAAGTACATTAAAGGACTTCCTACATCCTGGACGGTGAAAGCTAAGTGCTGTCAAGATGTAGGGTTACAGACTAGGGCTACGGGAAAGGGAGCAAGGAGGAAAACATTCAAGAACGAGAGGAGTATAATAAGCTGAAGTGCTATCTAGCAGGGATAGAGGACTAATATTACAAGTGCGGTCGGAAGAGATGCGTCTTGAGTAAGCGCCGGAATGAGGTCAAGGACTCTGCTGTTTTGACTTTGGTGGGCAGGTCATTCCACCACCGAAGTCAAAACAGCAGAGTCCTTGACCTCTTTCCGGCACTTGTGTAACCCTTGTGTAAGATGTAACCCTTACCCAGTGGCTAACCCTAACTCTATGTTACAAATGTTCCCTAAAAGCTTATTTTGCAAAAAAAAAAGATCCTTTAGGAATTTTAAACATTTAAAGATACACATAGGTAATACCAATGTGTTTTAACAATGCCGAAAATAATAATGCGTTTATCTTTAATAGTGAAGATATTGAATAGATGTATATCTTTCATATACACAAATAGAAAAAAAACGGTTTTCAAACCGAATATAGAACTGAAACTTTCAGACAGTCCATGAAAAATGGAATGTAAATGTTTACACTTCTTAACAATTCTATATATCAATTATATTCATAACCCTAACCCTAACACTAACCCTAACTTTAAGTTACAAATGTTCCCTAATCACTTATTTTGCAGGATCAATAAAAAACTGTCAGGATTTTTTTAAACTTTTACTGACACACATAGTTAATAGCAATGTGTTATAACTTTTCCCGAAAATAATAATCCGTATATCTTTAATTGTTTTGACATTATTAAGATATAATGCATCTATCACATACGGAACATTTGTTACATGATAGGAAAAACATACAAATGATGTAACTTTGAATATATTTAATATTACAGCATACAATTTGTCAGGCTTCATAATAATGGAATTTATGATATACTCTGTAAAAATCAAGCAAATAACATTTGTTGTTCATGAGAAAAAATATATATAATCAAAGCTATCAGACTTTAGCACGTGGTGAATGAACACACATGCGATTATACAGCATTTGTTGCAGCTTCGCAAAACCTAATTTTAAACGTTGTTGGTAAATTAGATACAAAGTGAGGACCCTCTATTTGCATTATTCCCCTGTATTATTGCTAAAATAAAGTTTTACTGACATTTTACTGACACTACCACTGCATAGGACACATCTGTAACATGAACGCTACTGAATGGCACATACATTGAAAACTACGGAGAATTGAGACTTATCAAATTTACACTTCATAAATCATCTTAAAACGTTTCCAAACAAGGCAAAACCCACTTGAAATTCGTTCATTCACATTTTTGGTAAACAAAAAGAGAGATTGTTACATATGTTCCCTATGATGCATCTACAGAGCGAGAGACAGAGAGAGAGAGAGAGAGAGAGATACTTTTTTAACTTTAAAATGTACTTTATTACAAAAGTGCATCATTCAACACACAAAATCTACAAAAAGCATTAAAAAAAACAATGCAGCCTACAAAAAATGCAGCTGTTAAACAACTATCCAATTACCATAAAAACAGAACAGACATCACTCTTTATATATTTAAAACCAAACCCTCATTCCCAACCAGGCAGAGAACCCTATCAAGGCACCATACCTTCTCAAACTGATCCACACTACACATTGTTTTGTGGTATTCATAATCGACAGTGATTTGAACAGCTACACTAATTCTAAAAACAGTCAACACCTCACAAAAGACATGGCCACTCAATTTCCATTTCCTACTCTTTTTGCCCTATCAAAAAATTGGTTAACTTGACCTTGTCTTTCAGTTGAACAATAGCACTTATACCGAACACAAACACCCTTGGAGAAAAACACAATGAGAGTTGAAAAAAGAACTTTCAACCATAGAAATCAAGGTTGTAATCTATTACAGTCTAAATAACGGTGAGCAACAGTTTTCGTTTGACCACAAAACACACAGGCATCAGTCACATCATGATCAATAATGGACAGAAAGGAATTCACTGCTAAGTGCCAGTGTAAATCCCCAGCTCTCTTATTCAGGGGGGCTGTATACAGGGTTCCCCAAGCTGGGCGAACTGCACTCTCAAATAGCAGCTTCCCTCTCCAGGGTGAATCAAGGACATCTTTTAACTGTGCAAAATTAGTCGTTTTCAATACAAATTGATACAGCGTCTTATTATTGGCACTAGAGAAAACAACATCGGAGACTTCCTTCATCTGTAAATTCAGATCTGGCCTATCCTGCCTGAGCCACATGGAAGGGGAAAGCTTCAGCTCAATGAAAAGCCTCTGTCTATCGGATTCATTGCTGCCCATCCAAACCTCCCCCTGTACACCCAGCCCCTACTCCTGCAGGGCCACACTCTACTGAGACAGCAACACCCCTACCACTCGCACTGAGTGCACCTGCAGCCTTCCTGCCAAGGCCTCCACACTCATCCAGCCACCCCCCCTCCCCATCACAACCTGCCCCAGCCTGGTCACACCTGCCTTAACCAGCCTGCTGTGCAAGCCCTGAGACTCAAACACAGGGAGCCGCAGTGCAGGGTTACACAGCAACGGCTCTCTCAAAAGCCAATAAGCCCCCAACCTCTACATGTCTCTTCGCACCCGCACTAGCCACCACACTTTCAAAACACTATGGTAAAAAAGTGGAACCCCTCTGAGATCCAACTGAGACATGTCTGTCACAAACAACTGCCTGTCCAGCTACAGCCACTGAGAACAGCAGCTTCTGAATTGTCTGTAACCTGAACACTGCCACCCTGCTGGTCAGGTCTAAAAGTCCCTGCCCACCTTCTGCTACTGGCAGAAAAACCACACTCTGCGTGATCCAGTGCAGCCTGTCCCAAAAGAAATGGAGCAGGATCCTCTGGAGTCTGGTGAGCACACCTGGTGGCGGCTCCACTCACACTAGCCTGTGCCACAGCATTGAAGCCACCAGATTATTAATGACCAGCACCCTCCCTCTGTACAAGAGCTGGGGTAGCTGCCATCGCCAGCGCCCCAACCTCTCCTGTACCTGCTCCTCTATCCTCTCCCAGTTCCTCTGCTTTGCCTTCTCTCCCCTCAGGAACACCCCCAGACACTTTAACTCCCCACTACTCCACTGCAGCCCAGCTTGCAAACCCAGGGGCTGCCTCCCCCCTACTCCCAGAGCAGCACCGCACTGCTCTTCATCCAATTAACTCTTGCTGATGACACCTGCCCATATCTCTCTAGGCTCTCTTCCAAAAGCACAACGTCCCAGTCCCCCACCACACACACACACACACATCGTCTGCATATGCACACAACCGAACACACACCACACTGCAGGACGGGATGCTCAGACCAGTCAACACAGTCCTCAGCGTGTGCAAGAGAGGCTCTATGGACAAGGAATACAGCATTCCCGATAGCAAGCAGCCTTGTCTAATCCCTCTCTGCACTGGAAATGGGGTACTCAACCCGCCATTGATTTTTAACACACTAAAAACATTATTATACAAACATTTAATAAGTGCCAAGAAATTAGGGCCCTAACCAAAAGCTTCCAAGGTATGGAACAAATACTTATGATCCACACGATCAAATGCTTTTTCTTGATCCAAGGAGATCAAACCTGCTTGAAAGCCAAACAACCTGGATGCCGACATCAGGTACCTCGCCAAAAAAAAAAGATCAAATATAGAGCACTGTGGGACACAATAAGTCTGATCTGGGTGCACTAGGGATCCCATAACTGGATTGAGACGGTTGGCAAGGGCCTTTGACAAGATCTTAAAGTCACAGCACAACAATGACACAGGTCTCCAGTTGGAGATTTAACATAAATCACCCTTTTTAGGGAGCAGTGTAAGTACTGCCCTCCTGCAGCTCAATGGCAGCTCACCGTCCAGCACACCCTCTTCACACACACTGAGTAAGTCCATCCCTAGTACTGGCCACAGAGTCTTATAAGAACTGCACCGGCAGGCCGTCCAGTCCGGGAGCCTTTCCGTTGTTCAGGCCCTGCAGGGCAACACTGTTTTCTATTTTTTTTTCTAGTTTTCTCAATCTAAACCTTTCCGGATTCTCAAGCTCCGCAGAGCCCCGCAACAGAGCCTGTGCCGAGTTAACAAACTGTTTTAAATCCGAAACAATGGACTCCACATTCACCCTGTAGAACCGTGTCTGAAATAAGTGGAGAGTCGTGGAGACAAAGCAAACAGAACTTTAATCGAGCCGCTCGGAAGCTCCACTGTCAGAAATAATTCCTTCAGTGAGGCTTAATGTTTACAGACATGAGTACAACTTTATTGGAAAAATGACGTAACATCTTATGGCCGTTCATCCAATCAGAAGATACAGGTCCGGGTCCATTTTACGATCTGTCCTCCCGTGAAGAGGTGATGGATCCAAAGCAGATATCTGTCTTTGATGTGCACTAGGAAGATGTGATCCCACGGTCGTCATTTACCTAGTGTCAATCGCTCTTTAACAAAAACAATTCCTCGCTATCTGGAGAAACAATTCAGTCATAAACAAATTCTCAGCAGACAGCTGTAGGCTATTTCGGTACTGTGTAATCTTTCATTACTGATAGGAGTTTCTAACAAACCAACCTTCTTGACCCTTTACTTGTCCTGCTAAATCTAATCTGCTCAGTCTGTAAACAAAACTACTTCTAATGCTAGTATTAATATAAAACATTATATAATTATCACAAAACACTTTCTTCAACTTCCTTTACAGTCTTCATTCCCTCCTTTTTGGCAATAGAAATGAAGCGAAATGAAGCCAAAATAGTCGTGTTTGTCAGTTACAATAATTTCTTCCTCCGGAGGGGCAGGTGGTATAGTGCTGCGTGTTCACCTCCCATTTATCCCAACTTGCTACCTACGAGGTGTGTATGTATGTACAGCGAGGTATTCAAATAATCAGGGGATAGGATTGTATTTTTATTTGCCTGGTCGTGCAAACAATTATGTCATAACTACACCTTATTGAATATTGAGCTCTTTTATGGAAATTGCAGTGGCCACCTACAATATCCTGGAGCTTTACTGTGTATCTCAAATTATATTTCATCCTGCCCCAGGTCATAAAGGTCAATCCCCAGTTACATAATACATACATTGTTTTGCTTCTAAAGGAATACAAAAGTCAGCAAACATGTTATTTTTACAAATTCAGTAATTCACATATATTTCTGATGCATTTTAATTGATAAACATTGTACATTCCATACCTCTCAAGAGAAGGGCAATGGACTTATTCTTACTTCATGACTCTTATTCTATTCATTTGAGTAATTTGACATCTCCACCAAAAGTACATTATAAATTAACTACCAATACAAAAATATATGCTACTGCAGATGTCATTTGAGCTGTTTTCACAATGTATTGCAGATTCCTATAATCTGGACAACCTTTAATTTCAGTATTTTAACTTATTTCTCCATTAAGTCAAGCATCACTTCAGCGTTGTGGACCTCAACATTGGTCTGTTCAAGATGCCGTGAGGCTGTCTTTAAAGCCGCGCCCTCGGCCTACTGTGTCTCAATGAGAACACCAGCATCTTCTCCATATGCACCTCTGCCACCACGGGTCAGACATCGGATCCTTCAGGACACGATTCATAATGTGCATATCTGCCATATGGAATAGATCGGTCATCTGAAGACACAATGTGTGGTTCGCACAACATCAGAGATCCTCCTTATAAAAGGCATCTCTATCACATGGACAGTAGTTGACATTCACACAATCTATGAGGTTTCCAGTAAAGGGACAATTCATAATAATAATCTTGATCCCAAATTTTCACAGATTATTTCAGTACAGCACTCAGTTGTCATCAGCAGCATCATATCTCCTGTGTTACTGAATCAACTTTACTACCTAGTGTAAATACTCTTTCTTGTGTGGAGCTGTCAAACTTTCAAAACAATGCGCTTATCTCTTTGCTTTTATCTGACTTATATATCTAAAACTATTTTAATAATTATTACAGCAGCTCTTTCAACAACATAGTTAATAGTTGTTAGGTAAATTATCATAGTTGACCTCACAGACACTTTCACTGCCCCAACCCCACCCCCCCTTTTTTTTTTTTTTTTTTTTGTTTGGGGGGTGAATCCCTTCCTGATTAATAGGGTATTTCTGTTTGGGAAAGCACTATTTCCATACACTTTCATGACTTTAGATTTTAAACTATAACTCATTCAATTATTTATTTATTTTACATTAAGTTATACCTTAAGTAACTTCCTTATTTTCCCTCATATTCCATTCAATCGCCATCAAAACTCTTGTGCTGAAAGTGGCAGCACATTTCTTTCACACATACCAAACTCCCTTTTTACAGCTTCCCAAGCCTCATCGACTCTTAAACCCCTTGTCAACGTCCTCAAACCTTCATCAACATCGCTCAGACCCTCTGAAAACATCACTCTGTATCCTAACAGCTGTTCTTTCTCCTTTTCCTAATTTTTTACTACACAATTCAAGTTACATTTATTGACATGTATTATTACTATTTATACACATATTTCGCTCCATTATTTGAGTTAATAAGTTAAGATATTTTCCTAATAAAATATATTTTTAGAAAATAAGCATTTTAATTGATTTCAATAATGATTCCCAGATACCTCAGGAAAACAAATTTTCTAAGAAAATGTGTTCAGTCAATGATTTCCCCAATGAAGAGCCTGCGTGGGCACTAAGACTGTCCGCCTGCACGGCTCATATATGTCTTTATTGTGTCACTTCCTCCTATTGAAGTCCAATCTACACCGGTACATGTTCAGAAGAACTGATCCCAAAGCCTATACAGAGTCTTCAAAAGCTATCAGACTTTATTAGCTGGTGTATGAACACACATACAATTATACAGCATTTTCTGCTGCTTCGCAAGACCTAATTTTAAACATTGTTGGTCAATTAGATATTTAGTGAGGACCCTCTATTTCCATTTCTTCCTCCATAATTGCTAAAATAAAGTTTTACTGACATTTTATTGACCCTACCACTGCATAGGACACATCTGTTACATGAACGCTACTGAATGGCACATACATTGAAAACTAAAGAGAGAGACAGAAAGACAGACAGACAGACAGACACTAACACAGCCACCCACCCACCCACTCACACACACACACACACACACACTCTATCTCTCTCTCTCTCACACACACACACAGCCAGCAAGACACACAGAGCCAGCCAGCTCAGCGATGACATCACGAACCTCTCTCTGAGCTGACTGCTATGACATCACAGAGCACATGCATTCCGTTGCTTGCCATCTATCAACCACTCAGTCACTGCCAGCCAGACTGCCTGGCTGGCTGGATGGGGGGGCTGTTTGCTGCTGCTGCGTACCTTAGCAAGCTTATTTGCTTGACCGGCCTTCCTCCTCCTCCGCCCACATGCCCACCTATGCCCGATCTGCTGTTCACCTGGATCACAGCTCCGCCCCAACAAGGCAGAGCCTCCCAAGAATGGTACAAACTCATCCACGTTCCCCTCCATGGAAAGCTTTAGCAACAGGCAAATACATACATATTTGTGTGTACTAAAGATCACATTTTATTACATTTTGTTTTTCTGTACTTTATAACATCTTACTGTGATTTATGATTATATTGTTTATTTTCCATACATATGTATGTATGTATGTATGCATGTATGTATGTTTGCATGTCCAATTTCTTTGTAAATACAAATATACAAATGCACTGAATTGAGAGAGAGAGAGAGAGAGAGAGAGAGAAGTGCTAGGGCACATCTGTAACATAAACTAGGGAACATTCGTCACATGCTTAGGGAACATTCATAACATACAGGGAACATTTGTAAAATGAATTAGGGAACATTTGTGACACACTAACAAAACATACTGGTAAGATGTTGGGCACATTTGAAACAACAAAAATGGCATTTGTTTTTTAATTAGGGACATTTATACCAGTCTGAGCAAATATCTATGCATATTCCAATGTTTGCTGCAGGACATACAGATTGAGTGAGGGGGTCAATATGTTTGATTCAGAACTAACCACTGCTTCCTCAATTTTGTTTTAAACATAATTTAAAAAAAAAGTGTGCTATATATTGGTCTGGAGAAAAGGAGCAGTGGTCCCTAAGACAATTCTTTTAGTTTTTTTAACACAATTCCTAAAACCCATTTTCTGTAAAATATGTTATCAACTTGAATTAATATATCATCCAAACTACAATCATACTGTAAGAGAATTTGGGATTGCTTGGTTTTTCAGTCAATTTAAATAAATAGTTGAACTGAAAACTTATAGGTCCTTTTTTTTTTTTTAAGATTCTTTTTAGAGGGAAGATGCGGTCAAGTCACAGATGTGCAATAATCATTTATTTTGACAGAAATAGGAAACTAATATAATTCAATTATATTACTGAAAATAAGTAATATTAAGCTTCTGCTGGATTACAGTAAGAAACAGATAATACCCATTTTCTTCTTTCTCCTCACAGTACAGCTTATAGGCCAGTCTGGTCAGGCAGGAAGCAATGTGTCTCTCTCTGTCTCTCCTCTCCAGCTCAGTCTTATCGTTGCAGCATGAAGAAGTTAAGAGAACTCAAATTCTCGTTGTTTTCCCTTTTATAAGGTTTCCTTCCATCCAATAGCATTTTGCCACCACCATGACGTGTCTTATGCTAAAGTAATCTAGAAGTGGGGGGTCATTTTGAATTAGGCTAAGAGCCAATCAGAGGACAGGTCCCTTTTGGTCTCTGGTCATAAAGATAGGGTTACCAGGGCTACCAGGGGATACCAGGGGCTACCAGATGAAAGGGAGGAGGTCTGTTTCCTCTACCAAACCAGATGGTATAGAATTTCCAATTGAAAAATACATTCTAACAAATAATATCTTACAGTACAAAACAGGGATTAAATTAAGTATTTTAACCACAAAGTATTGGCTACAGTTATCATGCCTACTTCAGTGTTCATATGCATACAGTTTCTGAGGTCTGGACCACTGCACAGTAGTCCCTGGAGTTGTAGTCCAGACCACTGCAAAATTCGTGCTGAAGTGATCTGGATCACCACGCAATGGCCCAAGGGCCACTGCAAACTTGAATTTCAATGTTTTTGTGTAATCCATGTTGCAATAGCACCTACCATGTTCCTTTGTGGTGAGCTGGTAAATTCTGTTCTGGGAAATCCACAATCCTGCAGGTTTAATAAGTCTCTCTACACATCAGTCCCTGAGTACCTTCAACCAATGGTAATTTTGACCAATTAAGCCCAAGAATTGAGTCAATTAAGTTGTCAAGGACTACCCAGTAAAGACGTGAACTCACGACTAGGTCACACTGTGAACTCTCCAGAGCAGACATTACACTGAGCTCAGTGTGAGCTCACTTAGCGCTTTTCCACCGACATGGTGCCGGTGCTGGAGCCAGAGCCGCTGCTCGGCCTGGGATCCAGCTGATCTGTTTGTGAACCGGCCCGCTTTTCCACCGGTTTTGGAATCGAACGCTGACGTCACTGGATGTGGGCGTTCCCAAGTGTGGAGTAGAAGTGGAGAAACACAGCAATAATAATCGGCACCGAGGCGACTGTGTCTTTAACATCACAATCAAACTCATTCCGCGTCTATGGCAAATCGTAACCCATATGTTACATATATTCCATAATTATGTGTTTTGCAGAATACACAAGCAAACGTTATGCAATATCAGCATTTTATCGACACACATAATAGATCTTATTGTTCTTTAACATTGATGAGAATAATAAACAAGAATTAATTTACTGTTGAAGATGTAACCCTTACCCAGTGGCTAACCCTAACTCTATGTTACAAATGTTCCCTAAAAGCTTATTTTGCAAGATCAATAAAGAACCTTTAGGAATTTTAAACTTTTAAAGATACACATAGGTAATACAATGAGCTTTAACAATGCCGAAAATAATAATGCGTTTATCTTTAATAGTGAAGATATTGTATAGATGTATATCTATCATATACACAAATAGAAAAAAAACGTTTTCCAAACCGAATATAGAACTGAAACTTTCAGACAGTCCATGAAAAATCGAATGTAAACATTTACACTTCTTAACAATTCTATATATCAATTATATTAATAACCCTAACCCTAACACTAACCCTAACTTTAAGTTAAAAATGTTCCCTAAACACTTATTTTGCAGGATCAATAAAAAACTGTCAGGATTTTTTAAACTTTTACTGACACACATAGTTAATAGCAATGTGTTATATCTTTTTCAAAAATAATAATCCGTATATCTTTAATTGTTTTGACATTATTAAGATACAATGCATCTATCACATAGGGAACATTTGTTACATAATAGGAAAAACATCCAAATGATGTAACTTTGAATATATTTAATATTACAGCATACAATTTGGCAGGCTTCATACTAATGGAATTTATGACACACTCTGTTAAAATCAAGCAAATAGCATTTGTTGTTCATGAGAAAAAATATATATAATCAAAGCTATCAGACTTTAGCACGTGGTGAATGAACACACATACGATTATACAGCATTTGTTGCAGCTTCGCAAGACCTAATTTTAAACGTTGTTGGTAAATTAGAT
Source organism: Amia ocellicauda (assembly GCF_036373705.1). Taxonomy (NCBI): domain Eukaryota; kingdom Metazoa; phylum Chordata; class Actinopteri; order Amiiformes; family Amiidae; genus Amia; species Amia ocellicauda. The sequence goes on along the minus strand of NC_089855.1, from coordinate 42,086,213 downwards.
ACAAAGTGAGGACCCTCTATTTGCATTTGTTCCCCTGTATTATTGCTAAAATAAAGTTTTACTGACATTTTACTGACACTACCACTGCATAGGACACATCTGTAACATGAACGCTACTGCATGGCACATACATTGAAAACTACGGAGAATTGAGACTTATTCAATTTACACTTCATAAATCATCTTAAAACGTTTCCAACCAAGGCAAAACCCACTTGAAATACGTTCATTCACATTTTTGGTAAACAAAAAGAGAGATTGTTACATATGTTCCCTATGATGCATCTACAGAGCGAGAGAGAGAGAGAGAGAGAGAGAGAGAGAGAGAGAGAGAGAGAGAGAGAGAGAGAGAGACAGAGAGAGAGAGAGAGAGAGAGAGAGAGAGAGAGAGACAGACAGACAGGCAGACAGACACTAACACAGCCACCCACTCTCCCACTCACACACACACACACACACACACAGTATCTCTCTCTCTCTCACACAGACACACGCACACACACACACACACACACACGCACACACACACACACTCTATCTCTCTCAAAATTCAAATTCAAATTCAACGTGCTTTAGTGGCATGACCAAAAAGAAGTATTGCCAAAGCAATGGTGACAAACAACAGTTTTTAACATATATATGTACATTTGCATACAGAAATACACAATATGTATGTTAAAAACAGGTAACTGATTAATTTCAATTAATAAAATTCAATCATAGTTCAGAGAGACATAAAACTGATATTGATAGTAATAATTGGGTGTAGCATAGGTGTCATTGCCTGTGTCCAGGGGTGTCCCCTGTGTGAGTGGACTGAGTGTCCACTGTGTCCCTCAGGCTGTGGCAGGCAGCTGTATACTGGGCTGCCAGTAATATGCAGCTGGTCTCCTCTCCCAGAAGGACTGGCACTTTCTCCGAGACTGGCAGGTCTTGAAATCTCTTATAGAGATCTGCTATTTTGGGGACAAATTTTGCTCATAAATGTTTATATTTTTCACATTTTAGAATAAAGTGCAGCTCTGTCTCGACCTCTCGGCGTTGGCAGTGGGGACACAGCCTGTCCTCTCTGGGCAGTCATGTCTGCCTGTGTCGGCCCGTCTCGATGGCCAGGCTGTGCTCACTGAGCCTGTATTTGGTCAGGATCCTTTTGTGTTTTTCGTTCGTTATTAATTTAAGGTTTTCTGACAATGTGTAGTGTCTTTTTAGGGCCCGATAGCACTGCAGTTTACTTTGTGCTTGTGTGTGTGTTTCCCAATGGGTGATGTAGTTTTCTTTGTGCTGTGTGATAATTTGGTTGACTCTGATTGTGTGCATGTGTGTGTTGCTGTCCTGAGGCTGGCCGGTGTCGGTGTGTGTCTGCGCAGTGAGCCTGCGGACCAGCTGGCTGAGGGGGCTCCTCTCTGGGTTCAGCTCTTGGCATTGCAGGGCCTTGTGGTGGTAGGAGTGTGTGTCGCTGTTTATTAGATGGAGCCAGAATTTAATTGCCCTTTTGTGTATGTTGATTAATAATGGGTATTGGCCTAATTCTGCCCTGCATGCGTTGTTCGGTGTTTTCCTTTGCACATGTAGGATATTTTTATGCAAGGTTTCTATTGGGTGTGTGTCCCAATGAGCAAACTCCTGCCCTGTGAGGGGACCCCACACCTCACTGCCATAGAGAGCAATGGGCTGGATTATGGATTCAAATATTTTTAGCCAGATTTGTACAGGTATTTTTATGCAAATGTGTCTCTTTATGGCATAGAAGGCCCTGCGCGCTTTCTCTCTCAGTGTCTTCATCGCCGTGTTGAAGCTTCCTGTTGAGCTGAGTGTGAGGCCTAGGTATGTGTAGTGGGTGCAGTGTTCGATGGTGCTGTTTGCTAAAGTGACGTGGAACCTAGTTCCATGAGGCCTGGCCTTTTTCTGGAATATCATGGTATTTGTCTTTTTCATGTTTACTGCCAGGGCCCAGGTCTGACAGTACTGCTCCAGCAGTGCCAGGTTCTGCTGCAGCCCCTGCTCTGTGGGCCACAGCAGCACCAGGTCATCTGCGTTGAGCAGGAACTTGACTTCTGTGTCATGTAGGGTGAGGCTGGGGGCTGCAGATTGCTCCAGCATTGTGGCCAATTCATTGATGTAAATATTGAATAGCGTTGGGCTCAGACTGCAGCCCTGCCTCACCCCACGCCTCTGAGTGAAGAACTCTGTTCTTTTATTGCCAATTTTAACTCCGCACTCGTTTCCTGTATACATTGATTTGATGATGTCATATGTTTCACCCCCTACACCACTTTGGAGAAGTTTGTAAAATAAACCTTTGTGCCAGAATGAATCAAATGCTTTTTTTAAATCTATGAAACAAGCAAATATTTTATTTTTATTTTGGTTGACGTGTTTGTCAATGAGGGTGTGTAGGGTGTAAATATAATCGGTAGTGCGGTGTTTTGGGAGGAAGACAATCTGACTCTTACTCAGGACACTGTGCTCGGTAAGGAAGGCCAGTATCCGGGCGTTAATGATTCTGCAGAACACCTTCCCCAGGTTGCTGCTCACACAGATGCCCCGGTAGTTATTAGGGTCCAATTTGTCTCCACTCTTATGAATCGCGGTGATCAGTCCTTTATGCCAGCTGTCAGGGAAGTGGCCCACACTGAGCACCAGGTTGAACAGCCGTAGCAGGGCCTGCTGTAGCTCAGGGCTGCTGTGTTTCAGCATCTCGTTGGAGATGCCATCAGGCCCGCATGCTTTCCTGGGCAGCAGGGCGCGCAGCTTCTCCTGCAACTCCTGCTCAGTAATAGTTGAGTCCAGGGGATTCTGGGTGTCTTTAAATGCCAATTCCATTCTTTTTAGTTTCACACTGATGTCAGGCTGAGCTGATTTCTCAGTGTGGTGAATGTTTTCATAAAGTTTTTCAAAGTGTTTTTTCCAAAAATCTCAATTTTGAATGGCCAATTCTTCAGGTTTTAATTTATTACATTTTTTCCAGTTTTCCCAGAATCAATTTGTGTTAATGGACTCTTCGATTATTGTCAGTTGCTTTCGGGGGTGTTGTACTTTTTGATCTAAGTGTTTCTTTGTTCCTCAGATCCTTCCTTATTCTATTTCACTCCTTGTCAAACCAATTCTCCTCTTTGTATTTTGTTGGGATGTTCTTTTTAATTTTCAATTTTGACTGTAAAGCTGCTTTTTCAAATATATGATTTAAGTATTTTATAGCCAGATGTATTCCTTCTTTACTATGTTGATTTGGGGAGACCAGAAAGGTGTGTATTAATGATTGGATGTCTTGATTGCCAGTTGCTTTCTGGTACTCTTGTGTGCTGTCTGGAGCCCATCTGTAGGAGTGTCCGAGGCTGTACAGCTTGCTGGGCTGTGTGTGAGCGCTGCTGCTGTGCTCTGTCCTCTTCAGGAACACAGTGATTTGGCTGTGGTCTGATAGAGGTGAATGCACTGAGAGAGAAGGGGTCTAGGTTTGTGATGGCATAGTCTACCGTGCTGCTGCCAAGAGCTGAGCTGTAGGTGTATCTTCCCAGAGAATCTCCCCGGATCCTGCCATTCACGATATACAGTCCCAGTCCCTGACAGAGCTGCAGTAATTTTTGCCCGTTTTTATTTACTCCCCTGTCGTGGCTGTGTCTGAGGGAGCTGATGGGGGTGTTTAAGGGGGTGTGGCCGAATATGTGGCTGTCTCCCTGTGTGCTGGTGAAGTCAGGCAGGCTGCCTGTCCGGGCGTTCAGGTCCCCACAGATCAGCACACTTCCCTGGACCGGGAAGTGGCAGACCTCAGTCTGGAGGTTGGTGAAGATCTCCTCATTGTGATATGGGGATTCTGAGGGGGGAACATACACGGCACACAGGAACACATCGGTTTGTGTAGAAATTATTTATTTGCTTATTTTAAGCCATATGTGTGACTCTACTGTTTTGATGGGCTGTATGGAGTCACTGAGCTCTGCTTTGTACCAGATTATTATGCCCCCGGAGTCCCTGCCGTGTCTGACGGAGGGCTTCTTCAGGGAGGGCACTATGACCTCTCTGTAGCCTGAGGGACAGTGACTGGACACGTCTGCCCGACACCATGTCTCTTGCAGGATGATGACATCCTTGTCTCTCACTCTATCTCTGAACTCCGGGTCTGTGCTCTTCAGCCCGAACACTGAGGAGCCCAGGCCCTGGATGTTCCACATGGTGATAGATAGGGATCGCATTCCTTTCTACTCTAATTAAGCAATTTATATACTCCTTTGGAATGAGATATATCTGGAAATGTGTGAGGTGGAAAGTAAACATATAAATAAATAGTAATACTGGTGATATCTAAAAATAGGAAATGAATAAATTAAAAAAATAAAAAATAAAAAACTCCTGACTTACACTCCTATATACATACGCATACACACATATATCTACATATATACACATATATGTAAGCATCCATATATCTACATAATTTTTAGAAAATGTCCATATATATCAGTATATAACTACATTTATACAGGGGTGATTTTCAGATGTGGTAATAGCTAGTCACCTCCTGCAGTGGTTTCTTTGTTATGCACAGTTACTTATCTTATCAGTCGGGTGCAGATGAGGTTGAGCAGGTGTCGGATCTCCTGCAGCTCCCCGGTGTCGGCCACTCTGCTGACCGCTGCTGCGTAGTTGCGCTGGCTGTGCTGCTGGGCTGCTCTGTGCATGTTCTGGATGGGCTCCACTCTGGGTCTGCTGTTCTGTGGTCGGGCGTATCCAGGCTGGGGTCTTCGTTGTCCGAACTGGGGAAGGTGGTGTGCAGGTGCAGGGCGGGGGCTCCCAGGGGCCGCTCTCCTGATTGGCTCGGGGTTGTTCTGGGTGGTGTGGGTGCTGGAGAACCTTCTGTGGCCATGTGGGGGGCTGTCTGGGTTTCGGCCCAGGGCAATGTCTTTGAGTGTCTTTGCGAAGACGTTTACTGCTTGTTTGTGGAGATTGACGTTGTCAAACAAGCTGTGGGCCCCAAGAGTGGGGTGGTGTGCCAGGTGCACATTTGGCATCAGAGCACATCCCCGAGAGATCTCAGCGTTGATCATGTGGATGGTGTTGGGGTGGAAGGCCTTCCTGTGCAGCAGGGTGGAGATGATGATTTTGGCGTGGGTGAAGGTCTGGGTGGCCCTCTCCGCCACTCTTCTGATGGAGCTCGCCACCTTGTCCTGCTGGGTCCTCAGGTCGTTTGTGCCTGTGTGTATAATAATATGGCTGGGGGAGCCGAGGCTCTTCTCGGACAGCTGCTGAATGGCCCTCTCTGTGGTCGGACACCAGACCTTGGAGATCTTGCCATCAGGGAAGAGCCGCCTCTCATTTATGAGTTTGCCATTTGAGTCTATCAGCAGGGCTACTTCAGTGTTCTTCTTCCTGGTAGTCTTTCTGCGTGAGGGGGTCTCATCTGTGTTTGGTTCAGCCTGTGTGTGTGGTGCGCAGGTTTTGTTAGTGGTTTCGGGCTCAGGGTGTGTGTGAGTGCTGGGTGCAGTGTGTGTGTCTGAGTCAGGGTGTGTGTGTGTGTTGGGTGCACTGTGTGTGTCTTGCTCAGTGTGTGTGTGTGTGCTGGGTGCACTCTGTGTGTTCGGGTCGGGTTGTGTGTGTGTGTTGGGTGCAGTGTGTGAGTGGTGTGTTGTGTGAGAGTCAGTATGTCTGGATGTCATTGGGGTGGGAGGGCTCTGCACATTGTGCACTGCTGGGTTTCTTGAGGGCTAGTTGTTGTGGGCAGTGAATTTGTATAGCTTCTCCTTCAGGCTCTGCACTGTCTTGTCTCTGCCTTGCAGTTCCTCTCTCAGGGCCGTCAGCTCCCTCCTCATGGCCTCCCTGTCCTGCTGCAGCTCCCTCACCTCTTCCCTCAGCTCCCTCACTGTGACCTTGTGCTCGTGTTGGACTCTGTTGAGCTGGTCTGTTAGCTGCTCTGTGGTGTTGGAGGTTGTGAGATTGGCCAGCACCAGCTCTTTTAGCTCCATCAGCTCCACCTCCAGCAGGGACATGTTCTCCCTCAGTTGGGACACTGTGTCGGTGTCTGAGGGGTGTCCTGTGCTGGGATGCGTGTGGATTCCTCGCTGTTCTCTGGCGCGGCGCTCTCCCCTCCGTTCTCAGGGCAGTGTGGGGCTGGACTCTCCTCCTGTGTGGCTGCGTCTGTGCTCTTTTGGACACGTCTCTCCTTTTTCTCTCTGTCAGCCAGCGTTTTCAGTGAGTGGAACTGATTTTCAAAGGTGCCCAGGCTGCCCTCGCTGCCCTGTATTAAGACTGTTCCAGTGTGGTACAGATTGATTGTCAGCATGGAGGTGTCTGGGTCGTCCTCCTCACTGATTGACACCTGCCTTCCTTTACTGATGCCTCTCTTTTTAATGTGCCTGTACAGTTGACAGATGGCAGCGTGCCAGGCGTCGGTGTGCTCGGTGTAGAAGACCAGGTTGCTGGTGACTTGCTGGTCTCCAGTCTGAGAGAAGTCGGCTCTGAGAGTCTCTGGGTTGTCCTTCAGTATGTGTTGTCTGAGACTCTTCCTGGCCTGAGCGTTCTTCAGGTGCTCTGGGTAATGGATCGCACAGCTCCTGCTCCTGCTCATTGTATCTTTTATGAATTGATACTTTCAAATTCAAACCTCTGTCACTTTTCAAATGTCAACAGCTTTTCAGTATAGACACAGTTCTGTGTTGATTATACTGTATGCTGTAATATTGAATATTTTCAAAGTTACATCATTTGTTTGTTTTTCCTATCATGTTACAAATGTTCCCTATGTGAAAGATGCATTATATCTTAACATTGTCAAAACAATTAAATATATACAGATTATTATTTTCCGTAAAGTTATATCACATTGCTTGACAGTTTTTTATTGATCCTGCAAAATTGGGAAAAGTGTTTAGGGAACAATTGTAACTTAAAGTTAGGGTTAGTGATAGGGTTAGGGTTATGAATATAATTGATATATAGAATTGTTAAGAAGTGTAAATGTTTACATTACATTTTTCATGGATTGTCTGAAAGTTTCAGTTCTATATTCGATTTGGAAACCGTTTTTTCTATTTGTGTATATGAAAGATATACATCTATGCAATATCTTCACTATTAAAGATAAACGCATTATTATTTTCGGCATTGTTAAAGCTCATTGGTATTACTGTGACATTAGTTTATTATTGAAAAATATAAATATATATGAAAAGGTATCGTAAAAGAAATTTGAAACACCGTATACATTATTTTACTTTATAGCAGGGAGGAATCGCTATGTGTTATGTTGTTCCCCCAAGAACATATTATTTGAGTCGCATGTTGTAAAGCCGGACAGGTTAGAGTGACGCACGTCTTTGTGTTCTGGATAGAGAGGAGTAGTGGCGCTGCACTGCTGTGCTCGGCATTGTATTTGTACCTGCAACTCGGTTCATAAGAGACATAAACAAAAGTGCCAGGAACAATAAATTGTGTCAAGGAGTCCTGATGTAAACTGAACCCCAAACAACATGTCTACCTCCGAAGAGACTCGTTTCACGGTTTACAGACTGGCGGCAGCGAGGGATATTGTTTGCTTTAGTTTTTTCTCTACTGAGGCCGGATGCAGTGAGCTGTGCTTGCGGGTGACTGAGACAAAACCATGTCGGTGGTGAGTGAACTGTACTGTTAAAATCGAAAATAATAATAAAAAAAAATGTACGAAAGTAATAAACCGCTATGTCAAGTCATTTAACCGCAAATAGCTAAGTTAAACAAGTATAAAAAAAAATATATGGAAAATCCGATAGACAGATTGATTAATGTTGACGCAGCAAATGGAAATGAAGCGATTAATGCAGAAAGACGCACGAATACGACAGAGTAACACATGATCGTGTTGAGCTGCCTCCTTGCTTTCACGGAGATGAGAAGGATAAAGAAAGTTTCTCTCTGTGGAACACGCGTCTGGAATTGGCTGTAAAAGCTGCACAAACAGCACCAGGATCTTGCAACAATTGTACCAACACGTTTAAGTGCTGATGCACTGTCATACTGGGTTTCTTTACCCTCTGAAATGCAAAAAGACTATGCTAAAACAGTAGAGACATTAAAATAAGTCTTTGGAAGAAAAGAATACCTACTGCATTTTCAAACTTTTGTTAATGCAAGACCCCGTCAGCCTAAAGAAGCATTAGAAGTTTATGCAGCCGAAGTAAGCAGACTTGTGCAAGAGGCGTTTCCCAATTACGGACAGCCAGCTATTGAAATGGAGCGTTTTAGACGTTTTGTTGCTGGTTTAGACCCAGTGCTGCAGGCAAAGTGTTATGAGCATGGTGCAAGTAGATTGGAGGAAGCCCTAAAAATGGCTTGCAAGTGGGAGCGGGTCAGGAAGCATTAAGAACTGCCTCTTCACATTTCTAAAGCACAATAAATGAGAAGGTTCTGGAACAACCATCTATATGTAAATCTGGAAATATCCTAACAGCTATGGTGTCAAGCAAGTCCATTTCATCTACGTCAGAGGAATCCCCCAAATTACTACAAGCTATTGCAGATTTAACTGCAGATGTTAAAGCATTCAGAGTAGAGGTGAGCCAGTTGAAGCAACAGCAAGAAAATCTCAAACATGTGCACAGCCAGTACAAAGAGGGGAAAAGGACCGTCAGCCCTATCCAGAATGGATGAAACGAGCAATATCGTGCATCACGAAAAGCATCCCCTGATGGGTATAATTCTTCCTCTAGATCACAAAGAGACGTTTCTTCACCTTTATAGAAACATGTCTCCTGGACCAAGACCCGGACATCATTCCCTACATAGGCAAAAATATGAAAGGTGGTCTCCATCACCAAGCAACCGTTACTATTCAAGAACTAACAGTCCTAGCAGTCGCTATCACTCATCTCACCCTGATCAGCACTGCAGTTCAAGATATTCTCGTAGTCCATCTGCATCCTACTCACACTCAAGGGACAGGTACACCAGGAGAACACCCAGTCCACATCACCATGAGAGAAGGCCTGATTGCAGATACAACAAATGTCATCTTTGCTTTGATTCTGAGGATCCCACCTATCAGGGACACGAGTGGTAGGAGGTGCTGCGGGCCAAGTAGCTGCTACATTGAATTACAGGGGTCCAGAGTCTGAAGCTTCAGCTTTAAAAGACTCTCCAACCTCTCCAATATTTTTTTGCTGTTATTGAAGACACTGCTGTTCAAGCCTTCATTGATACTGGTTCACAAATTTCTTTGATCAAGAAAATTTAAGAGTGTCAATTCCAGCACTGAAGACAAAGTCCATCAGAAAGACATACATGTTGGCAAGGTCAGTGACTGGTAAGTGCCTTGATACTCTTGGAACACTAACCATTAGTATTAGACTTGGAGAGGAGGTTTGTCATCATGATGTTCAAGTGATAAGAAATTCCAATCAAGCTGTCATACTCGGATGGGATTTTCTGCAGAAACACCATGCAGTGATTGATGTACAAGGACAATTACAGTTGTGGAACTGGAAAGTCCCACTGTTGTTTTCTAAGCAAATCACACCTCTTTGTTGCAATGCTGTGACATTTGCGCCAATCTACATTCCTGCAATGACTGAGATGTATATCATGGCAAAGTTGCAGCCATTTACAGAAAATCAAATCTCAACTCCAAATTACTTAGGAATACTGTAACCTGAAGCATGCAACTACCCAGGTCTGTTTGTTGCCAGAACAATATCTCCAGTGAAGAAAGGATTAACAACCGTTGGTGTCATGAATCCAACCAATGACGACTGCCATGTGCCAAGTAACACACCACTGGGAAACTTTTACTCTCTGATAAATCAGGGAGGTGAAGAGTTCCAGGTTATTGAGGCTACTGTGCACAATATCAGGCAGACAGAAGACACAAAGTTACCCACAGTGGACTTCAGTCAGTCTAAATTGAGTGATCCACAAATGGACCAGCTGGAGAACTTACTTTTGAAGTATTGTGATGTGTTTAGTTCACATGAACATGACTATGGCTGCACAGATGCTGTAAAGCAACACATTCGAACTGGAGATGCCCTACCGATCCGCCAACATGCTTACAGGACTTCTCCAGCTTTGAAGCAGGAAATAGAAAAACAAGTTCAGCAGTTGCTGGCCCATCACCTCATTGAGGAGAGCTGCAGCCCTTGGGCTTCACCTGTTGTTTTAGTCAAGAAAAAGGACGGCAGCTACAGATTTTGCATTGCATTAAGAAATTAAACCCTGTCACCATACGGGACTCGCATCCCTTACCACGGATTTCTGAAGCTTTGGACAGCCTGGCAGGGGCATGCTGGTTTAGTACCATGGACCTGTCAAGTGGTTATTGGTAGGTTCAGCTGGCATCAGAAGACCGGGAGAAGACCGCATTTACCACCGGCAGCGGCTTATACCATTTTATACGGGATGAAGTCTCTTTCCTGGGACATGTAATCACCAAGGGTGGTCTCAGACCAGATTCCAGGAAGCTTGACAAATTGAAAGATTGGCCAACACCAAGAACACCTACTGAGGTGAGAGCTTTTGTGGGTCTCTGTTCCTATTACAGACGATTCGTTAAAAACGTTGCCCAAAAAGATGCAAAACAGTTGGTCTTCTGAACTACAGCCTGAACAAGCTGTTCCTGTAAAACAAACCTGTGAAGATTTAGCAATAGACATTGATGAACTGAAGCAGAAACAACAAGCGGATGTCATTCTGAGAACTGCGATGGAATGGAAAGAAATGGATAACCGAAGACCTACTGCACGACGAATCAAAAACTCCCCGTCAGCTCTGAAAAAGCTCTGGTATGAGTTTCCTCACCTGACTTTGGAAAATAGGATCCTCTGTCAAAAAATTAAAACCTTTCTTCAGAAAGCCTATACTTACCAATTGGTTCTTCCTGAATCCCTCATTCAGACAGCCCTCACTTACCTGCATGGAAATGTCTTCAGTGGACATTTAGGGACTGAACGAACTTTGCAGAGAGCCAGAAAAATCTGCTATTGGCCTTACATGTCACGTGACATTTACAAGTTCTGTACAGAGTGTTTAACATGTCAGACTCGCAGTGCTCCAACACCAAAAGCTAGAGCTCCTTTACAACCTATTGTGGTGGATCGTCCATTCCAGAAAATTGCTGCTGACCTCACCGAACTACCAGTCACTTCTCAAGGCACCAGGTATGTTCTTGTTGTAATGGATTATTTTACATGCTATGTGAATCTCTTTCCTTTTAAAGATCAGCGTGCAACAAGTGTAGCTCAATGCTTGTCTGAAGACTTCATCCGTCAACATGGTATACCTGAGTCCATCCACACTGACCAGGGCAGACAGTTTGAGTCTGATCTGGTGAAGCAGCTGTGTAGCAAGTTGGGAATTGAGAAGACACGAACAACTCCGTACCATGCCCAATCAGATTGCATGGTGGAAAGACTGAACCGGACATTAAAAGACCAATTAGCTAAATACATCTACCAAAATGGAGGAGAATGGGACAAATACCTCTCACAGGTGGAACTTGCGTACAATTCAAGTGTACATTCCAGTACTGGATAAACTCAATTTTTCCTTGCTCATGGTCGGGAACCTTGTCTGCCTGTGGACGTTTTGTTGAACTGCAGTTCATTCACTACTCAAGCAACTCTAGGCACACCAGCTGCTTATGCCCAGGATGTCTTTAACCGCTTGTCACATGCTTTTGACATGGCCGCTGAGTAGTCGAAAGAATCTAAACTACTGCTAAAGACTCACTATGATCAAAATCTTGCTTTTAACCCCTATGCTGAAGGTGATCTTGTTTTCCTTGATGATCCTGCCAATCAAAGGAATAAACTTGCTCCTAGATGGAAAGGGCCACATAGAGTTCTGAAGAGGTTGGATAAATACGGTTGTCCTGGCGTGACCTATGAAATCACTGACCCAAAAGATCCACGATCCAAATCATGGATTGTACATTACAATCGGCTGAAGGCATACAAAGGTCCTTGGTCTGACTTACCTGCTCATCCAGAAGCGCCTCCACAGCTGTTTAGAGATCCTGATGATGCACCTGTCAGTCCGCCATCAACACTGACGGCTTTGTCTGGAGACGTCCCTTACCCACTTCCAGTTCCAGCGAGCTCCAGTCATCACTCGATGCCGTCTCTCTCTCTTCTTTCTTCCACAGCTCCTGTCCAGAGGGATATGCTACCTGTTCCAGGTGTTGTTCCACAGCCTGCTCTAGCACTTGAGCCATGCCCAGGTGTCACCCATTCTTCCAGCCGTCGGGATGCCCAAGTCACAGTGCACCCAGAGACTATGTCTGTTCTCTTACCTCAGCGACCCTAGACTCCTGTGGCATTACCTGCTGGATGTACCTAGTGGTCGTAAAGTTTTGAAACCTGACAAGTTTAAAGATTTAGTTCTTTCTTGGTTTATACCTGTTTTCATGTTACATTACAGTTCAATACAGTAATGGCTCCTAATTTGCCATTCTTAAAAAAAAAAAAAAAAAAAAAAAACTTTTAATTGTACTGACATACATCTATTGTGATTTAATTACTGCAAAATCAGTTTATCCCTTGGAAAATCTAAGTGTAAATATATATATATATATATATATATAAATGTAACATTAGAAATACTGTATGATTTATTTAATTAAGAAACGAGGACGTTTCAAATAAAGTGGGGGAAGACTGTGACATTAGTTTATTATTGAAAAATATAAATATCAATGAAAGGTATCGTAAAAAAGAAATTAGAAACACTGTATACATTATTTTACTTTATAGCACGGAGAAATCGCTATGTGTTATGTTGTTCCCCTAAGAACATATTATTTCAGTTGCATGTTGTAAAGCCAGACAGGTTAGAGTGACGCACGTCTTTGTGTGGTGGATAGAGAGGAATAGTGGCGCTGCACTGCTGTGCTCGGCATTGTATTTGTAACTGCAACTCGGCCTCCAGCACCGGCACCATGTCGGTGGAAAAGCGCTAAGTGAGCTCACACTGAGCTCAGTGTAATGTCTGCTCTGGAGAGCTCACAGTGTGACCTAGTCGTGAGTTCACATCTTTACTGGGTAGTCCTTGACAACTTAATTGACTTAATTCTTGGGCTTAATTGGTCAAAATGACCATTGGTTGAAGGTACTCAGGGACTGATGTGTAGAGAGACTTATTAAACCTGCAGGATTGTGGTTTTCCCAGATCAGAATTAACCAGCTCACCTCAAAGGAACATGGTAGTTGCGATTGCAACATGGATTACACAAAAACAATGAAATCCAAGTTTGCAGTGGTCCTTGGGCCATTGCGTGGTGATCCAGATCACTTCAGCACGAATTTTGCAGTGCTCTGGACTACAACTCCAGGGACTACTGTGCAGTGGTCCAGACCTCAGAAACTGTATGCATATGAACAGTGAAGTAGGCATCATAACTGTAGCCAATACTTTGTGGTTAAAATACTTAATTTAATCCCTGTATTGTACGGAATAATAATAACAACTGTAAAACATAAGAGAAGGGCCTGATAATAAATACAATACACAATAGACTAGAACCCTTAGAATATAATAATATGAACATTTTCATTATTAGTATCATTGTAGTTTGGATGATATATTAATGCAAGTTGATAACATATTTTACAGAAAATGGGTTTTAGGAATTGTGTCAAAAAACTAAAAGAATTGTCTTAGGGACCACTGCTCCCTTTTTCCAGACCAATGTATAGCCCACTTTTCTTTTAAATTATGTTTAAAACAAAATTGAGGAAGCAGTGATTAGTTCTGAATCAAACATTTTGACCCCCTCACTCAATCTGTAAGTCCTGCAACAAACATTGGAATATGCACAGATATTTGCTCAGACTGGTATAAATGTCCCTAATAAATAACCAAATGCCATTTTTGTTGTTTCAAATGTGCCCAACATCTTACCAGTATGTATTTTTAGTATGTCACAAAGGTTCCCTAATTCGTATTACAAATGTTCCCTGTTTGTTATGAATGTTCCCTAAGCATGTGACGAATGTTCCCTAGTTTATGTTACAGATGTGCCCTAGCACGTCTCTCTCTCTCTCTCTCTCTCTCTCTCTGTCTCTCAATTTAGTGCATTTGTATTGTCAAAGCAATTGGACATGCAAACATAAATACGTACATACATATGGAAAATAAACAATACAATTATAATTCACAATTAGATGTAATAAAGTACAGAAAAACAAAATGTAATAAAATGTGATCTTTAATACACACAAATATGTATGGCTGGTCGGAAGCGTCTTGGACTCGGGTTCCTCTTCATTACTTATAACGCTTTTGCCTTTTGTTTAAGCTTTCCATGGAGGGTAATGTGGATGAGTTTGTACCATTCTTGGGAAGCTCTGCCTTTTTGGGGCGGAGCTGTGATCCAGGTGAACAGCAGATCGGGCAGAGCTGGGCATGTGGGCGGAGGAAGAGGAAGGCCGGTCAAGCAGATAAGCTTGCTAAGGTATGCAGCAGCAGCAAACAGCCCCCCCATCCAGCCAGCCAGGCAGTCTGGCTGGCAGTGACTGAGTGGTTGACAGATGGCAAGCAAACGGAATGCACGTGCTCTGTGATGTCATAGCAGTCAGCTCAGAGAGAGGTTCGTGATGTCATCGCTGAGCTGGCTGGCTCTGTGTGTCTTGCTGGCTGTGTGTGTGTGTGTGTGTGTGTGAGTGGGTGGGTGGGTGGCTGTGTTAGTGTCTGTCTGTGTCTGTCTTTCTTTCTGTCTCTCTCTGTCTCTCGCTCTGTAGATGCATCATAGGGAACATATGTAACAATCTCTCTTCTTGTTTACCAAAAATGTGAATGAACGTATTTCACGTGGGTTTTGCCTTGGTTGGAAACGTTTTAAGATTATTTATGAAGTGTAAATTGGATTTGTCTCAATTCTCCATAGTTTTCAATGTATGTGCCATTCAGTAGCGTTCATGTTACAGATGTGTCCTATGCAGTGGTAGGGTCAATAAAATGTCAGTAAAACTTTATTTTAGCAATTATGGAGGAAGAAATGGAAATAGAGGGTCCTCACTAATTATCTAATTTATCAACAATGTTTAAAATTAGGCCTTGCGAAGCTGCAGAAAATGCTGTATAATTGTATGTGTGTTCAACTACCAGCTGCTAAAGTCTGATAGCTTTTGAAGACTCTGTATAGGAAGTTGAAGAAACTGTTTTGTGATAATTATATAATGTTTTATATTAATACTAGCATTAGAAGTAGTTTTGTTTACAGACTGAGCAGATTAGATTCAGCAGGACAAGTAAAGGGTCAACAAGGTTGGTTTGTTAGAAACTACTGTCAGTAATGTAAGATTACACAGTGCCGGAATAGCCTACAGCTGTCTGCTGTAAATTTGTTTATGACTTAACCGGTTCTCCAGATAGGCAGGAATTGTTTCTGTTAATGGGCGATTGACACTAGTTAAATGACGACCGTGGGATCACATCTTCCTAGTGCACATCAAAGACGGACATCTGCTTTGGATCCATCACCTCTTCACGGGAGGACAGATCGTAAACGGACCCGGACCTGTATCTTCTGATTGGATGAACGGCCATAAGATGTTATGTCATTTTCCTATAAAGTTGTACTCATGTTTGTAAACATTAAGTCTCACTGACGGAATTATTCCTGACGTGGGGCTTCTGAGTGGCTCGATTAAAGATCTGTTTGCATTATCTCCACGACTTCTCCACTTCTTTCTGACACGGTTCTACAACTTGGCATCACGAACGAGGATCTGAACTTGCCTCCTGTTCTGGGAGCAAAGCAAGGGTGAGTAGCTTTAAAAATGACCACCCTGTATATTTAGATTTGATCTCTGGATTTTGTTAGGCTCTCAGATTGTAATTTAAAGAGAACTTGTGGAGAGGTAGAGGTAAAACAAACAGAAAGGTTGACTGTACAGCGGAGGATCACAGTAGGGTGAATTCCAGGTAATATAGATCTGCGGTGAGAGATGCCAAGGGAACCGAAAGGTACGACGAGGCCTGCTGAGCCCCAGGTTAAGCAAGGAAACCCTTGTACACCAGGGCCAGAGTCAGTGGCAGTCAATAACCAGACGGAACCAGAGGTACATAAAGTCCAGCAATATAGCCCCATCGTTGGCAAAGATAGGATTGGCATAATGGTGTTAAAATACATGTCTGTTTGTGAATTCCAAAAAGTTTAAAATGTTAATCTTAAAATGGTAAAGGCAAGATAAAAAAACGACAAAGTTTCTATAATTCTTTGTCTGAATAATAAGAATTTAGAGAAGAAATTGATCATAATAGATCAAGAAAACACCAAAGTAGTGTATTTCAAAGATAATTTTACATCTGATTTTTAATAATAACAATATAATAAATAAATGCTAAGGGCTGTTTGAGACACTGCAGGGTCAACAAAACACACCACTAATGTAATATCTGATTTATCTTTGGATGTCAATCTGTATGTGCCTTATGTGTTTATGTATATATATAGTCTGAAGGTTATGTAAGGTAAATGTCTGTTTTGTATGCTTTGTATTTTTAATATTGTGCATAGTCCAGAATAAGACTGAGAAGGGAAGTAACCAATAATTTCAGAATTATATTTACAATTACGCAGTCATTGATGTTTTATCAACAGATTAATGAGGATTTAGACAATTTAACTGTATACAGAGTGCACAAAGCATCAGAAATAAGAAATGAATCATGCATTCTATTATAAGAATAATGTTAAAGTAATACAAATATACACTAAATACATAGATTAATAATACTAATAAAGTAAATAAATAGTAATGGTGTCCTCTAAGCCTCAGAAGAACAATAATTTGTTTGTTAAAAATCATATTATGGAGAAATTCTGTAAAGTCAAATTAAAGGAAAACTAAAGGCAGGAATCCACAGGAGCAGCACTCTGGTGCAGCCCTGAGTGACAGCCTGATGTAAAACCCATAGCAGGAGAATGTAAACAGTATAGTGACATATTATAGTCTTATTTTAGAAAATATTTGGTTATTGGTGCATAGCATAAAATACCTGAAATAAAAGTTGAAATTCGACCTTGGATTTTAGATTCTAAGAGTGAATTAGTCAAAGGGTAAGAATTTTAAGGATACTATAGAAATATAAATTATGAGCATTGAATAAGTGCGCTATAATTAGTATTGCATAATTTTGAAGGAGAAAATAAAACATAAAAATTCTATTAGAATGAGTTTTACCAACCAGAAATTAAAAAAAAATTATGTTAAAAATTGAATTAGAGCTAATTTTTGAAATGGAAATCTGAGGAAACTGTGACATTTGGTGAAGATATAAATACATAGATAACCAGATACTCCAGGAAATTAAAGGTGTGGTCATTTGGTAGCTGTGAGTTCCACAATGAAGAGTTTTTGAAATCCCCAGATATAAGATCCCTAAATACAAGGTGTAGGTAAGAAATGAACTATTGATCAGTTCAATCTGGCTTTGGGAACAGTTCTTCTGAACATGTACCGGTGTAGATTGGACTTCAATAGGAGGAAGTGACACAATAAAGACATATATGAGCCGTGCAGGCGGACAGTCTTAGTGCCCACGCAGGCTCTTCATTGGGGAAATCATTGACTGAACACATTTTCTTTGAAAATCTGTTTTCCTGAGGTATCTGGGAATCATTATTGAAATCAATTAAAATGCTTATTTTCTAAAAATATATTTTTTTAGGAAAATATCTTAATTTATTAACTCAAATAATGGAGCGAAATATGTGTATAAATAGTATTAATACATGTCAATAAATATAACTTGAATTGTGTAGTAAGAAATTAGGAAAAGGAGAAAGAACAGCTGTTAGGATACAGAGTGATGTTTTCAGAGGGTCTGAGCGATGTTGATGAAAGTTTGAGGACGTTGACAAGGGGTTTAAGAGTCGATAAGGCTTGGGAAGCTGTAAAAAGGGAGTTTGGTATGTGTGAAAGAAATGTGCTGCCACTTTCAGCACAAGAGTTTTAAAGGCGATTGAATGGAATATGAGGGAAAATAAGGAAGTTACTTAAGGTATAACTTAATGTAAAATCAATAAATAATTGAATGAGATATAGTTTAAAATCTAAAGTCATGAAAGTGTATGGAAATAATGCTTTCCCAAACAGAAATACCCTATTAATCAGGAAGGGATTCACCCCCCCAAACAAAAAAAAAAAAAAAAAAAAAAGGGGGGTGGGGTTGGGGAAGTGAAAGTGTCTGTGAGGTCAACTATGATCATTTACCTAACAACTATTAACTTTGTTGTTGAAAGAGCTGCTGTAATAATTATTAAAATAGTCTGAGATATATAAGTCAGATAAAAGCAAAGAGATAAGCGCATTGTTTTGAAAGTTTGACAGCTCCACACAAGAAAGAGTATTTACACTAGGTAGTAAAGTTGATTCAGTAACACAGTAGATATGATGCTGCTGACGACAACTGAGTGCTGTACTGAAATAATCTGTGAAAATTTGGGATCAAGATTATTATTATGAATTGTCCCTTTACTGGAAACCTCATAGATTGTGTGAATGTCAACTACTGTCCATGTGATAGAGATGCCTTTTATAAGGAGGATCTCTGATGTTGTGCGAACCACACATTGTGTCTTCAGATGACCGATCTATTCCACATGGCAGATATGCACATTATGAATCATGTCCTGAAGGAACCGATGTCTGACCCGTGGTGGCAGAGGTGCATATGGAGAAGACGCTGGTGTTCTCATTGAGACACAGTAGGCCGAGGGCGTGGCTTTAAAGACAGCCTCACGGCATCTTGAACAGACCAATGTTGAGGTCCCCAACTCTGAAGTGATGCTTGACTTAATGGAGAAATAAATTAAAATTCTGAAATTAAAGGTTGTCCAGATTATAGGAATCTGCAATACATTGTGAAAACAGCTCAAATGACATCTGCAGTAGCATATATTCTTGTATTGGTAGATAATTTATAATGTTCTTTTGGTGGAGATGTCAAATTACTCAAATGAATAGAATAAGAGTCATGATGTAAGAATAAGTCCATTGCCCTTCACTTGAGAGGTATGGAATGTACAATGTTTATCAATTAAAATGCATCAGAAATATATGTGAATAACTGAATTTGTAAAAATAACATGTTTGCTGACTTTTGTATTCCTTTAGAAGCAAAACAATGTATGTATTATGTAACTGGGGATTGACCTTTATGACCTGGGGCAGGATGAAATATAATTTGAGATACACAGTAAAGCTCCAGGATATTGTAGGTGGCCACTGCAATTTCCATAAAAGAGCTCAATATTCAATAAGGTGTAGTTATGACATAATTGTTTGCCCGACCAGGCAAATAAAAATACAATCCTATCCCCTGATTATTTGAATACCTCGCTGTACATACATACACACCTCGTAGGTGGCAAGTTGGGATAAATGGGAGCTGAACACGCAGCACTATACCACCTGCCCCTCCGGAGGAAGAAATTATTGTAACTGACAAACACGATTATTTTGGCTTCATTTCGCTTCATTTCTATTGCCAAAAAGGAGGGAATGAAGACTCTGTAAAGGAAGTTGAATAAAGTGTTTTGTGATAATTATATAATGTTTTATATTAATACTAGCATTATAAGTAGTTTTGTATATACACTGAGCAGATTAGATTTAGCAGGACAAGTAAAGGGTCAACAAGGTTGGTTTGTTAGAAACTCCTGTCAGTAATGAAAGATTACACAGTGCCGAAATAGCCTACAGATGTCTGCTGTGAATTTGTTTATGACTGAATTGTTTCTCCAGATAGGGAGGAATTGTTTTTGTTAAAGAGCGATTGACACAAGGTAAATGACCACCGTGGGATCACATCTTCCTAGTGCATATCAAAGACAGATATCTGCTTTGGATCCATCACCTCTTCACGGGAGGACAGATCGTAAAACGGACCCGGACCTGTATCTTCTGATTGGATGAACGGCCATAAGATGTTACGTCATTTTTCCAATAAAGTTGTACTCATGTCTGTAAACATTAAGCCTCACTGAAGGAATTATTTCTGACAGTGGAGCTTCCGAGCGGCTCGATTAAAGTTCTGTTTGCTTTGTCTCCACGACTCTCCACTTATTTCAGACACGGTTCTACAGGGTGAATGTGGAGTCCATTGTTTCGGATTTAAAACAGTTTGTTAACTCGGCACAGGCTCTGTTGCGGGGCTCTGCGGAGCTTGAGAATCCGGAAAGGTTTAGATTGAGAAAACTAGAAAAAAAACTAGAAAACAGTGTTGCCCTGCAGGGCCTGAACAACGGAAAGGCTCCCGGACTGGGGGACTTGGCGAGGTACCTGATGTCGGCATCCAGGTTGTTTGGCTTTCAAGCAGGTTTGATCTCCTTGGATCAAGAAAAAGCATTTGATCATGTGGATCATAAGTATTTGTTCCATACCTTGGAAGCTTTTGGTTAGGGCCCTAATTTCTTGGCACTGATTAAATGTTTGTATAATAATGTTTTTAGTGTGTTAAAAATCAATGGCGGGTTGAGTACCCCATTTCCAGTGCAGAGAGGGATTAGACAAGGCTGCTTGCTATCGGGAATGCTGTATTCCTTGTCCATAGAGCCTCTCTTGCACACGCTGAGGACTGTGTTGACTGGTCTGAGCATCCCGCCCTGCAGTGTGGTGTGTGTTCGGTTGTGTGCATATGCAGACGATGTGTGTGTGTGTGTGTGGTGGGGGACTGGGACGTTGTGCTTTTGGAAGAGAGCCTAGAGAGATATGGGCAGGTGTCATCAGCAAGAGTTAATTGGATGAAGAGCAGTGCGGTGCTGCTCTGGGAGTTGGGGGGAGGCAGCCCCTGGGTTTGCAAGCTGGGCTGCAGTGGAGTAGTGGGGAGTTAAAGTGTCTGGGGGTGTTCCTGAGGGGAGAGAAGGCAAAGCAGAGGAACTGGGAGAGGATAGAGGAGCAGGTACAGGAGAGGTTGGGGCGCTGGCGATGGCAGCTACCCCAGCTCTTGTACAGAGGGAGGGTGCTGGTCATTAATAATCTGGTGGCTTCAATGCTGTGGCACAGGCTAGTGTGAGTGGAGCCGCCACCAGGTGTGCTCACCAGACTCCAGAGGATCCTGCTCCATTTCTTTTGGGACAGGCTGCACTGGATCAGGCAGAGTGTGGTTTTTCTGCCAGTAGCAGAAGGTGGGCAGGGACTTTTAGACCTGACCAGCAGGGTGGCAGTGTTCAGGTTACAGACAGTTCAGAAGCTGCTGTTCTCAGTGGCTGTAGCTGGACAGGCAGTTGTTTGTGACAGACATGTCTCAGTTGGATCTCAGAGGGGTTCCACTTTTTTACCATATTGTTTTGAAAGCGTGGTGGCTAGTGCGGGTGCGAAGAGACATGGAGAGGTTGGGGGCTTATTGGCTTTTGAGAGAGCCGTTGCTGTGTAACCCTGCACTGCGGCTCCCTGTGTTGGAGTCTCAGGGCTTGCACAGCAGGCTGGTTAAGGCAGGTGTGACCAGGCTGAGGCAGGTTGTGATGGGGAGGGGGGGTGGCTGGATGAGTGTTAACCAATTTTTTGATAGGGCAAAAAGAGTAGGAAACGGAAATTGAGTAACCATGTCTTTTGTGAGGTTTTGACTGTTTTTAAAATTAGTGTAGCTGTTCAAATCACTGTCGATTATGAATACCACAAAACAATGTGTAGTGTGGATCAGTTTGAGAAGGTATGGTGCCTTGGTAGGGTTCTCTGCCTGGTTGGGAATGAGGGTTTGGTTTTAAATATATAGAGTGATGTCTGTTCTGTTTTTATGGTAATTGGATAGTTGTTTAACACCTGCATTTTTTGTAGGCTGCATTGTTTTTTTTTAATGCTCTTTGTAGATTTTGTGTGTTGAATGATGCACTTTTGTAATAAAGTACATTTTAAAGTTGAAAAAAGTATCTCTCTCTCTCTCTCTCTCTCTCGCTCTGTAGATGCATCATAGGGAACATATGTAACAATCTTTCTTTTTGTTTATCAAAATTGTGAATGAACGTATTTCAAGTGGGTTTTGCCTTGTTTGGAAACGTTTTAAGATGATTTATGAAGTGCAAATTTGATAAGTCTCAATTCTCCGTAGTTTTCAATGTATGTGCCATTCAGTAGCGTTCATGTTACAGATGTGTCCTATGCAGTGGTAGTGTCAGTAAAATGTCAGTAAAACTTTATTTTAGCAATAATACAGGGGAATAATGCAAATAGAGTGTCCTCACTTTGTATCTAATTTACCAACAACGTTTAAAATTAGGTTTTGCGAAGCTGCAACAAATGCTGTATAATCGTATGTGTGTTCATTCACCACGTGCTAAAGTCTGATAGCTTTGATTATATATATTTTTTCTCATGAACAACAAATGTTATTTGCTTGATTTTTACAGAGTATGTCATACATTCCATTATTATGAAGCCTGCCAAATTGTATGCTGTAATATTAAATATATTCAAAGTTACATCATTTGTATGTTTTTCCTATCATGTAACAAATGTTCCCTATGTGATAGATGCATTATATCTTAATTATGTCAAAACAATTAAAGATATACGGATTATTATTTTCGGAAAAGTTATAACACATTGCTATTAACTATGTGTGTCAGTAAAAGTTTAAAAAATCCTGACAGTTTTTTATTGATCCTGCAAAATAAGTGATTAGGGAACATTTGTAACTTAAAGTTAGGGTTAGTGTTAGGGTTAGGGTTATGAATATAATTGATATATAGAATTATTAAGAAGTGTAAACATTTACATTCCATTTTTCATGGACTGTCTGAAAGTTTCAGTTCTATATTCGGTTTGGAAACCGTTTTTTTTCTATTTGTGTATATGAAAGATATACATCTATTCAATATCTTCACTATTAAAGATAAACGCATTATTATTTTCGGCATTGTTAAAGCACATTGGTATTACCTATGTGTATCTTTAAAAGTTTAAAATTCTTAAAGGATCTTTTTTTTTTGCAAAATAAGCTTTTAGGGAACATTTGTAACATAGAGTTAGGGTTAGCCACTGGGTAAGGGTTACATCTTACACAAGGGTTACACAAGTGCCGGAATGAGGTCAAGGACTCTGCTGTTTTGACTTCGGTGGTGGAATGACCTGCCCACCAAAGTCAAAACAGCAGAGTCCTTGACCTCATTCCGGCGCTTACTCAAGACGCATCTCTTCCGACCGCACTTGTAATATTAGTCCTCTATCCCTGCTAGATAGCACTTCAGCTTATTATGCTCCTCTCGTTCTTGAATGTTTTCCTCCTTGCTCCCTTTCCCGTAGCCCTAGTCTGTAACCCTACATCTTGACAGCACTTAGCTTTCACCGTCCAGGATGTAGGAAGTCTTTTAATGTACTTGTGTAAATTGTAATTGGAATTTTTAAAATGTATTTTGAATTGCAATATATTTTAGCTAAGTTGAATTTGTAATGATTGATGCCTTGTACTTCTCTGTATTTTTGCACTTATGATGTAAGTCGCCCTGGATAAGGGCGTCTGCCAAGAAATAAAAATAATCAAATAATAATCTTCAACAGTAAGTTTATTCATCTTAATCTCTTCAATGTTAAAGAACAGAATTAACCAGCTCACCACAAAGGAACATGGATGTTGCTATTGCAACATGGATTACACAAAAACATTGAAATCCAAGTTTGCAGTGGTCCTTGGGCCATTGCGTGGTGATCCAGATCACTTCAGCACGAATTTTGCAGTGGTCTGGACTACAACTCCAGGGACTACTGTGCAGTGGTCCAGACCTCAGAAACTGTATGCATATGAACACTGAAGTAGGCATCATAACTGTAGCCAATACTTTGTGGTTAAAATACTTAATTTAATCCCTGTATTGTACAGAATAATAATAACAACTGTAAAACATAAGAGAAGGGCCTGAGAATAAATACAATACACAATAGACTAGAACCCTTAGATTATAATAATATGAACATTGTAGCGTTATGTTGGGTGTATTTTGATAAGAGCATTTGGGCTCTGAGCTGAAGCACTGATCTAAAGAAGACCTCTCCCCCCCAAAGTTATCAGATTTCCTTAGCTCATCAGCTTGGAACTGGTTTGCATCAAAGTGACAGTTTTGGGGAGGATGGCACAGAGAAGAGGCCAAATAGGTTGGAATCCTGCTATGAAATGTCTGGATTAAGGGGCCTGTAGGTGATAAAAACTCTTTGAAGTGGACGAGAACCGAAATCGCGAAATAGAGCTACGAACCCGGGCCAACCGGCATTTCCAAAAGATGGCATGGATTGACATCAGTCATAAATCAAGCCCCCCTCCAATAGGACACTGGGGGCTGAAACCGAAATCCAATCTCAAGAACTCAGGAACCAATCACCTATCGATCTGACAGACTATAAGGAACAGCGGACGGTCTTTCTCTCTCTCTCTCTCACCTGAACCAGTAACTCGCTGCCATAGCTCAACCTGTAGCTCTGTTGCCAGAACCGGAACCAGAAAACAACCAAGTCTTTGCCGGCAACAGAAGAGTTAAAGTGGGAGAAGGAGATTGAGCCGTACGAAGAATTATTTTAAAGGACTTTATTAAATAAAGAACTTTACAGACTGCGCTGACCGCCTGTGCCCACCTGATCAGTGGAGTTTTACAGCTGGACAATTGACTAAGTCGACTGAATACGAAAGTGTCAGTCATTTAAATAGCTATTTGAGTCTTAAGAAACTTGACCCTTGGAACAAACAGGGCCCTGCTTTCCGCAAAGACTTTGTCTTCAAATAAGTACGGTGAGAGACCCTGCTTGCCAAAAAGATTTTGTGCACAACCTTGGAGCCTTCAAACCAGTGGAAAATCTATTTGGAAACGACTCTACTTTCGCGAAACCCCAACTTCCAGGTGCATCGACTGAGTGGAAGTTCTTGGACAAAGCCGAACCGGACTGCCTTTGTTCCAACCCACACGGACCTCGTGCCGTGTGCTGTTATCTGAGCCCGAAGCCAGAGAGGCCTCTCTGCGACGAAGTTCAGATAAGTTTAACAGTTTGGATTTCATGATTCATGACATTTGAGAAATAAATTAGAAATGTTAATCTGTGATTCATAACTCTAGAATGTGTAATATCATTTAGTTTTCTTAAATATGAATGTGTGTTGCATTAAACTGTTTTGTTGATCATTTTAGAAATAAAATCTGTCAACGCCGAGAAATATCTTCTCATTCCTGTTTAACTGTTTAGTCTGAAATTGACACAAGTTAATAGACATTAGATTATTGGTGGCCCTGCCTATCCTTAATCATTGAATAATAATCAGTTAAGGGAAATTGTGGTAACAAGTAATGATAGGATCTTTCTCGGCACCTAAACGTAAATGAGACTGATATATATATAACGAGAAGTTACCTGATATTAAATACTAACCTGCGTAGTTATTTAATGTCTGACTAACAATACTAATGAGAGACTCACCTTCGTCTTACTAACCGGTATTGTGGTCAATGTGTTTATAACCTTTTTTGTTTAACGATTTGTGTTATCATATGCTATCCCATGGTCTTTGATTTGGTCACGGAAGTGATTTGTCTTTGATTTGTTGATCTAGAGTTGAATTTTAATTAGTTTTTCCCTTTTGTATAATTAGTGTAGTTCTACATTTAGTCTTTGTTTTTGAATAAATTTGACAATTTATATCTTTGGAATTGGTGACTGTGTCCAATTACTACAGAAATTGAGTTCTACAAGATTCCAGGATTCGTGATAAGGTGATACTATAAATTCACTTCTTAAATTGAAATTCATAAGTGTACCTTACGCTACAATAAACAGAACTATTATTTTGAAAGTGTGCAATTTGTAGCCGAAACCGAAGCACACCGTAGCCCCGTAGCGTGGACGGAATTAGCTATCAAAGATAATAACTAATAACACAAATAGACACAGACAATAATAACAACGGTGGTGACAGCACAGCCGTGAAGCCAAGAAACCAAGCAATAATAATTGTTAATTAACAATTGTAAGAGAATTTTGAATGCTCGTTTTTTCAGTCAATCTAAATAAAGAGTTGAACTGAAAACTCATAGGTCAATTGGTTTCTCTTTTAAGATTCTTTTTAGAGGGAAGATGTGGTCAAGTCTCAGATGTGCAATAATCATTTATTTTGACAAAAATAGGAAACTAATATCATTCAATTATATTACTGAAAATAAGTAATATTAACCTTCTGCTGGATTACAGTAAGAAACAGATAATACCCATTTTCTTCTTTCTCCTCACAGTACATCTTATAGGCCAGTCTGGTCAGGCAGGAAGCAATGTGTCTCTCTCTCTCTCTCCTCTCCAGCTCAGTCTTATCGTTGCAGGATGAAGAAGTTAAAAGAAAACTCAAATTCTCGTTGTTTTCCCTTTTATAAGGTTTCCTTCCATCCAATAGCATTTTGCCACCACCATGACGTGTCTTATGCTAAAGCAATCTAGAAGTGGGGGGTCATTATGAATTTGTCTAAGAGCCAATCAGAGGACAGGTCCCTTTTGGTCTCTGGTCATAAAGATAGGGTTACCAGGGCTACCAGGGGATACCAGGGGCTACCAGATGAAAGGGAGGAGGTCTGTTTCCTCTACCAAACCAGATGGTATAGAATTTCCCATAGAAAAATACATTCTAACAAATAATATCTTACAGTACAAAACAGGGATTAAATTAAGAATTTTAACCACAAAGTATTGGCTACAGTTATGATGACTACTTCACTGTTCATATGCACACAGTTTCTGAGGTCTGGACTACTGCACAGTAGTCCCTGGAGTTGTAGTCCAGACCACTGCAGAATTCCTGCAGAAGTGATCTGCATCACCACGCAATGGCCGAAGGACCACTGCAAACTTGGATTTCAATGTTTTTGTGTAATCCATGTTGCAATAGCACCTACCATGTTCCTTTGTGGTGAGCTGGTTAATTCTGTTCTGGGAAAACCACAATCCTGCAGGTTTAATAAGTCTCTCTACACATCAGTCCCTGAGTACCTTCAACCAATGGTAATTTTGACCAATTAAGCCCAAGAATTGAGTCGATTAAGTTTTCAAGGACTACCCAGTAAAGACGTGAACTCACGACTAGGTCACACTGTGAGCTCTCCAGAGCAGACATTACACTGAGCTCAGTGTGAGCTCACTTAGCGCTTCTCCACCGACATGGTGCCGGTGCTGGAGCCAGAGCAGCTGCTCGGCCTGGGATCCAGCTGATCTTTTTGTGAACCGGCCCGCTTTTCCACCGGTTTTGGAATCGAACACTGACGTCACTGGATGTGGGCGTTCCCAAGCGTGGAGTAGAAGTGGAGAAACACAGCAATAATAATCAGCACTGAGGCGACTCCATCTTTAACATTACAATAAAACTCATTCCGCGTCTATGGCAAATCGTAACCCTAATGTTACATATGTTCCATAAATATGTGTTTTGCAGAATACACAAGCAAACGTTATGCAATATCATCATTTTATCGACACACATAATAGATCTTATTGTTCTTTAACATTGATGAGAATAATTAACAAGAATTAATTTACTGTTGAAGATGTAACCCTTACCCAGTGGCTAACCCTAACTCTATGTTACAGATTTTCCCTAAACACTTATTTTGCAAGATCAATAAAAAACCTTTAGGAATTTTAAACTTTTAAAGATACACATAGGTAATACCAATGTGCTTTAACAATGCCGACAATAAAAATGTGTTTATCTATAATAGTGAAGATATTGTATAGATGTATATCTTTCATATACACAAATAGAAAAAAAAACAGTTTCAAAACCGAATATAGAACTGAAACTTTCACACAATCCATGAAAAATTTAAACATTTACAGTTCTTAGCAATTCTATATATCAATTATATTCATAACCCTAACCCTAACACTAACACTTACTTTAAGTTAAAAATGTTCCCTAAACACTTATCTTGCAGGATCAATAAAAAACTGTCAGGATTTTTTAAAATTTTTCTGACACACATAGTTAAAAGCAATGTGTTATAACTTTACCACAAATCATAATCCGTATATCTTTAATTGTTTTGACATTATTAAGATATAATGCATCTTTCACATAGGGAACATTTGTAACATGATAGGAAAAACAAACAAATGATGTAACTTTGAAAATATTCAATATTACAGCATACAATTTGTCAGGCTTTATGACAGAATTTATGACATAATCTGTAAAAAATCAAGCAAACAGCATTTGGTGTTCACGAGAAAAAAAATATGAGATCAAAGCTATCAGACTTTAGCAGCTGGTGTATAAACACACATACGATTATACAGCATTTTTTGCAGCTTCGCAAGACCAAATTTTAAATGTTGTTGGTAAATTAGATAATTAGTGCGGACCCTCTATTTGCATTTGATCCCCTCTATAATTGCTAAAATAAAGTTTTACTGATATTTTATTGACCCTACCACTGCATAGGACACATCTGTAACATGAACGCTACTGAATGGCACATATATTGAAAACTACAGAGAATTGAGACAAATCCAATTTACACTTCATAAATAATCTTAAAACGTTTCCAATCAAGGCAAAACCCACTTGAAATACGTTCATTCACATTTTTGGTAAACAAAAAGAGAGATTGTTACATATGTTCCCTATGATGCATCTACAGAGCGAGAGACAGAGACAGAGAGAGAGACAGAGACTAACACAGCCACCCACTCACACACACATACACACACACACACACACACACTCTATCTCTCTCTCTCTCTCACACACACACATACACACAGCCAGCAAGACACACAGAGCCATCCAGCTCAGCGTTGACATCACATGACAAACCTCTCTCTTAAGCTGACTGCTATGACATCACAGAGCACGTGCATTCCGTTGCTTGCCGTCTGTCAACCACTCAGTCACTGCCAGCCAGACTGCCTGGCTGGCTGGATGGGGGGGCTGTTTGCTGCTGCTGCGTACCTTAGCAAGCTTATTTGCTTGACCGGCCTTCCTCCTCCTCTACCCACATGCCCACCTATGCCCGATCTGCTGTTCACCTGGATCACAGCAAAACCCCAACAAGGCAGAGCCTCCCAAGATTGGTACAAACTCATCCACGTTCCCCTCCATGAAGAGGAACCCGAGTCCAAGACGCTACCGACCAGCTATACATATTTGTGTGTATTAAAGATCACATTTTATTACATTTTGTTTTCCTGTACTTTATTACATCTTATTGTGATTTATAATTGTATTGTTTCTTTTCCATATATATGTTTGTATGTATGTATGTATGTATGTATAAATGTATGTTTGAATGTCCAATTGCTTTGACAATATGAATGCACTGAATTGAGAGAGAGAGAGACAGAGAGAGAGACAGAGACAGACAGATACAGAAGACAGACACACAGGCACTAACACAGCCATCCACCCACCCACACACACACACTCTCTCTCTCTCTCTCTCTCTCTCTCTCTCTCTCTCTCTCTCTCTCTCTCCCTCTTTGCATGCTGGGAGTTTATGGGAGGAGTCAGTGGTGGTGGGAGTTTTGTTTGGAGAGAGTGTGTGTGTGTGTGTTTTTACTACTCTTTTTCTTTCCTTTTCTTGTTTTTTTTATAGATACTTTTAAGATACGTTTGTTGGTTTTAAACATTTCGGGTTTAGGGGGTTGTTTTTCGATTTAGATCAGCATGGCGTTGCGGGCGGGCAGACCCCCCCTTCATTTAATTACGAAACGCTGACCCGAAAGCACGGGTTTATACTCGTGTCCCAGGAGTAGGTGTCGGTAGAGGACTGTGCGATGGAGATCGGAAGGAAGGTCGGCTTCCAGAACATCGTCTCTGCGGCTCGAATGAATAAGGGCATTGTGGTTTTCCTGAATTCTGAGGCGCTGGTGAAGGATGTGATGGAGGAGGGGGTCACAGTGAAGGGGACCTTCCTGCCCACGCTCCCTCTGGCCACCCCGGCTGTAAAGGTGGTTACTTCCAATGTGCCCCCCTTCCTGAGCAACGATCTGCTGGCGGGGGATCTGAGTCGCTATGGCCGGCTCACCTGCGCCATTAGGAGGGTGCTGCTGGGCTGCAGCGCCCTGGAGCTGAAACACGTCCTCTCTTACCGCAGACAGGGTTTCATGGTGCTGGCGGACGGCGCCGATGAGTTAAGCCTGTCTCTGAAGTTTAAGATCGAGGGGTTAGTGTACGTGGTGTTCGTGTCAACTGATACCATGAGGTGTTTGAGGTGCGGGGCACAGGGGCACATCAGTCGCTCTTGCCCTCAGGGAAGCTGCTAGCAGTGAGAATGCAGAGCAGCCACGGGCTCAGTTAGCCGAGGAGGGAGCTGCTGTTGCTGCTGATGCGGCCGCCACCAAGACTGAACACTTAGCCAGTGATGATGGGTTTAAAGTGCCCAGGAAAAGACAGCAGAAGCAGTCTGCCCCGTCTTCTGAGGCCGTTGATACAGTTGTCTAAAAAGGCGAATATTGCGAGGACGGCTGGTGAGGAGGATCCCGGAGGCGGTGTGGGGGCTGTGGGGCGGCGGGACTCGCAGTCAGGGGAGTCTGTCTGGGGGAACCTGCCGTCTCAACCCAAGGTGGCCGACCGGCTGCGGCGCCGGGAGTCTGAGTGCAGTGCTGCGGCTGTGGAGAGCGCAGACTCGGACAGCACTGCTGAGGGGGACATCGCTGACTCCCAGGGCGAGCCCGTCTCCACTGACACTGCGGGATACAGTGCTAAAAGCAATAAGGATTTTTTAAGAGAGACCAAGGGGAAGAGGAATATAGTTTTAGAAAACTTCTTCCCTGATGCAAAGCAGTTCCTGGCATCTGCACAAGTGATCCTGCAGGATGTGGCACTCGCGGAGTTTAGTGAGCCGGAGTGCTACAGGTTAAAGAAGTGGAAAGAGTGTTGTCAGGACTGCTTTGCAATCTAATGATGATGGTTAATAGTATGTTTTTTTATGTCTCAATTTTTATTTGTACAAGAGACGCACGCAGACAGTGTGAATGAGTGTGAGTGGCAGCGGGAGTGGAAAGGAGAGAGTGTGTTTAGCCAAGGGTCTAGTGTGAGTGGGGGAGTGGGGATTTTATTTTCACACACTTTTAAAATGGATTATTTTAAGAAAACAGAGTTTGTTGGTGGAAGATTGTTGATGGTAAAGGCATCAATGCCCACCTATGCCCGATCTGCTGTTCACCTGGATCACAGCTCCGCCCCAACAAGGCAGAGCCTCCCAAGAATGGTACAAACTCATCCACATTCCCCTCCATGGAAAGCTTTAACAAAAGGCAAAAGCGTTATAAGTAATGAAGAGGAACCCGAGTCCAAGACGCTTCCGACCAGCCATACATATTTGTGTGTATTAAAGATCACACTTTATTACATTTTGTTTTTCTGTACTATATTACATCTTATTGTGATTTATAATGATATTGTTTATTGCTTTGACAATACAAATGCACTGAATTGAGAGAGAGAGTGAGAGAGAGAGAGAGAGAGAGAGAGAGAGAGAGAGAGAAGTGCTAGGGCACATCTGTAACATAAACTAGGGAACATTCGTCACATGCTTAGGGAACATTCATATCATACAGGGAACATTTGTAAAACGAATTAGGGAACCTTTGTGACATACTAAAAGGACATATACTTGTATGATGTTGGGCACATTTGAAACAACAAAAATGGCATTTGGTTATTTATTAGGGACATTAATACCAGTCTGTGCAAATATCTATGCATATTCCAATGTTTGCTGCAGGACTTACAGATTGAGTGAGGGGGTCAATATGTTTGATTCAGAACTAACCACTGCTTCCTCAATTTTGTTTTAAACATAATTTAAAAGAAAAGTGGGCTATACATTGGTCTGTAAAAATGCAGCAATGGTCCCTAAAGCAATTCTTTTAGTTTTTTGACACAATTCCTTAAACCCATTTTCTGTAAAATATGTTATCAACTTGCATTAATATATCATCCAAACTACAATGATACTAATAATGAAAATGTTCATATTATTATATTCTAAGGGTTCTAGTCTATTGTGTATTGTATGTATTCTCAGGCCCTTCTCTTATGTTTTACAGTTGTTATTATTATTCCGTACAATACAGGGATTAAATTAAGCATTTTAACCACAAAGTATTGGCTACAGTTATGATGCCTATTTCACTGTTCATATGCACACAGTTTCTGAGGTCTGGACCACTGCACAGTAGTCCCTGGAGTTGTAGTCCAGAGCACTGCAAAATTCGTGCTGAAGTGATCTGGATCACCACGCAATGGCCCAAGGACCACTGCAAACTTGGATTTCAATGTTTTTGTGTAATCCATGTTGCAATAGCACCTACCATGTTCCTTTGTGGTGAGCTGGTTAATTCTGTTCTTTAACATTGAAGAGAAAAATTAACATGAATAAACTTACTGTTGTAGATTATTATTTGATTATTTTTATATCTTGGCAGACGCCCTTATCCAGTGCGACATAAGTGCAAAAATACAGAGAAGTACAAGGCATCAATCATTACAAATTCAACTTAGCAAAAAAATATCGCAATTCAAAATACATTTTAAAAATTCCAATTACAATTTACACAAGTACAGTAAAAGACTTCCTACATCCTGGACGGTGAAAGCTAAGTGCTCTCAAGATGTAGGGTTACAGACTAGGGCTACAGGAAAGGGAGCAAGGAGGAAAACATTCAAGAACGAGAGGAGCATAATAAGCTGAAGTGCTATCTAGCAGGGATAGAGGACTAATATTACAAGTGCGGTCGGAAGAGATGCGTCTTGAGTAAGCGCCGGAATGAGGTCAAGGACTCTGCTGTTTTGACTTTGGTGGGCAGGTCATTCCACCCCCGAAGTCAAAACAGCAGAGTCCTTGACCTCATTCCGGCACTTGTGTAACCCTTGTGTAAGATGTAACCCTTACCCAGTGGCTAACCCTAACTCTATGTTACAAATGTTCCCTAAAAGCTTATTTTGCAAGATCAATAAAGAACCTTTAAGAATTTTAAACTTTTAAAGATACACATAGGTAATACCAATGAGCTTTAACAATGCCGAAAATAATAATGCGTTTATCTTTAATAGTGAAGATATTGTATAGATGTATATCTTTCATATACACAAATAGAAAAAAAACGGTTTCCAAACCGAATATAGAACTGAAACTTTCAGACAGTCCATGAAAAATGGAATGTAAACATTTACACTTCTTAAAAATTCTATATATCAATTATATTCATAACCCTAACCCTAACACTAACCCTAACTTTAAGTTACAAATGTTCCCTAAACACTTATTTTGCAGGATCAATAAAAAACTGTCAGGATTTTTTAAACTTTTACTGACACACATAGTTAATAGCAATGTGTTATAACTTTTCCAAAAATAATAATCCTTATTTCTTTAAATGTTTTGACATTATTAAGATATAATGCATCTATCACATAGGGAACATTTGTTACATGATAGGAAAAACATACAAATGATGTAACTTTGAAAATATTCAATATTACAGCATAGAGTATAATCAACACAGAACTGTGTCTATACTGAAAAGCTGTTGACATTTGAAATGTGACAGAGGTTTGAATTTGAAAGTTCAATTCATAAAAGATACAATGAGCAGGAGCAGGAGCTGTGCGATCCATTACCCAGAGCACCTGAAGAACGCTCAGGCCAGGAAGAGTCTCAGACAACACATACTGAAGGACAACCCAGAGACTCTCAGAGCCGACTTCTCTCAGACTGGAGACCAGCAAGTCACCACCAACCTGGTCTTCTACACCAAGCACACCAACGCCTGGCACGCTGCCATCTGTCAACTGTACAGGCACATTAAAAAGAGAGGCATCAGTAAAGGAAGGCAGGTGTCAATCAGTGAGGAGGACGACCCAGACACCTCCATGCTGACAATCAATCTGTACCACACTGGAACAGTCTTAATACAGGGCAGCGAGGGCAGCCTGGGCACCTTTGAAAATCAGTTCCACTCACTGAAAACGCTGGCTGACAGAGAGAAAAAGGAGAGACGTGTCCAAAAGAGCACAGACGCAGCCACACAGAAGGACAGTCCAGCCCCACACTGCCCTGCCAACGGAGGGGAGAGCGCCGCGCCAGAGAACAGCGAGGAATCCACACGCATCCCAGCACAGGACACCCCTCAGACACCAGACACAGTGTCCCAGCTGAGAGAGAACATGTCCCTGCTGGAGGTGGAGCTGATGGAGCTAAAAGAGTTGGTGCTGGCCATGCTCACAACCTCCAACACCACAGAGCAGCTAACAGACCAGCTCAACAGAGTCCAACACGAGCACAAGGTCACAGTGAGGGAGCTGAGGGAAGAGGTGAGGGAGCTGCAGCAGGACAGGGAGGCCATGAGGAGGGAGCTGACAGCCCTGAGAGAGGAACTGCAACGCAGAGACAAGACAGTGCAGAGCCTGAAGGAGCAGCTATACAATTTCACTGCCCACAACAACTAGCCCTCAAGAAACCCAGCAGTGCACAATGTGCAGAGCCCTCCCACCCCAATGACATCCAGACATACTGACTCTCACACAACACACCACTCACACACTGCATCCAACACACACCCTGAGCCTGACACACACACTGCACCCAACACACACACACAACCTGACCCGAACACACAGAGTGCACCCAGCACACACACACACCCCTGAGCCCGACACACACACATACCCTGACTCAGACACACACACTGCACCCAGCACACACACACCCTGAGCCCGAAACCACTCACAAAACCTGCGCACCACACACACAGGCCGAACCAAACACAGATGAGACCCCCTCACGCAGAAAGACTACCAGGAAGAAGAACACTGAAGTAGCCCTGCTGATAGACTCAAATGGCAAACTCATAAATGAGAGGCGGCTCTTCCCTGATGGCAAGATCTCCAAGTTCTGGTGTCCGACCACAGAGAGGGCCATTCAGCAGCTGTCCGAGGAGAGCCTCGGCTCCGCCAGCCATATTATTATACACACAAGCACAAACGATCTGAGGACCCAGCAGGAAAAGGTGGCCAGCTCCATCAGAAGAGTGGCGGAGAGGGCCACCCAGACCTTCCCCCACGCCAAAATCATCATGTCCACCCTGCTGCCCAGGAAGGACTTCCACCCCAACACCATCCACATGATCAACGCTGAGATCTCTCGGGGATTGTGCTCTGATTCCAAATGTGCACCTGGCACACCACCCCACTCTTGGGGCCCACAGCTTGTTTGACCACGTCCATCTCCACTAACAAGCAGTGAGCGTCTTCGCAAAGACACTCAAAGACATCGCTCTGGGCCGAAACCCAGCCCGCCCCCCACATGGTCACAGAAGGTTCTCCAGCACCCACATCACCCAGAACAACCCCGAGCCAATCAGGAGAGCGGCCCCTGGGAGCCCCCGCCCTCCACCTGCACACCACCTTCCCCAGCCCGAACACCGCAGACCCCAACCTGTATACGCCCGACCACAGGACAGCAGACCCAAAGTGGAGCCCATCCAGAACATGGACAGAACAGCCCAGCAGCACAGCCAGCGCAACTACGCAGCAGCGGTCAGCAGAGTGGCCGACACCGGGGAGCTGCAGGAGATCCGACACCTGCTCAACCTCATCTGCACTGATAAGATAAGTAACTGTGCATAACAAAGAAACCACTGCAGGACGTGACTAGCTATTACCACATCTGAAAATCACCCCTGTATAAATGTAGTTATATACTGATATATATGGACATATTTTCTTAAAATTATGTAGATATATGGATGCTTACATATATGTGTATATATGTAGATATATGTGTGTATGCGTATGTATATAGTAGTGTAAGTCAGGAGTTTTTTATTTTTTTATTTTTTTATGTATTCGTTTCCTATTTTAATATATCACCAGTATTACTATTTATTTATTTGTTTACTTTCCACCTCACACATTTCCAGATATATCTCATTCCAAAGGAGTATATAAATTGCTTAATTAGAGTAGAAAGAAATGCGATCCCTATCTATCACCATGTGGAACATCCAGGGCCTGGGCTCCTCAGTGTTCGGGCTGAAGAGCACAGACCCGGAGTTCAGAGATAGAGTGAGAGACAAGGATGTCATCATCCTGCAAGAGACATGGTGTCGGGCAGACGTGTCCAGTCACTGTCCCTCAGGCTACAGAGAGGTCATAGTGCCCTCCCTGAAGAAGCCCTCCGTCAGACACGGCAAGGACTCCGGGGGCATAATAATCTGGTACAAAGCAGAGCTCAGTGACTCCATACAGCCCATCATAACAGCAGAGTCACACATATGGCTTAAAATAAGCAAAGAAATAATTTCTACACAAACCGATGTGTTCCTGTGTGCCATGTATGATCCCCCCTCAGAATCCCCATATCACAATGAGGAGATCTTCCCCAACCTCCAGACTGAGGTCTGCCACTTCCAGGTCCAGGGAAGTGTGCTGATCTGTGGGAACCTGACCGCCCGGACAGGCAACCTGCCTGACTTCACCAGCACACAGGGAGACAGCCACATATTCGGCCACACCCCCTTAAACACCCCCATCAGCTCCCTCAGACACAGCCACGACAGGGGAGTGAATAAAAACGGGCAAAAATTACTGCAGCTCTGTCAGGGACTGGGCCTGTATATCGTGAATGGCAGGATCCGGGGAGACTCTCTGGGAAGATACACCTACAGCTCAGCTCTTGGCAGCAGCACGGGAGACTATGCCATCACAGACCTAGACCCCTTCTCTCTCAGTGCATTCACCTCTATTTGACCACAGCCAAATCACTGTGTTCCTGAAGAGGACAGAGCACAGCAGCAGCGCTCACACACAGCCCAGCAAGCTGTACAGCCTCGGACACTCCTACAGATGGGCTCCAGACAGCACACAAGAGTACCAGAAAGCAATTGGCAATCAAGACATCCAATCACTAATACACACCTTTCTGATCACCCCAAATCAACATAGTAAAGAAGGAATACATCTGGCTATAAAATACTTAAAACATATATTTGAAAAAGCAGCTTTACAGTCAAAATTGAAAATTAAAAAGAACATCCCAACAAAATACAAAGAGGAGAATTGGTTTGACAAGGAGTGCAATACAATAAGGAAGGAACTGAGGAACGAAGGAACACTTAGATCAAAAAGAACAACACACCCGAAAGCAACTGACAATAATCGAAGAGTCCATTAACACAAATAGATTCTGGGAAAACTGGAAAAAATGTAGTAAATTAAAACCTGAAGAATTGGCCATTCAAAATTGAGATATTTGGAAAAACCATTTTGAAAAACTTTATGAAAACATTCACCACACTGAGAAATCAGCTCAGCATGACATCAGTGTGAAACTAAAAAGAATGGAATTGGCATTTAAAGACACCCAGAATCCCCTGGACTCAACTATTACTGAGCAGGAGTTGCAGGAGAAGCTGCGCGCCCTGCTGCCCAGGAAAGCATGCGGGCCTGATGGCATCTCCAACGAGATGCTGAAACACAGCAGCCCTGAGCTACAGCAGGCCCTGCTACGGCTGTTCAACCTGGTGCTCAGTGTGGGCCACTTCCCTGACAGCTGGCATAAAGGACTGATCACCGCGATTCATAAGAGTGGAGACAAATTGGACCCTAATAACTACCGGGGCATCTGTGTGAGCAGCAACCTGGGGAAGGTGTTCTGCAGAATCATTAACGCCCGGATACTGGCCTTCCTTACCGAGCACAGTGTCCTGAGTAAGAGTCAGATTGTCTTCCTCCCAAAACACCGCACAACCGATCATATTTACACCCTTCACACTCTCATTGACAAACACGTCAACCAAAATAAAAATAAAATAGTTGCTTGTTTCATAGATTTAAAAAAAGCATTTGATTCATTCTGGCACGAAGGTTTATTTTACAAACTTCTCCAAAGTGGTGTAGGGGGTGAAACATATGACATCATCAAATCAATGTATACAGGAAATGAGTGCGGAGTTAAAATTGGCAATAAAAGAACAGAGTTCTTCACTCAGAGGCGTGGGGTGAGGCAGGGCTGCAGTCTGAGCCCAACGCTATTCAATATTTACATCAATGAATTGGCCACAATGCTGGAGCAATCTGCAGCCCCCGGCCTCACCCTACATGACACAGAAGTCAAGTTCCTGCTCAACGCAGATGACCTGGTGCTGCTGTCGCCCACAGAGCAGGGGCTGCAGCAGAACCTGGCACTGCTGAAGCAGTACTGTCAGACCTGGGCCCTGGCAGTAAACATGAAAAAGACAAATACCATGATATTCCAGAAAAAGGCCAGGCCTCAGGGAACTAGGTACCACGTCACTTCAGCAAACAGCACCATCGAACACTGCACCTACTACACATACCTAGGCCTCACACTCAGCTCAACAGGAAGCTTCAACACGGCGGTGAAGACACTAAGAGAGAAAGCACGCAGGGCCTTCTATGCCATAAAGAGACACTTTTGCATAAAAATACCTGTACAAATCTGGCTAAAAATATTTGAATCCATAATCCAGCCCATTGCTCTCTATGGCAGTGAGGTGTGGGGTCCCCTCACAGGGCAGGAGTTTGCTCAATGGGACACACACCCAATAGAAACCCTGCATGCAGAGTTCTGCAAACAAATCCTACAGGTGCAAAGGAAAACACCGAACAACGCATGCAGGGCAGAATTAGGCCAATACACATTATTAATCAACATACACAAAAGAGCAATTAAATTCTGGCTCCATCTAATAAACAGCGACACACACTCCTACCACCACAAGGCCCTGCAATGCCAAGAGCTGAACCCAGAGAGGAGCCCCCTCAGCCAGCTGGTCCGCAGGCTCACTGCGCAGACACACACCGACACCGGCCAGCCTCAGGACAGCAACACACACATGCACACAATCAGAGTCAACCAAATTATCACACAGCACAAAGAAAACTACATCACCCATTGGGATACACACACACAAGCACAAAGTAAACTGCAGTGCTATCGGGCCCTAAAAAGACACTACACATTGTCAGAAAACCTTAAATTAATAACGAACGAAAAACACAAAAGGATCCTGACCAAATACAGGCTCAGTGAGCACAGCCTGGCCATCGAGACGGGCCGACACAGGCAGACCTGGCTGCCCAGAGAGGACAGGCTGTGTCCCCACTGCCAACGCCGAGATGTCGAGACAGTGCTGCACTTTATTCTAAAATGTGAAAAATATAAACATTTACGAGCAAAATTTTTCCCCAAAATAGCAGATCTCTATAAGAGATTTCAAGACCTGCCAGACTCGGAGAAAGTGCCAGTCCTTCTGGGAAAGGAGACCAGCTGCAAATTACTGGCAGCCCAGTATACAGCTGCCTGCCACAGCCTGAGGGACACAGTGGATACTCAGTCCACTCACACAGGGGACACCCCTGGACACAGGCAATGACACCTATGCTACACCCAATTATTACTATCAATATCAGTTTTATGTCTCTCTGAACTATGATTGAATTTTATTAATTTAAATTAATAAGTTACCTGTTTTTAACATACATATTGTGTATTTATGTATGCAAATGTACATATAAATGTTCAAAACTGTTGTTTGTCACCATTGCTTTGGCAATACTTCTTTTTGTTCATGCCAATAAAGCACGTTGAATTTGAATTTGAATTTTGAGAGAGAGAAAGAGAGAGAGAGAGAGATAGTGTGCGTGTGTGTGTGTGTGTGTGTGTGTGTGAGAGAGAGAAAGATAGTGTGTGTGTGTGTGTGTGTGTGTGTGTGTGTGTGTGTGTGAGTGGGAGGGTGGGTGGCTGTGTTAGTGTCTGTCTGCCAGTCTGTCTCTCTCTCTCTCTCTCTCTCTCTCTCTCTCTCTGTAGATGCATCATAGGGAACATATGTAACAATCTCTCTTTTTGTTTACCAAAAATGTGAATGTGAAGTGGGTTTTGCCTTGGTTGGAAACGTTTTAAGATGATTTATGAAGTGTAAATTGGATAAGTCTCAATTCTCCGTAGTTTTCAATGTATGTGCCATTCAGTAGCGTTCATGTTACAGATGTGTCCTATGCAGTGGTAGTGTCAGTAAAATGTCAGTAAAACTTTATTTTAGCAATAATACAGGGGAACAAATGCAAATAGAGGGTCCTCACTTTGTATCTAATTTACCAACAACGTTTAAAATTAGGTTTTGCGAAGCTGCAACAAATGCTGTATAATCGTATGTGTGTTCATTCACCACGTGCTAAAGTCTGATAGCTTTGATTATATATATTTTTTCTCATGAACAACAAATGCTATTTGCTTGATTTTTACAGAGTATGTCATAAATTCCATTATTATAAAGCCTGCCAAATTGTATGCTGTAATTTTAAATATATTCAAAGTTACATCATTTGTATGTTTTTCCTATCATGTAACAAATGTCCCCTATGTGATAGATGCATTATATCTTAATAATGTCAAAACAATTAAAGATATATGGATTATTATTTTTGGAAAAGTTATAACACATTGCTATTAACTATGTGTGTCAGTAAAAGTTTAAAAAATCCTGACAGTTTTTTATTGATCCTGCAAAATAAGTGTTTAGGGAACATTTGTAACTTACAGTTAGGGTTAGTGTTAGGGTTAGGGTTATGAATATAATTGATATATAGAATTGTTAAGAAGTGTAAATGTTTACATTCCATTTTTCATGGACTGTCTGAAAGTTTCAGTTCTATATTCGGTTTGGAAACCGTTTTTTTTCTATTTGTGTATATGATACATATACATCTATACAATATCTTCACTATTAAAGATAAACGCATTATTATTTTTTGCATTGTTAAAGCACATTGGTATTACCTAAGTGTATCTTTAAAAGTTTAAAATTCTTAATGGTTCTTTACTGATCTTGCAAAATAAGCTTTTAGGGAACATTTGTAACATAGAGTAAGGGTTAGCCACTGGGTAAGGGTTACATCTTACACAAGGGTTACACAAGTGCCGGAATGAGGTCAAGGACTCTGCTGTTTTGACTTCGGTGGTGGAATGACCTGCCCACCAAAGTCAAAACAGCAGAGTCCTTGACCTCATTCCAGCGCTTACTCAAGACGCATCTCTTCCGACCGCACTTGTAATATTAGTCCTCTATCCCTGCAAGATTGCACTTCAGCTTATTATGCTCCTCTCGTTCTTGAATGTTTTCCTCCTTGCTCCCTTTCCCGTAGCCCTAGTCTGTAACCCTACATCTTGACAGCACTTAGCATTCACCGTCCAGGATGTAGGAAGTCTTTTACTGTACTTGTGTAAATTGTAATTGGAATTTTTAAAATGTATTTTGAATTGCGATATTTTTTTGCTAAGTTGAATTTGTAATGATTGATGCCTTGTACTTCTCTGTATTTTTGCACTTATGTTGTAAGTCGCACTGGATAAGGGCGTCTGCCAAGATATAAAAATAATCAAATAATAATCTACAACAGTAAGTTTATTCATGTTAATTTTTCTCTTCAATGTTAAAGAACAGAATTAAC
Source organism: Amia ocellicauda (assembly GCF_036373705.1). Classification (NCBI taxonomy): domain Eukaryota; kingdom Metazoa; phylum Chordata; class Actinopteri; order Amiiformes; family Amiidae; genus Amia; species Amia ocellicauda. The sequence goes on along the minus strand of NC_089855.1, from coordinate 42,044,819 downwards.
CAGCTCACCACAAAGGAACATGGTAGGTGCTATTGCAACATGGATTACACAAAAACATTGAAATCCAAGTTTGCAGTGGTCCTTGGGCCATTGCGTGGTGATCCAGATCACTTCAGCACGAATTTTGCAGTGGTCTGCACTACAACTCCAGGGACTACTGTGCAGTGGTCCAGACCTCAGAAACTGTATGCATATGAACACTGAAGTAGGTATCATAACTGTAGCCAATACTTTGTGGTTAAAATGCTTAATTTAATCCCTGTACTGTACGGAATAATAATAACAACTGTAAAACATAAGAGAAGGGCCTGATAATAAATACAATACACAATAGACTAGAACCCTTAGAATATAATAATATGAACATTTTCATTATTAGTATCATTGTAGTTTGGATGATATATTAATGCAAGTTGATAACATATTTTACAGAAAATGGGTTTAAGGAATTGTGTCAGAAAACTAAAAGAATTGCTTTAGGGACCATTGCTGCATTTTTCCAGACCAATGTATAGCCCACTTTTCTTTTAAATTATGTTTAAAACAAAATTGAGGAAGCAGTGGTTAGTTCTGAATCAAACATATTGACCCCCTCACTCAATCTGTAAGTCCTGCAGCAAACATTGGAATATGCATAGATATTTGCAAAGACTGGTATTAATGTCCCTAATAAATAACCAAATGCCATTTTTGTTGTTTCAAATGTGCCCAACAACTTACCAGTATATGTCCTTTTAGTATGTCACAAAGGTTCCCTAATTCGTTTTACAAATGTTCCCTGTATGATATGAATGTTCCCTAAGCATGTGACGAATGTTCCCTAGTTTATGTTACAGATGTGCCCTAGCACTTCTCTCTCTCTCTCTCTCTCTCTCTCTCTCTCTCTCTCTTTCTCTCTCTCTCTCTCAATTTAGTGCATTTGTATTGTCAAAGCAATAAACAATATCATTATGAATCACAATAAGATGTAATAAAGTACAGAAAAACAAAATGTAATAAAATGTGATCTTTAATACACACAAATATGTATGGCTGGTCGGAAGCGTCTTGGACTCGGGTTCCTCTTCATTACTTTTAACGCTTTTGCCTTTTGCTTTCCATGGAGGGGAATGTGGATGAGTTTGTACCATTCTTGGGAGGCTCTGCCTTGTTGGGGCGGAGCTGTGATCCAGGTGAACAGCAGATCGGGCATAGGTGGGCATGTGGGCTGAGGAGGAGGAAGCAAATAAGCTTGCTAAGGTACGCAGCAGCAGCAAACAGCCCCCCCATCCAGCCAGCCAGGCAGTCTGGCTGGCAGTGACTGAGTGGTTGACAGACGGCAAGCAACAGAATGCACGTGCTCTGTGATGTCATAACAGTCAGCTCAGAGAGAGGTTCGTGATGTCATCGCTGAGATGGCTGGCTCTGTGTGTCTTGCTGGCTTTGTCTATGTGTGTCTGTGTGTGTGAGAGAGAGAGAGAGAGAGAGAGAGATTTTTTGAATATTAACACCTTTATTTTACTAAAGAAATACTAACAAAACATTTAAAATAAACTAGAAACACCTAAAAAACATTAAAAAAACACAGCCTATTCTAAAAACCCTCAATAATAACCACTAAACACGTGCTACCAGTAAAATATTCAAGTGAATTAAACCAGTTGGTTTAAATGTCCAAAGTCAATGGCACAGAGGGCAGCCCCGACCCCCCACATCTGCAGAAAAGTGTCCAGGTCTCCCGTCAGGCTGTAGAAATTGTAATCCAGTCGCACTCTGGAGCTTACGAGAGACCTGAAGAGGGAGAGTGCACACTGTTGCTGCCGCGTTCAGTCTGACTTCTCCTACTGCTCAGGATAGCCAGCTTAGCCTGCCCCACTAGAAAGTTTGCTAACTGACAAACATGTCTGTGGCGCTGCTTGTACTGGACTCCCAAAATAAACACAGTGCGTGAGAAAAGGAGGCCCAGCTGCTTGAACAGGCTCTCCAGTGCAGTGAACAGCAGCTCTAATCTAGGGCAGTGGCAGAAACAGTGAAAAAGTGTCTCTCTCTCCCCGCAGTAGGGGCAGGTGTCGCTCACTCTGGGGTCCAGTGTATGTGCAAAAGAGTTTGTTGTGATGACGCCATGCAGAAGCCATGCAGAAGCGGGGGCTTGTTCAGGCTCCTCCAGGCCGGGCAGGCATCTTCCCCCAGAGCCAGGTGCTCCCTCCAGAGGGTGTCAGGGAGGGGCTGCAGCTGCTGATGGTGCAGCTCCCTCACACTGAGCTGATTGAGCTCCTGACGCTGAGCTGTGGAGACAGACACACTACACAGACTGTGAGGCGACAGTAGGCGGCCTGATGAGCTAGGGGGGACTGAGAGACACAGACAAACAAGGGGAAAGACGGTGTCAGGGTCCTTGGGCCAGCAGTGCTGCGTGAGAGCCTGGAAAAGCCGCTCCACAGCGCCTATTGGAAGGGCGTTCTGTACTGCCCAGAGAAATCTGGTTACGACTCTCAGTGACCTCATACCCAGCCTGGCAGCCAGGCTGTCGGCACCAACCCACTGTCCCCTGTTAAAATCCAACAAATCCCTCAGCCGGATCACGTCGACCTTAAGCAGGACTGACCTGAGGCTGCTGGAGAGCAGGAGTGGACAGCTAAAACCGGGGTTCCAGAGCAGTGGCTCCTCTTACAGCCAATACAGACTGCTGCCCCCCAGCTCCCTACCCAGGGAGATGCGCTGCCACACCTCTAAAACAGTACAAGAAAAAACAGGCAGGGAAGGAAGTATATTGGGACGTGTCTTAAGTAAAAACATGTGTCTGTCATAACAAGTGTCCAGGGCGGGAGACACTGGGGATCTGGAGGGTACTGGAGCCTCTGAGCTGCCTGCAGCCGAAAGGCACTCAGCCTGCTAAACAGATCTACCAACCCCTGTCCCCCCTCCTGGAGCGGCAGGTACAGCACTGCTTTGCGCACCCAGTGCAGCCCGTCCCAGAAGAAATCCAGGAGCAGGGTCTGTATCTGGGACACCAGGGCCGGTGGGGGGTCCAGACAGGCATAAGTGTGCCAGAGCATGGAGGCCACCAAGTTATTAATAACAATTGGTCTCCCCCTAATGGAGAGCTGGGGCAGCAGCCAGTGCCATGCCCTCAACCGGCCCTGTACCCTCTCCAGCAGGCCAGCCCAGTTCTCCTGCGTCTCCCCCAAAGTCACACCCAGCACCCGAGGGCCTGAGAGACACCTGCAGCCCCGCAGGGAGGGCAGGGGGGGCAGAACCCTCCCACACCCCAACCAGATGAGCGCTGCTCTTGCCCAAGTTGACCCTGGCTGAGGAGGCCCTGCTGAACTCCTCCAGACACTCCCACAATGACCTGGATGTCTCGCTGGCCAGACTGTGTCTCAGCAGCATAGGCCGACACCCTGACCGCCTGCTCTGGGTGACAAGGGATGGACAGCCCGGCTAGCAACTGCCTCAGCCTGTGCAGCAGGGGCTCGATAGAAAGGAAGTATAGCATCCCTGACAGACTGCTAGGCTCACTCAGGCCACCATTGATCTTCAGCACACTGAACACACGACAGTACGGCATCTGAATAAATTCTACGAACCGTGGGCCGACACCAACTGCTCTCAGCACCTGAAACAGGCACTGCGGCCGGCATGATGTCTCTGAGCCGCTTAGCCAGAGCCTTAGACAGGATCTTATAGTCCTGACACAGCAGCGCCACTGGCCTCCAGTTCACAATGGAGGACTGATCCCCCTTCTTGGGCAGCAGGGTCAGAACAGCTGTACGACAGCTAATGGGCAGCAGCCCAGCTCACAGGCCCTCCTGCAGCACTGAGAGCAGGTGAGCCCATCCAGCCCCGGTGCCCAGCCCTTATTGAGCTCTTGCATTGCGCAGGTCAGCTCTGCCAGGGTTAGTGGGGCCTCTAACCCCTTGACCCCATCCTGTGGGACCTTAGGCAGACCCTACAGAAACTGCTGCTGCTGCTCCAGGCTGCCCGGCTCTGTGGAGTACAGCTCCCTACAGAACTATGTGGCATGACTACACATCTCTTGCCCATCCTGCAGCACGCGGCCCTCAGCCGTCCTCAGGCAGAGCATCACCCTGCTCTGCTGCCGCCTGCATTCCAGCCCAAAGAAGAACTTGATGGGCGCATCCATCTGTGTCAGGCTCTTGAACTGCGAGCGCACCATTGCCCCTCGAGCCCACGTCCCCAGCAGCTCTGACAATGCCTGCTGCATAGCTTTGAGGTCCTCTAATGCCCCCGAATCTCCAGCATCCAAGGCTCGGTGGAGCACCTGAATCTCTCCTTCTAACTCCTTCATAGATTCATTTAAGCTGTCAGTCCTATGCTCAGTGTACTTCTGGCAGAAGAGCCTGGTCTTAACCTTGCCAATGTCCCACCACTTTCTCAGGGAGGCAAACCTAGGGCGCTCTGATCTCCATCTCTGCCAAAAGAAAAGAAAAGAATTACAAAAAATCCTGTCCTGCAGCAAGCTATTATTGAAAAGCCAGTAGGCACTGCGCAGCCGGACAGGAGGCAGGGTGACACTCACAGTGGTCAGGTGGGGGTGAAATGGCAGCCACCGATCAGATTGACATGATGTCTAAAAGTATCAAATCTATCCAGCCTGGCTAGCGACATAATGCTAGAACCCGGCCTCACCCAGGTGTACTGTATCACCTTTGGGTTGGCATTCCTCCAGACATCGACCATTTGTGCAACTGTGTATTACCTTCCAGCTGTTTTGCTGACTGTGGACTGGGCTCCAAATGATTCCTATCTAATCTATAGTCCACAGTACAGTTCCAATCACCCCCCCAAAACCAGGATCTCCTCAGCCCCACAGTCTGCTAGCGCTTTGCTGAGCACTGAAAACACTGACAGTCTGTCTCTCACAGCATTGGGGGCATAGATATTAATAAACACAAAGGTCCTTCCCCCGCTCTCAGCCTTTACCATCAACAATCTTCCACCAACAAACTCTGTTTTCTTAAAATAATCAATTTTAAAAGTGTGTGAAAATAAAATCCCCACTCCCCCACTCACACTAGACCCTTGGCTAAACACACTCTCTCCTTTCCACTCCCGCTGCCACTCACAGTCATTCACACTGTCTGCGTGCGTCTCTTGTACAAATAAAAATTGAGACATAAAAAAACATACTATTAACCATCATCTTTAGATTGCAAAGCAGTCCTGACAACACTCTTTCCACTTCTTTAACCTGTAGCACTCCGGCTCACTAAACTTCACGAGTGCCACATCCTGCAGGATCACTTGTGCAGATGCCAGGAACTGCTTTGCATAAGGGAAGAAGTTTTCTAAAACTACGTTCCTCTTCCCCTTGGTCTCTCTTAAAAAATCCTTATTGCTTTTAGCACTGTATCCCGCAGTGTCAGTGGAGACGGGCTCGCCCTGGGAGTCAGCGATGTCCCCCTCAGCAGTGCTGTCCGAGTCTGCGCTCTCCACAGCCGCAGCACTGCACTCAGACTCCCGGCGCCGCAGCCGGTCGGCCACCTTGGGTTGAAACGGCAGGTTCCCCCAGACAGACTCCCCTGACTGTGAGTCCCGCCGCCCCACAGCCCCCACACCGTCTCCGGGATCCTCCTCACCAGCCGCCCTCGCAATATTCGCCTTTTTAGACAACTGTATCAACGGCCTCAGAAGACGGGGCAGACTGCTTCTGCTGTCTTTTCCTGGGCACTGTAAACCCATCATCACTGGCTAAGTGTTCAGTCTTGATGGCGGCCGCATCAGCAGCAACAGCAGCTCCCTCCTCGGCTAACTGATCACGGGGCTGCTCTGCATTCTCACTGCTAGCAGCTTCCCCACTAGGTTCCCCTACTCTGTCCCCACCGAGGCCAGTAGCGTTTGCCACCGCCTCCCCCTCACCGCTCCCCCGGCCGGCAGAGCCGACACCAGACGGCCCTGCCTGCTCCTCACCTTCCTCTCACCCGGCCGCCGGAGCCTCTCCCTGAGGGCAAGAGCGACTGATGTGCCCCTGCGCCCCGCACCTCAAACACCTCATGGTATCAGTTGACACGAACACCACGTACACTAACCCCTCGATCTTAAACTTCAGAGACAGGCTTAACTCATCGGCGCCGTCCGCCAGCACCATGAAACCCTGTCTGCGGTAAGAGAGGACGTGTTTCAGCTCCGGGGCACTGCAGCCCAGCAGCACCCTCCTAATGGTGCAGGTGAGCCGGCCATAGCGACTCAGATCCCCGCCAGCAGATCGTTGCTCAGGAAGGGGGGCACATTGGAAGTAACCACCTTTTCAGCCGGGGTGGCCAGAGGGAGCGTGGGCAGGAAGGTCCCCTTCACTGTGACCCCCTCCTCCATCACATCCTTCACCAGCGCCTCAGAATTCAGGAAAACCACGATGCCCTTATTCATTCGAGCCGCAGAGACGATGTTCTGGACGCCGACCTTCCTTCCGATCTCCATCGCACAGTCCTCTACCGACACCTACTCCTGGGACACGAGGAAACCTATGCTTTTGGGTCAGCGTTTCGTAATTCAATGAAGGGGGGGGTCTCCCTGCCCGCAACGCCATGCTGATCTAAATCGAAAAACAACCCCCTAAACCCGAATCGTTTAAAACCAACAAACGATTAAAAGTATCTATAAAAAAACAAGAAAAGGAAAGAAAAAGAGTAGTAAAAACACACACACACACAATCTCTCCAAACAAACCTCCCACCACCACTGACTTCCCCTATAAACTCCCAGCATGCAGAGAGAGAGAGAGAGAGAGAGAGAGAGAGAGAGAGAGAGAGAGTGTGTGTGTGTGTGTGTGAGAGTGGGTGGGTGGGTGGCTGTGTTAGTGCCTGTCTGTCTGTCTTCTGTGTCTGTCTGTCTCTGTCTCTGTCTCTCTCTCTCTCAATTCAGTGCATTTGTATTGTCAAAGCAATTGGACATTCAAACATACATTTATACATACATACATACATACATACAAACATATATATGGAAAAGAAACAATACAATTATAAATCACAATAAGATGTAATAAAGTACAGGAAAACAAAATGTAATAAAATGTGATCTTTAATACACACAAATATGTATAGCTGGTCGGTAGCGTCTTGGACTCGGGTTCCTCTTCATGGAGGGGAACGTGGATGAGTTTGTACCAATCTTGGGAGGCTCTGCCTTGTTGGGGTTTTGTTGTGATCCAGGTGAACAGCAGATCGGGCATAGGTGGGCATGTGGGTAGAGGAGGAGGAAGGCCGGTCAAGCAAATAAGCTTGCTAAGGTACGCAGCAGCAGCAAACAGCCCCCCCATCCAGCCAGCCAGGCAGTCTGGCTGGCAGTGACTGAGTGGTTGACAGACGGCAAGCAACGGAATGCACGTGCTCTGTGATGTCATAGCAGTCAGCTTAAGAGAGAGGTTTGTCATGTGATGTCAACGCTGAGCTGGATGGCTCTGTGTGTCTTGCTGGCTGTGTGTATGTGTGTGTGTGAGAGAGAGAGAGAGATAGAGTGTGTGTGTGTGTGTGTATGTGTGTGTGAGTGGGTGGCTGTGTTAGTCTCTGTCTCTCTCTCTGTCTCTGTCTCTCGCTCTGTAGATGCATCATAGGGAACATATGTAACAATCTCTCTTTTTGTTTACCAAAAATGTGAATGAACGTATTTCAAGTGGGTTTTGCCTTGATTGGAAACGTTTTAAGATTATTTATGAAGTGTAAATTGGATTTGTCTCAATTCTCTGTAGTTTTCAATATATGTGCCATTCAGTAGCGTTCATGTTACAGATGTGTCCTATGCAGTGGTAAGGTCAATAAAATATCAGTAAAACTTTATTTTAGCAATTATAGAGGGGATCAAATGCAAATAGAGGGTCCGCACTAATTATCTAATTTACCAACAACATTTAAAATTTGGTCTTGCGAAGCTGCAAAAAATGCTGTATAATCGTATGTGTGTTTATACACCAGCTGCTAAAGTCTGATAGCTTTGATCTCATATTTTTTTTCTCGTGAACACCAATTGCTGTTTGCTTGATTTTTACAGATTATGTCATAAATTCTGTCATAAAGCCTGACAAATTGTATGCTGTAATATTGAATATTTTCAAAGTTACATCATTTGTTTGTTTTTCCTATCATGTTACAAATGTTCCCTATGTGAAAGATGCATTATATCTTAATAATGTCAAAACAATTAAAGATATACGGATTATGATTTGTGGTAAAGTTATAACACATTGCTTTTAACTATGTGTGTCAGTAAAATTTTAAAAAATCCTGACAGTTTTTTATTGATCCTGCAAGATAAGTGTTTAGGGAACATTTTTAACTTAAAGTAAGTGTTAGTGTTAGGGTTAGGGTTATGAATATAATTGATATATAGAATTGCTAAGAACTGTAAATGTTTAAATTTTTCATGGATTGTGTGAAAGTTTCAGTTCTATATTCGGTTTTGAAACTGTTTTTTTTTCTATTTGTGTATATGAAAGATATACATCTATACAATATCTTCACTATTATAGATAAACACATTTTTATTGTCGGCATTGTTAAAGCACATTGGTATTACCTATGTGTATCTTTAAAAGTTTAAAATTCCTAAAGGTTTTTTATTGATCTTGCAAAATAAGTGTTTAGGGAAAATCTGTAACATAGAGTTAGGGTTAGCCACTGGGTAAGGGTTACATCTTCAACAGTAAATTAATTCTTGTTAATTATTCTCATCAATGTTAAAGAACAATAAGATCTATTATGTGTGTCGATAAAATGATGATATTGCATAACGTTTGCTTGTGTATTCTGCAAAACACATATTTATGGAACATATGTAACATTAGGGTTACGATTTGCCATAGACGCGGTATGATTTTGATTGTGTTGTTAAAGACACAGTCGCCTCGGTGCCGATTATTATTGCTGTGTTTCTCCACTTCTACTCCACACTTGGGAATGCCCACATCCAGTGACGTCAGCGTTCGATTCCAAAACCGGTGGAAAAGCGGGACAGTTCACAAAAAGATCAGCTGGATCCCAGGCCGAGCAGCGGCTCTGGCTCCAGCACCGGCACCATGTCGGTGGAGAAGCGCTAAGTGAGCTCACACTGAGCTCAGTGTAATGTCTGCTCTGGAGAGCTCACAGTGTGACCTAGTCGTGAGTTCACGTCTTTACTGGGTAGTCCTTGAAAACTTAATCGACTCAATTCTTGGGCTTAATTGGTCAAAATTACCATTGGTTGAAGGTACTCAGGGACTGATGTGTAGAGAGACTTATTAAACTTGCAGGATTGTGGTTTTCCCAGAACAGAATTAACCAGCTCACCACAAAGGAACATGGTAGGTGCTATTGCAACATGGATTACACAAAAACATTGAAATCCAAGTTTGCAGTGGTCCTTCGGCCATTGCGTGGTGATGCAGATCACTTCTGCAGGAATTCTGCAGTGGTCTGGACTACAACTCCAGGGACTACTGTGCAGTGGTCCAGACCTCAGAAACTGTGTGCATATGAACAGTGAAGTAGTCATCATAACTGTAGCCAATACTTTGTGGTTAAAATTCTTAATTTAATCCCTGTTTTGTACTGTAAGATATTATTTGTTAGAATGTATTTTTCTATGGGAAATTCTATACCATCTGGTTTGGTAGAGGAAACAGACCTCCTCCCTTTCATCTGGTAGCCCCTGGTATCCCCTGGTAGCCCTGGTAACCCTATCTTTATGACCAGAGACCAAAAGGGACCTGTCCTCTGATTGGCTCTTAGCCAAATTCAACATGACCCCCCACTTCTAGATTACTTTAGCATAAGACACGTCATGGTGGTGGCAAAATGCTATTGGATGGAAGGAAACCTTATAAAACGGAAAACAATGAGAATTTGAGTTCTCTTAACTTCTTCATCCTGGAACGATAAGACTGAGCTGGAGAGGAGAGAGAGAGAGAGACACATTGCTTCCTGCCTGACCAGACTGGCCTATAAGATGTACTGTGAGGAGAAAGAAGAAAATGGGTATTATCTGTTTCTTACTGTAATCCAGCAGAAGCTTAATATTACTTATTTTCAGTAATATAATTGAATGATATTAGTTTCCTATTTTTGTCAAAATAAATGATTATTGCACATCTGAGACTTGACCACATCTTCCCTCTAAAAAGAATCTTAAAAGAGAAACCAATTGACCTATGAGTTTTCAGTTCAACTATTTATTTAGATTGACTGAAAAAACGAGCATTCAAAATTCTCTTACAATTGTTAATTAACAATTATTATTGCTTGGTTTTTTGGCTTCACGGCTGTGCTGTCACCACCGTTGTTATTATTGTCTGTGTCTATTTGTGTTATTAGTTATTATCTTTGATAGCTAATTCCGTCCACGCTCCGGGGCTACGGTGTGCTTCGGTTTCGGCTACAAATTGCACACTTTCAAAATAATAGTTCTGTTTATTGTAGCGTAAGGTACACTTATGAATTTCAATTTAAGAAGTGAATTTATAGTATCACCTTATCACGAATCCTGGAATCTTGTAGAACTCAATTTCTGTAATAATTGGACACAGACACCAATTCCAAAGATATAAATTGTCAAATTTATTCAAAAACAAAGACTAAATGTAGAACTACACTAATTATACAAAAGGGAAAAACTAATTAAAATTCAACTCTAGATCAACAAATCAAAGACAAATCACTTCCGTGACCAAATCAAAGACCATGGGATAGCATATGATAACACAAATCGTTAAACAAAAAAGGTTATAAACACATTGACCACAATACCGGTTAGTAAGACGAAGGTGAGTCTCTCATTAGTATTGTTAGTCAGACATTAAATAACTACGCAGGTTAGTATTTAATATCAGGTAACTTCTCGTTATATATATATCAGTCTCATTTACGTTTAGGTGCCGAGAAAGATCCTATCATTACTTGTTACCACAATTTCCCTTAACTGATTATTATTCAATGATTAAGGATAGGCAGGGCCACCAATAATCTAATGTCTATTAACTTGTGTCAATTTCAGACTAAACAGTTAAACAGGAATGAGAAGATATTTCTCGGCGTTGACAGATTTTATTTCTAAAATGATCAACAAAACAGTTTAATGCAACACACATTCATATTTAAGAAAACTAAATGATATTACACATTCTAGAGTTATGAATCACAGATTAACATTTCTAATTTATTTCTCAAATGTCATGAATCATGAAATCCAAACTGTTAAACTTATCTGAACTTCGTCGCAGAGAGGCCTCTCTGGCTTCGGGCTCAGATAACAGCACACGGCACGAGGTCCGTGTGGGTTGGAACAAAGGCAGTCCGGTTCGGCTTTGTCCAAGAACTTCCACTCAGTCGATGCACCTGGAAGTTGGGGTTTCGCGAAAGTAGAGTCGTTTCCAAACAGATTTTCCACTGGTTTGAAGGCTCCAAGGTTGTGCACAAAATCTTTTTGGCAAGCAGGGTCTCTCACCGTACTTATTTGAAGACAAAGTCTTTGCGGAAAGCAGGGCCCTGTTTGTTCCAAGGGTCAAGTTTCTTAAGACTCAAATAGCTATTTAAATGACTGACACTTTCGTATTCAGTCGACTTAGTCAATTGTCCAGCTGTAAAACTCCACTGATCAGGTGGGCACAGGCGGTCAGCGCAGTCTGTAAAGTTCTTTATTTAATAAAGTCCTTTAAAATAATTCTTCGTACGGCTCAATCTCCTTCTCCCACTTTAACTCTTCTGTTGCCGGCAAAGACTTGGTTGTTTTCTGGTTCCGGTTCTGGCAACAGAGCTACAGGTTGAGCTATGGCAGCGAGTTACTGGTTCAGGTGAGAGAGAGAGAGAGAAAGACCGTCCGCTGTTCCTTATAGTCTGTCAGATCGATAGGTTATTGGTTCCTGAGTTCTTGAGATTGGATTTCGGTTTCAGCCCCCAGTGTCCTATTGGAGGGGGGCTTGATTTATGACTGATGTCAATCCATGCCATCTTTTGGAAATGCCGGTTGGCCCGGGTTCGTAGCTCTATTTCGCGATTTCGGCTCTCGTCCACTTCAAAGAGTTTTTATCACCTACAGGCCCCTTTCTCCAGACATTTCATAGCAGGATTCCAACCTATTTGGCCTCTTCTCTGTGCCATCCTCCCCAAAACTGTCACTTTGATGCAAACCAGTTCCAAGCTGATGAGCTAAGGAAATCTGATAACTTTGGGGGGGAGAGGTCTTGTTTAGATCAGTGCTTCAGCTCAGAGCCCAAATGCTCTTATCAAAATACACCCAACATAACGCTACAATGTTCATATTATTATAATCTAAGGGTTCTAGTCTATTGTGTATTGTATTTATTCTCAGGCCCTTCTCTTATGTTTTACAGTTGTTATTATTATTCTGTACAATACAGGGATTAAATTAAGTATTTTAACCACAAAGTATTGGCTACAGTTATGATGCCTACTTCAGTGTTCATATGCATACAGTTTCTGAGGTCTGGACCACTGCACAGTAGTCCCTGGAGTTGTAGTCCAGAGCACTGCAAAATTCGTGCTGAAGTGATCTGGATCACCACGCAATGGCCCAAGGACCACTGCAAACTTGGATTTCAATGTTTTTGTGTAATCCATGTTGCAATAGCAACATCCATGTTCCTTTGTGGTGAGCTGGTTAATTCTGTTCTTTAACATTGAAGAGATTAAGATGAATAAACTTACTGTTGAAGATTATTATTTGATTATTTTTATTTCTTGGCAGACGCCCTTATCCAGGGCGACTTACAACATAAGTGCAAAAATACAGAGAAGTACAAGGCATCAATCATTACAAATTCAACTTAGCTAAAATATATTGCAATTCAAAATACATTTTAAAAATTCCAATTCCAATTTACACAAGTACATTAAAAGACTTCCTACATCCTGGACGGTGAAAGCTAAGTGCTGTCAAGATGTAGGGTTACAGACTAGGGCTACGGGAAAGGGAGCAAGGAGGAAAACATTCAAGAACGAGAGGAGCATAATAAGCTGAAGTGCTATCTAGCAGGGATAGAGGACTAATATTACAAGTGCGGTCGGAAGAGATGCGTCTTGAGTAAGCGCCGGAATGAGGTCAAGGACTCTGCTGTTTTGACTTTGGTGGGCAGGTCATTCCACCACCGAAGTCAAAACAGCAGAGTCCTTGACCTCTTTCCGGCACTTGTGTAACCCTTGTGTAAGATGTAACCCTTACCCAGTGGCTAACCCTAACTCTATGTTACAAATGTTCCCTAAAAGCTTATTTTGCAAAAAAAAAAGATCCTTTAAGAATTTTAAACTTTTAAAGATACACATAGGTAATACCAATGTGCTTTAACAATGCCGAAAATAATAATGCGTTTATCTTTAATAGTGAAGATATTGAATAGATGTATATCTTTCATATACACAAATAGAAAAAAAACGGTTTCCAAACCGAATATAGAACTGAAACTTTCAGACAGTCCATGAAAAATGGAATGTAAATGTTTACACTTCTTAATAATTCTATATATCAATTATATTCATAACCCTAACCCTAACACTAACCCTAACTTTAAGTTACAAATGTTCCCTAATCACTTATTTTGCAGGATCAATAAAAAACTGTCAGGATTTTTTAAACTTTTACTGACACACATAGTTAATAGCAATGTGTTATAACTTTTCCGAAAATAATAATCCGTATATCTTTAATTGTTTTGACATAATTAAGATATAATGCATCTATCACATAGGGAACATTTGTTACATGATAGGAAAAACATACAAATGATGTAACTTTGAATATATTTAATATTACAGCATACAATTTGGCAGGCTTCATAATAATGGAATTTATGACATACTCTGTAAAAATCAAGCAAATAACATTTGTTGTTCATGAGAAAAAATATATATAATCAAAGCTATCAGACTTTAGCACGTGGTGAATGAACACACATACGATTATACAGCATTTGTTGCAGCTTCGCAAAACCTAATTTTAAACGTTGTTGGTAAATTAGATACAAAGTGAGGACACTCTATTTGCATTATTCCCCTGTATTATTGCTAAAATAAAGTTTTACTGACATTTTACTGACACTACCACTGCATAGGACACATCTGTAACATGAACGCTACTGAATGGCACATACATTGAAAACTACGGAGAATTGAGACTTATCAAATTTGCACTTCATAAATCATCTTAAAACGTTTCCAAACAAGGCAAAACCCACTTGAAATACGTTCATTCACATTTTTGGTAAACAAAAAGAAAGATTGTTACATATGTTCCCTATGATGCATCTACAGAGCGAGAGAGAGAGAGAGAGAGAGATACTTTTTTCAACTTTAAAATGTACTTTATTACAAAAGTGCATCATTCAACACACAAAATCTACAAAGAGCATTAAAAAAAAACAATGCAGCCTACAAAAAATGCAGCTGTTAAACAACTATCCAATTACCATAAAAACAGAACAGACATCACTCTATATATTTAAAACCAAACCCTCATTCCCAACCAGGCAGAGAACCCTATCAAGGCACCATACCTTCTCAAACTGATCCACACTACACATTGTTTTGTGGTATTCATAATCGACAGTGATTTGTACAGCTACACTAATTTTAAAAACAGTCAAAACCTCACAAAACACATGGCCACTCAATTTCCGTTTCCTACTCTTTTTGCCCTATCAAAAAATTGGTTAACTTGACCTTGACTTTCAGTTGAACAATAGCACTTATAGCGAACACAAACACCCTTGGAGAAAATCACAATGAGAGTTGAAAAAAGAACTTTCAACCATAGAAATAAAGGTTGTAATCTATTACAGTCTAAATAACGGTGAGCAACAGTTTTCGTTTGACCACAAAACACACAGGCATCAGTCACATCATGATCAATAATGGACAGAAAGGAATTCACTGCTAAGTGCCAGTGTAAATCCCCAGCTCTCTTATTCAGGGGGGCTGTATACAGGGTTCCCCAAGCTGGGCGAACTGCACTCTCAAATAGCAGCTTCCCTCTCCAGGGTGAATCAAGGACATCTTTTAACTGTGCAAAATTAGTCGTTTTCAATACAAATCGATACAGCGTCTTATTATGGGCACTAGAGAAAACAACATCGGAGACTTCCTTCATCTGTAAATTCAGATCTGGCCTATCCTGCCTGAGTCACATGGAAGGGGAAAGCTTCAGCTCAATGAAAAGCCTCTGTCTATCGGATTCATTGCTGCCCATCCAAACCTCCCCCTGTACACCCAGCCCCTACTCCTGCAGGGCCACACTCTAGTGAAACAGCAACACCCCTACCACTCGCACTGAGTCCACCTGCAGTCTTCCTGCCAAGGCCTCCACACTCATCCAGCCACCCCCCCTCCCCATCAAAACCTGCCCCAGCCTGGTCACACCTGCCTTAACCAGCCTGCTGTGCAAGCCCTGAGACTCCAACACAGGGAGCCGCAGTGCAGGGTTACACAGCAACGGCTCTCTCAAAAGCCAATAAGCCCCCAACCTCTCCATGTCTCTTCGCACCCGCACTAGCCACCACGCTTTCAAAACACTACGGTAAAAAAGTGGAACCCCTCTGAGATCCAACTGAGACATGTCTGTCACAAACAACTGCCTGTCCAGCTACAGCCTCTGAGAACAGCAGCTTCCGAACTGTCTGTTACCTGAACACTGCCACCCTGCTGGTCAGGTCTAAAAGTCCCTGCCCACCTTCTGCTACTGGCAGAAAAACAACACTCTGCCTGATCCAGTGCAGTCCGTCCCAAAAGAAATGGAGCAGGATCCTCTGGAGTCTGGTGAGCACACCTGCTGGCGGCTCCACACACTAGCCTGTGCCACAGCATTGAAGCCACCAGATTATTAATGACCAGCACCCTCCCTCTGTACAAGAGCTGGGGGAGCAGCCATCGCCAGCGCCCCAACCTCTCCTGTACTTGCTCCTCTATCCTCTGCCAGTTCCTCTGCTTTGCTTTGTCTCCCCCCAGGAACACCCCCAGACACTTTAACTCCCCACTACTCCACTGCAGCCCAGCTTGCAAACCCAGGGGCTGCCGCCCCCCAACTCCCAGAGCAGCACCGCACTGCTCTTCATCCAATTAACTCTTGCTGATGACACCTGCCCATATCTCTCTAGGCTCTCTTCCAAAAGCACAACGTCCCAGTCCCCCACCACACAGACACACACACACACATCATCTGCATATGCACACAACCGAACACACACCACACTGCAGGACGGGATGCTCAGACCAGTCAACTAAGTCCTCAGCGTGTGCAAGAGAGGCTCTATGGACAAGGAATACAGCATTCCCGATAGCAAGCAGCCTTGTCTAATCCCTCTCTGCACTGGAAATGGGGTACTCAACCCGCCATTGATTTTTAACACACTAAAAACATTATTATACAAACATTTAATAAGTGCCAAGAAATTAGGGCCCAAACCAAAAGCTTCCAAGTTATGGAACAAATACTTATGATCCACACGATCAAATGCTTTTTCTTGATCCAAGGAGATCAAACCTGCTTGAAAGCCAAACAACCTGAATGCCGACATCAGGTACCTCGCCAAAAAAATATGATCAAATATAGAGTGCTGTGGGACACAATAAGTCTGATCTGGGTGCACTAGGGATCCCATAACTGGATTGAGACGGTTGGCAAGGGCCTTTGACAAGATCTTAAAGTCACAGCACAACAATGACACAGGTCTCCAGTTGGAGATTTAACATAAATCACCCTTTTTAGGGAGCAGTGTAAGTACTGCCCTCCTGCAGCTCAATGGCAGCTCACTGTCCAGCACACCCTCTTCACACACACTGAGTAAGTCCATACCCAGTACTGGCCACAGAGTCTTATAAGAACTCCACCAGCAGCCCGTCCAGTCCTGGAGCCTTTCCGTTGTTCAGGCCCTGCAGGGCAACACTGTTTTCTAGTTTTTTTTCTAGTATTCTCAATCTAAACCTTTCCGGATTCTCAAGCTCCGCAGAGCCCCGCAACAGAGCCTGTGCCGAGTTAACAAACTGTTTTAATTCCGGAACAATGGACTCCACATTCACCCTGTAGAACCGTGTCTGAAATAAGTGGAGAGTCGTGGAGACAAAGCAAACAGAACTTTAATCAAGCCGCTCGGAAGCTCCACTGTCAGAAATAATTCCTTCAGTGAGGCTTAATGTTTACAGACATGAGTACAACTTTATAGGAAAAATGACGTAACATCTTATGGCCGTTCATCCAATCAGAAGATACAGGTCCGGGTCCGTTTCACGATCTGTCCTCCCGTGAAGAGGTGATGGATCCAAAGCAGATGTCCGTCTTTGATGTGCACTAGGAAGATGCGATCCCACGGTCGTCATTTACCTAGTGTCAATCGCTCTTCAACAAAAACAATTCCTCCCTATCTGGAGAAATGATTAAGTCATAAACAAATTCACAGCAGACATCTGTAGGCTATTTCGGCACTGTGTAATCTTTCATTACTGACAGGAGTTTCTAACAAACCAACCTTCTTGACCCTTTACTTGTCCTGCTAAATCTAATCTGCTCAGTCTATATACAAAACTATTTCTAATGCTAGTATTAATATAAAATATTATATAATTATCACAAAACACTTTCTTCAACTTCCTATACAGTGTCTTCATTCCCTGCTGTTTGGCAATAGAGCAAAGCGGAAAGAAGCCAAAAAGTTATGTTTGTCAGTTACAAGTAAATCCCCTTAGGGGTTAGGAAGATTTGACGCTTCTTGATTGAGGATTGCAGCTCCTTCATCCCAACCCTTCCCCGTGGGGTGTATATGTGTGTACGGCGAGTGTAAGGGTGTCCCTGCTGTCGGGGAGAGCGATAAGTGTGTGCCCCTAAGTGTGGATGTACAGAATGTCCTGAAGGCGTCTCATGGAGCTGAGTGACCTTTGTAATAGTATCTTTCCAATGCATCCTTTGGTTTTCCTTGAGTCATGAGGTTTATTGCCTTTGATACTAAATCCATTTGTCCTCAGTCACATGGAGCCTCCAGAACCAAGGGGACAGAATAAGATTTGTGTCAATGGGTGTGTGAGTTTTGCTCCTCCCGAGTGAGGGACGGTGTCGTTTAGTAGAAATGTAGAGAAAGTCTGCCAACGAGGGTGTTTTAATTGCAGCTGTAACCATAGTAGATACATTATGAGGTTTACAAAGTTTTTGAGACAGTGTATTTAAGAAATAAAAAAGAAACTTACAGACATAGCAGAATATTAACTACTGATATCAATCCTTGTAACACAATCATACCCAGATTACCAAAGGTATCAGCAAGCCATCCCCAGAGGGGTTTTCCTCCGGAGGACTGGTGTATCTTTGTAGTTGCTGTCCTAATGTGCTCTATAAGATTACCAATGTGTTCAGAGTTATCTGGTATGTAAGTACAGCATTCCTGCCCTATAATGGCACATGTCCCTCCTTGTGCTGCTAGCAGGAAATCTAGAGCTAGCCTGTTCTGGAGGGCAACAGTTCGCATAGCCACTATTTCAGTTGTTAAATTGCTGAGAACTTCAGTTGTAGAAATACTTAATGTTTCTAATATACCAGCTACTAATCTGATTTCCTTTATTGCTCTTCCGACTCCATACATAGGAAATAGTATGGAAGCAAACCTGTCTCCTTCCCCTATCTCACGTTTAGGGTGAGTAAATTGTTCTATATCTGGAAGGTATTTATCTTCAGTGTGGCGCAAAGCTGGCACCACAAATCCTAAATAACAAGAACCTGTGAACTTACAAGGAAGTTCCCAATATGCCCGCAAGCCGCATATCCAATAAGTCCCATTCCATGGGGCGTAAAAGCGACAAGTCTGATACCTAAAGTTAGAACCATCGATAGCCACAGTGTGATTACAAGTGCTATTACCTATAAATTGGGATTGCAT
Organism: Amia ocellicauda; assembly: GCF_036373705.1. Classification (NCBI taxonomy): domain Eukaryota; kingdom Metazoa; phylum Chordata; class Actinopteri; order Amiiformes; family Amiidae; genus Amia; species Amia ocellicauda. The sequence continues at coordinate 42,025,984 of NC_089855.1, read as the reverse complement.
GGTTTGGTTATAGTATGAAACATACACAGATCCTTTGTTACTGTGAGCCAAGTCAATATATGGCATTTTAAAATCTCTTCTATTCTGATCCATCTTCGGTACCATTCTCCTGTGATGCCTAAGGCATAATCATATGCATATCGTACATTAGAGGCAACTCTAAGTTGTGAATAATCAGAAAATACTAGAAATGGAATGGGGATCATTGGAACCCCTTTCTTAGTGTCGTGTGGAATGTGGGAACAAACCCAACATTTTGTTTTATTAAGGGCATTTGTATAGGTGCGTGTAATTTGGATAAATCTGTCCATGATTCAACTAAGGACAGGCAGATCAGTCCAAATACTGTAGTGTACACAGTCGTCTTCATGCTGGATTATCTCTTAGTACCTGTAGGGGGACAAAACCTTTACCAGTTAGGGGAATGTCTCTCAAAATTCAGGAAATCTGCAACTGTTGCTTTCCTAGGAATGAGAAAAGATAAAGGTTTAGTACACAGTTCTCCTGGATTATAATTTTTTACTTGTGACCAATGTTTCCATCTTGTACCCCCCTCCTGTCCGTCAATACAGACTGAAGTGTCTGTAGAAAGAAGGACATTATGCGGTCCTGTCCATTTGGGCCTAAGCCCTGGTCTGCTTGGGATTATTTTAACCATCACTTGCGAACCAACCTCAGGAAGTGTTGTTGGCATTTCCTCTTTGAGTTCCAAGTCCCTGAGGGACTGGAGATCATGTGCTTGTGTTCTACGTTTTTTTAAGTGTGTACATAGCTGTGCTACATACTGTTTAAGATAGTCTTTGAATGGAGCACTGGGATCACTGGGACCCCAGATGCCAGCAGGGAGTTGCATATAGCTCTCCCTGTCATTAACTCATATGGAGAAAGCTGAGTACTCCGATTAGGTGACGCTCTAAGTTTATACAGCACAGCGGGGAGTGCTACTGTCCATCCCTTGCCTGTAGTTAACAGGGCTTTTGCCAAACTTTCCTTCAGTGTCCGGTTAGTGCGCTCCACTAAGCCTGAACTCTGAGGGTGATAAGGTATATGAAATCGTTGTTTTACCCCTAGCAGTAAACATGCTTCCTTCATTACCTTACCGGTGAAATGAGTCCCTTGATCTGAGTTCATTTGACGGGGCACACCCCATCGGGGAATAACCTCAGTCGCTAGGACTTGTGCTGCAGTGATGGCAGAGCAGTCCCTGCAGGGGAATGCCTCAACCCATTTTGTGAAATGGTCAATTATTACCAAGCAATAGGATTTCCCATGACATTTTGTCAGGGGTCCTGTAAAGTCAATTTGAATATTTTCCCACGGACCTCAAGGCCGGGGCTGGTGTGATTTAGTGACTTTGATCGGTTTACCTGGGTTTACTTGTGCGCAAGGAATACACTGTTGACACCACTTCGCAGTGTCCCTGCCTATGCCAGGCCACCACCAGTGTTCACGCAATTGAGTTAACATGGCCTTGCGACCCGTGTGAGCTGGGCCATGGTACTGGTCCAGAAGCGTTGAGCTAATACACTGGGGTGCTAATACACATTGTAAGTTAGGACTTCGCCACTTCGTCTGAGTGCACTGCACCTCCCTTAACCCACTCTTGTACTTCATCCTCCTCACAGTTTTTCTGTAGCTGTGCGAGGTCAGTAGTTTCTGGTTCTCGGATGCTCACAAGTTTACTAGAGCAGGGGAATCCTGCTAACGTCACATGACTGCCTGTCTCTGCTGCCTTTTTTGCAGCTAGGTCTGCAAAGTGATTCCCACAGGTGCGCGGGCATCCATCATCAGAAAGACTCTGATGAGCTTTCACTTTAACTACTGCTACCTTTTCTGGAAGGTGTGCTGCCTCAGCTAGGGCTATAACATACTCATAATTTTGTATTACTTCTCCTGCTGTTGTTATAAACCCTCTACGTTCCCAGGTTGCCATATAGTCGTGTACTACTCCAAATGCATAGCGACTGTCAGTGAAAATGTTAACTTTAATGTCTTTCGCTATTTTTAATGAATCAGTTAACACCACGAGTTCTGCCACTTGGGCTGAACAGTGTCCTGAAGGGATCCAGATTTTACGACGGTGCTATCATCCAATACCACTGCCCACCCAGTGTGGGGGACTCCATCTATTATTTTCCTGGATCCATCAACATATCGTTCCAAGTCAGGGTCTGTGAGGGGGTTTTCTAGGAAGCGACTGTGGTCCTCCTGGAGCACCAGCTCAGAGCATGTATGCTCTTCTTCCTCCCCTGCTGGGTTTACTCGTGTGTCTTTTATTATTTGTATGGATTTATCTCTGGGGAGCAAAACAGCTTCCCATTTAGCTCGTCTACGGAGACTGAACACAATTTGCCGGTGTGTAATAATTAAACTAATGTGTGTCCTGTGTGCAGAATCAACTGTGTGTTCATTACAATCGGCTCGCATGCCTGCACTGCCCAAGAGGCGCAGTCTACTGCTGCCATACAGCGATGCATGCCTGCTGCTACCGTGGGTTGCTTTGTGGAGTAATAGGCGACGGGACATTGCCTATCCCCATGTTCCTGTGTCAGAACTGCTGTATAATAGATCCCATCTTGGGAACAGTAGAGGTGAAATGGTTAAGCATGATCTGGTAACCCGAGGGCGGGGGCATTGCTGAGAGCCTGTTTTATTACACGATAGGCTATTTCCTGTTCATGTCCCCAGTCTATGGGGTCCAAGGGAGCCGGGCTCCCTTTGATTAGCGCCTGTATCGGACCTGTGGCTTGTGTGAAATTAGGGATGAAAGTGCGCCAATAATTAAGGAGCCCCATAACTTTACGCACAGCCCTAACATGATGTGGTTTTGGCATATTTAGAATGGCTTCTTGCCTATTATGCGTCATAGATTTTTGTCCTTGTGAAATGTTGTGTCTGAGATATTGAACCTTAGTTAAGCCTATTTGTGCTTTCTTAGGGCTTGCTTTAAATCCTGCCTTTTGTAAGACACTGAGGACTGTAATTAATGCGCCTAAGTGTGCAGTCTCATCAGGAGATGCAATCAAAAGATCATCCACGTACTGGATGATGAAACTATTCCAGGGTGTCAGATCTATGCCTTCTAAAGTCTTGGCCATTGCCTGGTGGAAGTGTTGGGCTGTTGTGAAATCCCTGTTGCACTCTAGTCCATGTGTACTGTTTGTTGCATACAGTAAACGTACATTTATCTTAGGAATCAGAGTGGAGTGGCAGGCTTCAAAATCCATTGCTAATATCTAGGATCGTAAAAATAGAGTGTTCGGGTTTCAAATTAGGCATAGAATTAGTGGTTGAATGCGTTTCGTGTATTATTCCTGCATGTTGCAATGTTTGAATAATTGTCTGAACTGCCGTAAAAGCTTCTGGTTTAATAGGAAACTGTTTATGTGCTTTGTGTACTGGACCTGGGATAACTATAGGTTCAATTTTTGCCAGACCACAATCTTGTTTATGTGTTGCCCAAACATCAGGAAATGCCTGACATATGTGTCCAAGTGGTGTGTCTGGCCATATATGAGGTGTTGACGGTGTGAGTGAGATACTAGCGCAATTTGTTGCGTATCTTTGTGTATCCTTTTTATTCCCGTGTGTATTGGTCCATATTATGCGATTATTATTAGCATCCACTAGTGCGCCGGCTTCTCTAAGGATATCTATACCTAATATTGTCCCCTCTGGGTTTTTACAAACCCAAAAAGACACTGGTATGAGGAGATCGCCTATTTCTAGAAGTTGAGCTGTGCTGAGTGTGGCTGTGATACATGCGCCACCTACACCTGAGATCTGTAGTCTGCGTTTAGTCAGTGGGAGGGGAGATCTGATATCGAGACAGAGGCGCCTGTATCCACCGACATTGTACACTGCCGACCCCTAACAGTGCGCTTATGTGGAGGCGGGGATCTTCCCCTGTACCGACCTCGGGGCCGAGGCGACCTATTTCCTATTGAGTTTCTCTGTCAGATCTCGGATGATGTGCAGAAGCTCCGTGTCTCCTCTGGGCTGATCGGGGTTTGTCTTGGTCTGATTGCAGGGCGCTTGGTGTCGCCTGGAGCGCCTGCCTTCCAGCACTTGTCCCCCGTGTGCCCTGTCCTCCCACAGAAAGTGCACTTAGGGCGGGTTGATTTAGACCGACAGTCTTTAGCAATATGTCCTATTTGTCCGCAATTGTAACATTTACCTCCGTTTTGTGTTATGGCAGATATAGCTGCCACAGCAGTTATTTTAGCTTTTGACTACTTGTTTTCTACCTCTGAAGCCCATTGTACAATCTGCTGATATGTGTTTCCTACAGGCACACCCATATTGAGGATGTCTTGGTGTGCTTTACTAAACCCTTCCTGTAATCATTTTAAACAGATCACATTATCACAGTCCGGAGTGATCTCTAAAAGTAGTGAACTTTCGTTCCGCATAATCGCAGCAAGTCTCTCCTGGCTTCTGTACGAGGCCACAGACTAAACCCCAATTTCCCTGTCTTTACAGCCGCGATGAAGTGAGTGATCCTTAGATTATTATTATCATTTCCAGCTGTTATCCAGGTACCATCCTGCTGGGTTAACCTGTCCGAGATTGGCCTTGGACATTTAGTTTTAATTATTATATGTACGTCTCTAGCGTGCATTTGGTGTACATCTAACATCTCATTACATTTTACCCAAAAGTCCAGATTCCCATGATTGGGTTTAAGTTTTGGAAGGTCGCTTAATATTGTGTGTTTCTCTCCGGTTGTAAAGGGGCGATGCACCGATGTTGTTAATGCGTAAAATTGTCCGTCGGCAGAGAGATGTTGTCTAGTGCGCATCTCTGTAGGTGCTATTTGTATTTTTTCTGACTTGAATGAACTCAAATCTGGGTAAAGTTTAGACTCTGTTCTATTATCAGGGGGGTTGTCTGAATGTTTACATGGTGGAGGGGCAGAAGCACCAAACCCACATCCCCCATATTTTTCGCATTCATGTTCCCAGGCTTTTCGGTCTAAATCGTCCCAGTCGGGTTCATTTCCCTACATTATTAGTTCATTATATATTTTTCACTTCCTCTTTCTAATTCTTTTCTCATTATCTATCTCTGTTTGCATCTCAGCGACTTTCTCTTTTAATTCTTTTATTGTTGCTGTATTTTCCTCATCCATTGCGATTAGTTTCTTCTCTAATTTCGCACTATATTGACAAAGAATTACGGAAGCTTTATTGGTTTTCTCTCTCTTTTCCTTCTTCCACCATTCTCTATGCTGTTTGGGAACCCAGTTAGGATCCCATCCTGCCTTTTCCATCTAAAGTTGAAGTTTTTTAAACTTCTCTTGTAGGTATTCACATATAGACACGTCTTGTAATGTAATAATGCCAACCCTATCTTTGCCAACGATGGGGCTATAACGTTGGACTTTATGTACCTCTGGTTCCGTCTGGTTATTGACTGCCACTAACTCTGGCCCTGGCATACAAGGATTTCCTTGCTTAACCTGGGGCTCAGCAGGCCTCGTCGTACCTTTCGGTTCCCTTGGCATCTCTCCCCACAGATCTGTCTTACCTGGAGTTCACCCTACTGTGATCCTCCGCTGTACAGTCAACCTTTCTGTTTGTTTTACCTATACCTCTCCACAGGTTCTCTTTAAATTACAATCTGAGAGCCTCACACAATCACGAGATCAAATTTAAATATACAGGGTGGTCATTTTAAAGGTACTCACCATTGCTTTGGTCCCGGGAGTGGAGGCAAGTTCAGATCCTCGTTCGTTATGCCAAGTTGTAGAACCGTGTCAGAAATAAGTGGAGAAGTCGCGGAGATAAAGCAAACAGAACTTTAATCGAGCCATTCGGAAGCCCCACGTCAGGAATAATTCCTTCAGTGAGACTTAATGTTTACAGACATGAGTACAACTTTATTGGAAAATTGACGTAACATCTTATGGCCATTCATTCAATCAGAAGATATAGGTCTGGGTCCGTTTTACGATCTGTCCTCCCGTGAACAGGTGATGGATCCAAAGCAGATGTCCGTCTTTGATGTGCACTAGGAAGATGCGATCCCACGGTCTTCATTTACCTTGTGTCAATCGCTCTTAAACAAAAACAATTCCTCCCTATTTGGAGAAACAATTCAGTCATAAACAAATTCTCAGCAGACAGCTGTAGGCTATTTCGGCACTGTGTAATCTTTCATTACTGACAGGAGTTTCTAACAAACCAACCTTGTTGACCCTTTACTTGTCCTGCTAAATCTAATCTGCTCAGTGTATATACAAAACTACTTCTAATGCTAGTAATAATATAAAACATTATATAATTATCACAAAACACTTTCTTCAACTTCCTTTACAGAGTCTTCATTCCCTCCTTTTTGGCAATAGAAATGAAGCGAAATGAAGCCAAAATAATCGTGTTTGTCAGTTACAATAATTTCTTCCTCCGGAGGGGCAGGTGGTATAGTGCTGCGTGTTCAGCTCCCATTTATCCCAACCTGCCACCTACGAGGTGTGTATGTATGTACAGCGAGGTATTCAAATAATCAGGGGATAGGAATGTATTTTTATTTGCCTGGTCGGGCAAACAATTATGTCATAACTACACCTTATTGAATATTGAGCTCTTTTATGGAAATTGCAGTGGCCACCTACAATTTCCTGGAGCTTTACTGTGTATCTCAAATTATATTTCATCCTGCCCCAGGTCATAAAGGTCAATCCCCAGTTACATAATACATACATTGTTTTGCTTCTAAAGGAATACAAAAGTCAGCAAACATGTTATTTTTTCAAATTCAGTTATTCACATATATTTCTGATGCATTTTAATTGATAAACATTGTACATTCCATACCTCTCAAGAGAAGGGCAATGGACTTATTCTTACTTCATGACTCTTATTCTATTCATTTGAGTAATTTGACATCTCCACCAAAAGTACATTATAAACTACCAATACAAGAATATATGCTACTGCAGATGTCATCTGTGCTGTTTTCACAATGTATTGCAGATTCCTATAATCTGGACAACCTTTAATTTCGGTATTTTAACTTATTTCTCCATTAAGTCAAGCATCACTTCAGCGTTGTGGACCTCAACATTGGTCTGTTCAAGATGCCGTGAGGCTGTCTTTAAAGCCGCGCCCTCGGCCTACTGTGTCTCAATGAGAACACCAGCGTCTTCTCCATATGCACCTCTGCCACCATGGGTCAGACATCGATTCCTTCAGGACACGATTCATAATGTGCATATCTGCCATGTGGAATAGATCGGTCATCTGAAGACACAATGTGTGGTTCGCACAACATCAGAGATCCTCCTTATAAAAGGCATCTCTATCACATGGACAGTAGTTGACATTGACACAATCTATGAGGTTTCCAGTAAAGGGACAATTCATAATAATAATCTTGATCCCAAATTTTCACAGATTATTTCAGTACAGCACTCAGTTGTCGTCAGCAGCATCATATCTCCTGTGTTACTGAATCAACTTTACTACCTAGTGTAAATACTCTTTCTTGTGTGGAGCTGTCAAACTTTCAAAACAATGCGCTTATCTCTTTGCTTTTATCTGACTTATATATCTAAGACTATTTTAATAATTATTACAGCAGCTCTTTCAACAACAAAGTTAATAGTTGTTAGGTAAATGATCATAGTTGACCTCACAGACACTTTCACTGCCCCAACCCCACCCCCCTTTTTTTTGTTTTTTTTTTTTTTTGTTTGGGGGGTGAATCCCTTCCTGATTAATAGGGTATTTCTGTTTCTGAAAGCACTATTTCCATACACTTTCATGACTTTAGATTTTAAACTATATCTCATTCAATTATTTATTTATTTAAAATTAAGTTATACCTTAAGTAACTTCCTTATTTTCCCTCATATTCCATTCAATCGCCATCAAAACTCTTGTGCTGAAAGTGGCAGCACATTTCTTTCACACATACCAAACTCCCTTTTTACAGCTTCCCAAGCCTCATCGACTCTTAAACCCCTTGTCAACGTCCTCAAACCTTCATCAACGTCGCTCAGACCCTCTGCAAACATCACTCTGTATCCTAACAGCTGTTCTTTCTCCTTTTCCTAATTTATTACTACACAATTCAAGTTATATTTATTGACATGTATTATTACTATTTATACACATATTTCGCTCCATTATTTGAGTTAATAAGTTAAGATATTTTCCTAATAAAATATGTTTTTAGAAAATAAGCATTTTAATTGATTTCAATAATGATTCCCAGATACCTCAGGAAAACAAATTTTCAAAAAAAATGTGTTCAGTCAATGATTTCCCCAATGAAGAGCCTGCGTGGGCACTAAGACTGTCCGCCTGCACGGCTCATATATGTCTTTATTGTGTCACTTCCTCCTATTGAAGTCCAATCTACACCGGTACATGTTCAGAAGAACTGATCCCAAAGCCTATACAGAGTCTTCAAAAGCTATCAGACTTTATCAGCTGGTGTATGAACACACATACGATTATACAGCATTTTTTGCAGCTTCGCAAGACCAAATTTTAAATGTTGTTGGTAAATTAGATAATTAGTGCGGACCCTCTATTTGCATTTGATCCCCTCTATAATTGCTAAAATAAAGTTTTACTGACATTTTATTGACCCTACCACTGCATAGGACACATCTGTAACATGAACGCTACTGAATGGCACATACATTGAAAACTACGGAGAATTGAGACTTATCCTATTTACACTTCATAAATAATCTTAAAACGTTTCCAACCAAGGCAAAACCCACTTGAAATACGTTCATTCACATTTTTGGTAAACAAAAAGAGAGATTGTTACATATGTTCCCTATGATGCATCTACAGAGACAGAGAGAGAGAGAGAGAGAGAGAGAGAGAGAGAGAGACAGAGACTAACACAGCCACCCACTCACACACACATACACACACACACACACACACTCTATCTCTCTCTCTCTCTCACACACACACACATACACACAGCCAGCAAGACACACAGAGCCATCCAGGTCAGCGTTGACATCACATGACAAACCTTTCTCTTAAGCTGACTGCTATGACATCACAGAGCACGTGCATTCCGTTGCTTGCCATCTGTCAACCTCTCAGTCACTGCCAGGCAGACTGCCTGGCTGGCTGGATGGGGGGGCTGTTTGCTGCTGCTGCGTACCTTAGCAAGCTTATCTGCTTGACCGGCCTTCCTCCTCCTCCGCCCACATGCCCACCTATGCCCGATCTGCTGTTCACCTGGATCACAGCTCCGCCCCAACAAGGCAGAGCCTCCCAAGAATGGTACAAACTCATCCACGTTCCCCTCCATGAAGAGGAACCCGAGTCCAAGACGCTACCGACCAGCTATACATATTTGTGTGTATTAAAGATCACATTTTATTACATTTTGTTTTTCTGTACTTTATTACATCTTATTGTGATTTATAATTGTATTGTTTCTTTTCCATATATATGTTTGTATGTATGTATGTATGTATGTATGTATAAATGTATGTTTGAATGTCCAATTGCTTTGACAATACAAATGCACTGAATTGAGAGAGAGAGAGACAGAGAGAGAGACAGAGACAGAGAGAGACAGACACAGAAGACAGACAGACAGGCACTAACACAGCCACCCACCCACCCACTCTCACACACACACACACACACACACTCTCTCTCTCTCTCTCTCTCTCTCTCTCTCTGCATGCTGGGAGTGTATGGGGGGAGTCAGTGGTGGTGGGAGGTTTGTTTGGAGAGAGTGTGTGTTTGTGTTTTTACTACTCTTTTTCTTTCCTTTTCTTGTTTTTTTATAGATACTTTTAATCGTTTGTTGGTTTTAAACGATTCGGGTTTAGGGGGTTGTTTTTCGATTTAGATCAGCATGGCGTTGCGGGCGGGGAGACCCCTCCCTTCATTTAATTACGAAACGCTGACCCGAAAGCACGGGTTTATACTCGTGTCCCAGGAGTAGGTGTCGGTAGAGGACTGTGCGATGGAGATCGGAAGGAAGGTCGGCTTCCAGAACATCGTCTCTGCGGCTCGAATGAATAAGGGCATTGTGGTTTTCCTGAATTCTGAGGCGCTGGTGAAGGATGTGATGGAGGAGGGGGTCACAGTGAAGGGGACCTTCCTGCCCACGCTCCCTCTGGCCACCCCGGCTGTAAAGGTGGTTACTTCCAATGTACCCCCCTTCCTGAGCAACGATCTGCTGGCGGGGGATCTGAGTCGCTATGGCCGGCTCACCTGCGCCATTAGGAGGGTGCTGCTGGGCTGCAGCGCCCCGGAGCTGAAACACGTCCTCTCTTACCGCAGACAGGGTTTCATGGTGCTGGCGGACGGCGCCGATGAGTTAAGCCTGTCTCTGAAGTTTAAGATCGAGGGGTTAGTGTAGGTGGTGTTCGTGTCAACTGATACCATGAGGTGTTTGAGGTGCGGGGCACAGGGGCACATCAGTCGCTCTTGCCCTCAGGGAGAGGCTCCGGCGGCCGGGCAAGAGGAAGGTGAGGAGCAGGCAGAGCCGTCTGGTGTCGGCTCTGCTGGCCGGGGGAGCGGTGAGGGGGAGGCGGTGGCAAATACTACTGGCCTCGGTGGGGACAGAGTAGGGGAGCCTAATGGGGAAGCTGCTAGCAGTGAGAATGCAGAGCAGCCACGGGCTCAGTTAGCCGAGGAGGGAGCTGCTGTTGCTGCTGATGCGGCCACCACCAAGACTGAACACTTAGCCAGTGATGATGGGTTTAAAGTGCCCAGGAAAAGACAGCAGAAGCAGTCTGCCCCGTCTTCTGAGGCCGTTGATACAGTTGTCTAAAAAGGCGAATATTGCGAGGACGGCTGGTGAGGAGGATCCCGAAGGCGGTGTGGGGGCTGTGGTGCGGCGGGACTCGCAGTCAGGGGAGTCTGTCTGGGGGAACCTGCCGTCTCAACCCAAAGTGGCCGACCGGCTGCGGCGCCGGGAGTCTGAGTGCAGTGCTGCGGCTGTGGAGAGCGCAGACTCGGACAGCGCTGCTGAGGGGGACATCGCTGACTCCCAGGGCGAGCCCGCCTCCACTGACACTGCGGGATACAGTGCTAAAAGCATTAAGGATTTTTTAAGAGAGACCAAGGGGAAGAGGAACATAGTTTTAGAAAACTTCTTCCCTAATGCAAAGCAGTTCCTGGCATCTGCACAAGTGATCCTGCAGGATGTGGCACTCGCGGAGTTTAGTGAGCCGGAGTGCTACAGGTTAAAGAAGTGGAAAGAGTGTTGTCAGGACTGCTTTGCAATCTAATGATAATGGTTAATAGTATGTTTTTTTATGTCTCAATTTTTATTTGTACAAGAGACGCACTTAGACAGTGTGAATGAGTGTGAGTGGCAGTGGGAGTGGAAAGGAGAGAGTGTGTTTAGCCAAGGGTCTAGTGTGAGTGGGGGAGTGGGGATTTTATTTTCACACACTTTTAAAATGGATTATTTTAAGAAAACAGAGTTTGTTGGTGGAAGATTGTTGATGGTAAAGGCTGAGAGTGGGGGAAGGACCTTTGTGTTTATTAATATCTATGCCCCCAATGCTGTGAGAGACAGACTGTCAGTGTTTTCGGTGCTCAGCAAAGCGCTAGCAGACTGTGGGGCTGAGGAGATCCTGGTTTTGGGGGGGTGATTGGAACTGTACTGTGGACTATAGATTAGATAGGAATCATTTGGAGCCCAGTCCACAGTCAGCAAAACAGCTGGAAGGTAATACACAGTTGCACAATCTGGTCGATGTCTGGAGGAATGCCAACCCAAAGGTGATACAGTACACCTGGGTGAGGCCGGGTTCTAGCATTATGTCGCTAGCCAGGCTGGATAGATTTTATACCTTTAGACATCATGTCAATTTGATCGGTGGCTGCCATTTCACCCCCACCTGACCACTGACCACTGTCTCATCACTGTGAGTGTCACCCTGCCTCCTGTCCGGCTGCGCAGTGCCTACTGGCTTTTCAATAATAGCTTGCTGCAGGACAGGATTTTTTGTAATTCTTTTCTTTTCTCTTGGCAGAGATGGAGATCAGAGCACCCTAGCTTTGCCTCCCTGAGAAAGTGGTGGGACATTGGGAAGGTTAAGACCAGGCTCTTCTGCCAGAAGTACACTGAGCATAGGACTGACAGCTTGAATGAATCTATGAAGGAGTTAGAAGGAGAGATTCAGGTGCTCCACCGAGACTTGGATGCTGGAGATTCGGGGGCATTAGAGGACCTCAAAGCTATGCAGCAGGCATTGTCAGATCTGCTGGGGACGTGGGATCGAGGGGCAATGGTGCGCTCGCAGTTCAAGAGCCTGACACAGATGGATGCGCCCATCAAGTTCTTCTTTGGGCTGGAATGCAGGCGGCAGCAGAGCAGGGTGATGCTCTGCCTGAGGACGGCTGAGGGCCGCGTGCTGCAGGATGGGCAAGAGATGTGTAGTCATGCCACATAGTTCTGTAGGGAGCTGTACTCCGCAGAGCCGGGCAGCCTGGAGCAGCAGCAGCAGTTTCTGTAGGGTCTGCCTAAGGTCCCACAGGATGGGGTCAAGGGGTTAGAGGCCCCACTAAACCTGGCAGAGCTGACCTGCGCAATGCAAGAGCTCAATAAGGGCTGGGCACCGGGGCTGGATGGGCTCACCTGCTCTCAGTGCTGTAGGAGGGCCTGTGAGCTGGTCTGCTGCCCATTAGCTGTCGTACAGCTGTTCTGACCCTGCTGCCCAAGAAGGGGAATCTGTCCACCATTGTGAACTGGAGGCCAGTGGCGCTGCTGTGTCAGGACTATAAGATCCTGTCTAAGGCTCTGGCTAAGCGGCTCAGAGACATCATGCCGGCCGCAGAATTTATTCAGCTGCTGTACTGTCATGTGTTCAGTGTGCTGAAGATCAATGTTGGCCTGAGTGAGCCTATCCCCATCCATGGAGGCATCAGACAGGGCTGCAGTCTGTCAGGGATGCTATACTTCCTTTCTATCGAGCCCCTGCTGCACAGGCTGAGGCAGTTGCTAGCCGGGCTGTCCATCCCTTGTCACCCAGAGCAGGCGGTCAGGGTGTCGGCCTATGCTGCTGAGACACAGTCTGGCCAGCGAGACATCCAGGTCATTGTGGGAGTGTCTGGAGGAGTTCAGCAGGGCCTCCTCAGCCAGGGTCAACTGGGGCAAGAGCAGCGCTCATCTGGTTGGGGTGTGGGAGGGTTCTGCCCCCCCTGCCCTCCCTGCGGGGCTGCAGTGGTCTCTCTCAGGCCCTCGGGTGCTGGGTGTGACTTTGGGGGAGACGCAGGAGAACTGGGCTGTCCTGCTGGAGAGGGTACAGGGCCGGTTGAGGGCATGGTACTTGCTGCTGCCCCAGCTCTCCCTCAGGGGGAGAGCAATTGTTATTAATAACTTGGTGGCCTCCATGCTCTGGCACACTTATGACTGTCTGGACCCCCCACCGGCCCTGATGTCCCAGATACAGACCCTGCTCCTGGATTTCTTCTGGGACGGGCTGCACTGGGTGCGCAAAGCAGTGCTGTACCTGCCGCTCCAGGAGGGGGGACAGGAGTTGGTTGATCTGTTAAGCAGGCTGAGTGCCTTTCGGCTGCAGGCAGCTCAGAGGCTCCTGTACCCTCCAGATCCCCAGTGTCTCCCGCCCTGGACACTTGTTATGACAGACACATGTTTTTACTTAAGACACGTTCCAATATACTTCCTTCCCTGCCTGTTTATTATAGTACTGTTTTAGAGGTGTGGCAGCGCTTCTCCCTGGGTAGGGAGCTGGGGGGCAGCAGTCTGTATTGGCTGTTAGAGGAGCCACAGCTCTGGAACCCCGGTTTTAGCTGTCCACTCCTGCTCTCCAGCAGCCTCAGGTCAGTCCTGCTTATGGTCGACGTGATCCGGCTGAGGGATTTGTTGGATTTAAACAGGGGACAGTGGGTTGGTGCCGACAGCCTGGCTGCCAGGCTGGGTATGAGGTCACTGAGAGTCGTAACCAGATTTCTCTGGGCAGTACAGAACGCCCTTCCCATAGGCGCTGTGGAGCGGCTTTTCCAGGCTCTCACGCAGCACTGCTGGCCCAAGGACCCTGACACCGTCTTTCCCCTTGTTTGTCTGTGTCTCTCAGTCCCCCCTAGCTCATCAGGCCGCCTACTGTCGCCTCACAGTCTGTGTAGTGTGCCTGTCTCCACAGCTCATCGTCAGGAGCTCAATCAGCTCAGTGTGAGGGAGCTGCACCATCAGCAGCTGCAGCCCCTCCCTGACACCCCCTGGAGGGAGCACCTGGCTCTGGGTGAAGATGCCTGCCCGGCCTGGAGGAGCCTGAACAAGCCCCCGCTTTTGCATGGCTTCTGCATGGCGTCATCGCAACAAACTCTTTTGCACATACACTGGACCCCAGAGTGAGCGACACCTGCCCCTACTGCGGGGAGAGAGAGACTCTTTTTCACTGTTTCTGCCACTGCCCTAGATTCGAGTTGCTGTTCACTGCACTGGAGAGCCTGTTCAAGCAGCTGGGCCTCCTTTTCTCACGCACTGTGTTTATTTTGGGAGTCCAGTACAAGCAGCGCCACAGACATGTTTGTCAGTTAGCAAACTTTCTAGTGGGGCAGGCTAAGCTGGCTATCCTGAGCAGTAGGAGAAGTCAGACTAAGCGCAGCAGCAACAGTGTGCACTCTCCCTCTTAAGGTCTCTCGTAAGCTCCAGAGTGCGATTACAATTTCTACAGCCTGACGGGAGACCTGGACACTTTTCTGCAGATGTGGGGGGTCGGGGCTGCCCTCTGTGCCATTGACTTTGGACATTTAAACCAACTGGTTTAATTCACTTGAATATTTTACTGGTAGCACGTGTGTAGTGGTTTTTATTGAGGGTTTTTAGAATAGTCTGTGTTTTTTTTAATGTTTTTTAGGTGTTTCTAGTTGTTTTAAATGTTTTGTTAGTATTTCTTTAGTAAAATAAAGGTGTTAATATTCAAAAAATCTCTCTCTCTCTCTGTCTCTCTCACACACACACACACACATACACACACACACACACACTCTCTATCTCTCTCTCTCTCACACACACACACACACACACACTCTCTATCTCTCTCTCTCACACACACACACACACATACACAGCCAGCAAGACTCACTAAGCCAGCCAGCTCAGCGATGACATCACGAACCTCTCTCTGAGCTGACTGCTATGACATCACAGAGCACGTGCATTCCGTTGCTTGCCGTCTGTTAACCACTCAGTCACTGCCAGCCAGACTGCCTGGCTGGCTGGATGGGGGGGCTGTTTGCTGCTGCTGCGTACCTTAGCAAGCTTATTTGCTTGACCGGCCTTCCTCCTCTTCCGCCCACATGCCCACCTATGCCCGATCTGCTGTTCACCTGGATCACAGCTCCGCCCCAACAAGGCAGAGCCTCCCAAGAATGGTACAAACTCATCCACATTCCCCTCCATGGAAAGCTTTAACAAAAGGCAAAAGCGTTATAAGTAATGAAGGGGGAACCCGAGTCCAAGACGCTTCCGACCAGCCATACATATTTGTGTGTATTAAAGATCACATTTTATTACATTTTGTTTTTCTGTACTATATTTCATCTTATTGTGATTTATAATGATATTGTTTATTGCTTTGACAATACAAATGCACTGAATTGAGAGAGAGAGAGAGAGAGAGAGAGAGAGAGAGATAGAGAGATAGAAAGAGAAGTGCTAGGGCACATCTGTAACATAAACTAGGGAACATTCGTCACATGCTTAGGGAACATACATATCATACAGGGAACATTTGTAAAACGAATTAGGGAACCTTTGTGACATACTAAAAGGACATATACTGGTAAGATGTTGGGCACATTTGAAACAACAAAAATGGCATTTGGTTATTTATTAGGGACATTAATACTAGTCTGTGCAAATATCTATGCATATTCCAATGTTTGCTGCAGGACTTACAGATTGAGTGAGGGGGTCAATATGTTTTGATTCAGAACTAACCACTGCTTCCTCAATTTTGTTTTAAACATAATTTAAAAGAAAAGTGGGCTATACATTGGTCTGGAAAAATGCAGCAATGGTCCCTAAAGCAATTCTTTTTGTTTTTTGACACAATTCCTTAAACCCATTTTCTGTAAAATATGTTATCAACATGCATTAATATATCATCCAAACTACAATCATACTAATAATGAAAATGTTCATATTATTATATTCTAAGGGATCTAGTCTATTGTGTATTGTATTTATTATCAGGCCCTTCTCTTATGTTTTACAGTTGTTATTATTATTCCGTACAATACAGGGATTAAATTAAGCATTTTAACCACAAAGTATTGGCTACAGTAATGATGCCTACTTCACTGTTCATATGCATACAGTTTCTGAGGTCTGGACCACTGCACAGTAGTCCCTGGAGTTGTAGTCCAGACCACTGCAAAATTCGTGCTGAAGTGATCTGGATCACCACGCTATGGCCCAAGGACCACTGCAAACTTGGATTTCAATGTTTTTGTGTAATCCATGTTGCAATAGCAACTACCATGTTCCTTTGTGGTGAGCTGGTTAATTCTGTTCTTTAACATTGAAGAGAAAAATTAACATGAATAAACTTACTGTTGAAGATTATTATTGTATTATTTTTATTTCTTGGCAGACGCCCTTATCCAGGGCGACTTACAACATAAGTGCAAAAATACAGAGAAGTACAAGGCATCAATCATTACAAATTCAACTTAGCAAAAAATATCGCAATTCAAAATACATTTTAAAAATTCCAATTACAATTTACACATGTACAGTAAAAGACTTCCTACATCCTGGACGGTGAAAGCTAAGTGCTGTCAAGATGTAGGGTTACAGACTAGGTCTACGGGAAAGGGAGCAAGGAGGAAAACATTCAAGAACGAGAGGAGCATAATAAGCTGAAGTGCTATCTAGCAGGGATAGAGGACTAATATTACAAGTGCGGATCGGAAGAGATGCGTCTTGAGTAAGCGCCGGAATGAGGTCAAGGACTCTGCTGTTTTGACTTTGGTGGGCAGGTCATTCCACCACCGAAGTCAAAACAGCAGAGTCCTTGACCTCATTCCGGCACTTGTGTAACCCTTGTGTAAGATGTAACCCTTACCCAGTGGCTATCCCTAACTCTATGTTACAAATGTTCCCTAAAAGCTTATTTTGCAAGATCAATAAAGAACCTTTAGGAATTTTAAACTTTTAAAGATACACATAGGTAATACCAATGTGCTTTCACAATGCCGAAAATAATAATGCGTTTATCTTTAATAGTGCAGATATTGTATAGATGTATATCTTTCATATACACAAATAGAAAAAAAATGGTTTTCAAACCGAATATAGAACTGAAACTTTCAGACAGTCCATGAAAAATCTAACTTTAAGTTACAAATGTTCCCTAAACACTTAATTTGCAGGATCAATAAAAAATTTTAAGGATTTTTTAAACTTTTACTGACACACATAGTTAATAGCAATGTGTTATAACTTTTCCAAAAATAATAATCCGTATATCTTTAATTGTTTTGACATTATTAAGATATAATGCATCTATCACATAAGGAACAATTGTTACATAATAGGAAAAACATACAAATGATGTAACTTTGAATATATTTAATATTACAGCATACAATTTGGCAGGCTTCATAATAATGGAATTTATGACATACTCTGTTAAAATCAA
This sequence comes from Amia ocellicauda, assembly GCF_036373705.1. Taxonomy (NCBI): domain Eukaryota; kingdom Metazoa; phylum Chordata; class Actinopteri; order Amiiformes; family Amiidae; genus Amia; species Amia ocellicauda. The sequence goes on along the minus strand of NC_089855.1, from coordinate 42,008,364 downwards.
GCAAATAGCATTTGTTGTTCATGAGAAAAAATATATATAATCAAAGCTATCAGACTTTAGCACGTGGTGAATGATTATACAGCATTTGTTGCAGCTTCGCAAGACCTAATTTTAAACGTTGTTGGTAAATTAGATACAAAGTGAGGACCCTCTATTTGCATTTGTTCCCCTGTATTATTGCTAAAATAAAGTTTTACTGACATTTTACTGACACTACCACTGCATAGGACACATCTGTATCATGAACGCTACTGAATGGCACATACATTGAAAACTACGGAGAATTGAGACTTATTCAATTTACACTTCATAAATCATCTTAAAACGTTTCCAACCAAGGCAAAACCCACTTGAAATACGTTCATTCACATTTTTGGTAAACAAAAAGAGAGATTGTTACATATGTTCCCTATGATGCATCTACAGAGACAGAGAGAGAGAGAGAGAGAGAGAGAGAGAGAGAGAGAGAGAGAGAGACAGACAGACAGGCAGACAGACACTAACACAGCCACCCACTCTCCCACTCACACACACACACACACACACAGTATCTCTCTCTCTCTCACACACACACACGCACACACACACACACACACACATGCACACACACACACACTCTCTCTCTCTCTCTCTTTCTCTCTCTCAAAATTCAAATTCAAATTCAACGTGCTTTATTGGCATGAACAAAAAGAAGTATTGCCAAAGCAATGGTGACAAACAACAGTTTTGAACATATATATGTACATTTGCATACAGAAATACACAATATGTATGTTAAAAACAGGTAACTGATTAATTTCAATTAATAAAATTCAATCATAGTTCAGAGAGACATAAAACTGATATTGATAGTAATAATTGGGTGTAGCATAGGTGTCATTGCCTGTGTCCAGGGGTGTCCCCTGTGTGAGTGGACTGAGTGTCCACTGTGTCCCTCAGGCTGTGGCAGGCAGCTGTATACTGGGCTGCCAGTAATATGCAGCTGGTCTCCTCTCCCAGAAGGACTGGCACTTTCTCCGAGACTGGCAGGTCTTGAAATCTCTTATAGAGATCTGCTATTTTGGGGACAGATTTTGCTCATAAATGTTTATATTTTTCACATTTTAGAATAAAGTGCCGCTCTGTCTCGACCTCTCGGTGTTGGCAGTGGGGACACAGCCTGTCCTCTCTGGGCAGCCAGGTCTGCCTGTGTCGGCCCGTCTCGATGGCCAGGCTGTGCTCACTGAGCCTGTATTTGGTCAGGATCCTTTTGTGTTTTTCGTTCATTATTAATTTAAGGTTTTCTGACAATGTGTAGTGTCTTTTTAGGACCCGATAGCACTGCAGTTTACTTTGTGCTTGTGTGTGTGTTTCCCAATGGGTGATGTAGTTTTCTTTGTGCTGTGTGATAATTTGGTTGACTCTGATTGTGTGCATGTGTGTGTTGCTGTCCTGAGGCTGGCCGGTGTCGGTGTGTGTCTGCGCAGTGAGCCTGCGGACCAGCTGGCTGAGGGGGCTCCTCTCTGGGTTCAGCTCTTGGCATTGCAGGGCCTTGTGGTGGTAGGAGTGTGTGTCGCTGTTTATTAGATGGAGCCAGAATTTAATTGCCCTTTTGTGTATGTTGATTAATAATGGGTATTGGCCTAATTCTGCCCTGCATGCGTTGTTCGGTGTTTTCCTTTGCACCTGTAGGATATTTTTATGCAAGGTTTCTATTGGGTGTGTGTCCCATTGAGCAAACTCCTGCCCTGTGAGGGGACCCCACACCTCACTGCCATAGAGAGCAATGGGCTGGATTATGGATTCAAATATTTTTAGCCAGATTTGTACAGGTATTTTTATGCAAATGTGTCTCTTTATGGCATAGAAGGCCCTGCGCGCTTTCTCTCTCAGTGTCTTCACCGCCGTGTTGAAGCTTCCTGTTGAGCTAAGTGTGAGGCCTAGGTATGTGTAGTAGGTGCAGTGTTCGATGGTGCTGTTTGCTAAAGTGACGTGGTACCTAGTTCCCTGAGGCCTGGCCTTTTTCTGGAATATCATGGTATTTGTCTTTTTCATGTTTACTGCCAGGGCCCAGGTCTGACAGTACTGCTCCAGCAGTGCCAGGTTCTGCTGCAGCCCCTGCTCTGTGGGCCACAGCAGCACCAGGTCATCTGCGTTGAGCAGGAACTTGACTTCTGTGTCATGTAGGGTGAGGCCGGGGGCTGCAGATTGCTCCAGCATTGTGGCCAATTCATTGATGTAAATATTGAATAGCGTTGGGGTCAGACTGCAGCCCTGCCTCACCCCACGCCTCTGAGTGAAGAACTCTGTTCTTTTATTGCCAATTTTAACTCCGCACTCGTTTCCTGTATACATTGATTTGATGATGTCATATGTTTCACCCCCTACACCACTTTGGAGAAGTTTGTAAAATAAACCTTTGTGCCAGAATGAATCAAATGCTTTTTTTAAATCTATGAAACAAGCAAATATTTTATTTTTATTTTGGTTGATGTGTTTGTCAATGACGGTGTGTAGGGTGTAAATATAATCGGTTGTGCTGTGTTTTGGGAGGAAGCCAATCTGACTCTTACTCAGGACACTGTGCTCGGTAAGGAAGGCCAGTATCCGGGCGTTAATGATTCTGCAGAACACCTTCCCCAGGTTGCTGCTCACACAGATGCCCCGGTAGTTATTAGGGTCCAATTTGTCTCCACTCTTATGAATCGCGGTGATCAGTCCTTTATGCCAGCTGTCAGGGAAGTGGCCCACACTGAGCACCAGGTTGAACAGCCGTAGCAGGGCCTGCTGTAGCTCAGGGCTGCTGTGTTTCAGCATCTCGTAGGAGATGCCATCAGGCCCGCATGCTTTCCTGGGCAGCAGGGCGCGCAGCTTCTCCTGCAACTCCTGCTCAGTAATAGTTGAGTCCAGGGGATTCTGGGTGTCTTTAAATGCCAATTCCATTCTTTTTAGTTTCACACTGATGTCATGCTGAGCTGATTTCTCAGTGTGGTGAATGTTTTCATAAAGTCTTTCAAAGTGGTTTTTCCAAAAATCTCAATTTTGAATGGCCAATTCTTCAGGTTTTAATTTATTACATTTTTTCCAGTTTTCCCAGAATCAATTTGTGTTAATGGACTCTTCGATTATTGTCAGTTGCTTTCGGGTGTGTTGTACTTTTTGATCTAAGTGTTTCTTTGTTCCTCAGATCCTTCCTTATTCTATGTCACTCCTTGTCAAACCAATTCTCCTCTTTGTATTTTGTTGGGATGTTCTTTTTAATTTTCAATTTTGACTGTAAAGCTTCTTTTTCAAATATATGATTTAAGTATTTTATAGCCAGATGTATTCCTTCTTTACTATGTTGATTTGGGGTGACCAGAAAGGTGTGTATTAGTGATTGGATGTCTTGATTGCCAGTTGCTTTCTGGTACTCTTGTGTGCTGTCTGGAGCCCATCTGTAGGAGTGTCCGAGGCTGTACAGCTTGCTGGGCTGTGTGTGAGCGCTGCTGCTGTGCTCTGTCCTCTTCAGGAACACAGTGATTTGGCTGTGGTCTGATAGAGGTGAATGCACTGAGAGAGAAGGGGTCTAGGTTTGTGATGGCATAGTCTACCGTGCTGCTGCCAAGAGCTGAGCTGTAGGTGTATCTTCCCAGAGAATCTCCCCGGATCCTGCCATTCACGATATACAGTCCCAGTCCCTGACAGAGCTGCAGTAATTTTTGCCCGTTTTTATTCACTCCCCTGTCATGGCTGTGTCTGAGGGAGCTGATGGGGGTGTTTAAGGGGGTGTGGCCGAATATGTGGCTGTCTCCCTGTGTGCTGGTGAAGTCAGGCAGGCTGCCTGTCCGGGCGTTCAGGTCCCCATAGATCAGCACACTTCTCTGGACCTGGAAGTGGCAGACCTCAGTCTGGAGGTTGGGGAAGATCTCCTCATTGTGATATGGGGATTCTGAGGGGGGAACATACACGGCACACAGGAACACATCGGTTTGTGTAGAAATTATTTATTTGCTTATTTTAAGCCATATGTGTGACTCTGCTGTTTTGATAGGATGTATGGAGTCACTGAGCTCTGCTTTGTACCAGATTATTATGCCCCCGGAGTCCCTGCCGTGTCTGACGGAGGGCTTCTTCAGGGAGGGCACTATGACCTCTCTGTAGCCTGATGGACAGTGACTGGACACGTCTGCCCGACACCATGTCTCTTGCAGGATGATGACATCCTTGTCTCTCACTCTATCTCTGAACTCCGGGTCTGTGCTCTTCAGCCCGAACACTGAGGAGCCCAGGCCCTGGATGTTCCACATGGTGATAGATAGGGATCGCATTTCTTTCTACTCTAATTAAGCAATTTATATACTCCTTTGGAATGAGATATATCTGGAAATGTGTGAGGTGGAAAGTAAACATATAAATAAATAGTAATACTGGTGATATGTAAAAATAGGAAATGAATAAATTAAAAATATAAAAAATAAAAAACTCCTGACTTACACTCCTATATACATACACATACACACATATATCTACATATATACACATATACGGAAGCATCCATATATCTACATAATTTTTAGAAAATGTCCATATATATCAGTATATAACTACATTTATACAGGGATGATTTTCGGATGTGGTAATAGCTAGTCACCTCCTGCAGTGGTTTCTTTGTTATGCACAGTTACTTATCTTATCAGTCGGGTGCAGATGAGGTTGAGCAGGTGTCGGCCACTCTGCTGACCGCTGCTGCGTAGTTGCGCTGGCTGTGCTGCTGGGCTGCTCTGTGCATGTTCTGGATGGGCTCCACTCTGGGTCTGCTGTTCTGTGGTCGGGCGTATCCAGGCTGGGGTCTGCGGTGTCCGGGCTGGGGAAGGTCGTGTGCAGGTGGAGGGCGGGGGCTCCCAGGGGCCGCTCTCCTGATTGGCTCGGGGTTGTTCTGGGTGGTGTGGGTGCTGGAGAACCTTCTGTGGCCATGTGGGGGGCTGTCTGGGTTTCGGCCCAGGGCAATGTCTTTGAGTGTCTTTGCGAAGACGCTCACTGCTTGTTTGTGGAGATTGACGTTGTCAAACAAGCTGTGGGCCCCAAGAGTGGGGTGGTGTGCCAGGTGCACATTTGGCATCAGAGCACATCCCCGAGAGATCTCAGCGTTGATCATGTGGATGGTGTTGGGGTGGAAGGCCTTCCTGTGCAGCAGGGTGGAGATGATGATTTTGGCGTGGGTGAAGGTCTGGGTGGCCCTCTCCGCCACTCTTCTGATGGAGCTGGCCACCTTGTCCTGCTGGGTCCTCAGGTCGTTTGTGCCTGTGTGTATAATAATATGGCTGGGGGAGCCGAGGCTCTTCTCGGACAGCTGCTGAATGGCCCTCTCTGTGGTCGGACACCAGACCTTGGAGATCTTGCCATCAGGGAAGAGCCGCCTCTCATTTATGAGTTTGCCATTTTAGTCTATCAGCAGGGCTACTTCAGTGTTCTTCTTCCTGGTAGTCTTTCTGCGTGAGGGGGTCTCATCTGTGTTTGGTTCAGCCTGTGTGTGTGGTGCGCAGGTTTTGTTAGTGGTTTCGGGCTCAGGGTGTGTGTGAGTGCTGGGTGCAGTGTGTGTGTCTGAGTCAGGGTGTGTGTGTGTGTTGGGTGCACTGTGTGTGTCGTGCTCAGGGTGTGTGTGTGTGCTGGGTGCACTCTGTGTGTTCGGGTCGGGTTGTGTGTGTGTGTTGGGTGCAGTGTGTGAGTGGTGTGTTGTGTGAGAGTCAGTATGTCTGGATGTCATTGGGGTGGGAGGGCTCTGCACATTGTGCACTGCTGGGTTTCTTGAGGGCTAGTTGTTGTGGGCAGTGAATTTGTATAGCTTCTCCTTCAGGCTCTGCACTGTCTTGTCTCTGCGTTGCAGTTCCTCTCTCAGGGCCGTCAGCTCCCTCCCCATGGCCTCCCTGTCCTGCTGCAGCTCCCTCACCTCCTCCCTCAGCTCCCTCACTGTGACCTTGTGCTCGTGTTGGACTCTGTTGAGCTGGTCTGTTAGCTGCTCTGTGGTGTTGGAGGTTGTGAGATTGGTCAGCACCAGCTCTTTTAGCTCCATCAGCTCCACCTACAGCAGGGACATGTTCTCCCTCAGCTGGGACACTGTGTCGTGTGTCTGAGGGGTGTCCTGCTCTGGGCTGCGTGTGGATTCCTCGCTGTTCTCTGGCGCGGTGCTCTCCCCTCCGTTCTCTGGGCAGTGTGGGGCTGGACTCTCCTCCTGTGTGGCTGCGTCTGTGCTCTTTTGGACACGTCTCTCCTTTTTCTCTCTGTCAGCCAGCATTTTCAGTGAGTGGAACTGATTTTCAAAGGTGCCCAGGCTGCCCTCGCTGCCCTGTATTAAGACTGTTCCAGTGTGGTACAGATTGATTGTCAGCATGGAGGTGTCTGGGTTATCCTCCTCACTGATTGACACCTGCCTTCCTTTACTGATGCCTCTCTTTTTAATGTGCCTGTACAGTTGACAGATGGCAGCGTGCCAGGCGTCGGTGTGCTCGGTGTAGAAGACCAGATTGCTGGTGACTTGCTGGTCTCCAGTCTGAGAGAAGTCGGCTCTGAGAGTCTCTGGGTTGTCCTTCAGTATGTGTTGTCTGAGACTCTTCCTGGCCTGAGCGTTCTTCAGGTGCTCTGGGTAATGGATCGCACAGCTCCTGCTCCTGCTCATTGTATCTTTTATGAATTGATACTTTCAAATTCAAACCTCTGTCACTTTTCAAATATCAACAGCTTTTCAGTATAGACACAGTTCTGTGTTGATTATACTGTATGCTGTAATATTGAATATTTTCAAAGTTACATCATTTGTTTGTTTCTCCTATCATGTTACAAATGTTCCCTATGTGAAAGATGCATTATATCTTAACATTGTCAAAACAATTAAATATATACAGATTATTATTTTCCGTAAAGTTATATCACATTGCTTGACAGTTTTTTATTGATCCTGCAAAATTGGGAAAAGTGTTTAGGGAACAATTGTAACTTAAAGTTAGGGTTAGTGATAGGGTTAGGGTTATGAATATAATTGATATATAGAATTGTTAAGAAGTGTAAATGTTTACATTACATTTTTCATGGATTGTCTGAAAGTTTCAGTTCTATATTCGATTTGGAAACCGTTTTTTCTATTTGTGTATATGAAAGATATACATCTATGCAATATCTTCACTATTAAAGATAAACGCATTAAAATTTTAGGCATTGTTAAAGCTCATTGGTATTACTGTGACATTAGTTTAATATTGAAAAATATAAATATATATGAAAAGGTATCGTGAAAGAAATTAGAAACACCGTATACATTATTTTACTTTATAGCAGGGAGGAATCGCTATGTGTTATGTTGTTCCCCCAAGAACATATTATTTGAGTTGCATGTTGTAAAGCCGGACAGGTTAGAGTGACGCACGTCTTTGTGTTCTGGATAGAGAGGAGTAGTGGCGCTGCACTGCTGTGCTCGGCATTGTATTTGTAACTGCAACTCGGCCTCCAGCACCGGCACCATGTCGGTGGAAAAGCGCTAAGTGAGCTCACACTGAGCTCAGTGTAATGTCTGCTCTGGAGAGCTCACAGTGTGACCTAGTCGTGAGTTCACGTCTTTACTGGGTAGTTCTTGACAACTTAATTGACTCAATTCGTGGGCTTAATTGGTCAACATTACCATTGGTTGAAGGTATTCAGGGACTGAAGTGTAGAGAGACTTATTAAACCTGCAGGATTGTGGTTTTCCCAGAACAGAATTAACCAGCTCACCACAAAGGAACATGGTAGGTGCTATTGCAACATGGATTACACAAAAAAAATGAAATCCAAGTATGTAGTGGTCCTTGGGCCATTGTGTGGTGATCCAGATCACTTCAGCATGAATTTTGCAGTGGTCTGGACAACAACTCCAGGGACTACTGTGCAGTGGTCCAGACCTCAGAAACTGTATGCATATGAACAGTGAAGTAGGCATCATAACTGTAGCCAATACTTTGTGGTTAAAATGCTTAATTTAATCCCTGTATTGTACGGAATAATAATAACAACTGTAAAACATAAGAGAAGGGCCTGATAATAAATACAATACACAATAGACTAGAACCCTTAGAATGTAATAATATGAACATTTTCATGATTAGTATGATTGTACTTTGGATGATCTATTAATGCAAATTGATAACATATTTTACAGAAAATGGGTTTTAGGAATTGTGTCCAAAAACTAAAAGAATTGTCTTAGGGACCACTGCTCCTTTTTTCCAGACCAATGTATAGCCCACTTTTCTTTTAAATTATGTTTAAAACAAAATTGAAGAAGCAGTGATTAGTTCTGAATCAAACATATTGACCCCCTCACTCAATCTGTAAGTCCTGCAGCAAACATTGGAATATGCACAGATATTTGCTCAGACTGGTATAAATGTCCCTAATAAATAACCAAATGCCATTTTTGTTGTTTCAAATGTGTCCAACATCTTACCAGTATGTCCTTTTAGTATGTCACAAAGGTTCCCTAATTCGTTTTACAAATGTTCCCTGTATGTTATGAATGTTCCCTAAGCATGTGACGAATGTTCGCTAGTTTATATTACAGATGTGCCCTAGCACTTCTCTCTCTCTCTTTCTCTGTCTCTCACTCTCAATTCAGTGCATTTGAATTTTAAAAGCAATTGGACATGCATACATACATACATACATACATACATACATACATACATATATATGGAAAATTAACAATACAATTAAAAATCACAATAAGATGTAATAAAGTACAGAAAAACAAAATGTAATAAAATGTGATCTTTAATACACACAAATATGTATGGCTGGTCGGAAGCGTCTTGGACTCGGGTTCCTCTTCATTACTTATAACGCTTTTGCCTTTTGCTAAAGCTTTCCATGGAGGAGAACGTGGATGAGTTTGTACCATTCTTGGGAGGCTCTGCCTTGTTGGGGCGGAGCTGTGATCCAGGTGAACAGCAGATTGGGCATAGGTGGGCATGTGGGCGGAGGAGGAGGAAGGCCGGTCAAGCAGATAAGCTTGCTAAGGTTCGCAGCAGCAGCAAACAGCCCCCCCATCCAGCCAGCCAGGCAGTCTGGCTGGCAGTGACTGAGTGGTTGACAGACGGCAAGCAACGGAATGCACGTGCTCTGTGATGTCATAGCAGTCAGCTCAGAGAGAGGTTCGTGATGTCATCGCTGAGCTGGCTGGCTCTGTGTGTCTTGCTGGTTGTGTGTATGTGTGTGTGTGTGTGTGAGAGAGAGAGAGATAGAGTGTGTGTGAGTGGGTGGGTGGCTGTGTTAGTGTCTGTCTGTCTCTCTCTGTCTCTCAATTCAATTCAATTCAATTCAAGGTTGCTTTATTGGCATGACAAACAGATTCGTAGTGTTGCCAAAGCAGTTGATATATACATACATTGAAAAATAATAAGAATAAGGTAAGAAAAAAGAAACAAAAAAAATGAAACAGTAACATTATAATTTATAAATTAAATCTTAATAGACATGTACATTTACTTTATAGTTATCAGGTTACAGCTGGTGCTCATGTATGTCATGTTTTCACAGTGAGCCCCTCAGGCTGTGGCAGGCGGCTACATATTGGGCGGCCAGGGGGGCTGTGTGTCCCTCCCCCAGGAGGATAGCTTTTTTTTTTTTCATTCATCAATTCAGAGAATGATTTTATAATATTTATGAATTTATTATAGAACGTGTCCCTTAATTTGGCATATTTATTGCATCGGAGGAGGAAGTGCATCTCTGTCTCGACCTCTCCTGTCTCGCAGTGACCACAGCGCCGCTCCTCTCTGGGCAGCCAGCTCTGCCTGTGTCGGCCCGTCTCTATGGCCAGGCTGTGGTCACTGAGCCTGTACTTGGTCAGGATCCATCTCTGCTTCATATCTCTGACAGTGAAGAGATATTCTGCCAGGGTGTATTCTCTGTTTAGGGCCCGATAGCAATCCAGTTTACTTTGGGATTTGGTTTAATTGTTCCAATGTTCCAGATAGGAGGTTTTGGTTATCTTTATGATTTGGTTGACTCTGATTGGGGGCAGGTAAGCAGTGCTGACCTGAAGCTGGTCTCTGTTCGCAGTATTAGCGGGGGTCAGTGCCGTGAGCTTCAGGGCCAGCTGACTCAGTGGACTCTTTTCAGGGCTGAGCTCTTGGGTTTGGAGGGCCTTGTACTGGAGTGAGTCTGACTCACTTTTCTTCAGGTGCATCCAGAATTTCAGTGTTCTTTTCTTTATATTAATGAGGGTTGGGAAGCGGCCTAATTCTGCCCTGCATGCGTGGTTTGGTGTGCTCCTGTGCACCTGCAGTATGTTTTTATAGAGTTCAGCATGCAGGGTCTCTATTGGATGTTTGTCCCACCTAGTGTAGTCCTGTTGACTGAGTGGACCCCATACTTCACTACCGTACAGCGCAATGGGCTGGATCACACTGTCAATTAGTTTGAGACAGAAGAAGATTCTATAACATTAATATCCCATTTCAATCTGATTGCGTAGAAAGCTCTTCTTGCTTTGTCTTTGAGTGCCTTCACTGCCAGGTTAAAGCCCCCTGACGCACTAATAGTCAGGCCCAGGTTAGTGTAGTGTGAGGTGTGTTCTATGGTAGTGTTGCCTAGCGTGAAGTGGTATTTGTTTCCCTGAGGAATTTTTTTTTGGAAAATCATGATCTTTGGCTTCTTCATGTTTACTGCCAGGGCCCAGGACTAACAGTACTGCTCTAGCAGTGCAAGGTTTTGCTGAAGCCCCTGTTCTGTGGATGACAGCAAGACTAGGTCATCCGAATAGAGCAGGAATTTGACTTCTGTGTCATTTAGGGTGAGGCCAGGGGCATCAGACTGCTCCAACACCGTTGCCAACTCACTGATGTAGATGTTGAACAGTGTTGGGCTCAGACTGCAGCCCTGCCTCACTCCCCGCCCCTGAGTGAAGAATTCTGTTCTTTTGTTGCCAATTTTTACTGCACATTTGTTTTCGGTGTACATTGTTTTTATAACATCATAGACTTTACCCCCTACACCGCTTTGAAGAATTCTGTAATAAAGTCTCTCGTGCCAAATGGAATCGAATGCCATTTTGAAATCAATGAAACAGGCAAAGATTTTGCCTTTACTTTTTTGGTGGACGTGTTTGTCTATGAGGGTGTGTAGGGTGTAAATATGATCTGTAGTGCAGTGATTTGGGAGGAAGCCAATCTGACTCTTACTCAGGACACTGTGCTCGGTAAGGAAGGCCAGTATCCGGGCGTTGATGATACTGCAGAACACCTTCCCCAGGTTACTGCTAACACAGATGCCCTGGTAGTTGTTAGGGTCAAATTTGTCTCCACTCTTATAGATTGGGGTGATCAGCCACTGCTTCCAGATGTCAGGGAAGTAACCAGTTCTGAGGACCATGTTGAACAATTTAAGCACAGCCTCCTGCAGTTGTGCGCTGCTGTGTTTGAGCATTTCAGTGCTGATACTGTCCGGGCTGCAGGCTTTTCTGGGTGGAAGTGCCTGGAGCTTTTTAGATAGTTCCTGTAGGGTGATTGGAGCGTCATTTGGGTTTTGATTATTTTTAATTGATTGTTCGAGCAATTTCAGTTTTTCCCTGGTTTCAATTTGTTTGTGTGTCAGATCATTTTGTTGGATATCTTTATAAAGGTTTTCAAAGTATTTTTTCCAAATGGTTCCGTTTCGTATTGCCAATTCTTGTTGTTTTGTTGAATTTAAATTGTTCCACATTTCCCAGAACTGGTTTTGGTCAACAGATTTCTCTATGTCTGTGAGTGTTTTGTTTGTGTGTTTCTGTTTTTTATTTTTAAGGGTGTTTGTAGTGTTTTAGGGTCTCACAGTACTGTTGGCATAGTTCTGTGTCTTGTGGTTGATGATGTTTTTGATTGGATAGGTGCCTTAAATTTGTTTCTTATTGATTTACACTCATCATCAAACCATGTCTGTGTGTGTGTATGATTCTGGTTGATTTTTTCTTTGTCTTTTTAAGATTTGCCATTGTGGCTGCAATTTGAAATATTTGATTGATATCATTTATGGCCAGATTTAGTCCTGTCACGTCAGGCTGGTACTGTGAGCTGAGGAAAGTGTTGATGATGTCTGTTATTTCTGTAGAACTGATTGCTTGGTTAAATTCCTCTGTGCTGTTTGGAGCCCATCTGTATGTTTGATTAAGGTTGTACAGCTTACTGGGCTGTGTCTGTGTGTTGCTGGCCTGACTTCTTCTTTTCAGGAACACTGTGATTTGGTTGTGGTCTGACAGGGGGGTTTGCTGCCTGACAGTGAATGCACTGATGAAGGAGGGGTCCATGTCAGTGAGGGCGTAGTCGACTACATTAGTCCCAAGAGCTGAGCAATACGTGAACCTTCCTAAAGAGTCCCCTCTGATCCTGCCATTAAACCCCGTCGGGGATGTTCCTCTGGGTTGTGGTGGAGGTGAGGTACAGAGGGGCCTGGCCGAACACATGGCTGTTTCCCTGTGTGCCGATGCAGTTGGGCTCGGTGCCTGTCCGGGCATTGAAGTCCCCACAGAGCAGCACATTCCCCTGGGCCTGGAAATGGCCGATCTCTGTGTGGAGGGTGTTAAAAAATTCCCCATTGTAATAGGGGGATTCAGAGGTGGGGGTATACGCTGTACAAAGGTATATATGGTTCTCACACTGGGCTATTCCCTTCTTAATTTGAAGCCATGTGTGCGTTGGGCCCTGTTTGACTGGGCTGATGTGGTTCGCCAGCTCCTCTTTGTACCACACTATGATCCCCCCAGAGTCCCTGCCACGCCGCACTGTGCTCAGTTTAATTGAGGGCACAATAACCTCCCTGTAGCCCAGGGGGCAGTGTGTGGGCACCTCTGCACGGCACCATGTCTCCAACAGAACTATGATATCTAATTCTTTAATGCTTTTAATGAATTCAGGGTCTGTGCTCTTTAGCCCGAAAGGCGAGGAGTTCAGGCCCTGAATGTTCCAGCAGCTGACTGTAAATGAGCTCATTTTAGCTAACATTGTACTTGGTGGAATAAAATGCCTATCAACAATACAACTTTTTAATCGAAGGTTTTGTTTAAACTAGAATTTCAAATATAATAATTATTAGTTTTATGTAAAGTATGGTTACATTGTATGTACACAGGTATTTATTTTTAATTTACAAGTGGGGTTGTCCGTCCCTACCCGAGTTCTCTGGCTCAGCTCAGCAGTCTGGAGCAAAGGAGGCTGAGCAGGTGCTTTATCTCCCCCAGCTCGGTGGGGGCCGGAGTGGCGGCCTGGGTCAGGGCTGCGGCATAGCTGAGCGGCTTCTGATGGGCGCTGTGCCTGGTGCTCGTGGGGCGGGTGGGAGGCTGGGTGATGGGGGGCTGGCCGGTGCTGCGGCATCGTGGTACGTGTGCTCCAGTGCGGGGGGGTTGTATGTTTGGCTGGCCTCTGTTGGTATTGCTGTGTGGATAGGAGCTCATACATTCAGTGACTTCTCTCTCTCTCTCTCTCTCTCTCTCTCTCTCGTTCTGTAGATGCATCATAGGGAACATATGTAACAATCTGTATATTTGTTTACCAAAAATGAGAATGAAAGTATTTCAAGTGGGTTTTGCCTTGGTTGGAAACGTTTTAAGATAAATTATGAAGTGTAAAATGGATTTGTCTCAATTCTCCGTAGTTTTCAATGTATGTGCCATTCAGTAGCGTTCATGTTACAGATGTGTCCTATGCAGTGGTAGGGTCAATAAAATGTCAGTAAAACTTTATTCTGATAGCTTTGATTATTATTTTTTTTCTCATGAACAACAAATGCTGTTTGCTTGATTTTTACAGAGTATGTCATAAATTCCATATTTATGAAGCCTGACAAATTGTATGCTGTAATATTGAATATTTTCAGTTACATCATTTGTTTGCTTTTCCTATCATGTTACAAATGTTCCCTATGTGAAAGATGCATTATATCTTAATAACGTCAAAACAATTAAAGATATACGGATTATTATTATTGGAAAAGTTATAACACATTGCTATTAACTATGTGTGTCAGTAAAAGTTTAAAAAATCCTGACAGTTTTTTATTGATCCTGCAAAATAAGTGTTTAGGGAAGATTTGTAACTTAAAGTTAGGGTTAGTGTTAGGGTTAGGGTAATTAATATAATTGATATATAGAATTGTTAAAAAGTGTAAATGTTTACATTCCATTTTTCATGGTTTGTCTGAAAGTTTCAGTTCTATATTCGGTTTGGAAACCGTTTTTATATATATATATATATATATATATATATATATATATATATACTTTATTCTATACAATATCTTCACTATTAAAGATAAACGCATTATTATTTTCGGCAGTGTTAAAGCACATTGGTATTACCTATGTGTATCTTTAAAAGTTTAAAATTCCTAAAGGTGTTTTATTGATCTTGCAAAATAAGTGTTTAGGGAAAATTTGTAACATAGAGTTAGAGTTAGCCACTGGGTAAGGATTACATCTTCAACAGTAAGTTCATTCATGTTAATTATTCTCATCAATTTTTGTCAATACAGTAAAAGTGTCAGAAATAGCAAATCGGTGTTAATCCCTTAATGCATCAATTAAAATACATACAAATAAAAGGCTGATCTTAGCATATTTGTATACTTGTATGTTCGTTTCTGGTTGTCTACATGTGATTTCGAGTTTTTTATTTGGTTTTTACAATGTATCTGTGCTGTGTGAAGACGCAGAATGAGTTTGATTGTGATGTTAAATAGGGTTTAGAAACGCAGTCGCCTCAGTGCTGATTATTATTGCTGTGTTTCTCCACTTCTACTCCACGCTTGGGAACGCCCACATCCAGTGACGTCAGCGTTCGATTCCAAGACCGGTGGAAAAGCGGGTCAGTTCACAAAAAGATCAGCTGGATCCCAGGCCGAGCAGCGGCTCTGGCTCCAGCACCGGCACCATGTCGGAGGAAAAGCGCTAAGTGAGCTCACACTGAGCTCAGTGTAATGTCTGCTCTGGAGAGCTCACAGTGTGACCTATTCGTGAGTTCATGTCTTTACTGGGTAGTCCTTGACAACTTAATCGACTCAATTCTTTGGCTTAATTGGTCAAAATTACCATTGGTTGAAGGTACTCAGGGACTGATGTGTAGAGAGACTTATTAAACCTGCAGGATTGTGGTTTTCCCAGAACAGAATTAACCAGCTCACCACAAAGGAACATGGTAGGTGCTATAGCAACATGGATTACACAAAAACATTGAAATCCAAGTTTGCAGTGGTCCTTGGGCCATAGCGTGGTGATCCAGATCACTTCAGCACGAATTTTGCAGTGGTCTGGACTACAACTCCAGGGACTACTGTGCAGTGGTCCAGACCTCAGAAACTGTATGCATATGAACACTGAAGTAGGCATCATAACTGTAGCCAATACTTTGTGGTTAAAATACTTAATTTAATCCCTGTATTGTACGGAATAATAATAACAACTGTAAAACATAAGAGAAGGGCCTGAGAATAAATACAATACACAATAGACTAGAACCCTTAGAATATAATAATATGAACATCTTCATGATTAGTATGATTGTAGTTTGGATGTTATATTAATGCATGTTGATAACATATTTTACAGAAAATGGGATTTAGGAATTGTGTCAAAGAACTAAAAGAATTGTCTTAGGGACCACTGCTCCTTTTTTCCAGACCAATGTATAGCCCACTTTTCTTTTAAATTATGTTTAAAACAAAACTGAGGAAGCAGTGGTTACTTCTGAATCAAACATATTGACCCCCTCACTCAATCTGTAAATCCTGCAGCAAACATTGGAATATGCATAGATATTTGCACAGACTGGTATTAATGTCCCAATTAAAATAACCAAATGCCATTTTTGTTGTTTCAAATGTGCCCAACATCTTACCAGTATGTCCTTTCAGTATGTCACAAAGGTTCCCTAATTCGTTTTACAAATGTTCCCTGTATGATATGTATGTTCCCTAAGCATGTGACGAATGTTCCCTAGTTTATGTTACAGATGTGCCCTAGCACTTCTCTTTCTATCTCTCTATCTCTCTCTCTCTCTCTCTCTCTCTCTCTCTCAATTCAGTGCATTTGTATTGTCAAAGCAATAAACAATATCATTATAAATCACAATAAGATGAAATATAGTACAGAAAAACAAAATGTAATAAAATGTGATCTTTAATACACACAAATATGTATGGCTGGTCGGAAGCGTCTTGGACTCGGGTTCCTCTTCATGACTTATAACGCTTTTGCCTTTTGCTTAAGCTTTCCATGGAGGGGAACGTGGATGAGTTTGTTCCATTCTTGGGAGGCACTGCCTTGTTGGGACAGAGCTGTGATCCAGGTGAACAGCAGATCGGGCAGAGCTGAGCATGTTGCCGAAGGAGGAGGAAGGCCGGTCAAGCAAATAAGCTTGCTAAGGTACGCAGCAGCAGCAAACAGCCCCCCCATCCAGCCAGCCAGGCAGTCTGGCTGGCAGTGACTGAGTGGTTAACAGACGGCAAGCAACGGAATGCACGTGCTCTGTGATTTCATAGCAGTCAGCTCAGAGAGAGGTTCGTGATGTCATCGCTGAGCTGGCTAGCTCTGTGTGTTGAACCGTCTTAGAAATAAGTGGAGAAGTCGCGGAGATAAAGCAAACAGTACTTTAATCGAGCCGCTCGGAAGCCCCACGTCAGGAATAATTCCTTCAGTGAGACTTAATATTTACAGACATGAGTACAACTTTATAGGAAAAATGACATAACATCTTATGGCCGTTCATCCAATCAGAAGATACAGGTCTGGCTCCGTTTACGATCTGTCCTCCCGTGAAGGGGTGATGGATCCAAAGCAGATGTCCGTCTTTGATGTGCACTAGGAAGATGCGATCCCACGGTCATCATTTACCTATTGTCAATCGCTCTTTATCGCTCTCCCTATCTGGAGAAATGATTAAGTCATATACAAATTCACAGCAGACATCTGTAGGCTATTTCGGCACTGTGTAATCTTTCATTACTGACAGGAGTTTCTAACAAACCAACCTTGTTGACCCTTTACTTGTCCTGCGGAATCTAATCTGCTCAGTCTGTAAACAAAACTACTTCTAATGCTAGTATTAATATAAAACATTATATAATTATCACAAAACACTTTCTTCAACTTCCTATACAGAGTCTTCATTCCCTGCTGTTTGGCAATAGAGCAAAGCGGAAAGAAGCCAAAAAGTTATGTTTGTCAGTTACAAGTAAATCCCCTTAGGGGTTAGGAAGATTTGACGCTTCTTGATTGAGGATTGCAGCTCCTTCATCCCAACCCTTCCCCGTGGGGTGTATATGTGTGTACGGCGAGTGTAAGGGTGTCCCTGCAGTCGGGGAGAGCGATAAGTGTGTGCCCCTAAGTGTGGATGTACAGAATGTCCTGAAGGCGTCTCATGGAGCTGAGTGACCTTTGTAATAGTATCTTTCCAATGCATCCTTTGGTTTTCCTTGAGTCATGAGGTTTATTGCCTTTGATACTAAATCCATTTGTCCTCAGTCACATGGAGCCTCCAGAACCAAGGGGATAGGATAATATTTGTGTCAATGGGTGTGTGAGTTTTGCTTCTCCCGAGTGAGGGACGGTGTCGTTTAGTAGAAATGTAGAGAAAGCCTGCCAACGAGGGTGTTTTAATTGCAGCTGTAACCATAGTAGATACATTATGAGGTTTACAAAGTTTTTGAGACAGTGTATTTAAGAAATAAAAAAGAAACTTACAGACATAGCAGAATATTAACTACTGATATCAATCCTTGTAACACAATCATACCCAGATTACCAAAGATATCAGCAAGCCATCCCCAGAGGGGTTTTCCTCCGGAGGACTGGTGTATCTTTGTAGTTGCTGTCCTAATGTGCTCTATAAGATTACCAATGTGTTCAGAGTTATCTGGTATGTAAGTACAACATTCCTGCCCTATAATGGCACATGTCCCTCCTTGTGCTGC
Organism: Amia ocellicauda; assembly: GCF_036373705.1. NCBI lineage: Eukaryota > Metazoa > Chordata > Actinopteri > Amiiformes > Amiidae > Amia > Amia ocellicauda. The sequence goes on along the minus strand of NC_089855.1, from coordinate 41,990,442 downwards.
TAGCAGGAAATCTAGAGCTAGCCTGTTCTGGAGGGCAACAGTTCGCATAGCCACTATTTCAGTTGTTAAATTGCTGAGAACTTCAGTTGTAGAAATACTTAATGTTTCTAATATACCAGCTACTAATCTGATTTCCTTTATTGCTCTTCCGACTCCATACATAGGAAATAGTATGGAAGCAAACCTGTCTCCTTCCCCTATCTCACGTTTAGGGTGAATAAATTGTTCTATATCTGGAAGGTATTTATCTTCAGTGTGGCGCAAAGCTGGCACCACAAATCCTAAATAACAAGAACCTGTGAACTTACAAGGAAGTTCCCAATATGCCCGCAAGCCGCATATCCAATAAGTCGCATTCCATGGGGCGTAAAATCGACAAGTCTGATACCTAAAGTCAGAACCATCGATAGCCACAGTGTGATTACAAGTGCTATTACCTATAAATTGGGATTGCATGGTTTGGTTATAGTATGAAACATACACAGATCCTTTGTTACTGTGAGCCAAGTCAATATTTGGCATTTTAAAATCTCTTCTATTCTGATCCATCTTCGGTACCATTCTCCTGTGATGCCTAAGGCATAATCATATGCATATCGTACATTAGAGGCAACTCTAAGTTGTGAATAATCAGAAAATACTGGAAATGGAATGGGGATCATTGGAACCCCTTTCTTAGTGTCGTATGGAATGTGGGAACAAACCCAACATTTTGTTTTATTAAGGGCATTTGCATAGGTGCGTGTAATTTGGATAAATCTGTCCATGATTCAACTAAGGACAGGCAGATCAGTCCAAATACTGTAGTGTACACAGTCGTCTTCATGCTGGATTATCTCTTAGTACCTGTAGGGGGACAAAACCTTTACCAGTTAGGGGAATGTCTCTCAAAATTCAGGAAATCTGCAACTGTTGCTTTCCTAGGAATGAGAAAAGATAAAGGTTTAGTACACAGTTCTCCTGGATTATAATTTTTTACTTGTGACCAATGTTTCCATCTAGTACCCCCCTCCTGTCCGTCAATACAGACTGAAGTGTCTGTAGAAAGAAGGACATTATGCGGTCCTGTCCATTTGGGCCTAAGCCCTGGTCTGCTTGGGATTATTTTAACCATCACTTGCGAACCAACCTCAGGAAGTGTTGTTGGCATTTCCTCTTTGAGTTCCAAGTCCCTGAGGGACTGGAGATCACGTGCTTGTGTTCTATGTTTTTTTAAGTGTGTACATAGCTGTGCTACATACTGTTTAAGATAGTCTTTGAATGGAGCACTGGGATCACTGGGACCCCAGATGCCAGCAGGGAGTTGCATATAGCTCTCCCTGTCATTAACTCATATGGAGAAAGCTGAGTACTCCGATTAGGTGATGCTCTAAGTTTATACAGCACAGCGGGGAGTGCAACTGTCCATCCCTTGCCTGTAGTTAACAGGGCTTTTGCCAAACTTTCCTTCAGTGTCCGGTTAGTGCGCTCCACTAAGCCTGAACTCTGAGGGTGATAAGGTATATGAAATCGTTGTTTTACCCCTAGCAGTAAACATGCTTCCTTCATTACCTTACCGGTGAAATGAGTCCCTTGATCTGAGTTCATTTGACGGGGCACACCCCATCGGGGAATAACCTCAGTCGCTAGGACTTGTGCTGCAGTGATGGCAGAGCAGTCCCTGCAGGGGAAAGCCTCAACCCATTTTGTGAAATGGTCAATTATTACCAAGCAATAGGATTTCCCATGACATTTTTTCAGGGGTCCTGTAAAGTCAATTTGAATATTTTCCCACGGACCTCAAGGCCGGGGCTGGTGTGATTTAGTGACCTTGATCGGTTTACCTGGGTTTACTTGTGCGCAAGGAATACACTGTTGACACCACTTCGCAGTGTCCCTGCCTATGCCAGGCCACCACCAGTGTTCACGCAATTGAGTTAACATGGCCCTGTGACCCGTGTGAGCTGGGCCATGGTACTGGTCCAGAAGCGTTGAGCTAATACACTGGGGTGCTAATACACATTGTAAGTTAGGACTTCGCCACAAACCGTCTGAGTGCACTGCACCTCCCTTAACCCACTCTTGTACTTCATCCTCCTCACAGTTTTTCTGTAGCTGTGCGAGGTCAGTAGTTTCTGGTTCTCGGATGCTCACAAGTTTACTAGAGCAGGGGAATCCTGCTAACGTCACATGACTGCCTGTCTCTGCTGCCTTTTTTGCAGCTAGGTCTGCAAAGTGATTCCCACAGGTGCGCGGGCATCCATCATCAGAAAGACTCTGATGAGCTTTCACTTTAACTACTGCTACCTTTTCTGGAAGGTGTGCTGCCTCAGCTAGGGCTATAACATACTCATAATTTTGTATTACTTCTCCTGCTGTTGTTATAAACCCTCTACGTTCCCAGGTTGCCATATAGTCGTGTACTACTCCAAATGCATAGCGACTGTCAGTGAAAATGCTAACTTTAATGTCTTTCGCTATTTTTAATGAATCAGTTAGCACCACGAGTTCTGCCACTTGGGCTGAAAAGTGTCCTGAAGGGATCCAGATTTTACGACGGTGCTATCACCCAATACCACTGCCCACCCAGTGTGGGGGACTCCATCTATTATTTTCCTGGATCCATCAACATATCGTTCCAAGTCAGGGTCTGTGAGGGGGTTTTCTAGGAAGCGACTGTGGTCCTCCTGGAGCACCAGCTCAGAGCATGTATGCTCTTCTTCCTCCCCTGCTGGGTTTACTCGTGTGTCTTTAATTATTTGTATGGATTTATCTCTGGGGAGCAAAACAGCTTCCCATCTAGCTCGTCTACGGAGACTGAACACAATTTGCCGGTGTGTAATAATTAAACTAATGTGTGTCCTGTGTGCAGAATCAACTGTGTGTTCATTACAATCGGCTCGCATGCCTGCACTGCCCAAGAGGCGCAGTCTACTGCTGCCATACAGCGATGCATGCCTGCTGCTACCGTGGGTTGCTTTGTGGAGTAATAGGCGACGGGACATTGCCTATCCCCATGTTCCTGTGTCAGAACTGCTGTATAATAGATCCCATCTTGGGAACAGTAGAGGTGAAATGGTTAAGCATGATCTGGTAACCCGAGGGCGGGGGCATTGCTGAGAGCCTGTTTTATTACACGATAGGCTATTTCCTGTTCATGTCCCCAGTCTATGGGGTCCAAGGGAGCCGGGCTCCCTTTGATTAGCGCCTGTATCGGACCTGTGGCTTGTGTGAAATTAGGGATGAAAGTGCGCCAATAATTAAGGAGCCCCATAACTTTACGCACAGCCCTAACATGATGTGGTTTTGGCATATTTAGAATGGCTTCTTGCCTATTATGCGTCATAGATTTTTGTCCTTGTGAAATGTTGTGTCTGAGATATTGAACCTTAGTTAAGCCTATTTGTGCTTTCTTAGGGCTTGCTTTAAATCCTGCCTTTTGTAAGACACTGAGGACTGTAATTAATGCTTCTCTAAGGATATCTATACCTAATATTGTCCCCTCTGGGTTTTTACAAACCCAAAAAGACACTGGTAAGAGGAGATCGACTATTTCTAGAAGTTGAGCTGTGCTGAGTGTGGCTGTGATACATGCGCCACCTACACCTGAGATCTGTAGTCTGCGTTTAGTCAGTGGGAGGGGAGATCGGTTATCGAGACAGAGGCGCCTGTATCCACCGACATTGAACACTGCCGACCCCTAACAGTGCACTTATGTGGAGGCGGGGATCTTCCCCTGTACCGACCTCGGGGCCGAGGCGACCTATTTCCTATTGAGTTTCTCTGTCAGATCTCGGATGATGTGCTGAAGCTCCGCGTCTCCTCTGGGCTGATCGGGGTTTGTCTTGGTCTGATTGCAGGGCGCTTGGTGTCGCCTGGAGCGCCTGCCTTCCAGCACTTGTCCCCCGTGTGCCCTGTCCTCCCACAGAAAGTGCACTTAGGGCGGGTTGATTTAGACCGACAGTCTTTAGCAATATGTCCTATTTGTCCGCAATTGTAACATTTAAATGTATACATTTATTTTAGCTTTTGACTACTTGTTTTCTACCTCTGAAGCCCATTGTACAATCTGCTGATATGTGTTTCCTACAGGCACACCCATATTGAGGATGTCTTGGTGTGCTTTACTAAACCCTTCCTGTAATCATTTTAAACAGATCTCATTATCACAGTCCGGAGTGATCTCTAAAAGTAGTAAACTTTCGTTCCGCATAATCGCAGCAAGTCTCTCCTGGCTTCTGTACGAGGCCACAGACTAAACCCCAATTTCCCTGTCTTTACAGCCGCGATGAAGTGAGTGATCCTTAGATTATTATTATCATTTCCAGCTGTTATCCAGGTACCATCCTGCTGGGTTAACCTGTCCCAGATTGGCCTTGGACATTTAGTTTTAATTATTATATGTACGTCTCTAACATCTCATAACATTTTACCCAGAAGTCCAGATTCCCATGATTGGGTTTAAGTTTTGGAAGGTCGCTTAATATTGTTTGTTTCTCTTCGGGTGTAAAGGGGCGATGCACCGACGTTGTTAATGCGTAAAATTGTCCGTCGGCAGAGAGATGTTGTCTAGTGCGCATCTCTGTAGGTGCTATTTGTATTTTTTCTGACTTAAATGAACTCAAATCTGGGTAAAGTTTAGACTCTGTTCTATTATCAGGGGGGTTGTCTGAATGTTTACATGGTGGAGGGGCAGAAGCACCAAACCCACATCCCCCATATTTTTCGCATTCATGTTCCCAGGCTTTTCGGTCTAAATCGTCCCAGTCGGGTTCATTTCCCTACATTATTAGTTCATTCTTTATTTTTCTCTTCCTCATTTCTAATTCTTTTCTCATTATCTATCTCTGTTTGCATCTCAGTGACATTCTCTTTTAATTCTTTTATTGTTGCTGTATTTTCCTCATCCATTGCGATTAGTTTCTTCTCTAATTTCGCACTATATTGACAAAGAATTACGGAAGCTTTATTGGTTTTCTCTCTCTTTTCCTTATTCCACCATTCTCTATGCTGTTTGGGAACCCAGTTAGGATCCCATCCTGCCTTTTCCATCTAAAGTTGAAGTTTTTAAAACTTCTCTTGTAGGTATTCACATATAGACACGTCTTGTAATGCCATAATGCCAACCCTATCTTTGCCAACGATGGGGCTATAACGTTGGACTTTATGTACCTCTGGTTCCGTCTGGTTATTGACTGCCACTAACTCTGGCCCTGGCATACAAGGATTTCCTTGCTTAACCTGGGGCTCAGCAGGCCTCGTCGTACCTTTCGGTTCCCTTGGCATCTCTCCCCACAGATCTGTCTTACCTGGAGTTCACCCTACTGTGATCCTCCGCTGTACAGTCAACCTTTCTGTTTGTTTTACCTCTACCTCTCCACAGGTTCTCTTTAAATTACAATCTGAGAGACTCACACAATCCCGAGATCAAATCTAAATATACAGGGTGGTCATTTTAAAGGTACTCACCATTGCTTTGGTCCCGGGAGTGGAGGCAAATTCAGATCCTCGTTTGTTATGCCAAGTTGTAGAACCGTGTCAGAAATAAGTGGAGAAGTCGCGGAGATAAAGCAAACAGAACTTTAATCGAGCCATTCGGAAGCCTCACGTCAGGAATAATTCCTTCAGTGAGACTTAATGTTTACAGACATGAGTACAACTTTATTGGAAAAATGACGTAACATCTTATGGCCGTTCATCCAATCAGAAGATATAGGTCTGGGTCCGTTTACGATCTGTCCTCCCGTGAAGAGGTCATGGATCCAAAGCAGATGTCTGTCTTTGATGTGCACTAGGAAGATGCGATCCCACGGTCTTCATTTACCTTGTGTCAATCGCTCTTTAACAAAAACAATTCCTCCCTATCTGGATAAACAATTCAGTCATAAACAAATTCTCAGCAGACAGCTGTAGGCTATTTCGGCACTGTGTAATCTTTCATTACTGACAGGAGTTTCTAACAAACCAACCTTGTTGACCGTTTACTTGTCCTGCTAAATCTAATCTGCTCAGTGTATATACAAAACTACTTCTAATGCTAGTAATAATATAAAACATTATATAATTATCACAAAACACTTTCTTCAACTTCCTTTACAGAGTCTTCATTCCCTCCTTTTTGGCAATAGAAATGAAGCGAAATGAAGCCAAAATAATCGTGTTTGTCAGTTACAATAATTTCTTCCTCCGGAGGGGCAGGTGGTATAGTGCTGCGTGTTCAGCTCCCATTAATCCCAACCTGCCACCTACGAGGTGTGTATGTATGTACAGCGAGGTATTCAAATAATCAGGGGATAGGAATGTATTTTTATTTGCCTGGTCGGGCAAACAATTATGTCATAACTACACCTTATTGAATATTGAGCTCTTTTATGGAAATTGCAGTGGCCACCTACAATTTCCTGGAGCTTTACTGTGTATCTCAAATTATATTTCATCCTGCCCCAGGTCATAAAGGTCAATCCCCAGTTACATAATACATACATTGTTTTGCTTCTAAAGGAATACAAAAGTCAGCAAACATGTTATTTTTACAAATTCAATTATTCACATATATTTCTGATGCATTTTAATTGATAAACAATCAAACAAGCAATGGACTTATTCTTACTTCATGACTCTTATTCTATTCATTTGAGTAATTTGACATCTCCACCAAAAGTACATTATAAACTACCAATACAAGAATATATGCTACTGCAGATGTCATCTGTGCTGTTTTCACAATGTATTGCAGATTCCTATAATCTGGACAACCTTTAATTTCGGTATTTTAACTTATTTCTCCATTAAGTCAAGCATCACTTCAGTGTTGTGGACCTCAACATTGGTCTGTTCAAGATGCCGTGAGGCTGTCTTTAAAGCCGCGCCCTCGGCCTACTGTGTCTCAATGAGAACACCAGCGTCTTCTCCATATGCACCTCTGCCACCACGGGTCAGACATCGATTCCTTCAGGACACGATTCATAATGTGCATATCAGCCATGTGGAATAGATCGGTCATCTGAAGACACAATGTGTGGTTCGCACAACATCAGAGATCCTCCTTATAAAAGGCATCTCTATCACATGGACAGTAGTTGACATTCACACAATCTATGAGGTTTCCAGTAAAGGGACAATTCATAATAATAATCTTGATCCCAAATTTTCACAGATTATTTCAGTACAGCACTCAGTTGTCGTCAGCAGCTTCATATCTCCTGTGTTACTGAATCAACTTTACTACCTAGTGTAAATACTCTTTCTTGTGTGGAGCTGTCAAACTTTCAAAACAATGCGCTTATCTCTTTGCTTTTATCTGACTTATATATCTAAGACTATTTTAATAATTATTACAGCAGCTCTTTCAACAACAAAGTTAATAGTTGTTAGGTAAATGATCATAGTTGACCTCACAGACACTTTCACTGCCCCAACCCCACCCCCCTTTTTTTTTTTTTTTTTTTTTTGTTTGGGGGGGTGAATCCCTTCCTGATTAATAGGGTATTTCTGTTTGGGAAAGCATTATTTTCATACACTTTCATGACTTTAGATTTTAAACTATATCTCATTCAATTTTTTATGTATTTTACATTAAGTTATACCTTAAGTAACTTCCTTATTTTCCCTCATATTCCATTCAATCGCCATCAAAACTCTTGTGCTGAAAGTGGAAGCACATTTCTTTCACACATACCAAACTCCCTTTTTACAGCTTCCCAAGCCTCATCGACTCTTAAACCCCTTGTCAACGTCCTCAAACCTTCATCAACATCGCTCAGACCCTCTGAAAACATCACTCTGTATCCTAACAACTGTTCTTTCTCCTTTTCCTAATTTATTACTACACAATTCAAGTTATATTTATTGACATGTATTATTACTATTTATACACATATTTCGCTCCATTATTTGAGTTAATAAGTTAAGATATTTTCCTAATAAAATATATTTTTAGAAAATAAGCATTTTAATTGATTGCAATAATGATTCCCAGATACCTCAGGAAAACAAATTTTTAAAAAAAATGTGTTCAGTCAATGATTTCCCCAATGAAGAGCCTGCGTGGGCACTAAGACTGTACGCCTGCACGGCTCATATATGTCTTTATTGTGTCACTTCCTCCTATTGAAGTCCAATCTACACCGGTACATGGTCAGAAGAACTGATCCCAAAGCCTATACAGAGTCTTCAAAAGCTATCAGACTTTATCAGCTGGTGTATGAACACACATACAATTATACAGCATTTGCTGCAGCATTGCAAGACCTAATTTTAAACATTGTTGGTCAATTAGATATTTAGTGAGGACCCTCTATTTCCATTTCTTCCTCCATAATTGCTAAAATAAAGTTTTACTGACATTTTATTGACCCTACCACTGCATAGGACACATCTGTTACATGAACGCTACTGAATGGCACATACATTGAAAATTACAGAGAGAGACAGAAAGACAGGCAGACAGACAGACACTAACACAGCCACCCACCCACCCACTCACACACACACACACACACTCTATCTCTCTCTATCTCACACACACACAGCCAGCAAGCCACAGAGCCAGCCAGCTCAGCGATGACATCACAAACCTCTCTCTGAGCTGACTGCTATGACATCACAGAGCCTGGCTGGCTGGATGGGGGGGCTGTTTGCTGCTGCTGCGTACCTTAGCAAGCTTTTTTGCTTGACCAGCCTTCCTCCTCCTCCGCCCACATGCCCACCTATGCCCGATCTGCTGTTCAACTGGATCACAGCACATGTGCTAGGGCACATCTGTAACATAAACTAGGGAACATTCGTCACATGCTTAGGGAACATTCATAACATACAGGGAACATTTGTAAAACGAATTAGGGAACATTTGTGACATACTAAAAATACATACTGGTAAGATGTTGGGCACATTTGAAACAACAAAAATGGCATTTGGTTTTTTATTAGGGACATTTAAACCAGTCTGTGCAAATATCGGTGCATATTCCAATGTTTGCTGCAGGACTTACAGATTGAGTGAGGGGGTCAGTATGTTTGATTCAGAACTAACCACTGCTTCCTCAATTTTGTTTTAAACATAATTTTTTTTAAAAAGTGTGCCAGATATTGGTCTGGAAAAAAGGAGCAGTGGTCCCTAAGACAATTCTTTTAGTTTTTTTTAACACAATTCCTAAAACCCATTTTCTTTAAAATATGTTATCAACTTGCATTAATATATCATCCAAACTACAATCATACTGTAAGAGAATTTGGGATTGCTTGGTTTTTCAGTCAATCTAAATAAATAGTTGAACTGAAAACTTATAGGTCCTTTTTTTTTTTAAGATTCTTTTTAGAGGGAAGATGTGGTCAAGTCACAGATGTGCAATAATCATTTATTTTGACAAAAATAGGAAACTAATATAATTCAATTATATTACTGAAAATAAGTAATATTAAGCTTCTGCTGGATTACAGTAAGAAACAGATAATACCCATTTTCTTCTTTCTCCTCACAGTACAGCTTATAGGCCAGTCTGGTCAGGCAGGAAGCAATGTGTCTCTCTCTGTCTCTCCTCTCCAGCTCAGTCTTATCGTTGCAGGATGAAGAAGTTAAGAGAACTCAAATTCTCGTTGTTTTCCCTTTTATAAGGTTTCCTTCCATCCAATAGCATTTTGCCACCACCATGACGTGTCTTATGCTAAAGTAATCTAGAAGTGGGGGGTCATTTTGAATTTGGCTAAGAGCCAATCAGAGGACAGGTCCCTTTTGGTCTCTGGTCATAAAGATAGGGTTACCAGGGCTACCAGGGGATACCAGGGGCTACCAGATGAAAGGGAGGAGGTCTGTTTCCTCTACCAAACCAGATGGTATAGAATTTCCCATAGAAAATTACATTCTAACAAATAATATCTTACAGTACAAAACAGGGATTAAATTAAGTATTTTAACCACAAAGTATTGGCTACAGTTATGATGCCTACTTCACTGTTCATAGTATTGCCTACAGTTATGATGCCTACTTCACTGTTCATATGCACACAGTTTCTGAGGTCTGGACCACTGCACAGTAGTCCCATGGAGTTGTAGTCCAGACCACTGCAAAATTCGTGCTGAAGTGATCTGGATCACCACGCAATGGCCCAAGGACCACTGCAAACTTGGATTTCAATGTTTTTGTGTAATCCATGTTGCAATAGCACCTACCATGTTCCTTTGTGGTGAGCTGGTTAATTCTGTTCTGGGAAATCCACAATCCTGCAGGTTTAATAAGTCTCTCTACACATCAGTCCCTGAGTACCTTCAACCAATGGTCATTTTGACCAATTAAGCCCAAGAATTGAGTCGATTAAGTTTTCAAGGACTACCCAGTAAAGACGTGAACTCACGACTAGGTCACACTGTGAGCTCTCCAGAGCAGACATTACACTGAGCTCAGTGTGAGCTCACTTAGCGCTTTTCCACCGACATGGTGCCGGTGCTGTAGCCAGAGCCGCTGCTCGGCCTGGGATCCAGCTGATCTTATTGTGAACTGTTCCGCTTTTCCACCAGTTTTGGAATCGAACGCTGATGTCACTGGATGTGGGCGTTCCCAAGCGTGGAGTAGAAGTGGAGAAAAATCAGCAATAATAATCGGCACCGAGGCGACTGCGTCTTTAACATCACAATCAAACTCATACCGCGTCTATGGCAAATCGTAACCCTAATGTTACATATGTTCCATAAATATGTGTTTTGCAGAATACACAAGCAAACGTTATGCAATATCAGCATTTTATCGACACACATAATAGATCTTATTGTTCTTTAACATTGATGAGAATAATTAACAAGAATTAATTTACTGTTGAAGATGTAACCTTTACCCAGTGGCTAACCCTAACTCTATGTTACAAATTTTCCCTAAACACTTATTTTGCAAGATCAATAAAAAACCTTTAGGAATTTTAAACTTTTAAAGATACACATAGGTAATACCAATGTGCTTTAACAATGCCGAAAATAAAAATGTGTTTATCTATAATAGTGAAGATATTGTATAGATGTATATCTTTCATATACACAAATAGAAAAAAAAAACAGTTTCATAACCGAATATAGAACTGAAACTTTCACACAATCCATGAAAAATTGAATTTAAACATTTACAGTTCTTAGCAATTCTATATATCAATTATATTCATAACCCTAACCCTAACACTAACACTTACTTTAAGTTAAAAATGTTCCCTAAACACTTATTTTGCAGGATCAATAAAAAACTGTCAGGATTTTTTAAACTTTTACTGACACACATAGTTAAAAGCAATGTGTTATAACTTTACCACAAATCATAATCCGTATATCTTTAATTGTTTTGACATTATTAAGATATAATGCATCTTTCACATACGGAACATTTGTAACATGATAGGAAAAACAAACAATGATGTAACTTTGAAAATATTCAATATTATAGTATACAATTTGTCAGGCTTTATGACAGAATTTATGACATAATCTGTAAAAATCAAGCAAACAGCATTTGGTGTTCACGAGAAAAAAAAAATGAGATCAAAGCTATCAGACTTTAGCAGCTGGTGTATAAACACACATACGTTTAAATGTTGTTGGTAAATTAGATAATTAGTGCGGACCCTCTATTTGCATTTGATCCCCTCTATAATTGCTAAAATAAAGTTTTACTGACATTTTATTGACCTTACCACTGCATAAGACACATCTGTAACATGAACGCTACTGAATGGCACATATATTGAAAACTACAGAAAATTGAGACAAATCCAATTTACACTTCATAAATAATCTTAAAACGTTTCCAAACAAGGCAAAACCCACTTGAAATACGTTCATTCACATTTTTGGTAAACAAAAAGAGAGATTGTTACATATGTTCCCTATGATGCATCTACAGAGCGAGAGACAGAGACAGAGAGAGAGACAGAGACTAACACAGCCACCCACTCACACACACATACACACACACACACACACACTCTATCTCTCTCTCTCTCTCACACACACACACACATACACACAGCCAGCAAGACACACAGAGCCATCCAGCTCAGCGTTGACATCACATGACAAACCTTTCTCTTAAGCTGACTGCTATGACATCACAGAGCACGTGCATTCCGTTGCTTGCTGTCTGTCAACCACTCAGTCACTGCCAGCCAGACTGCCTGGCTGGCTGGATGGTGGGGCTGTTTGCTGCTGCTGCGTACCTTAGCAAGCTTATTTGCTTGACCGGCCTTCCTCCTCCTCTACCCACATGCCCACCTATGCCCGATCTGCTGTTCACCTGGATCACAGCAAAACCCCAACAAGGCAGAGCCTCCCAAGAATGGTACAAACTCATCCACGTTCCCCTCCATGAAGAGGAACCCGAGTCCAAGACGCTACCGACCAGCTATACATATTTGTGTGTATTAAAGATCACATTTCATTACATTTTGTTTTCCTGTACTTTATTACATCTTATTGTGATTTTTAATTGTATTGTTTCTTTTCCATATATATGTTTGTATGTATGTATGTATGCATGTATGTATGTATAAATGTATGTTTGAATGTCCAATTGCTTTACAATACAAATGCACTGAATTGAGAGAAAGAGAGACAGAGAGAGAGACAGAGACAGAGACAGACAGACACAGAAGACAGACAGACAGGCACTAACACAGCCACCCACGCACCCACTCTCACACACACACACACACACTCTCTCTCTCTCTCTCTGCATGCTGGGAGTTTATGGGGGGAGTCAGTGGTGGTGGGAGGTTTGTTTGGAGAGAGTGTGTGTGTGTGTGTTTTTACTACTCTTTTTCTTTCCTTTTCTTGTTTTTTTGTAGATACTTTTAATCGTTTGTTGGTTTTAAACGATTCGGGTTTAGGGGGTTGTTTTTCGATTTATATCAGCATGGCGTTGCGGGCGGGGAGACCCCTCCCTTCATTTAATTACGAAACGCTGACCCGAAAGCACGGGTTTATACTCGTGTCCCAGGAGTAGATGTCGGTAGAGGACTGTGCGATGGAGATCGGATGGAAGGTCGGCTTCCAGAACATCGTCTCTGCGGCTCGAATGAATAAGGGCATCGTGGTTTTCCTGAATTCTGAGGCGCTGGTGAAGGATGTGATGGAGGAGGGGGTCACAGTGAAGGGGACCTTCCTGCCCACGCTCCCTCTGGCCACCCCGGCTGTAAAGGTGGTTACTTCCAATGTGCCCCCCTTCCTGAGCAACGATCTGCTGGTGGGGGATCTGAGTCGCTATGGCCGGCTCACCTGCGCCATTAGGAGGGTGCTGCTGGGCTGCAGTGCCCCGGAGCTGAAACACGTCCTTTCTTACCGCAGACAGGGTTTCATAGTGCTGGCGGACGGCGCCGATGAGTTAAGCCTGTCTCTGAAGTTTAAGATCGAGGGGTTAGTGTAGGTGGTGTTCGTGTCAACTGATACCATGAGGTGTTTCAGGTGTAGGGCTCAGGGGCACATCAGTAGCTCTTGCCCTCAGGGAGAGTCTCCGGCGGCCGGGAGAGAGGAAGGTGAGGAGCAGGCAGAGCCGTCTGGTGTCGGCTCTGCCGGCCGGGGGAGCGGTGAGGGGGAGGCGGTGGCAAACGCTACTGGCCTCGGTGGGGACAGAGTAGGGGATGCTAGTGGGGAAGCTGCTAGCAGTGAGAATGCAGAGCAGCCACGGGCTCAGTTAGCCGAGGAGGGAGCTGCTGTTGCTGCTGATGCGGCCGCCACCAAGACTGAACACTTAGCCAGTGATGATGGGTTTAAAGTGCCCAGGAAAAGACAGCAGAAGCAGTCTGCCCCGTCTTCTGAGGCCGTTGATACAGTTGTCTAAAAAGGCGAATATTGCGAGGACGGCTGGTGAGGAGGATCCCGGAGGCGGTGTGGAGGCTGTGGTGCGGCGGGACTCGCAGTCAGGGGAGTCTGTCTGGGGGAACCTGCCGTCTCAACCCAAGGTGGCCGACCGGCTGCGGCGCCGGGAGTCTGAGTGCAGTGCTGCGGCTGTGGAGAGGGCAGACTCGGACAGCGCTGCTGAGGGGGACATCGCTGACTCCCAGGGCGAGCCCGCCTCCACTGACACTGCGGGATACAGTGCTAAAAGCATTAAGGATTTTTTAAGAGAGACCAAGGGGAAGAGGAACATAGTTTTAGAAAACTTCTTCCCTAATGCAAAGCAGTTCCTGGCATCTGCACAAGTGATCCTGCAGGATGTGGCACTCGCGGAGTTTAGTGAGCCGGAGTGCTACAGGTTAAAGAAGTGGAAAGAGTGTTGTCAGGACTGCTTTGCAATCTAATGATGATGGTTAATAGTATGTTTTTTTATGTCTCAATTTTTATTTGTACAAGAGACGCACGCAGACAGTGTGAATGAGTGTGAGTGGCAGTGGGATTGGAAAGGAGAGAGTGTGTTTAGCCAAGGGTCTAGTGTGAGTGGGGGAGTGGGGATTTTATTTTCACACACTTTTAAAATGGATTATTTTAAGAAAACAGAGTTTGTTGGTGGAAGATTGTTGATGGTAAAGGCTGAGAGCGGGGGAAGGACCTTTGTGTTTATTAATATCTATGCCCCCAATGCTGTGAGAGACAGACTGTCAGTGTATTCGGTGCTCAGCAAAGCGCTAGCAGACTGTGGGGCTGAGGAGATCCTGGTTTTGGGGGGGTGATTGGAACTGTACTGTGGACTATAGATTAGATAGGAATCATTTGGAGCCCAGTCCACAGTCAGCAAAACAGCTGGAAGGTAATACACAGTTGCACAATCTGGTCGATGTCTGGAGGAATGCCAACCCAAAGGTGATACAGTACACCTGGGTGAGGCCGGGTTCTAGCATTATATCGCTAGCCAGGCTGGATAGATTTTATAACTTTAGACATCAAGTCAATTTGATCGGTGGCTGCCATTTCACCCCCACCTGACCACTGATCACTGTCTCATCACTGTGAGTGTCACCCTTTCTCCTGTCCGGCTGCGCAGTGCCTACTGGCTTTTCAATAATAGCTTGCTGCAGGACAGGATTTTTTGTAATTCTTTTCTTTTCTTTTGGCAGAGATGGAGATCAGAGCGCCCTAGGTTTGCCTCCCTGAGACAGTGGTGGGACATTGGCAAGGTTAAGACCAGGCTCTTCTGCCAGAAGTACACTGAGCATAGGACTGACAGCTTGAATGAATCTATGAAGGAGTTAGAAGGAGAGATTCAGGTGCTCCACCGAGCCTTGGATGCTGGAGATTCGGGGGCATTAGAGGACCTCAAAGCTATGCAGCAGGCATTGTCAGAGCTGCTAAGGACGCGGGCTCGAGCAGCAATGGTGCGCTCGCAGTTCAAGAGCCTGACACAGATGGATGCGCCCATCAAGTTCTTCTTTGGGCTGGAATGCAGGCGGCAGCAGAGCAGGGTGATGCTCTGCCTGAGGACGGCTGAGGGCCGCGTGCTGCAGAATGGGCAAGAGATGGGTAGTCATGCCACATAGTTCTGTAGGGAGCTGTACTCCGCAGAGCCGGGCAGCCTGGAGCAGCAGCAGCAGTTTCTGTAGGGTCTGCCTAAGGTCCCACAGGATGGGGTCAAGGGGTTAGAGGCCCCACTAACCCTGGCAGAGCTGACCTGCGCAATGCAAGAGCTCAATAAGGGCTGGGCACCGGGGCTGGATGGGCTCACCTGCTCTCAGTGCTGTAGGAGGGCCTGTGAGCTGGTCTGCTGCCCATTAGCTGTCGTACAGTTGTTCTGACTCTGCTGCCCAAGAAGGGGAATCTGTCCTCCATTGTGAACTGGAGGCCAGTGGCGCTGCTGTGTCAGGACTATAAGATCCTGTATAAGGCTCTGGCTAAGCGGCTCAGAGACATCATGCCGGCCGCAGTGCCTGTTTCAGGTGCTGAGAGCAGTTGGTGTCGACCCACGGTTCGTAGAATTTATTCAGCTGCTGTACTGTCGTGTGTTCAGTGTGCTGAAGATCAATGGTGGCCTGAGTGAGCCTATCCCCATCCATGGAGGCATCAGACAGGGCTGCAGTCTGTCAGGGATGCTATACTTCCTTTCTATCGAGCCCCTGCTGCACAGGCTGAGGCAGTTGCTAGCCGGGCTGTCCATCCCTTGTCACCCAGAGCAGGCGGTCAGGGTGTCGGCCTATGCTGCTGAGACACAGTCTGGCCAGCGAGACATCCAGGTCATTGTGGGAGTGTCTGGAGGAGTTCAGCAGGGCCTCCTCAGCCAGGGTCAACTGGGGCAAGAGCAGCGCTCATCTGGTTGGGGTGTGGGAGGGTTCTGCCCCCCCTGCCCTCCCTGCGGGGCTGCAGTGGTCTCTCTCAGGCCCTCGGGTGCTGGGTGTGACTTTGGGGGAGACGCAGGAGAACTGGGCTGGCCTGCTGGAGAGGGTACAGGGCCGGTTGAGGGCATGGCACTTGCTGCTGCCCCAGCTCTCCCTCAGGGGGAGAGCAATTGTTATTAATAACTTGGTGGCCTCCATGCTCTGGCACACTTATGCCTGTCTGGACCCCCCACCGGCCCTGGTGTCCCAGATACAGACCCTGCTCCTGGATTTCTTCTGGGACGGGCTGCACTGGGTGCGCAAAGCAGTGCTGTACCTGCCGCTCCAGGAGGGGGGACAGGGGTTGGTAGATCTGTTAAGCAGGCTGAGTGCCTTTCGGCTGCAGGCAGCTCAGAGGCTCCTGTACCCTCCAGATCCCCAGTGTCTCCCGCCCTGGACACTTGTTATGACAGACACATGTTTTTACTTAAGACACGTCCCAATATACTTCCTTCCCTGCCTGTTTTTTATAGTACTGTTTTAGAGGTGTGGCAGAGCTTCTCCCTGGGTAGGGAGCTGGGGGGCAGCAGTCTGTATTGGCTGTTAGAGGAGCCACTGCTCTGGAACCTCGGTTTTAGCTGTCCACTCCTGCTCTCCAGCAGCCTCAGGTCAGTCCTGCTTAAGGTCGACGTGATCCGGCTGAGGGATTTGTTGGATTTTAACAGGGGACAGTGGGTTGGTGCCGACAGCCTGGCTGCCAAGCTGGGTATGAGGTCACTGAGAGTCGTAACCAGATTTCTCTGGGCAGTACAGAACGCCCTTCGCATAGGCGCTGTGGAGCAGCTTTTCCAGGCTCTCACGCAGCACTGCTGGCCCAAGGACCCTGACACCGTCTTTCCCCTTGTTTGTCTGTGTCTCTCAGTCCCCCCTAGCTCATCAGGCCGCCTACTGTCGCCTCACAGTCTGTGTAGTGTGCCTGTCTCCACAGCTCATCGTCAGGAGCTCAATCAGCTCAGTGTGAGGGAGCTGCACCATCAGCAGCTGCAGCCCCTCCCTGACACCCCCTGGAGGGAGCACCTGGCTCTGGGGGAAGATGCCTGCCCGGCCTGGAGGAGCCTGAACAAGCCCCCGCTTCTGCATGGCTTCTGCATGGCGTCATCGCAACAAACTCTATTGCACATACACTGGACCCCAGAGTGAGCGACACCTGCCCCTACTGCGGGGAGAGAGAGACTCTTTTTCACTGTTTCTGACACTGCCCTAGATTAGAGCTGCTGTTCACTGCACTGGAGAGCCTGTTCAAGCAGCTGGGCCTCCTTTTCTCACGCACTTTGTTTATTTTGGGAGTCCAGTACAAGCAGCGCCAATGACATGTTTGTCAGTTAGCAAACCTTCTAGTGGGGCAGGCAAAGCTGGCTAATCCTGAGCAGTAGGAGAAGTCAGACTGAGCGCAGCAGCAACAGTGTGCACTCTCCCTCTTCAGGTCTCTCGTAAGCTCCAGAGTGCGACTGGATTACAATTTCTACAGCCTGATGGGAGACCTGGACACTTTTCTGCAGATGTGGGGGGTCGGGGCGGCCCTCTGTGCAATTGACTTTGGACATTTAAACCAACTGGTTTAATTCACTTAAATATTTTATTGGTAGCACGTGTGTAGTGCTTTTTATTGAGGGTTTTTAGAATAGGCTGTGTTTTTTTAATGTTTTTTAGGTGTTTCTAGTTTGTTCTAAATGTTTTGTTACTATTTCTTTAGTAAAATAAAGGTGTTAATATTCAAAAAATCTCTCTCTCTCTCTGTCTCTCTCACACACACACACACACACACACACACACACACACACACTCTCTATCTCTCTCTCTCTCACACACACACACACACATACACAGCCAGCAAGACTCACCAAGCCAGCCAGCTCAGCGATGACATCATGAACCTCTCTCTGAGCTGACTGCTATGACATCACAGAGCACGTGCATTCCGTTGCTTGCAGTCTGTCAACCACTCAGTCACTGCCAGCCAGACTGCCTGGCTGGCTGGATGGGGGGGCTGTTTGCTGCTGCTGCGTACCTTAGCAAGCTTATTTGCTTGACCGGCCTTCCTCCTCCTCCGCCCACATGCCCACCTATGCCCGATCTGCTGTTCACCTGGATCACAGCTCCGCCCCAACAAGGCAGAGCCTCCCAAGAATGGTACAAACTCATCCACATTCCCCTCCATGGAAAGCTTTAACAAAAGGCAAAAGCGTTATAAGTAATGAAGAGGAACCCGAGTCCAAGACGCTTCCGACCAGCCATACATATTTGTGTGTATTAAAGATCACATTTTATTACATTTTGTTTTTCTGTACTATATTACATCTTATTGTGATTTATAATTATATTGTTTATTGCTTTGACAATACAAATGCACTGAATTGAGAGAGAGAGAGAGAGAGAGAGAGAGAGAGAGAGAGAGAGAGAGAGAGAGAGAGAGAGAAGTGCTAGGGCACATCTGTAACATAAACTATGGAACATTCGTCACATGCTTAGGGAACATTCATATCATACAGGGAACATTTGTAAAACGAATTAGGGAACCTTTATGACATACTAAAAGGACATACTGGTAAGATGTTGGGCACATTTGAAACAACAAAAATGGCATTTGGTTATTTTAATTGGGACATTAATACCAGTCTGTGCAAATATCTATGCATATTCCAACGTTTGCTGCAGGACTTACAGATTGAGTGAGGGGGTCAATATGTTTGATTCAGAACTAACCACTGTTTCCTCAATTTTGTTTTAAACATAATTTAAAAGAAAAGTGGGCTACACATTGGTCTGGAAAAATGCAGCAATGGTCCCTAAAGCTATTCTTTTAGTTTTTTGACACAATTCCTTAAACCCATTTTCTGTAAAATATGTTATCAACTTGCATTAATATATCATCCAAACTACAATCATACTAATAATGAAAATGTTCATATTATTATATTCTAAGGGTTCTTGTCTATTGTGTATTGTATTTATTATCAGGCCCTTCTCTTATGTTTTACAGTTGTTATTATTATTCCGTACAATACAGGGATTAAATTAAGCATTTTAACCACAAAGTATTGGCTACAGTTATGATGTCTTCTTCAGTGTTCATATGCATACAGTTTCTGAGGTCTGGACCACTGCACAGTAGTCCCTGGAGTTGTAGTCCAGACCACTGCAAAATTCGTGCTGAAGTGATCTGGATCACCACGCAATGGCCCAAGGACCACTACATACTTGGATTTCAATGTTTTTGTGTAATCCATGTTGCAATAGCAGCTACCATGTTCCTTTGTGGTGAGCTGGTTAATTCTGTTCTTTAACATTGAAGAGAAAAATTAACATGAATAAACTTACTGTTGAAGATTATTATTTTATTTTTTTTATTTCTTGGCAGACGCCCTTATCCAGGGCGACTTACAACATAAGTGCAAAAATACAGAGAAGTACAAGGCATCAATCATTACAAATTCAACTTAGTTAAAAAATATCGCAATTCAAAATACATTTTAAAAATTCCAATTACAATTTACACAAGTACAGTAAAAGACTTCCTACATCCTGGACGGTGAAAGCTAAGTGCTATCAAGATGTAGGGTTACAGACTAGGGCTACAGGAAAGGGAGCAAGGAGGAAAACATTCAAGAACGAGAGGAGCATAATAAGCTGAAGTGCTATCTAGCAGCGATAGAGGACTAATATTACAAGTGCGGTTGGAAGAGATGCGTCTTGAGTAAGCGCCGGAATGAGGTCAAGGACTCTGCTGTTTTGACTTTGGTGGGCAGGTCATTCCACCACCGAAGTGAAAACAGCAGAGTCCTTGACCTCATTCCGGCGCTTGTGTAACCCTTGTGTAAGATGTAACCCTTACCCAGTGGCTAACCCTAACTCTATGTTACAAATGTTCCCTAAAAGCTTATTTTGCAAGATCAGTAAAGAACCTTTAAGAATTTTAAACTTTTAAAGATACACATAGGTAAAACCAATGTGCTTTCACAATGCCGAAAATAATAATGCGTTTATCTTTAATAGTGAAGATATTGTATAGATGTATATCTATCATATACACAAATAGAAAAAAAAATGGTTTCCAAACCGAATATAGAACTGAAACTTTCAGACAGTCCATGAAAAATGGAATGTAAACATTTACACTTCTTAACAATTCTATATATCAATTATATTCATAACCCTAACCCTAACACTAACCCTAACTTTAAGTTGCAAATGATCACACTTATTTTGCATGATCAATAAAAAACTGTCAGGATTTTTTAAACTTTTACTGACACACATAGTTAATAGCAATGTGTTATAACTTTTCCAAAAATAATAATCCATATATCACATAGGGAACATTTGTTACATAATAGGAAAAACATACAAATGATGTAACTTTGAATATATTTAATATTACAGCATACAATTTGGCAGGCTTCATAATAATGGAATTTATGACATACTCTGTAAAAATCAAGCAAATAGCATTTGTTGTTCATGAGAAAAAATATATATAATCAAAGCTATCAGACTTTAGCACGTGGTGAATAAACACACATACGATTATACAGCATTTGTTGCAGCTTAATTTTAAACGTTGTTGGTAAATTAGATACAAAGTGAGGACCCTCTATTTGCATTTGTTCCCCTGTATTATTGCTAAAATAAAGTTTTACTGACATTTTACTGACACTACCACTGCATAGGACACATCTGTAACATGAACGCTACTGAATGGCACATATATTGAAAACTACAGAGAATTGAGACAAATCTACAATTTACATTTCATAAATAATCTTAAAACGTTTCCAACCAAGGCAAAACCCACTTGAAATACGTTCATTCACATTTTCGGTAAACAAAAAGAGAGATTGTTACATATGTTCCCTATGATGCATCTAAAGAGCGAGAGACAGAGATAGAGAGAGAGAGAGAGAGAGAGAGAGAGAGAGAGAGAGAGAGATAGAAGTGCTAGGGCACATCTGTAACATAAACTAGGGAACACTCGTAACATGCTTAAGGAACATTCATAACATACAGGGAACATTTGTAAAACGAATTAGGGAACCTTTGTGACATACTAAAAGGACATACTGGTAAGATGTTGCGTTCATTTGAAACAACAAAAATGGCATTTGGTTATTTATTAGGGACATTTAAACCAGTCTGTGCAAATATCTATGCATATTCCAATGTTTGCTGCAGGACTTACAGATTGAGTGAGGGGGTCAATATGTTTGATTCAGAACTAACCACTGCTTCCTCAATTTTGTTTTAAACTTAATTTAAAAGAAAAGTGGGCTATACATTGGTCTGGAAAAAAGAAGCAGTGGTCCCTAAGACAATTCTTTTAGTTTTTTGACTCAATTCCTAAAACCCATTTTCTGTAAAATATGTTATCAACTTGCACTAATATATAATCCAAACTACAATCATACTAATCATGAAAATGTTCATATTATTATATTCTAAGGGTTCTAGTCTATTGTGTATTGTATTTATTCTCAGGCCCTTCTCTTATGTTTTCCAGTTGTTATTATTATTCCGTACAATACAGGGATTAAATTTAGTAATTAAACCACAAAGTATTGGCTACAGTTATGATGCCTACTTCAGTGTTCATATGCATACAGTTTCTGAGGTCTGGACCACTGCACAGTAGTCCCTGGAGTTGTAGTCCAGACCACTGCAAAATTCGTGCTGAAGTGATCTGGATCACCACGCAATGGCCCAAGGACCACTGCAAACTTGGATTTCAATGTTTTTGTGTAATCCATGTTGCAATAGCACCTACCATGTTCCTTTGTGGTGAGCTGGTTAATTCTGTTCTGGGACAACCACAATCCTGCAGGTTTAATTAGTCTCTCTACACATCAGTCCCTGAGTACCTTCAACCAATGGTAATTCTGACCAATTAACCCCAAGAATTGAGTCAATTAAATTGTCAAGGACTACCCAGTAAAGACGTGAACTCACGACTAGGTCACACTGTGAGCTCTCCAGAGCAGACATTACACTGAGCTCAGTGTGAGCTTACTTAGCGCTTTTCCACCGACATGGTGCCGGTACTGGAGCCAGAGCCGCTGCTCGGCCTGGGATCCAGCTGATCTTCTTGTATACCGGCCCGCTTTTCCTCCGGTTTTGGAATCGAACGCTGATGTCACTGGATGTGGGCGTTCCCAAGCGTGGAGTAGAAGTGGAGAAACACAGCAATAATAATCGGCACCGAGGCGACTGTGTCTTTTACATCACAATCAAACTCATTCCGCGTCTATGGCAAATCGTAACCCTAATGTTACAAATGTTCCCTAAATATGTGTTTTGCAGAATACACAAGCAAACGTTATGCAATATCAGCATTTTATCGACACACAAAATAGATCTTATTGTTCTTTAACATTGATGAGAATAATTAACAAGAATTAATTTACTGTTGAAGATGTAACCCTTACCCAGTGGCTAACCCTAACTCTATGTTACAAATTTTCCCTAAACACTTATTTTGCAAGATCAATAAAAAACCTTTAGGAATTTTAAACTTTTAAAGATACACATAGGTAATACCAATGTGCTTTAACAATGCCGAAAATAAAAATGTGTTTATCTATAATAGTGAAGATATTGTATAGATGTATATCTTTCATATACACAAATAGAAAAAAAACAGTTTCAAAACCGAATATAGAACTGAAACTTTCAGACAATCCATGAAAAATTGAATTTAAACATTTACAGTTCTTAACAATTCTATATATCAATTATATTCATAACCCTAACCCTAACACTAACCCTTACTTTAAGTTAAAAATGTTCCCTAAACACTTATTTTGCAGGATCAATAAAAAACTGTCAGGATTTTTTAAACTTTTACTGACACACATAGTTAAAAGCAATGTGTTATAACTTTACCACAAATCATAATCCGTATATCTTTAATTGTTTTGACATTATTAAGATATAATGCATATTTCACATAGGGAACATTTGTAACATGATAGGAAAAACAAACAAATGATGTAACTTTGGAAATATTCAATATTACAGCATACAATTTGTCAGGCTTTATGACAGAATTTATGACATAATCTTTAAAAATCAAGCAAACAGCATTTGGTGTTCATGAGAAAAAAATAATGAGATCAAAGCTATCAGACTTTAGCAGCTGGTGTATGAACACACATACGATTATACAGCATTTTTTGCAGCTTCGCAAGACCAAATTTTAAATGTTGTTGGTAAATTAGATAATTAGTGCGGACCCTCTATTTGCATTTGATCCCCTCTATAATTTCTAAAATAAAGTTTTACTGACATTTTATTGTCCTTACCACTGCATAGGACACATCTGTAACATGAACGCTACTGAATGGCACATATATTGAAAACTACAGAGAATTGAGACAAATCCAATTTACACTTCATAAATAATCTTAAAACGTTTCCAATCAAGGCAAAACCCACTTTAAATACGTTCATTCTCATTTTTGGTAAACAAAAAGAGAGATTGTTACATATGTTCCCTATGATGCATCTACAGAGCGAGAGACAGAGACAGAGAGAGAGACAGAGACTAACACAGCCACCCACTCACACACATATACACACACACACACACTCTATCTCTCTCTCTCTCTCTCTCTCTCTCACACACACACATACACACAGCCAGCAAGACAGACAGAGCCATCCAGCTCAGCGTTGACATCACATGACAAACCTCTCTCTTAAGCTGACTGCTATGACATCACAGAGCACGTGCATTCCGTTGCTTGCCATCTGTCAACCTCTCAGTCACTGCCAGCCAGACTGCCTGGCTGGCTGGATGGGGGGGCTGTTTGCTGCTGCTGTGTACCTTAGCAAGCTTATTTGCTTGACCGGCCTTCCTCCTCCTTCGCCCACATGCCCACCTATGCCCGATCTACTGTTCACCTGGATCACAGCAAAACCCCAACAAGGCAGAGCCTCCCAAGAATGGTACAAACTCATCCACGTTCCCCTCCATGAAGAGGAACCCGAGTCCAAGACGCTTCCGACCAGCTATACATATTTGTGTGTATTAAAGATCACATTTTATTACATTTTGTTTTCCTGTACTTTATTACATCTTATTGTGATTTATAATTGTATTGTTTCTTTTCCATATATATGTTTGTATGTATGTATGTATGTATGTATGTATGTATAAATGTATGTTTTAATGTCCAATTGCTTTGACAATATGAATGCACTGAATTGAGAGAGAGAGAGACAGAGAGAGAGACAGAGACAGACAGAAACAGAAGACAGACAGACAGGCACTAACACAGCCATCCACCCACCCACACACACACACTCTCTCTCTCTCTCTCTCTCTCTCTCTCTCTCTCTCTCTCTCTCCCTCTTTGCATGCTGGGAGTTCATGGGAGGAGTCAGTGGTGGTGGGAGTTTTGTTTGTAGAGAGTGTGTGTGTGTGTGTTTTTACTACTCTTTTTCTTTCCTTTTCTTGTTTTTTTATAGATACTTTTAATCGTTTGTTGGTTTTAAACATTTCGGGTTTAGGGGGTTGTTTATCGATTTAGATCAACATGGCGTTGCGGGCGGGCAGACCCCCCCTTCATTTAATTACGAAACGCTGACCTGAAAGCACGGGTTTATACTCGTGTCCCAGGAGTAGGTGTCGGTAGAGGACTGTGCGATGGAGATCGGCAGGATGGTCGGCTTCCAGAACATCGTCTCTGCGGCTCGAATGAATAAGGGCATTGTGGTTTTTCTGAATTCTGAGTTAGAAGGAGAGATTCAGGTGCTCCACCGAGCCTTGGACTCTGGAGATTCAGGGGCATTAGAGGACCTCAAAGCTATGCAGCAGGCATTGTCAGAGCTGCTAAGGACGCGGGCTCGAGGAGCAATGGTGCGCTCGCAGTTCCAGAGCCTGACACAGATGGATGCGCCCATCAAGTTCTTCTTTGGGTTGGAATGCAGGCGGCAGCAGAGCAGGGTGATGCTCTGCCTGAGGACGGCTGAGGGCCGCGTGCTGCAGGATGGGCAAGAGATGTGTAGTCATGCCGCCCAGTTCTATAGGGAGCTGTACTCCACAGAGCCGGGCAGCCTGGAGCAGCAGCAGCAGTTTCTGCAGGGTCTGCCTAAGTTCCCACAGGATGGGGTCAAGGGGCTGGAGGCCCTTCTAAATCTGGAAGAGCTGACCTGCGCAATGCAAGAGCTCAATAAGGGCTGGGCACCGGGGCTGGATGGGCTCACTGTGGAGTTTTTCTCAGAGTTTTGGACTGAGCTGGGCCCGGACCTGCTCTCAGTGCTGCAGCAGGGACTGTGAGCTGGGCTGCTGCCCATTAGCTGTCGTAGAGCTATTCTGACCCTGCTGCCCAAGAAGGGGAATCTGTCCTCCATTGTGAACATGAGGCCAGTGGCGCTGCTGTGTCAGCACTATAAGATCATGTATAAGCATCTGGCTAAGCGGCTCAGAGACATCATGCCGGCCGCAGTGCCTGTTTCAGGTGCTGAGAGCAGTTGGTGTCGGCCCGCGGTTCGTAGAATTTATTCAGCTGCTGTACTGTCATGTGTTTATTGTGCTGAAGATCAATGTTGGCCTGAGTGAGCCTATCCCCATCCATTGAGACATCAGACAGGGCTGCAGTCTGTCAGGGATGCTATACTCCCTTTCTATCGAGCCCCTGCTGCACAGGCTGCTAGCCGGGCTGTCCATCCCTTGTCACCCAAGGGTGTCGGCCTATGCTGCTGAGACACACAGTCTGGCCAGCGAGACGTCCAGGTCATTGTGGGAGTGTCTGGAGGAGTTCAGCAGGGCCTCCTCAGCCAGGGTCAACTGGGGCAAGAGCAGCGCTCATCTGGTTGGGGTGTGGGAGGTTTCTGCACCCCCTGCCCTCCCTGCGGGGCTGCAGTGGTCTCTCTCAGGCCCTCGGGTGCTGGGTGTGACTTTGGGGGAGACGCAGGAGAACTGGGCTGGCCTGCTGGAGAGGGTACAGAGCCGGTTGAGGGCATGGCACTGGCTGCTGCCCCAGCTCTCCTTTAGGGGGAGAGCAATTGTTATTAATATCTTGGTGGCCTCCATGCTCTGGCACACTTATGCATGTCTGGACCCCCCACCGGCCCTGGTGTCCCAGATACAGACCCTGCTCCTGGATTTCTGGACGGGCTGCACTGGGTGCGCAAAGCAGTGCTGTACCTGCCGCTCCAGGAGGGGGGACAGGGGTTGGTAGATCTGTTAAGCAGGCTGAGTGCCTTTCGGCTGCAGGCAGCTCAGATGCTCCAGTACCCTCCAGATCCCCTGTGTCTCCCGCCCTGGACACTTGTTATGACAGACACATGTTTTTACTTAAGACACGTCCCAATATACTTTCTTCCCTGCCTGTTTTTTATAGTACTGTTTTAAAGGTGTGGCAGCACTTCTCCCTGGGTAGGGAGCTGGGGGGCAGCAGTCTGTATTGGCTGTTAGAGGAGCCACTGCTCTGGAACCCCGGTTTTAGCTGTCCACTCCTGCTCTCCAGCAGCCTCAGGTCAGTCCTGCTTAAGGTCGACGTGATCCGGCTGAGGGATTTGTTGGATTTTAACAGGGGACAGTGCGTTGGTGCCGACAGCCTGGCTGCCAGGCTGGGTATGAGGTCAATGAGAGTCGTAACCAGATTTCTCTGGGCAGTACAGAACGCCCTTCCCATAGGCGCTGTGGAGCGGCTTTTCCAGGTTCTCACGCAGCACTGCTGGCCCAAGGACCCTGACACCGTCTTTCCCCTTGTTTGTCTGTGTCTCTCAGTCCCCCCTAGCTCATCAGGCCGCCTACTGTCGCCTCACAGTCTGTGTAGTGTGCCTGTCTCCACAGCTCATCGTCAGGAGCTCAATCAGCTCAGTGTGAGGGAGCTGCACCATCAGCAGCTGCAGCCCCTCCCTGACACCCCCTGGAGGGAGCACCTGGCTCTGGGGGAAGATGCATGCCTGGAGGAGCCTGAACAAGCCCCCGCTTCTGCATGGCTTCTGTATGGCGTCATCGCAACAAACTCTTTTGCACATACACTGGACCCCAGAGTGAGCGACACCTGCCCCTACTGCGGGGAGAGAGAGACACTTTTTCACTGTTTCTGCCACTGCCCTAGATTAGAGCTGCTGTTCACTGCACTGGAGAGCCTGTTTAAGCAGCTGGGACTCCTTTTCTCACGCTCTGTGTTTATTTTGGGAGTCCAGTACAAGCAGCGCCACAGACATGTTTGTCAGTTAGCAAACTTTCTAGTGGGGCAGGCTAAGCTGGCTATCCTGAGCAGTAGGAGAAGTCAGACTTAGCGGGTGCAGCAACAGTGTGCACTCTCCCTCTTCAGGTCTCTCGTAAGCTCCAGAGTGCGACTGGATTACAATTTCTACAGCCTGACGGGAGACCTGGACACTTTTCTGCAGATGTGGGGGGTCAGGGCGGCCCTCTGTGCCATTGACTTTGGACATTTAAACCAACTGGTTTAATTCACTTGAATATTTTATAGGTAGCACATGTGTAGTGGTTTTTATTGAGCGTTTTTAGAATAGGTTGTGATTTTATGTCGGGAGTTTTTTTCATGTCTTTTATGTGTTTCTAGTTTGTTTTAATTGTTTTTTGTAGTAAAATAAAGGTGTTAAAAATCAAAAAATCTCTCTCTCTCTCACACACACACATACACACAGCCAGCAAGACACACAGAGCCAGCCAGCTCAGCGATGACATCACGAACCTCTCTCTGAGCTGACTGCTATGACATCACAGAGCACGTGCATTCCGTTGCTTGCCGTCTGTCAACCACTCAGTCACTGCCAGCCAGACTGCCTGGCTGGCTGGATGGGGGGGCTGTTTGCTGCTGCTGCGTACCTTAGCAAGCTTATTTGCTTGACCGACCTTCCTCCTCCTCCGCCCTCATGCCCCGCTCTGCCCGATCTGCTGTTCACCTGGATCACAGCTCCGCCCCAACAAGGCAGAGCCTCCCAAGAATGGTACAAACTCATCCACGTTCCCCTCCAATACAAATGCTCTGAATTGAGAGATAGAAGTGCTAGGGCACATCTGTAACATAAACTAGGGAACATTCATAACATACAGGGAACATTTGTAAAACTAATTAGGGAACCTTTGTGACATACTAAAAGGACATACTGGTAGGTGTTGGGCACTGTGGAAGGAAAGTTAGAATTCTTTCCCTCATATCAATTCTACTCTCTTGTATACTTAAGAAAGATAAGGTCAAGCCAGGAGGACAGGCCAGAAGGTAGCTTGTTTTCTGTTCGTTATTTAAGATGAGAACCTTGGAGACAATGTCAAACAGTACGATTGAAGTGCCTGCCCCCTAATCCATGTGTTGACCTATGAACTCTGATATATCTTCTGCTTAGCTAACTCTCTAATGATAATATAGTAATGACTCTGTGATTGTAACCAGATCTTTGTTTTTTGTGTATAAAAGCCTCTGACTTTTAAATGAAGGCAGAGCGACTTTGGGATCTTCTTGATTCACTGTTCCTCTCCACGCTGCGTGTATTAAAGGCATTGCAACGAACGTTCCAACCTGATTGAAGATGGTTTTTCTTCCACATTACATGGCGACGAGGATGGGATTGCTAACCCTGACAGAGAGGACTGGAATGGCCAGACCAGTGACCAGCAAAACTGCGCCAGCAAAATAGAAAAAGGTAAAGGAACCTTTTTGAAAAATTCCCTACTGCGGTGCTTTGCTTTCACTTGTCTGCTCGCCTGGCCCTCTGACGATCAGGTAACGCAATCTATATTTTATTAAACGTTGTTGCTTGCCTTATATCAATTACTTGAGGCAGGAAATGTTTTCTTGCTTGTTAAGAAACAAAGTTTCTTAGTGTTACCATAGACTTGACTGTGTTTTCTTGTTTGTGAAGAAACAGGACTGTGTCTTCCTGTTTGGGTTCCCGTAGACAAAAGTGTGTCTGTAAAACTGCAGGGTAGGTTTGACCTAGAATTAGAAAAAAAAAAAAAAAAAAAGACCGCTAATTAATTGTTTAATATCTGATATGCCGGTGATAATATAAAATCACGTGTTTTGTAGAGCCATAAATGGTAAATGAAGAAACGTCATTAAGTTATATACAAGTTATATAAATGCAAACATATTGAAAAACACGTTTGTTATTATTCGTATATAGGATTTATTTTAATTTGTGTTTTGTTTTGTTATATTTTTATTTCTTTTTACTTTTTTTTCTTTTTTCCCCTGTCATTTTGTTATTATTTTGTGTGCTTGTATGTCTTTGTAGTTGTGTACAAAACGTTACATAGAAAATGCGTGGTAACGGCTCCAGTAAAATGGGTGACCCGCCACCCAAAGGTACACATGTCAGATATATGTATGATAACTATGGAGTGAAGATGTGCGCGATGTGCACAAGTGGTTTGACTGGACAATAGGTGACAGAAAGTTAAGGTTTCCAGAAGATGGGACTTTTGATTCAGATAGACTTGAGCACCTAAAAACGGTTTTGCAAAATAGGAATACAAAACCGGGAGAAGTAAATAGTTATATTTCCCAAAAGTTAGAACCAAATTGGCACTGCTCTAAAGCCAATTCTATCGCCCAATAGACTTATTATGCAATAAACCCTTTTTTTTTTATCTAGAGCAAATATGTATTATTCGTTCATTACAAAGCATTGGCTTTGTTATCACATACATTTTTTTAGAACTAGTTTTTCACTCAATTCCCATATACAATTATACAATACACCATAGTAGCATTATTCAGTGTGTATCCACTTACATCACATTGAAACATCACCTATCATTTCACACTTCAGTCACACATCCAAACAGCACAATTCTTTCAATCCAGTAGTCACTCTAATAAACTATGGAAAGGATAGTTCATGAAATGCCCATAGTCCCACCAGACTCTGTATCCTTGTGCTTAGATTTAAAAGAGGTTGGAGTTGTATGAGTATTCATGTTTCTTCCCAATCTATTTCCATATTGTTTCTTCAGGCCTTTTCCTGAAAGATAAAATTGTTATTTTTCAGCACCTGAAATCAATCAGAAATGCATTGTTAATAATCTGTCCGTCTATTCCTGGACATCGCCACCCTCCTGTTGTCAATTGGAATCAGCAGAGTTAGTTGGTTTATTACTTTTACCAGAGTATGGTAAGCATCGTATGTTTCCACCATCCCCCTCCCTCCTGTCCGTCCACACACGCTGGCATCAGTGGCCATGAGGATGGATTATGGGCTGCAGCACTTAGAGCAGAGGTCAATGTGAGAGGGGAGACTATGCACTGATGTGTCATGGCATGTGAGTAGGGAACCTTTGGACTAAATGTGAGGGAATTTCATTGTTGCTGGTTCCTGTGAAGACAGATAATAGTAGTTATTTTTCTATTCATCTGTATCAACATCAGTATTATTAGCATTAGTAATGTAACTATTCTCGATTTCCCAGGACATTACTGTCGGTTGACAATGTTGCTTGGTTTGTAGTAGTACATCTGTATTTAGTTACAAGGCAGCTCTCTTATCTCTCTCAGTGGGGAGCTGACCTCACAGACACTTTCACTGCCCCAACGCCCCCTCTGAAAACATCACTCTGTATCCTAACAGCTGTTCTTTCTCCTTTCCTAATTTCTTCCTAGTGTAGCGTAAGGTACACTTATACATTTCAATTTAAGAAGTGAATTTATAGTATCACCTTATCACGAATCCTGGAATCTTGTAGAACTCAATTTCTGTAATAATTGGACACAGACACCAATTCCAAAGATTTAAATTGTCAACTTTATTCAAAAACAAAGACTAAATGTAGCACTACACTAATTATACAAAAGGTAAAAACTAATTAAAATTCAACTCTAGATCAACAAATCAAAGACAAATCACTTCCGTGACCAAATCAAAGACCATGGGATAGCATATGATAACACAAATCGTTAAACAAAAAAGGTTATAAACACATTGACTACAATACCGGTTAGTAAGACGAAGGTGAGTCTCTCATTAGTATTGTTAGTCAGACATTAAATAACTACGCAGGTTAGTATTTAATGTCAGGTAACTTCTCGTTATATATATATCAGTCTCATTTACGTAGGTGCCGAGAAAGATCCTATCATTACTTGTTACCACAATTTCCCTTAACTGATTATTATTCAATGATTAAGGATAGGCAGGGCAACCAATAATCTAATGTCTATTAACTTGTGTCAATTTCAGACTAAACAGTTAAACAGGAATGAGAAGATATTTCACGGCGTTGACAGATTTTATTTCTAAAATGATCAACAAAACAGTTTAATGCAACACACATTTATATTGAAGAAAACTAAATGATATTACACATTCTAGAGTTATGAATCACAGATTAACATTTCTAATTGATTTCTCAAATGTCATGAATGATGAACTCCAAACTGTTAAACTTATCTGAACTTCGTCGCAGAGAGGCCTCTCTGTCTTCGGGCTCAGATAACAGCACACGGCACGAGGTCCGTGTGGTTTGGAACAAAGGCAGTCCGGTTCGGCTTTGTCCAAGAACTTCCACTCAGTCGATGCACCTGGAAGTTGGGGTTTCGCGAATGTAGAGTCTTTTCCAAACAGATTTCCACTGGTTTGAAGGCTCCAAGGTTGTGCACAAAATCTTCGTTGTAAGCAGGGTTTCCACCATAATTACTTGAAGACAAAGTCAAAGTTACTTGAGGAAAGCAGGGCCCTGTTTGTTCCAAGGGTCAAGTTTCTTAAGACTCAAATAGCTATTTAAATGACTGACACTTTCGTATACAGTCGACTTAGTCAATTGTCCAGCTGTAAAACTCCACTGATCAGGTGGGCACAGGCGGGCAGCGCAGTCTGTAAAATTCTTTATTTGATAAAGTCCTTTAAAAGAATTCTTCATACGGCTCAATCTCCTTCTCCCAGTTTAACTCTTCTGTTGCCGGCAAAGACTTGGTTTGTTTCTGGTTCCAGTTCTGGCAACAGAGCTACAGGTTGAGCTGTGGCAGCGAGTTTCTGGTTCAGGTGAGAGAGAGAGAGAGAGCCTGTGCTCTGTTCCTTATAGTCTGTCAGATCAATAGATGATTGGTTCTTGAGTTCTTGAGATTGGATTTCGGTTTCAGGCCCCAGTGTCCTATTGGAGGGGGGCTTGATTTATGACTGATGTCAATCCATGCCATCTTTTGGAAATGCCGGTTTGCCCGGGTTCGTAGCTCTATGTCGGGATTTCGGCTCTCGTTCACTTCAAAGAGTTTTTATCACCTACAGGCCCCTTTCTCCAGACATTTCATAGCAGAATTCCAAACTATTTGGCCTCTTCTTGGTGTCATCCTCCCCAAAACTGTCACTTTGATGCAAACCAGTTCCAAGCTGATGAGCTAAGGAAATCTGATAACTTTGGGGGGGAGAGGTCTTCTTTAGATCAGTGCTTCAGCTCAGAGCCCAAATGCTCTTATCCAAATACACCCAACATAACGCTACAATGTTCAAATTATTATATTCTAAGGGTTCTTGTCTATTGTGTATTGTATTTATTCTCAGGCCCTTCTCTTATGTTTTACAGTTGTTATTATTATTCTGTACAATACAGGGATTAAATTAAGTATTTTAACCACAAAGTATTGGCTACAGTTATGATACCTACTTCACTGTTCATATGCATACAGTTTCTGAGGTCTGGACCACTGCACAGTAGTCCCTGGAGTTGTAGTCCAGACCACTGCAAAATTCGTGCTGAAGTGATCTGGATCACCACGCAATGACCCGAGGACCACTGCAAACTTGGATTTCAATGTTTTTGTGTAATCCATGTTGCAATAGCAACATCCATGTTCCTTTGTGGTGAGCTGGTTAATTCTGTTCTTTAACATTGAAGAGATTAAGATGAATAAACTTACTGTTGAAGATTATTATTTGATTATTTTTATTTCTTGGCAGACGCCCTTATCCAGGGCTTACAGGTTACAGACCAGGGCTACGGGAAAGGGAGCAAGGAGGAAAACATTCAAGAACAAGAGGAGCATAATAAGCTGAAGTGCTATCTAGCAGGGATAGAGGACTAATATTACAAGTGCGGTCGGAAGAGATGCATCTTGAGTAAGCGCCGGAATGAGGTCAAGGACTCTGCTGTTTTGACTTTGGTGGGCAGGTCATTCCACCCCGAAGTCAAAACAGCAGAGTCCTTGACCTCTTTCCGGCACTTGTGTAACCCTTGTGTAAGATGTAACCCTTACCCAGTTGCTAACCCTAACTCAATGTTACAAATGTTCCCTAAAAGCTTATTTTGCAAAAAAA
Source organism: Amia ocellicauda (assembly GCF_036373705.1). Taxonomy (NCBI): domain Eukaryota; kingdom Metazoa; phylum Chordata; class Actinopteri; order Amiiformes; family Amiidae; genus Amia; species Amia ocellicauda. The sequence goes on along the minus strand of NC_089855.1, from coordinate 41,956,971 downwards.
AAAAATCCTTTAGGAATTTTAAACTTTTAAAGATACACATAGGTAATACCAATGTGCTTTAAAAATGCCGAAAATAATAATGCGTTTATCTTTAATAGTGAAGATATTGAATAGATGTATATCTTTCATATACACAAATAGAAAAAAAACGGTTTCCAAACCGAATATTGAACTGAAACTTTCAGACAGTCCATGAAAAATGGAATGTAAACATTTACACTTCTTAACAATTCTATATATCAATTATATTCATAACCCTAACCCTAACACTAACCCTAACTTTAAGTTACAAATGTTCCCTAAACACTTATTTTGCAGGATCAATAAAAAACTGTCAGGATTTTTTAAACTTTTACTGACACACATAGTTAATAGCAATGTGTTATAACTTTTCCGAAAATAATAATCCGTATATCTTTAATTGTTTTGACATTATTAAGATATAATGCATCTATCACATAGGGAACATTTGTTACATGATAGGAAAAACATACAAATTATGTAACTTTGAATATAGTTAATATTACAGCATACAATTTGGCAGGCTTCATAATAATGGAATTTATGACATACTCTGTAAAAATCAAGCAAATAACATTTGTTGTTCATGAGAAAAAATATATATAATCAAAGCTATCAGACTTTAGCACGTGGTGAATGAACACACATACGATTATACAGCATTTGTTGCAGCTTCGCAAAACCTAATTTTAAACGTTGTTGGTAAATTAGATACAAAGTGAGGACCCTCTATTTGCATTATTCCCCTGTATTATTGCTAAAATAAAGTTTTACTGACATTTTACTGACACTACCACTGCATAGGACACATCTGTAACATGAACGCTACTGAATGGCACATACATTGAAAACTACGGAGAATTGAGACTTATCAAATTTACACTTCATAAATAATCTTAAAACGTTTCCAAACAAGGCAAAACCCACTTGAAATACGTTCATTCTCATTTTTGGTAAACAAAAAGAGAGATTGTTACATATGTTCCCTATGATGCATCTACAGAGCGAGAGACAGAGAGAGAGAGAGAGAGAGAGAGAGAGAGATACTTTTTTTTAACTTTAAAATGTACTTTATTACAAAAGTGCATCATTCAACACACAAAATCTACAAAAAGCATTAAAAAAAAACAATGCAGCCTACAAAAAATGCAGCTGTTAAACAACTATCCAATTACCATAAAAACAGAACAGACATCACTCTTTATATATTTAAAACCAAACCCTCATTCCCAACCAGGCAGAGAACCCTATCAAGGCACCATACCTTCTCAAACTGATCCACACTACACATTGTTTTGTGGTATTCATAATCGACAGTGATTTGAACAGCTACACTAATTTTAAAAACAGTCAAAACCTCACAAAAGACATGGCCACTCAATTTCCGTTTCCTACTCTTTTTGCCCTATCAAAAAATTGGTTAACTTGACCTTGTCTTTCAGTTGAACAATAGCACTTATACCGAACACAAACACCCTTGGAGAAAAACACAATGAGAGTTGAAAAAAGAACTTTCAACCATAGAAATAAAGGTTGTAATCTATTACAGTCTAAATAACGGTGAGCAACAGTTTTCGTTTGACCACAAAACACACAGGCATCAGTCACATCATGATCAATAATGGACAGAAAGGAATTCACTGCTAAGTGCCAGTGTAAATCCCCAGCTCTCTTATTCAGGGGGGCTGTATACAGGGTTCCCCAAGCTGGGCGAACTGCACTCTCAAATAGCAGCTTCCCTCTCCAGGGTGAATCAAGGACATCTTTTAACTGTGCAAAATCAGTCGTTTTCAATACAAATTGATACAGCGTCTTATTATGGGCACTAGAGAAAACAACATCGGAGACTTCCTTCATCTGTAAAATCAGATCTGGCCTATCCTGCCTGAGCCACATGGAAGGGGAAAGCTTCAGCTCAATGAAAAGCCTCTGTCTATCGGATTCATTGCTGCCCATCCAAACCTACCCCTGTACACCCAGCCCCTACTCCTGCAGGGCCACACTCTACTGAGACAGCAACACCCCTACCACTCGCACTGAGTGCACCTGCAGCCTTCCTGCCAAGGCCTCCACACTCATCCAGCCACCCCCCCTCCCCATCACAACCTGCCCCAGCCTGGTCACACCTGCCTTAACCAGCCTGCTGTGCAAGCCCTGAGACTCCAACACAGGGAGCCGCAGTGCAGGGTTACACAGCAACGGCTCTCTCAAAAGCCAATAAGCCCCCAACCTCTCCATGTCTCTTCGCACCCGCACTAGCCACCACGCTTTCAAAACACTATGGTAAAAAAGTGGAACCCCTCTGAGATCCAACTGAGACATGTCTGTCACAAACAACTGCCTGTCCAGCTACAGCCTCTGAGAACAGCAGCTTCTGAACTGTCTGTAACCTGAACACTGCCACCCTGCTGGTCAGGTCTAAAAGTCCCTGCCCACCTTCTGCTACTGGCAGAAAAACCACACTCTGCCTGATCCAGTGCAGCCTGTCCCAAAAGAAATGGAGCAGGATCCTCTGGAGTCTGGTGAGCACACCTGCTGGCGGCTCCACACACACTAGCCTGTGCCACAGCATTGAAGCCACCAGATTATTAATGACCAGCACCCTCCCTCTGTACAAGAGCTGGGGTAGCAGCCATCGCCAGCACCCCAACCTGTCCTGTACCTGCTCCTCTATCCTCTCCCAGTTCCTCTGCTTTGCCTTCTCTCCCCTCAGGAACACCCCCAGACACTTTAACTCCCCACTACTCCACTGCAGGCCAGCTTGCAAACCCAGGGGCTACCTCCCCCCAACTCCCAGAGCAGCACCGCACTGCTCTTCATCCAATTAACTCTTGCTGATGACACCTGCCCATATCTCTCTAGGCTCTCTTCCAAAAGCACAACGTCCCAGTCCCCCACCACACACACACACACACACATCGTCTGCATATGCACACAACCGAACACACACCACACTGCAGGACGGGATGCTCAGACCAGTCAACACAGTCCTCAGCGTGTGCAAGAGAGGCTCTATGGACAAGGAATACAGCATTCCCGATAGCAAGCAGCCTTGTCTAATCCCTCTCTGCACTGGAAATGGGGTACTCAACCCGCCATTTATTTTTAACACACTAAAAACATTATTATACAAACATTTAATCAGTGCCAAGAAATTAGGGCCCTAACCAAAAGCTTCCAAGGTATGGAACAAATACTTATGATCCACACGATCAAATGCTTTTTCTTGACCCAAGGAGATCAAACCTGCTTGAAAGCCAAACAACCTGGATGCCGACATCAGGTACCTCGCCAAAAAAAAAAGATCAAATATAGAGCGCTGTGGGACACAATAAGTCTGATCTGGGTGCACTAGGGATCCCATAACTGGATTGAGACGGTTGGCAAGGGCCTTTGACAAGATCTTAAAGTCACAGCACAACAATGACACAGGTCTCCAGTTGGAGATTTAACATAAATCACCCTTTTTAGGGAGCAGTGTAAGTACTGCCCTCCTGCAGCTCAATGGCAGCTCACCGTCCAGCACACCCTCTTCACACACACTGAGTAAGTCCATCCCTAGTACTGGCCACAGAGTCTTATAAGAACTGCACCGGCAGGCCGTCCAGTCCGGGAGCCTTTCCGTTGTTCAGGCCCTGCAGGGCAACACTGTTTTCTAGTTTTTTTTCTAGTTTTCTCAATATAAACCTTTCTGGATTCTCAAGCTCCGCAGAGCCCCGCAACAGAGCCTGTGCCGAGTTAACAAACTGTTTTAAATCCGAAACAATGGACTCCACATTCACCCTGTAGAACCGTGTCTGAAATAAGTGGAGAAGTCGTGGAGATAAAGCAAACAGAACTTTAATCGAGCCGCTCGGAAGCCCCACGTCAGGAATAACTCCTTCAGTGAGACTTAATGTTTACAAACATGAGTATAACTTTATAGGAAAAATGACATAACATCTTATGGACGTTCATCCAATCAGAAGATACAGGTCTGGGTCCGTTTTACGATCTGTCCTCCCGTGAAGAGGTGATGGATCCAAAGCAGATGTCCGTCTTTGATGTGCACTAGGAAGATGCGATCCCACGGTCGTCATTTACCTAGTGTCAATCGCTCTTTAACAAAAACAATTCCTCCCTATCTGGAGAAATGATTAAGTCATAAACAAATTCACAGCAGACATCTGTAGGCTATTTCGGCACTGTGTAATCTTTCATTACTGACAGGAGTTTCTAACAAATCGACCTTGTTGACCCTTTACTTGTCCTGCTAAATCTAATCTGTTCAGCCTATATACAAAACTATTTCTAATGCTAGTATTAATATATAACATTATATAATTATCACAAAACACTTTCTTCAACTTCCTATACAGAGTCCCTGCTGTTTGGCAATAGAGCAAAGCGGAAAGAAGCCAAAAAGTTATGTTTGTCAGTTACAAGTAAATCCCCTTAGGGGTTAGGAAGATTTGACGCTTCTTGATTGAGGATTGCAGCTCCTTCATCCCAACCCTTCCCCGTGGGGTGTATATGTGTGTACGGCGAGTGTAAGGGTGTCCCTGCTGTCGGGGAGAGCGATAAGTGTGTGCCCCTAAGTGTGGATGTACAGAATGTCCTGAAGGCGTCTCATGGAGCTGAGTGAACTTTGTAATAGTATCTTTCCAATGCATCCTTTGGTTTTCCTTGAGTCATGAGGTTTATTGCCTTTGATACTAAATCCATTTGTCCTCAGTCACATGGAGCCTCCAGAACCAAGGGGATAGAATAAGATTTGTGTCAATGGGTGTGTGAGTTTTGCTCCTCCCGAGTGAGGGACGGTGTCGTTTAGTAGAAATTTAGAGAAAGCCTGCCAACGAGGGTGTTTTAATTGCAGCTGTAACCATAGTAGATACATTATGAGGTTTACAAAGTTTTTGAGACAGTGTATTTAAGAAATAAAAAAGAAACTTACAGACATAGCAGAATATTAACTACTGATATCAATCCTTGTAACACAATCATACCCAGATTACCAAAGGTATCAGCAAGCCATCCCCAGAGGGGTTTTCCTCCGGAGGACTGGTGTATCTTTGTAGTTGCTGTCCTAATGTGCTCTATAAGATTACCAATGTGTTCAGAGTTATCTGGTATGTAAGTACAGCATTCCTGCCCTATAATGGCACATGTCCCTCCTTGTGCTGCTAGCAGGAAATCTAGAGCTAGCCTGTTCTGGAGGGCAACAGTTCGCATAGCCACTATTTCAGTTGTTAAATTGCTGAGAACTTCAGTTGTAGAAATACTTAATGTTTCTAATATACCAGCTACTAATCTGATTTCCTTTATTGCTCTTCCGACTCCATACATAGGAAATAGTATGGAAGCATACCTGTCTCCTTCCCCTATCTCACGTTTAGGGTGAGTAAATTGTTCTATATCTGGAAGGTATTTATCTTCAGTGTGGCGCAAAGCTGGCACCACAAATCCTAAATAACAAGAACCTGTGAACTTACAAGGAAGTTCCCAATATGCCCGCAAGCCGCATATCCAATAAGTCCCATTCCATGGGGCGTAAAATCGACAAGTCTGATACCTAAAGTCAGAACCATCGATAGCCACAGTGTGATTACAAGTGCTATTACCTATAAATTGGGATTGCATGGTTTGGTTATAGTATGAAACATACACAGATCCTTTGTTACTGTGAGCCAAGTCAATATATGGCATTTTAAAATCTCTTCTATTCTGATCCATCTTCGGTACCATTCTCCTGTGATGCCTAAGGCATAATCATATGCATATCGTACATTAGAGGCAACTCTAAGTTGTGAATAATCAGAAAATACTAGAAATGGAATGGGGATCATTGGAACCCCTTTCTTAGTGTCGTGTGGAATGTGGGAACAAACCCAACATTTTGTTTTATTAAGGGCATTTGCATAGGTGCGTGTAATTTGGATAAATCTGTCCATGATTCAACTAAGGACAGGCAGATCAGTCCAAATACTGTAGTGTACACAGTCGTCTTCATGCTGGATTATCTCTTAGTACCTGTAGGGCGACAAAACCTTTACCAGTTAGGGGAATGTCTCTCAAAATTCAGGAAATCTGCAACTGTTGCTTTCCTAGGAATGAGAAAAGATAAAGGTTTAGTACACAGTTCTCCTGGATTATAATTTTTTACTTGTGACCAATGTTTCCATCTAGTACCCCCCTCCTGTCCGTCAATACAGACTGAAGTGTCTGTAGAAAGAAGGACATTATGCGGTCCTGTCCATTTGGGCCTAAGCCCTGGTCTGCTTGGGATTATTTTAACCATCACTTGCGAACCAACCTCAGGAAGTGTTGTTGGCATTTCCTCTTTGAGTTCCAAGTCCCTGAGGGACTGGAGATCACGTGCTTGTGTTCTATGTTTTTTTAAGTGTGTACATAGCTGTGCTACATACTGTTTAAGATAGTCTTTGAATGGAGCACTGGGATCACTGGGACCCCAGATGCCAGCAGGGAGTTGCATATAGCTCTCCCTGTCATTAACTCATATGGAGAAAGCTGAGTACTCCGATTAGGTGACGCTCTAAGTTTATACAGCACAGCGGGGAGTGCTACTGTCCATCCCTTGCCTGTAGTTAACAGGGCTTTTGCCAAACTTTCCTTCAGTGTCCGGTTAGTGCGCTCCACTAAGCCTGAACTCTGAGGGTGATAAGGTATATGAAATCGTTGTTTTACCCCTAGCAGTAAACATGCTTCCTTCATTACCTTACCGGTGAAATGAGTCCCTTGATCTGAGTTCATTTGACGGGGCACACCCCATCGGGGAATAACCTCAGTCACTAGGACTTGTGCTGCAGTGATGGCAGAGCAGTCCCTGCAGGGGAAAGCCTCAACCCATTTTGTGAAATGGTCAATTATTACCAAGCAATAGGATTTCCCATGACATTTTTTCAGGGGTCCTGTAAAGTCAATTTGAATATTTTCCCACGGACCTCAATGCCGGGGCTGGTGTGATTTAGTGACCTTGATCGGTTTACCTGGGTTTACTTGTGCGCAAGGAATACACTGTTGACACCACTTCGCAGTGTCCCTGCCTATGCCAGGCCACCACCAGTGTTCACGCAATTGAGTTAACATGGCCCTGCGACCCGTGTGAGCTGGGCCATGGTACTGGTCCAGAAGCGTTGAGCTAATACACTGGGGTGCTAATACACATTGTAAGTTAGGACTTCGCCACAAACCGTCTGAGTGCACTGCACCTCCCTTAACCCACTCTTGTACTTCATCCTCCTCACAGTTTTTCTGTAGCTGTGCGAGGTCAGTAGTTTCTGGTTCTCGGATGCTCACAAGTTTACTAGAGCAGGGGAATCCTGCTAACGTCACATGACTGCCTGTCTCTGCTGCCTTTTTTGCAGCTAGGTCTGCAAAGTGATTCCCACAGGTGCGCGGGCATCCATCATCAGAAAGACTCTGATGAGCTTTCACTTTAACTACTGCTACCTTTTCTGGAAGGTGTGCTGCCTCAGCTAGGGCTATAACATACTCATAATTTTGTATTACTTCTCCTGCTGTTGTTATAAACCCTCTACATTCCCAGGTTGCCATATAGTCGTGTACTACTCCAAATGCATAGTGACTGTCAGTGAAAATGTTAACTTTAATGTCTTTCGCTATTTTTAATGAATCAGTTAACACCACGAGTTCTGCCACTTGGGCTGAACAGTGTCCTGAAGGGATCCAGATTTTACGACGGTGCTATCATCCAATACCACTGCCCACCCAGTGTGGGGGACTCCATCTATTATTTTCCTGGATCCATCAACATATCGTTCCAAGTCAGGGTCTGTGAGGGGGTTTTCTAGGAAGCGACTGTGGTCCTCCTGGAGCACCAGCTCAGAGCATGTATGCTCTTCTTCCTCCCCTGCTGGGTTTACTCGTGTGTCTTTTATTATTTGTATGGATTTATCTCTGGGGAGCAAAACAGCTTCCCATCTAGCTCGTCTACGGAGACTGAACACAATTTGCCGGTGTGTAATAATTAAACTAATGTGTGTCCTGTGTGCAGAATCAACTGTGTGTTCATTACAATCGGCTCGCATGCCTACACTGCCCAAGAGGCGCAGTCTACTGCTGCCATACAGCGATGCATGCCTGCTGCTACCGTGGGTTGCTTTGTGGAGTAATAGGCGATGGGACATTGCCTATCCCCATGTTCCTGTGTCAGAACTGCTGTATAATAGATCCCATCTTGGGAACAGTAGAGGTGAAATGGTTAAGCATGATCTGGTAACCCGAGGGCGGGGGCATTGCTGAGAGCCTGTTTTATTACACGATAGGCTATTTCCTGTTCATGTCCCCAGTCTATGGGGTCCAAGGGAGCCGGGCTCCCTTTGATTAGCGCCTGTATCGGACCTGTGGCTTGTGTGAAATTAGGGATGAAAGTGCGCCAATAATTAAGGAGCCCCATAACTTTACGCACAGCCCTAACATGATGTGGTTTTGGCATATTTAGAATGGCTTCTTGCCTATTATGCGTCATAGATTTTTGTCCTTGTGAAATGTTGTGTCTGAGATATTGAACCTTAGTTAAGCCTATTTGTGCTTTCTTAGGGCTTGCTTTAAATCCTGCCTTTTGTAAGACACTGAGGACTGTAATTAATGCGCCTAAGTGTGCGGTCTCATCAGGAGATGCAATCAAAAGATCATCCACGTACTGGATGATGAAACTATTCCAGGGTGTCAGATCTGTGCCTTCTAAAGTCTTGGCCATTGCCTGGTGGAGGAGTGTTGGGCTGTTGTGAAATCCCTGTTGCACTCTAGTCCATGTGTACTGTTTGTCGCATACAGTAAACGCACATTTATCTTGGGAATCAGAGTGGAGTGGCAGGCTTCAAAATCCATTGCTAATATCTAGGATCGTAAAAATAGAGTGTTCGGGTTTCAAATTAGGCATAGAATTAGTGGTTGAATGCGTTTCGTGTATTATTCCTGCATGATGCAATGTTTGAATAATTGTCTGAACTGCCGTAAAAGCTTCTGGTTTAATAGGAAACTGTTTATGTGCTTTGTGTACTGGACCTGGGATAACTATAGGTTCAATTTTTGCCAGACCACAATCTTGTTTATGTGTTGCCCAAACATCAGGAAATGCCTGACATACGTGTCCAAGTGGTGTGTCTGGCCATATATGAGGTGTTGACGGTGTGAGTGAGATACTAGCGCAATTTGTTGTGTATCTTTGTGTATCCTTTTTATTCCCGTGTGTATTGGTCCATATTATGCGATTATTATTAGCATCCACTAGTGCGCCGGCTTCTCTAAGGATATCTATACCTAATATTGTCCCCTCTGGGTTTTTACAAACCCAAAAAGACACTGGTATGAGGAGATCGCCTATTTCTAGAAGTTGAGCTGTGCTGAGTGTGGCTGTGATACATGCGCCACCTACACCTGAGATCTGTAGTCTGCGTTTAGTCAGTGGGAGGGGAGATCGGTTATCGAGACAGAGGCGCCTGTATCCACCGACATTGAACACTGCCGACCCCTAACAGTGCACTTATGTGGAGGCGGGGATCTTCCCCTGTACCGACCTCGGGGCCGAGGCGACCTATTTCCTATTGAGTTTCTCTGTCAGATCTCGGATGATGTGCAGAAGCTCCGCGTCTCCTCTGGGCTGATCGGGGTTTGTCTTGGTCTGATTGCAGGGCGCTTGGTGTCGCCTGGAGAGCCTGCCTTCCAGCACTTGTCCCCCGTGTGCCCTGTCCTCCCACAGAAAGTGCACTTAAGGCGGGTTGATTTAGACCGACAGTCTTTAGCAATATGTCCTATTTGTCCGCAATTGTAACATTTACCTCCGTTTTGTGTTATGGCAGATATAGCTGCCACAGCAGTTATTTTAGCTTTTGACTACTTGTTTTCTACCTCTGAAGCCCATTGTACAATCTGCTGATATGTGTTTCCTACAGGCACACCCATATTGAGGATGTCTTGGTGTGCTTTACTAAACCCTTCCTGTAATCATTTTAAACAGATCACATTATCACAGTCCGAAGTGATCTCTAAAAGTAGTGAACTATCGTTCCGCATAATCGCAGCAAGTCTCTCCTGGCTTCTGTACGAGGCCACAGACTAAACCCCAATTTCCCTGTCTTTACAGCCGCGATGAAGTGAGTGATCCTTAGATTATTATTATCATTTCCAGCTGTTATCCAGGTACCATCCTGCTGGGTTAACCTGTCCCAGATTGGCCTTGGACATTTAGTTTTAATTATTATATGTACGTCTCTAGCGTGCATTTGGTGTACATCTAACATCTCATTACATTTTACCCAGAAGTCCAGATTCCCATGATTGGGTTTAAGTTTTGGAAGGTCGCTTAATATTGTGTGTGTCTCTCTGGGTGTAAAGGAGCGATGCACCGACGTTGTTAATGCATAAAATTGTCCGTCGGCAGAGAGATGTTGTCTAGTGCGCATCTCTGTAGGTGCTATTTGTATTTTTTCTGACTTGAATGAACTCAAATCTGGGTAAAGTTTAGACTCTGTTCTATTATCAGGGGGGTTGTCTGAATGTTTACATGGTGGAGGGGCAGAAGCACCAAACCCACATCCCCCATATTTTTCGCATTCATGTTCCCAGGCTTTTCGGTCTAAATCGTCCCAGTCGGGTTCATTTCCCTACATTATTAGTTCATTCTTTATTTTTCTCTTCCTCATTTCTAATTCTTTTCTCATTATCTATCTCTGTTTGCATCTCAGCGACTTTCTCTTTTAATTCTTTTATTGTAGCTGTATTTTCCTCATCCATTGCAATTAGTTTCTTCTCTAATTTTGCACTATATTGACAAAGAATTACGGAAGCTTTATTGGTTTTCTCTCTCTTTTCCTTATTCCACCATTCTCTATGCTGTTTGGGAACCCAGTTAGGATCCCATCCTGCCTTTTCCATCTAAAGTTGAAGTTTTTTAAACTTCTCTTGTAGGTATTCACATATAGACACGTCTTGTAATGCCATAATGCCAACCCTATCATTGCCAACGATGGGGCTATAACGTTGGACTTTATGTACCTCTGGTTCCGTCTGGTTATTGACTGCCACAAACTCTGGCCCTGGCATACAAGGATTTCCTTGCTTAACCTGGGGCTCAGCAGGCCTCGTCGTACCATTCGGTTCCCTTGGCATCTCTCCCCACAGATCTGTCTTACCTGGAGTTCACCCTACTGTGATCCTCCGCTGTACAGTCAACCTTTCTGTTTGTTTTACCTATACCTCTCCACAGGTTCTCTTTAAATTACAATCTGAGAGCCTCACACAATCACGAGATCAAATCTAAATATACAGGGTGGTCATTTTAAAGGTACTCACCATTGCTTTGGTCCCGGGAGTGGAGGCAAGTTCAGATCCTCGTTCGTTATGCCAAGTTGTAGAACCGTGTCAGAAATAAGTGGAGAAGTCGCGGAGATAAAGCAAACAGTACTTTAATCGAGCCATTCGGAAGCCACACGTCAGGAATAATTCCTTCAGTGAGACTTAATGTTTACAGACATGAGTACAACTTTATTGGAAAAATGACGTAACATCTTATGGCCGTTCATCCAATCAGAAGATATAGGTCTGGGTCCGTTTTACGGTCTGTCCTCCCGTGAACAGGTGATGGATCCAAAGCAGATGTCCGTCTTTGATGTGCACTAGGAAGATGCGATCCCACGGTCTTCATTTACCTTGTGTCAATCGCTCTTTAACAAAAACAATGCCTCCCTATCTGGAGAAACAATTCAGTCATAAACAAATTCTCAGCAGACAGCTGTAGGCTATTTCGGCACTGTGAAATCTTTCATTACTGACAGGAGTTTCTAACAAACCAACCTTGTTGACCCTTTACTTGTCCTGCTAAATCTAATCTGCTCAGTGTATATACAAAACTACTTCTAATGCTAGTAATAATATAAAACATTATATAATTATCACAAAACACTTTCTTCAACTTCCTTTACAGAGTCTTCATTCCCTCCTTTTTGGCAATAGAAATGAAGCGAAATGAAGCCAAAATAATCGTGTTTGTCAGTTACAATAATTTCTTCCTCCGGAGGGGCAGGTGGTATAGTGCTGCGTGTTCAGCTCCCATTAATCCCAACCTGCCACCTACGAGGTGTGTATGTATGTACAGCGAGGTATTCAAATAATCAGGGGATAGGAATGTATTTTTATTTGCCTGGTCGGGCAAACAATTATGTCATAACGACACCTTATTGAATATTGAGCTCTTTTATGGAAATTGCAGTGGCCACCTACAATTTCCTGGAGCTTTACTGTGTATCTCAAATTATATTTCATCCTGCCCCAGGTCATAAAGGTCAATCCCCAGTTACATAATACATACATTGTTTTGCTTCTAAAGGAATACAAAAGTCAGCAAACATGTTATTTTTACAAATTCAGTTATTCACATATATTTCTGATGCATTTTAATTGATAAACATTGTACATTCCATACCTCTCAAGAGAAGGGCAATGGACTTATTCTTACTTCATGACTCTTATTCTATTCATTTGAGTAATTTGACATCTCCACCAAAAGTACATTATAAACTACCAATACAAGAATATATGCTACTGCAGATGTCATCTGTGCTGTTTTCACAATGTATTGCAGATTCCTATAATCTGGACAACCTTTAATTTCGGTATTTTAACTTATTTCTCCATTAAGTCAAGCATCACTTCAGCGTTGTGGACCTCAACATTGGTCTGTTCAAGATGCCGTGAGGCTGTCTTTAAAGCCGCGCCCTCGGCCTACTGTGTCTCAATGAGAACACCAGCGTCTTCTCCATATGCACCTCTGCCACCACGGGTCAGACATCGATTCCTTCAAGACACGATTCATAATGTGCATATCTGCCATGTGGAATAGATCGGTCATCTGAAGACACAATGTGTGGTTCGCACAACATCAGAGATCCTCCTTATAAAAGGCATATCTATCACATGGACAGTAGTTGACATTCACACAATCTATGAGGTTTCCAGTAAAGGGACAATTCATAATAATAATCTTGATCCCAAATTTTCACAGATTATTTCAGTACAGCACTCAGTTGTCGTCAGCAGCATCATATCTCCTGTGTTACTGAATCAACTTTACTACCTAGTGTAAATACTCTTTCTTGTGTGGAGCTGTCAAACTTTCAAAACAATGCGCTTATCTCTTTGCTTTTATCTGACTTATATATCTAAGACTATTTTAATAATTATTACAGCAGCTCTTTCAACAACAAAGTTAATAGTTGTTAGGTAAATGATCATAGTTGACCTCACAGACACTTTCACTGCCCCAACCCTACCCCCCTTTTTTTTGTTTTTTTTGTTTTGTTTGGGGGGTGAATCCCTTCCTGATTAATAGGGTATTTCTGTTTGGGAAAGCACTATTTTCATACACTTTCATGACTTTAGATTTTAAACTATATCTCATTCAATTATTTATTTATTTAAAATTAAGTTATACCTTAAGTAACTTCCTTATTTTCCCTCATATTCCATTCAATCGCCATCAAAACTCTTGTGCTGAAAGTGGCAGCACATTTCTTTCACACATACCAAACTCCCTTTTTACAGCTTCCCAAGCCTCATCGACTCTTGAACCCCTTGTCAACGTCCTCAAACCTTCATCAACATCGCTCAGACCCTCTGAAAACATCACTCTGTATCCTAACAGCTGTTCTTTCTCCTTTTCCTAATTTTTTACTACACAATTCAAGTTATATTTATTGACATGTATTATTACTATTTATACACATATTTCGCTCCATTATTTGAGTTAATAAGTAAAGATATTTTCCTAAAAAAATATATTTTTAGAAAATAAGCATTTTAATAGATTTCAATAATGATTCCCAGATACCTCAGGAAAACACATTTTCAAAAAAAATGTGTTCAGTCAATGATTTCCCCAATGAAGAGCCTGCGTGGGCACTAAGACTGTCCGCCTGCACGGCTCATATATGTCTTTATTGTGTCACTTCCTCCTATTGAAGTCCAATCTACACCGGTACATGTTCAGAAGAACTGATCCCAAAGCCTATACAGAGTCTTCAAAAGCTATCAGACTTTATCAGCTGGTGTATGAACACACATACAATTATACAGCATTTTCTGCAGCTTCGCAAGACCTAATTTTAAACAGTTGGTCAATTAGATATTTAGTGAGGACCCTCTATTTCCATTTCTTCCTCCATAATTGCTAAAATAAAGTTTTACTGACATTTTATTGACCCTGCCACTGCATAGGACACATCTGTTACATGAACGCTACTGAATGGCACATACATTGAAAACTACAGAGAGAGACAGAAAGACAGTCAGACAGACAGACACTAACACAGCCACCCACCCACCCACTCACACACACACACACACACTCTATCTCTCTCTCTCTCACACACACACACAGCCAGCAAGACACAGAGCCAGCCAGCTCAGCGATGACATCACGAACCTCTCTCTGAGCTGACTGCTATGACATCACAGAGCACGTGCATTCCGTTGCTTGCCATCTATCAACCACTCAGTCACTGCCAGCCAGACTGCCTGGCTGGCTGGATGGGGGGGCTGTTTGCTGCTGCTGCGTACCTTAGCAAGCTTATTTGCTTGACCGGCCGTCCTCCTCCTCTACCCACATGCCCACCTATGCCCGATCTGCTGTTCACCTGGATCACAGCTCCGCCCCAACAAGGCAGAGCCTCCCAAGAATGGTACAAACTCATCCACGTTCCCCTCCATGAAGAGGAACCCGAGTCCAAGACGCTACCGACCAGCTATACATATTTGTGTGTATTAAAGATCACATTTTATTACATTTTGTTTTCCTGTACTTTATTACATCTTATTGTGATTTATAATTGTAATGTTTCTTTTCCATATATATGTTTGTATGTATGTATGTATGTATGTATGTATGTATGTATGTATGTATAAATGTATGTTTGAATGTCCAATTGCTTTGACAATACAAATGCACTGAATTGAGAGAGAGAGAGACAGAGAGAGAGACAGAGACAGACAGACACAGAAGACAGACAGACAGGCACTAACACAGCCACCCACCCACCCACACACACACACTCTCTCTCTCTCTCTCTCTCTCTCTCTCTCTCTCTCTCTCTGCATGCTGGGAGTTCATAGGGGAAGTCAGTGGTGGTGGGAGGTTTGTTTGGAGAGAGTGTGTGTCTGTGTTTTTACTACTCTTTTTCTTTCCTTTTCTTGTTTTTTTATAGATACTTTTAATCGTTTGTTGGTTTTAAACGATTTGGGTTTAGGGGGTTGTTTTTCGATTTAGATCAGCATGGCGTTGCGGGCGGGGAGACCCCTCCCTTCATTTAATTCCGAAACGCTGACCCGAAAGCACGGGTTTATACTCGTGTCCCAGGAGTAGGTGTCGGTAGAGGACTGTGCGATGGAGATCGGAAGGAAGGTCGGCTTCCAGAACATCGTCTCTGCGGCTCGAATGAATAAGGGCATTGTGGTTTTCCTGAATTCTGAGGCGCTGGTGAAGGATGTGATGGAGGACGGGGTCACAGTGAAGGGGACCTTCCTGCCCACGCTCCCTCTGGCCACCCCGGCTGTAAAGGTGGTTACTTCCAATGTGCCTCCCTTCCTGAGCAACGATCTGCTGGCGGGGGATCTGAGTCGCTATGGCCGGCTCACCTGCGCCATTAGGAGGGTGCTGCTGGGCTGCAGCGCCCCGGAGCTGAAACACGTCCTCTCTTACCGCAGACAGGGTTTCATGGTGCTGGCGGACGGCGCCGATGAGTTAAGCCTGTCTCTGAAGTTTAAGATCGAGGGGTTAGTGTAGGTGGTGTTCGTGTCAACTGATACCATGAGGTGTTTGAGGTGCGGGGCACAGGGGCACATCAGTCGCTCTTGCCCTCAGGGAGAGGCTCCGGCGGCCGGGCGAGAGGAAGGTGAGGAGCAGGCAGGGCCGTCTGGTGTCGGCTCTGCCGGCCGGGGGAGCGGTGAGGGGGAGGCGGTGGCAAACGCTACTGGCCTCGGTGGGGACAGAGTAGGGGAGCCTAATGGGGAAGCTGCTAGCAGTGAGAATGCAGAGCAGCCACGGGCTCAGTTAGCCGAGGAGGGAGCTGCTGTTGCTGCTGATGCGGCCGCCACCAAGACTGAACACTTAGCCAGTGATGATGGGTTTAAAGTGCACAGGAAAAGACAGCAGAAGCAGTCTGCCCCGTCTTCTGAGGCCGTTGATACAGTTGTCTAAAAAGGCGAATATTGCGAGGACGGCTGGTGAGGAGGATCCCGGAGGCGGTGTGGGGGCTGTGGTGTGGCGGGACTCGCAGTCAGGGGAGTCTGTCTGGGGGAACCTGCCGTCTCAATCCAAAGTGGCCGACCGCCTGCGGCGCCGGGAGTCTGAGTGCAGTGCTGCGGCTGTAGAGAGCGCAGACTCGGACAGCGCTGCTGAGGGGGACATCGCTGACTCCCAGGGCGAGCCCGCCTCCACTGACACTGCGGGATACAGTGCTAAAAGCATTAAGGATTTTTTAAGAGAGACCAAGGGGAAGAGGAACATAGTTTTAGAAAACTTCTTCCCTAATGCAAAGCAGTTCCTGGCATCTGCACAAGTGATCCTGCAGGATGTGGAACTCGCGGAGTTTAGTGAGCCGGAGTGCTACATGTAAAAGAGTGTTGTCAGGACTGCTTTGCAATCTAATGATAATGGTTAATAGTATGTTTTTTTATGTCTCAATTTTTATTTGTACAAGAGACGCACGCAGACAGTGTGAATGAGTGTGAGTGGCAGTGGGTGTGGAAAGGAGAGAGTGTGTTTAGCCAAGGGTCTAGTGTGAGTGGGGGAGTGGTGATTTTATTTTCACACACTTTTAAAATGGATTATTTTAAGAAAACAGAGTTTGTTGGTGGAAGATTGTTGATGGTAAAGGCTGAGAGCGGGGGAAGGACCTTTGTGTTTATTAATATCTATGCCCCCAATGCTGTGAGAGACAGACTGTCAGTGTTTTCGGTGCTCAGCAAACCGCTAGCAGACTGTGGGGCTGAGGAGATCCTGGTTTTGGGGGGGTGATTGGAACTGTACTGTGGACTATAGATTAGATAGGAATCATTTGGAGCCCAGTCCACAGTCAGCAAAACAGCTGGAAGGTAATACACAGTTGCACAATCTGGTCGATGTCTGGAGGAATGCCAACCCAAAGGTGATACAGTACACCTGAGTGAGGCCGGGTTCTAGCATTATGTCGCTAGCCAGGCTGGATAGATTTTATACCTTTAGACATCATGTCAATTTGATCGGTGGCTGCCATTTCACCCCCACCTGACCACTGACCACTGTCTCATCACTGTGAGTGTCACCCTGCCTCCTGTCCGGCTGCGCAGTGCCTACTGGCTTTTCAATAATAGCTTGCTGCAGGACAGGATTTTTTGTAATTCTTTTCTTTTCTTTTGGCAGAGATGGAGATCTGAGCGCCCTAGGTTTGCCTCCCTGAGACAGTGGTGGGACATTGGGAAGGTTAAGACCAGGCTCTTCTGCCAGAAGTACACTGAGCATAGGACTGACAGCTTGAATGAATCTATGAAGGAGTTAGAAGTAGAGATTCAGGTGCTCCACCGAGCCTTGGATGCTGGAGATTCGGGGGCATTAGAGGACCTCAAAGCTATGCAGCAGGCATTGTCAGAGCTGCTGGGGACGTGGGATCGAGGGGCAATGGTGCGCTCGCAGTTCAAGAGCCTGACACAGATGGATGCGCCCATCAAGTTCTTCTTTGGGCTGGAATGCAGGCGGCAGCAGAGCAGGGTGATGCTCTGCCTGAGGATGGCTGAGGGCTGCGTGCTGCAGGATGGGCAAGAGATGGGTAGTCATGCCACATAGTTCTGTAGGGAGCTGTTCTCCACAGAGCCGGGCAGCCTGGAGCAGCAGCAGCAGTTTCTGTAGGGTCTGCCTAAGGTCCCACAGGATGGGGTCAAGGGGTTAGAGGACCCACTAACCCTGGCTGAGCTGACCTGTGCAATGCAAGAGCTCAGTTAGGGCTGGGCACCGGGGCTGGATGGGCTCACCTGCTCTCAGTGCTGTAGGAGGGCCTGTGAGCTGGGCTGCTGCCCATTAGCTGTCGTACAGCTGTTCTGACCCTGCTGCCCAAGAAGGGGAATCAGTCCTCCATTGTGAACTGGAGGCCAGTGGCGCTGCTGTGTCAGGACTATAAGATCCTGTCTAAGGCTCTGGCTAAGCGGCTCAGAGACATCATGCCGGCCGCAGAATTTATTCAGCTGCTGTACTGTCATGTGTTCAGTGTGCTGAAGATCAATGGTGGCCTGAGTGAGCCTATCCCCATCCATGGAGGCATCAGAAAGGGCTGCAGTCTGTCAGGGATGCTATACTTCCTTTCTATCGAGCCCCTGCTGCACAGGCTGAGGCAGTTGCTAGCCGGGCTGTCCATCCCTTGTCACCCAGAGCAGGCGGTCAGGGTGTCGGCCTATGCTGCTGAGACACAGTCTGGCCAGCGAGACATCCAGGTCATTGTGGGAGTGTCTGGAGGAGTTCAGCAGGGCCTCCTCAGCCAGGGTCAACTGGGGCAAGAGCAGCGCTCATCTGGTTGGGGTGTGGGAGGGTTCTGCCCCCCCTGCCCTCCCTGCGGGGCTGCAGTGGTCTCTCTCAGGCCCTCGGATGCTGGGTGTGACTTTGGGGGAGGCGCAGGAGAACTGGGCTGTCCTGCTGGAGAGGGTACAGGGCCGGTTGAGGGCATGGCACTTGCTGCTGCCCCAGCTCTCCCTCAGGGGGAGAGCAATTGTTATTAATAACTTGGTGGCCTCCATGCTCTGGCACACTTATGCCTGTCTGGACCCCCCACCGGCCTTGGTGTCCCAGATACAGACCCTGCTCCTGGATTTCTTCTGGGACGGGCTTCACTGGGTGCGCAAAGCAGTGCTGTACCTGCCGCTCCAGGAGGGGGGACAGGGGTTGGTAGATCTGTTAAGCAGGCTGAGTGCCTTTCGGCTGCAGGCAGCTCAGAGGCTCCTGTACCCTCCAGATCCCCAGTGTCTCCCGCCCTGGACACTTGTTATGACAGACACATGTTTTTACTTGAGACACGTCCCAATATACTTCCTTCCCTGCCTGTTTTTTATAGTACTGTTTTAGAGGTGCTTCTCCCTGGGTAGGGAGCTGGGGGGCAGCAGTCTGTATTGGCTGTTAGAGGAGCCACTGCTCTGGAACCCCGGTTTTAGCTGTCCACTCCTGCTCTCCAGCAGCCTCAGGTCAGTCCTGCTTAAGGTCGACGTGATCCGACGTGAGGGATTTGTTGGATTTAAACAGGGGACAGTGGGTTGGTGCCGACAGCCTGGCTGCCAGGCTGGGTATGAGGTCACTGAGAGTCGTAACCAGATTTCTCTGGGCAGTACAGAACGCCCTTCCCATAGGCGCTGTGGAGCGGCTTTTCCAGGCTCTCACGCAGCACTGCTGGTCCAAGGACCCTGACACCATCTTTCCCCTTGTTTGTCTGTGTCTCTCAGTCCCCCCTAGCTCATCAGGCCGCCTACTGTCGCCTCACAGTCTGTGTAGTGTGCCTGTCTCCACAGCTCATCGTCAGGAGCTGAATCAGCTCAGTGTGAGGGAGCTGCACCATCAGCAGCTGCAGCCCCTCCCTGACACCCCCTGGAGGGAGCACCTGGCTCTGGGTGAAGATGCCTGCCCGGCCTGGAGGAGCCTGAACAAGCCCCCGCTTTTGCATGGCTTCTGCATGGCGTCATCGCAACAAACTCTATTGCACATACACTGGACCCCAGAGTGAGCGACACCTGCCCCTACTGCGGGGAGAGAGAGACTCTTTTTCACTGTTTCTGCCACTGCCCTAGATTAGAGCTGCTGTTCACTGCACTGGAGAGCCTGTTCAAGCAGCTGGGCCTCCTTTTCTCACGCACTGTGTTTATTTTGGGAGTCCAGTACAAGCAACGCCAATGACATGTTTGTCAGTTAGCAAACCTTCTAGTGGGGCAGGCTAAGCTGGCTAATCCTGAGCAGTAGGAGAAGTCAGACTGAGCGCAGCAGCAACAGTGTGCACTCTCCCTCTTCTGGTCTCTCGTAAGCTCCAGAGTGCGATTACAATTTCTACAGCCTGACGGGAGACCTGGACACTTTTCTGCAGATGTGGGGGGTCGGGGCTGCCCTCTGTGCCATTGACTTTGGACATTTAAACCAACTGGTTTAATTCACTTGAATATTTTACTGGTAGCACGTGTGTAGTGGTTTTTATTGAGGGTTTTTAGAATAGGCTGTGTTTTTTTAATGTTTTTTAGGTGTTTCTAGTTTGTTTTAAATGTTTTGTTAGTATTTCTTTAGTAAAATAAAGGTGTTAATATTCAAAAAATCTCTCTCTCTCTCTGTCTCTCTCACACACACACACACACACACTCTCTATCTCTCTCTCTCTCACACACACACACACACACACACACTCTCTCTATCTCTCTCTCTCACACACACACACACACACATAAACAGCCAGCAAGACTCACCAAGCCAGCCAGCTCAGCGATGACATCAGGAACCTCTCTCTGAGCTGACTGCTATGACATCACAGAGCACGTGCATTCCGTTGCTTGCCGTCTGTCAACCACTCAGTCACTGCCAGCCAGACTGCCTGGCTGGCTGGATGGGGGGGCTGTTTGCTGCTGCTGCGTACCTTAGCAAGCTTATTTGCTTGACCGGCCTTCCTCCTCTTCCGCCCACATGCCCACCTATGCCCGATCTGCTGTTCACCTGGATCACAGCTCCGCCCCAACAAGGCAGAGCCTCCCAAGAATGGTACAAACTCATCCACATTCCCCTCCATGGAAAGCTTTAACAAAAGGCAAAAGCGTTATAAGTAATGAAGAGGAACCCGAGTCCAAGACGCTTCCGACCAGCCATACATATTTGTGTGTATTAAAGATCACATTTTATTACATTTTGTTTTTCTGTACTATATTACATCTTATTGTGATTTATAATTATATTGTTTATTTTCCATATATATGTATGTGTGTATGTATGTTTGCATGTCCAATTGCTTTCACAATACAAATGCACTGAATTGAGAGAGAGAGAGAGAATGAGAGAGAGAGAGAAATGTGTGCAAATATCTATGCATATTCCAATGTTTGCTGCAGGACTTACAGATTGAGTGAGGGGGTCAATATGTTTGATTCAGAACTAACCACTGCTTCCTCAATTTTGTATTTGACTAGAAGTGAAGAAACAAAGCAATAATAATCAGCCCCGAGGCGATTGTGTTTCTAAACCCTATTTAACATCACAATCAAACTCATTCTACGTCTACACACAGCACAGATACATTGTAAAAACCAAATAAAAAACTCGAAATCACATGTAGACAACCAGAAACGAACATACAAGTATACAAATATGCTAAGATCAGCCTTTTATTTGTATTTATTTTTTATTGATGCATTAAGGGATTTACACCGATTTGCTATTTCAGACACTTTCACTGTATTGACTAAAATTGATGAGAATAATTAACATGAATTAACTTACTGTTGAAGATGTAATCCTTACCCAGTGGCTAACTCTAACTCTATGTTACAAAAATTCCCTAAACACTTATTTTGCAAGATCAATAAAAAACCTTTAGGAATTTTAAACTTTGAAAGATACACATAGGTAATACCAATGTGCTTTAACACTGCCGAAAATAATAATGTGTTTATCTATAATAGTGAAGATATTGTATAGATGTATATCTTTCATATACACAAATAGAAACAAAACGGTTTCCAAACCGAATATAGAACTGAAACTTTCAGACAAACCATGAAAAATGGAATGTAAACATTTACACTTTTTAACAATTCTATATATCAATTATATTAATTACCCTAACCCTAACACTAACCCTAACTTTAAGTTACAAATCTTCCCTAAACACTTGTTTTGCAGGATCAATAAAAAACTGTCAGGATTTTCTAAACTTTTACTGACACACATAGTGAATGGCAATGTGTTATAACTTTACCGAAAATAATAATCTGTATAACTTTAATTGTTTTGACGTTATTAAGATATAATGCATCTTTCACATAGGGAACATTTGTAACATGATAGGAAAAGCAAACAAATGATGTAACTTTGAAAATATTCAATATTACAGCATACAATTTGTCAGGTTTTATGACAGAATTTATTACATACTCTGTAAAAATCAAGCAAACAGCATTTGGTGTTCATGAGAAAAAAAATATGAGATCAAAGCTATCAGACTTTAGCAGCTGGTGTATGAACACACATACGATTATACAGCATTTTTTGCAGCTTCGCAAGACCAAATTTTAAATGTTGTTGGTAAATTAGATAATTAGTGCGAACCCTCTATTTGCATTTGATCCCCTCTATAATTTCTAAAATAAAGTTTTACTGACATTTTATTGTCCTTACCACTGCATAGGACACATCTGTAACATGAACGCTACTGAATGGCACATATATTGAAAACTACAGAGAATTGAGACAAATCCAATTTACACTTCATAAATAATCTTAAAACGTTTCCAATCAAGGCAAAACCCACTTTAAATACGTTCATTCTCATTTTTGGTAAACAAAAAGAGAGATTGTTACATATGTTCCCTATGATGATGCATCTACAGAGCGAGAGACAGAGAGAGAGAGAGAGAGAGAGAGAGAGAGAGAGATACTTTTTTTAACTTTAAAATGTACTTTATAACAAAAGTGCATCATTCAACACACAAAATCTACAAAAAGCATTACAAAAAAAACAATGCAGGCTACAAAAAATGCAGCTGTTAAACAACTATCCAATTACCATAAAAACAGAACAGACATCACTCTTTATATATTTAAAACCAAACCCTCATTCCCAACCAGGCAGAGAACCCTATCAAGGCACCATACCTTCTCAAACTGGTCCACACTACACATTGTTTTGTGGTATTCATAATCGACAGTGATTTGAACAG
Organism: Amia ocellicauda; assembly: GCF_036373705.1. NCBI lineage: Eukaryota > Metazoa > Chordata > Actinopteri > Amiiformes > Amiidae > Amia > Amia ocellicauda. The sequence continues at coordinate 41,934,018 of NC_089855.1, read as the reverse complement.
CTACACTAATTCTAAAAACAGTCAAAACCTCACAAAAGACATGGCCACTCAATTTCCGTTTCCTACTCTTTTTGCCCTATCAAAAAATTGGTTAACTTGACCTTGTCTTTCAGTTGAACAATAGCACTTATACCGAACACAAACACCCTTGGAGAAAAACACAATGAGAGTTGAAAAAAGAACTTTCAACCATAGAAATAAAGGTTGTAATCTATTACAGTCTAAATAACGGTGAGCAACAGTTTTCGTTTGACCACAAAACACACAGGCATCAGTCACATCATGATCAATAATGGACAGAAAGGAATTCACTGCTAAGTGCCAGTGTAAATCCCCAGCTCTCTTATTCAGGGGGGCTGTATACAGGGTTCCCCAAGCTGGGCGAACTGCACTCTCAAATAGCAGCTTCCCTCTTCAGGGTGAATCAGGGACATCTTTTAACTGTGCAAAATGAGTCGTTTTCAATACAAATTGATACAGCGTCTTATTATTGGCACTAGAGAAAACAACATCGGAGACTTCCTTCATCTGTAAAATCAGATCTGGCCTATCCTGCCTGAGCCACATGGAAGGGGAAAGCTTCAGCTCAATGAAAAGCCTCTGTCTATCGGATTCATTGCTGCCCATCCAAACCTCCCCCTGTACACCCAGCCCCTACTCCTGCAGGGCCACATTCTACTGAGACAGCAACACCCCTACCACTCGCACTGAGTGCACCTGCAGCCTTCCTGCCAAGGCCTCCACACTCATCCAGCCACCCCCCCTCCCCATCACAACCTGCCCCAGCCTGGTCACACCTGCCTTAACCAGCCTGCTGTGCAAGCCCTGAGACTCCAACACAGGGAGCCGCAGTGCAGGGTTACACAGCAACAGCTCTCTCAAAAGCCAATAAGCCCCCAACCTCTACATGTCTCTTTGCACCCGCACTAGCCACCACGCTTTCAAAACACTATGGTAAAAAAGTGGAACCCCTCTGAGATCCAACTGAGACATGTCTGTCACAAACAACTGCCTGTCCAGCTACAGCCACTGAGAACAGCAGCTTCTGAACTGTCTGTAACCTGAACACTGCCACCCTGCTGGTCAGGTCTAAAAGTCCCTGCCCACCTTCTGCTACTGGCAGAAAAACCACACTCTGTGTGATCCAGTGCAGCCTGTCCCAAAAGAAATGGAGCAGGATCCTCTGGAGTCTGGTGAGCACACCTGGTGGCGGCTCCACACACACTAGCCTGTGCCACAGCATTGAAGCCACCAGATTATTAATGACCAGCACCCTCCCTCTGTACAAGAGCTGGGGTAGCTGCCATCGCCAGCGCCCCAACCTCTCCTGTACCTGCTCCTCTATCCTCTCCCAGTTCCTCTGCTTTGCCTTCTCTCCCCTCAAGAACACCCCCAGACACTTTAACTCCCCACTACTCCACTGCAGCCCAGCTTGCAAACCCAGGGGCTGCCTCCCCCCAACTCCCAGAGCAGCACCGCACTGCTCTTCATCCAATTAACTCTTGCTGATGACACCTGCCCATATCTCTCTAGGCTCTCTTCCAAAAGCACAACGTCCCAGTCCCCCACCACACACACACACACACACATCGTCTGCATATGCACACAACCGAACACACACCACACTGCAGGACGGGATGCTCAGACCAGTCAACACAGTCCTCAGCGTGTGCAAGAGAGGCTCTATGGACAAGGAATACAGCATTCCCGATAGCAAGCAGCCTTGTCTAATCCCTCTCTGCACTGGAAATGGGGTACTCAACCTGCCATTGATTTTTAACACACTAAAAACATTATTATACAAACATTTAATCAGTGCCAAGAAATTAGGGCCCTAACCAAAAGCTTCCAAGGTATGGAACAAATACTTATGATCCACACGATCAAATGCTTTTTCTTGATCCAAGGAGATCAAACCTGCTTGAAAGCCAAACAACCTGGATGCCGACATCAGGTACCTCGCCAAAAAAAAAAGATCAAATATAGAGCGCTGTGGGACACAATAAGTCTGATCTGGGTGCACTAGGGATCCCATAACTGGATTGAGACGATTGGCAAGGGCCTTTGACAAGATCTTAAAGTCACAGCACAACAATGACACAGGTCTCCAGTTGGAGATTTAACATAAATCACCCTTTTTACTGTACTTTACTTTTAAGTACTGCCCTCCTGCAGCTCAATGGCAGCTCACCGTCCAGCACACCCTCTTCACACACACTGAGTAAGTCCATCCCTAGTACTGGCCACAGAGTCTTATAAGAACTGGACCGGCAGGCCGTCCAGTCCGGGAGCCTTTCCGTTGTTCAGGCCCTGCAGGGCAACACTGTTTTCTAGTTTTTTTTCTAGTTTTCTCAATCTAAACCTTTCCGGATTCTCAAGCTCCGCAGAGCCCCGCAACAGAGCCTGTGCCGAGTTAACAAACTGTTTTAATTCCGGAACAATGGACTCCACATTCACCCTGTAGAACCGTGTCTGAAATAAGTGGAGAGTCGTGGAGACAAAGCAAACAGAACTTTAATCGAGCCGCTCGGAAGCTCCACTGTCAGAAATAATTCCTTCAGTGAGGCTTAATGTTTACAGAAATGAGTACAACTTTATTGGAAAAATGATGTAACATCTTATGGCCGTTCATCCAATCAGAAGATACAGGTCCGGGTCCGTTTTACGATCTGTCCTCCCGTGAAGAGGTGATGGATCCAAAGCAGATATCCGTCTTTGATGTGCACTAGGAAGATGTGATCCCACGGTCTTCATTTACCTAGTGTCAATCGCTCTTTAACAAAAACAATTCCTCCCTATCTGGAGAAACAATTCAGTCATAAACAAATTCTCAGCAGACAGCTGTAGGCTATTTCGGCACTGTGTAATCTTTCATTACTGACAGGAGTTTCTAACAAACCAACCTTGTTGACCCTTTACTTGTCCTGCTAAATCTAATCTGCTCAGCCTGTATACAAAACTACTTCTAATGCTAGTATTAATATAAAACATTATATAATTATCACAAAACATTTTCTTCAACTTCCTTTACAGTCTTCATTCCCTCCTTTTTGGCAATAGAAATGAAGCGAAATGAAGCCAAAATAATCGTGTTTGTCAGTTACAATAATTTCTTCCTCCGGAGGGGCAGGTGGTATAGTGCTGCGTGTTCAGCTCCCATTTATCCCAACCTGCCACCTACGAGGTGTGTATGTATGTACAGCGAGGTATTCAAATAATCAGGGGATAGGAATGTATTTTTATTTGCCTGGTCGGGCAAACAATTATGTCATAACGACACCTTATTGAATATTGAGCTCTTTTATGGAAATTGCAGTGGCCACCTACAATATCCTGGAGCTTTACTGTGTATCTCAAATTATATTTCATCCTGCCCCATGTCATAAAGGTCAATCCCCAGTTACATAATACATACATTGTTTTGCTTCTAAAGGAATACAAAAGTCAGCAAACATGTTATTTTTACAAATTCAGTTATTCACATATATTTCTGATGCATTTTAATTGATAAACATTGTACATTCCATACCTCTCAAGAGAAGGGCAATGGACTTATTCTTACTTCATGACTCTTATTCTATTCATTTGAGTAATTTGACATCTCCACCAAAAGTACATTATAAATTAACTACCAATACAAGAATATATACTACTGCAGATGTCATTTGAGCTGTTTTCACAATGTATTGCAGATTCGTATAATCTGGACAACCTTTAATTTCAGTATTTTAACTTATTTCTCCATTAAGTCAAGCATCACTTCAGCGTTGAGGACCTCAACATTGGTCTGTTCAAGATGCCGTGAGGCTGTCTTTAAAGCCGCGCCCTCGGCCTACTGTGTCTCAATGAGAACACCAGCGTCTTCTCCATATGCACCTCTGCCACCACGGGTCAGACATCGGTTCCTTCAGGACACGATTCATAATGTGCATATCTGCCATGTGGAATAGATCGGTCATCTGAAGACACAATGTGTGGTTCGCACAACATCAGAGATCCTCCTTATAAAAGGCATCTCTATCACATGGACAGTAGTTGACATTCACACAATCTATGAGGTTTCCAGTAAAGGGACAATTCATAATAATAATCTTGATCCCAAATTTTCACAGATTATTTCAGTACAGCACTCAGTTGTCATCAGCAGCATCATATCTCCTGTGTTACTGAATCAACTTTACTACCTAGTGTAAATATTCTTTCTTGTGTGGAGCTGTCAAACTTTCAAAACAATGCGCTTATCTCTTTGCTTTTATCTGACTTATATATCTAAAACTATTTTAATAATTATTACAGCAGCTCTTTCAACTACATAGTTAATAGTTGTTAGGTAAATGATCATAGTTGACCTCACAGACACTTTCACTGCCCCAACCCCACCCCCCTTTTTTTTTGTTTTTTTTTGTTTGGGGGGGTGAATCCCTTCCTGATTAATAGGGTATTTCTGTTTGGGAAAGCATTATTTCCATACACTTTCATGACTTTAGATTTTAAACTATATCTCATTCAATTATTTATTTATTTTACATTAAGTTATACCTTAAGTAACTTCCTTATTTTCCCTCATATTCCATTCAATCGCCATCAAAACTCTTGTGCTGAAAGTGGCAGCACATTTCTTTCACACATACCAAACTCCCTTTTTACAGCTTCCCAAGCCTCATCGACTCTTAAACCCCTTGTCAACGTCCTCAAACCTTCATCAACATCGCTCAGACCCTCTGAAAACATCACTCTGTATCCTAACAGCTGTTCTTTCTCCTTTTCCTAATTTATTACTACACAATTCAAGTTATATTTATTGACATGTATTATTACTATTTATAAACATATTTCGCTCCATTATTTGAGTTAATAAGTTAAGATATTTTCCTAAAAAAATATATTTTTAGAAAATAAGCATTTTAATTGATTTCAATATTGATTCCCAGATACCTCAGGAAAACAAATTTTCAAAGAAAATGTGTTCAGTCAATGATTTCCCCAATGAAGAGCCTGCGTGGGCACTAAGACTGTCCGCCTGCACGGCTCATATATGTCTTTATTGTGTCACTTCCTCCTATTGAAGTCCAATCTATACCGGTACATGTTCAGAAGAACTGATCCCAAAGCCTATACAGAGTCTTCAAAAGCTATCAGACTTTATCAGCTGGTGTATGAACACAAATACAATTATACAGCATTTTCTGCAGCTTCACAAGACCTAATTTTAAACATTGTTGGTCAAGTAGATATTTAGTGAGGACCCTCTATTTCCATTTCTTCCTCCATAATTGCTAAAATAAAGTTTTACTGACATTTTATTGACCCTACCACTGCATAGGACACATCTGTTACATGAACGCTACTGAATGGCACATACATTGAAAACTACAGAGAGAGACAGAAAGACAGACAGACAGACAGACACTAACACAGCCACCCACCCACCCACTCACACACACACACACACACACACTCTATCTCTCTCTCTCTCACACACACACACAGCCAGCAAGACACAGAGCCAGCCAGCTCAGCGATGACATCACGAACCTCTCTCTGAGCTGACTGCTATGACATCACAGAGCACGTGCATTCCGTTGCTTGCTATCTATCAACCACTCAGTCACTGCCAGCCAGACTGCCTGGCTGGCTGGATGGGGGGGCTGTTTGCTGCTGCTGCATACCTTAGCAAGCTTATTTGCTTGACCGGCCTTCCTCCTCCTCCACCCACATGCCCACCTATGCCCGATCTGCTGTTCACCTGGATCACAGCTCCGCCCCAACAAGGCAGAGCCTCCCAAGAATGGTACAAACTCATCCACGTTCCCCTCCATGGAAAGCTTTAGCAACAGGCAAATACATACATATTTCTGTGTACTAAAGATCACATTTTATTACATTTTGTTTTTCTGTACTTTATAACATCTCACTGTGATTTATGATTATATTGTTTATTTTCCATACATATGTATGTATGTATGTATGCATGTATGTATGTTTGCATGTCCAATTTCTTTGTAAATACAAATGCACTGAATTGAGAGAGAGAGACAGAGAGAGAGAGAGAGCGAGAGAAGTGCTAGGGCACATCTGTAACATAAACTAGGGAACATTCGTCACATGCTTAGGAACATTCATAACATACAGGGAACATTTGTAAAATGAATTAGGGAACATTTGTGACACACTAAAAATACATACTGGTAAGATGTTGGGCACATTTGAAACAACAAAAATGGCATTTGTTTTTTTATTAGGGACATTTATACCAGTCTGAGCAAATATCTATGCATATTCCAATGTTTGCTGCAGGATTTACAGATTGAGTGAGGGGGTCAATATGTTTGATTCAGAACTAACCACTGCTTCCTCAATTTTGTTTTAAACATAATTTAAAAAAAAAAGTGTGCTATATATTGGTCTGGAAAAAAGGAGCAGTGGTCCCTAAGACAATTCTTTTAGTTTTTTTAACACAATTCCTAAAACCCATTTTCTGTAAAATATGTTATCAACTTGCATTAATATATCATCCAAACTACAATCATACTGTAAGAGAATTTGGGATTGCTTGGTTTTTCAGTCAATTTAAATAAATAGTTGAACTGAAAACTTATAGGTCCTTTTTTTTTTTTAAGATTCTTTTTAGAGGGAAGATGCGGTCAAGTCACAGATGTGCAATAATCATTTATTTTGACAAAAATAGGAAACTAATATATTACTGAAAATAAGTAATATTAAGCTTCTGCTGGATTACAGTAAGATACAGATAATACCCATTTTCTTCTTTCTCCTCACAGTACAGCTTATAGGCCAGTCTAGTCAGGCAGGAAGCAATGTGTCTCTCTCTGTCTCTCCTCTCCAGCTCAGTCTTATCGTTGCAGGATGAAGAAGTTAAAAGAAAACTCAAATTCTCGTTGTTTTCCCTTTTATAAGGTTTCCTTCCATCCAATAGCATTTTGCCACCACCATGACGTGTCTTATGCTAAAGCAATCTAGAAGTGGGGGGTCATTTTGAATTTGTCTAAGAGCCAATTAGAGGACAGGTCCCTTTTGGTCTCTGGTCATAAAGATAGGGTTACCAGGGCTACCAGATGAAAGGGAGGAGGTCTGTTTCCTCTACCAAACCAGATGGTATAGAATTTCCCATTGAAAAATATATTCTAACAAATAATATCTTACAGTACAAAACAGGGATTAAATTAAGTATTTTAACCACAAAGTATTGGCTACAGTTATCATGCCTACTTCAGTGTTCATATGCATACAGTTTCTGAGGTCTGGACCACTGCACAGTAGTCCCTGGAGTTGTAGTCCAGACCACTGCAAAATTCATGCTGAAGTGATCTGGATCACCACACAATGGCCCAAGGACCACTGCAAACTTGGATTTCAATGTATTTGTGTAATCCATGTTGCAATAGCACCAACCATGTTCCTTTGTGGTGAGCTGGTTAATTCTGTTCTGGGAAAACCACAATCCTGCAGGTTTAATAAGTCTCTCTACACATCAGTCCCTGAGTACCTTCAACCAATGGTAATTTTGACCAATTAAGACCAAGAATTGAGTCAATTAAGTTTTCAAGGACTACCCAGTAAAGACGTGAACTCACGACTAGGTCACACTGTGAGCTCTCCAGAGCAGACATTACACTGAGCTCAGTGTGAGCTCACTTAGCGCTTTTCCACCGACATGGTGTCGGTGCTGGAGCCAGAGCCGCTGCTTGGCCTGGAATCCAGCTGATCTGTTTGTGAACCGGCCCGCTTTTCCACCGGTTTTGGAATCGAACGCTGACGTCACTGGATGTGGGCGTTCCCAAGTGTGGAGTAGAAGTGGAGAAACACAGCAATAATAATCGGCACCGAGGCGACTGTGTCTTTAACATCACAATCAAACTCATACCGCGTCTATGGCAAATCGTAACCCATATGTTACATATATTCCATAATTATGTGTTTTGCAGAATACACAAGCAAACGTTATGCAATATCAGCATTTTATCGACACACATAATAGATCTTATTGTTCTTTAACATTGATGAGAATAATTAACAAGAATTAATTTACTGTTGAAGATGTAACCCTTAGCCAGTGGCTAACCCTAACTCTATGTTACAAATTTTCCCTAAACACTTATTTTGCAAGATAAATAAAAAACCTTTAGGAATTTTTAACTTTTAAAGATACACATAGGTAATACCAATGTGCTTTAACAATGCCGAAAATAAAAATGTGTTTATCTATAATAGTGAAGATATTGTATAGATGTATATCTTTCATATACACAAATATAAAAAAAAAACAGTTTCAAAACCGAATATAGAACTGAAACTTTCACACAATCCATGAAAAATTGAATTTAAACATTTACAGTTCTTAGCAATTCTATATATCAATTATATTCATAACCCTAATCCTAACACTAACCCTTACTTTAAGTTAAAAATGTTCCCTAAACACTTATTTTGCAGGATCAATAAAAAACTGTCAGGATTTTTTAAACTTTTACTGACACACATAGTTAAAAGCAATGTGTTATAACTTTACCACAAATCATAATCCGTATATCTTTAATTGTTTTGACATTATTAAGATATAATGCATCTTTCACATAGGGAACATTTGTAACATGATAGGAAAAACAAACAAATGATGTAACTTTGAAAATATTCAATATTACAGCATACAATTTGTCAGGTTTATGACAGAATTTATGACATAATCTGTAAAAATCAAGCAAACAGCATTTGGTGTTCACGAGAAAAAAATATGAGATCAAAGCTATCAGACTTTAGCAGCTGGTGTATGAACACACATACGATTATACAGCATTTTTTGCAGCTTCGCAAGACCAAATTTTAAATGTTGTTGGTAAATTAGATAATTAGTGCGGACCCTGTATTTGCATTTGATCCCCTCTATAATTGCTAAAATAAAGTTTTACTGACATTTTATTGACCTTACCACTGCATAGGACACATCTGTAACATGAACGCTACTGAATGGCACATACATTGAAAACTACGGAGAATTGAGACTTATCCTATTTACACTTCATAAATAATCTTAAAACGTTTCCAACCAAGGCAAAACCCACTTGAAATACGTTCATTCACATTTTTGGTAAACAAAAAGAGAGATTGTTACATATGTTCCCTATGATGCATCTACAGAGCGAGAGACAGAGACAGAGAGAGAGACAGAGACTAACACAGCCACCCACTCACACACACATACACACACACACACACACACACTCTATCTCTCTCTCTCTCTCACACACACACACATACACACAGCCAGCAAGACACACAGAGCCATCCAGCTCAGCATTGACATCACATGACAAACCTTTCTCTTAAGCTGACTGCTATGACATCACAGAGCACGTGCATTCCGTTGCTTGCAGTCTGTCAACCACTCAGTCACTGCCAGCCAGACTGCCTGGCTGGCTGGATGGGGGGGCTGTTTGCTGCTGCTGCGTACCTTAGCAAGCTTATCTGCTTGACCGGCCTTCCTCCTCCTCCGCCCACATGCCCACCTATGCCCGATCTGCTGTTCACCTGGATCACAGCTCCGCCCCAACAAGGCAGAGCCTCCCAAGAATGGTACAAACTCATCCACGTTCCCCTCCATGAAGAGGAACCCGAGTCCAAGACGCTACCGACCAGCTATACATATTTGTGTGTATTAAAGATCACATTTTATTACATTTTGTTTTCCTATACTTTATTACATCTTATTGTGATTTATAATTGTATTGTTTCTTTTCCATATATATGTTTGTATGTATGTATGTATGTATGTATGTATGTATGTATGTATGTATGTATGTATAAATTTATGTTTGAATGTCCAATTGCTTTGACAATACAAATGCACTGAATTGAGAGAGAGAGAGACAGAGAGAGACAGACACAGAAGACAGACAGACAGGCACTAACACAGCCACCCACCCACCCACTCTCACACACACACACACACACACTCTCTCTCTCTCTCTCTCTCTCTCTCTCTCTGCATGCTGGGAGTGTATGGGGGGAGTCAGTGGTGGTGGGAGGTTTGTTTGGAGAGAGTGTGTGTGTGTGTGTCTTTACTACTCTTTTTCTTTCCTTTTCTTGTTTTTTTATAGATACTTTTAATCGTTTGTTGGTTTTAAATGATTCGGGTTTAGGGGGTTGTTTTTCGCTTTAGATCAGCATGGCGTTGCGGGCGGGGAGACCCCTCCCTTCATTTAATTACGAAACGCTGACCCGAAAGCACGGGTTTATACTCGTGTCCCAGGAGTAGGTGTCGGTAGAGGACTGTGCGATGGAGATCGGAAGGAAGGTCGGCTTCCAGAACATCGTTTCTGCGGCTCGAATGAATAAGGGCATTGTGGTTTTCCTGAATTCTGAGGCGCTGGTGAAGGATGTGATGGAGGAGGGGGTCACAGTGAAGGGGACCTTCCTGCCCACGCTCCCTCTGGCCACCCCGGCTGTAAAGGTGGTTACTTCCAATGTGCCCCCCTTCCTGAGCAACGATCTGCTGGCGGGGGATCTGAGTCGCTATGGCCGGCTCACCTGCGCCATTAGGAGGGTGCTGCTGGGCTGCAGTGCCCCGGAGCTGAAACACGTCCTCTCTTACCGCAGACAGGGTTTCATGGTGCTGGTGGACGGCGCCGATGAGTTAAGCCTGTCTCTGAAGTTTAAGATCGAGGGGTTAGTGTACGTGGTGTTCATGTCAACTGATACCATGAGGTGTTTGAAGTGCGGGGCACGGGGGCACATCAGTCGCTCTTGCCCTCAGGGAGAGGCTCCGGCGGCCGGGCGAGAGGAAGGTGAGGAGCAGGCAGGGCCGTCTGGTGTCGGCTCTGCTGGCCGGGGGAGCGGTGAGGGGGAGGCGGTGGCAAATGCTACTGGCCTCGGTGGGGACAGAGTAGGGGAGCCTAATGGGGAAGCTGCTAGCAGTGAGAATGCAGAGCAGTCACGGGCTCAGTTAGCCGAGGAGGGAGCTGCTGTTGCTGCTGATGCGGCCGCCACCAAGACTGAACACTTAGCCAGTGATGATGGGTTTAAAGTGCCCAGGAAAAGACAGCAGAAGCAGTCTGCCCCGTCTTCTGAGGCCGTTGATACAGTTGTCTAAAAAGGCGAATATTGCGAGGACGGCTGGTGAGGAGGATCCCGAAGGCGGTGTGGGGGCTGTGGTGCGGCGGGACTCGCAGTCAGGGGAGTCTGTCTGGGGGAACCTGCCGTCTCAACCCAAAGTGGCCGACCGGCTGCGGCGCCGGGAGTCTGAGTGCAGTGCTGCGGCTGTGGAGAGCGCAGACTCGGACAGCGCTGCTGAGGGGGACATCGCTGACTCCCAGGGCGAGCCCGCCTCCACTGACACTGCGGGATACAGTGCTAAAAGCATTAAGGATTTTTTAAGAGAGACCAAGGGGAAGAGGAACATAGTTTTAGAAAACTTCTTCCCTAATGCAAAGCAGTTCCTGGCATCTGCACAAGTGATCCTGCAGGATGTGGCACTCGCGGAGTTTAGTGAGCCGGAGTGCTACAGGTTAAAGAAGTGGAAAGAGTGTTGTCAGAACTGCTTAGCAATCTAATGATGATGGTTAATAGTATGTTTTTTTATGTCTCAATTTTTATTTGTACAAGAGACGCACTTAGACAGTGTGAATGAGTGTGAGTGGCAGTGGGAGTGGAAAGGAGAGAGTGTGTTTAGCCAAGGGTCTAGTGTGAGTGGGGGAGTGGGGATTTTATTTTCACACACTTTTAAAATGGATTATTTTAAGAAAACAGAGTTTGTTGGTGGAAGATTGTTGATGGTAAAGGCTGAGAGTGGGGGAAGGACCTTTGTGTTTATTAATATCTATGCCCCCAATGCTGTGAGAGACAGACTGTCAGTGTTTTCGGTGCTCAGCATAGCGCTAGCAGACTGTGGGGCTGAGGAGATCCTGGTTTTGGGGGGGTGATTGGAACTGTACTGTGGACTATAGATTAGATAGGAATCATTTGGAGCCCAGTCCACAGTCAGCAAAACAGCTGGAAGGTAATACACAGATGCACAATCTGGTCGATGTCTGGAGGAATGCCAACCCAAAGGTGATACAGTACACCTGGGTGAGGCCGGGTTCCAGCATTATGTCGCTAGCCAGGCTGGATAGATTTTATACCTTTAGACATCATGTCAATTTGATCGGTGGCTGCCATTTCACCCCCACCTGACCACTGACCACTGTCTCATCACTGTGAGTGTCACCCTGCCTCCTGTCCGGCTGCGCAGTGCCTACTGGCTTTTCAATAATAGCTTGCTGCAGGACAGGATTTTTTGTAATTCTTTTCTTTTCTCTTGGCAGAGATGGAGATCAGAGCACCCTAGCTTTGCCTCCCTGAGAAAGTGGTGGGACATTGGGAAGGTTAAGACCAGGCTCTTCTGCCAGAAGTACACTGAGCATAGGACTGACAGCTTGAATGAATCTATGAAGGAGTTAGAAGGAGAGATTCAGGTGCTCCACCGAGCCTTGGATGCTGGAGATTCGGGGGCATTAGAGGACCTCAAAGCTATGCAGCAGGCATTGTCAGAGCTGCTGGGGACGTGGGCTCGAGGGGCAATGGTGCGCTCGCAGTTCAAGAGCCTGACACAGATGGATGCGCCCATCAAGTTCTTCTTTGGGCTGGAATGCAGGCGGCAGAAGAGCAGGGTGATGCTCTGCCTGAGGACGGCTGAGGGCCGCGTGCTGCAGGATGGGCAAGAGATGTGTAGTCATGCCACATAGTTCTGTAGGGAGCTGTACTCCGCAGAGCCGGGCAGCCTGGAGCAGCAGCAGCAGTTTCTGTAGGGTCTGCCTAAGGTCCCACAGGATGGGGTCAAGGGGTTAGAGGCCCCACTAACCCTGGCAGAGCTGACCTGCGCAATGCAAGAGCTCAATAAGGGCTGGGCACCGGGGCTGGATGGGCTCACCTGCTCTCAGTGCTGTAGGAGGGCCTGTGAGCTGGTCTGCTGCCCATTAGCTGTCGTACAGCTGTTCTGACCCTGCTGCCCAAGAAGGGGAATCTGTCCTCCATTGTGAACTGGAGGCCAGTGGCGCTGCTGTGTCAGGACTATAAGATCCTGTCTAAGGCTCTGGCTAAGCGGCTCAGAGACATCATGCCGGCCGCAGAATTTATTCAGCTGCTGTACTGTCATGTGTTCAGTGTGCTGAAGATCAATGGTGGCCTGAGTGAGCCTATCCCCATCCATGGAGGCATCAGACAGGGCTGCAGTCTGTCAGGGATGCTATACTTCCTTTCTATCGAGCCCCTGCTGCACAGGCTGAGGCAGTTGCTAGCCGGGCTGTCCATCCCTTGTCACCCAGAGCAGGCGGTCAGGGTGTCGGCCTATGCTGCTGAGGCACAGTCTGGCCAGCGAGACATCCAGGTCATTGTGGGAGTGTCTGGAGGAGTTCAGCAGGGCATCCTCAGCCAGGGTCAACTGGGGCAAGAGCAGTGCTCATCTGGTTGGGGTGTGGGAGGGTTCTGCCCCCCCTGCCCTCCCTGCGGGGCTGCAGTGGTCTCTCTCAGGCCCTCGGGTGCTGGGTGTGACTTTGGGGGAGACGCAGGAGAACTGGGCTGTCCTGCTGGAGAGGGTACAGGGCCGGTTGAGGGCATGGCACTTGCTGCTGCCCCAGCTCTCCCTCAGGGGGAGAGCAATTGTTATTAATATCTTGGTGGCCTCCATGCTCTGGCACACTTATGACTGTCTGGACCCCCCACCGGCCCTGGTGTCCCAGATACAGACCCTGCTCCTGGATTTCTTCTGGGACGGGCTGCACTGGGTGCGCAAAGCAGTGCTGTACCTGCCGCTCCAGGAGGGGGGACAGGAGTTGGTTGATCTGTTAAGCAGGCTGAGTGCCTTTCGGCTGCAGGCAGCTCAGAGGCTCCTGTACCCTCCAGATCCCCAGTGTCTCCCGCCCTGGACACTTGTTATGACAGACACATGTTTTTACTTAAGACACGTCCCAATATACTTCCTTCCCTGCCTGTTTTTTATAGTACTGTTTTAGAGGTGTGGCAGCACTTCTCCCTGGGTAGGGAGCTGGGGGGCAGCAGTCTGTATTGGCTGTTAGAGGAGCCACAGCTCTGGAACCCCGGTTTTAGCTGTCCACTCCTGCTCTCCAGCAGCCTCAGGTCAGTCCTGCTTAAGGTCGACGTGATCCGACGTGAGGGATTTGTTGGATTTAAACAGGGGACAGTGGGTTGGTGCCGACAGCCTGGCTGCCAGGCTGGGTATGAGGTCACTGAGAGTCGTAACCAGATTTCTCTGGGCAGTACAGAACGCCCTTCCCATAGGCGCTGTGGAGCGGCTTTTCCAGGCTCTCACGCAGCACTGCTGGCCCAAGGACCCTGACACCGTCTTTCCCCTTGTTTGTCTGTGTCTCTCAGTCCCCCCTAGCTCATCAGGCCGCCTACTGTCGCCTCACAGTCTGTGTAGTGTGCCTGTCTCCACAGCTCATCGTCAGCAGCTTTCAAGGACTACCCAGTAAAGACGTGAACTCACGACTAGGTCACACTGTGAGCTCTCCAGAGCAGACATTACACTGAGCTCAGTGTGAGCTCACTTAGCGCTTTTCCACCGACATGGTGCCGGTGCTGGAGCCCAAGTTGCAGTTACAAATACAATGCCGAGCACAGCAGTGCAGCGCCACTACTCCTCTCTATCCAGAACACAAAGACGTGCGTCACTCTAACCTGTCCGGCTTTACAACATGCAACTCAAATAATATGTTCTTGGGGGAACAACATAACACATAGCGATTCCTCCCTGCTATAAAGTAAAATAATGTATACGGTGTTTCTAATTTCTTTCACGATACCTTTTCATATATATTTATATTATTCAATATTAAACTAATGTCACAGTAATACCAATGAGCTTTAACAATGCCGAAAATTTTAATGCGTTTATCTTTAATAGTGAAGATATTGCATAGATGTATATCTTTCATATACACAAATAGAAAAAACGGTTTCCAAATCGAATATAGAACTGAAACTATCAGACAATCCATTAAAAATGTAATGTAAACATTTACACTTCTTAACAATTCTATATATCAATTATATTCATAACCCTAACCCTATCACTAACCCTAACTTTAAGTTACAATTGTTCCCTAAACACTTTTCCCAATTTTGCAGGATCAATAAAAAACTGTCAAGCAATGTGATATAACTTTACGGAAAATAATAATCTGTATATATTTAATTGTTTTGACAATGTTAAGATATAATGCATCTTTCACATAGGGAACATTTGTAACATGATAGGAAAAACAAACAAATGATGTAACTTTGAAAATATTCAATATTACAGCATACAGTATAATCAACACAGAACTGTGTCTATACTGAAAAGCTGTTGACATTTGAAAAGTGACAGAGGTTTGAATTTGAAAGTATCAATTCATAAAAGATACAATGAGCAGGAGCAGGAGCTGTGCGATCCATTACCCAGAGCACCTGAAGAACGCTCAGGCCAGGAAGAGTCTCAGACAACACATACTGAAGGACAACCCAGAGACTCTCAGAGCCGACTTCTCTCAGACTGGAGACCAGCAAGTCACCAGCAACCTGGTCTTCTACACCGAGCACACCGACGCCTGGCACGCTGCCATCTGTCAACTGTAAAGGCACATTAATAGGAGAGGCATCAGTAAAGGAAGGCAGGTGTCAATCAGTGAGGAGGATAACCCAGACACCTCCATGCTGACAATCAATCTGTACCACACTGGAACAGTCTTAATACAGGGCAGCGAGGGCAGCCTGGGCACCTTTGAAAATCAGTTCCACTCACTGAAAACGCTGGCTGACAGAGAGAAAAAGGAGAGACGTGTCCAAAAGAGCACAGACGCAGCCACACAGGAGGAGAGTCCAGCCCCACACTGCCCAGAGAACGGAGGGGAGAGCACCGCGCCAGAGAACAGCGAGGAATCCACACGCAGCCCAGCGCAGGACACCCCTCAGACACACGACACAGTGTCCCAGCTGAGGGAGAACATGTCCCTGCTGGAGGTGGAGCTGATGGAGCTAAAAGAGCTGGTGCTGGCCAATCTCACAACCTCCAACACCACAGAGCAGCTAACAGACCAGCTCAACAGAGTCCAACACGAGCACAAGGTCACAGTGAGGGAGCTGAGGGAAGAGGTGAGGGAGCTGCAGCAGGACAGGGAGGCCATGAGGAGGGAGCTGACGGCCCTGAGAGAGGAACTGCAACGCAGAGACAAGACAGTGCAGAGCCTGAAGGAGAAGCTATACAAATTCACTGCCCACAACAACTAGCCCTCAAGAAACCCAGCAGTGCACAATGTGCAGAGCCCTCCCACCCCAATGACATCCAGACATACTGACTCTCACACAACACACCACTCACACACTGCACCCAACACACACACACAACCCGACCCGAACACACAGAGTGCACCCAGCACACACACACACCCTGAGCACGACACACACAGTGCACCCAACACACACACACACCCTGACTCAGACACACACACTGCACCCAGCACTCACACACACCCTGAGCCCGAAACCACTAACAAAACCTGCGCACCACACACACAGGCTGAACCAAACACAGATGAGACCCCCTCACGCAGAAAGACTACCAGGAAGAAGAACACTGAAGTAGCCCTGCTGATAGACTCAAATGGCAAACTCATAAATGAGAGGCGGCTCTTCCCTGATGGCAAGATCTCCAAGGTCTGGTGTCCGACCACAGAGAGGGCCATTCAGCAGTTGTCCGAGAAGAGCCTCGGCTCCCCCAGCCATATTATTATACACACTGGCACAAACGACCTGAGGACCCAGCAGGACAAGGTGGCCAGCTCCATCAGAAGAGTGGCGGAGAGGGCCACCCAGACCTTCACCCACGCCAAAATCATCATCTCCACCCTGCTGCACAGGAAGGCCTTCCACCCCAACACCATCCACATGATCAACGCTGAGATCTCTCGGGGATGTGCTCTGATGCCAAATGTGCACCTGGCACACCACCCCACTCTTGGGGCCCACAGCTTGTTTGACAACGTCAATCTCCACAAACAAGCAGTGAGCGTCTTCGCAAAGACACTCAAAGACATTGCCCTGGGCCGAAACCCAGACAGCCCCCCACATGGCCACAGAAGGTTCTCCAGCACCCACACCACCCAGAACAACCCCGAGCCAATCAGGAGAGCGGCCCCTGGGAGCCCCCGCCCTCCACCTGCACACCACCTTCCCCAGCCCGGACACCGCAGACCCCAGCCTGGATACGCCCGACCACAGAACAGCAGACCCAGAGTGGAGCCCATCCAGAACATGCACAGAGCAGCCAAGCAGCACAGCCAGCGCAACTACGCAGCAGCGGTCAGCAGAGTGGCCGACACCTGCTCAACCTCATCTGCACCCGACTGATAAGATAAGTAACTGTGCATAACAAAGAAACCACTGCAGGAGGTGACTAGCTATTACCACATCTGAAAATCACCCCTGTATAAATGTAGTTATATACTGATATATATGGACATTTTCTAAAAATTATGTAGATATATGGATGATTACATATATGTGTATATATGTAGATATATGTGTGTATGCGTATGTATATAGGAGTGTAAGTCAGGAGTTTTTTATTTTTTATTTTTTTAATTTATTCGTTTCCTATTTTTACATATCACCAGTATTACTATTTATTTATATGTTTACTTTCCACCTCACACATTTCCAGATATATCTCATTCCAAAGGAGTATATAAATTGCTTAATTAGAGAAGAAAGAAATGCGATCCCTATCTATCACCATGTGGAACATCCAGAGCCTGGGCTCCTCAGTGTTCGGGCTGAAGAACACAGACCTGGAGTTCAGAGATAGAGTGAGAGACAAGGATGTCATCATCATGCAAGAGACATGGTGTCGGGCAGACGTGTCCAGTCACTGTCCCTCAGGCTACAGAGAGGTCATAGTGCCCTCCCTGAAGAAGCCCTCCGTCAGACACGGCAGGGACTCAGGGGGCATAATAATCTGGTACAAAGCAGAGCTCAGTGACTCCATACAGCCCATCAAAACAGCAGAGTCACACATATGGCTTAAAATAAGCAAAGAAATCATTTCTACACAAACCGATGTGTTCCTGTGTGTATGTTCCCCCCTCAGAATCCCCATATCACAATGAGGAGATCTTCCCCAACCTCCAGACTGAGGTCTGCCACTTCCAGGTCCAGGGAAGTGTGCTGATCTTTGGGGACCTGAACGCCCGGACAGGCAGCCTGCCTGACTTCACCAGCACACAGGGAGACAGCCACATATTTGGCCACACCCCCTTAAACACCCCCATCAGCTCCCTCAGACACAGCCACGACAGGGGAGTGAATAAAAACGGGCAAAAATTACTGCAGCTCTGTCAGGGACTGGGCCTGTATATCGTGAATGGCAGGATCCGGGGAGATTCTCTGGGAAGATATACCTACAGCTCAGCTCTTGGCAGCAGCACGGTAGACTATGCCATCACAGACCTAGACCCCTTCTCTCTCAGTGCATTCACCTCTATCAGACCACAGCCAAATCACTGTGTTCCTGAAGAGGACAGAGCACAGCAGCAGCGCTCACACACAGCCCAGCAAGCTGTACAGCCTCGGACACTCCTACAGATGGGCTCCAGACAGCACACAAGAGTACTAGAAAGCAACTGGCAATCAAGACATCCAATCACTAATACACACCTTTCTGGTCACCCCAAATCAACATAGTAAAGAAAGAATACATCTGGCTATAAAATACTTAAATCATATTTGAAAAAGCAGCTTTACAGTCAAAATTGAAAATTAAAAAGAACATCCCAACAAAATACAAAGAGGAGAATTGGTTTGATAAGGAGTGCAATAGAATAAGGAAGGAACTGAGGAACGAAGGAACACTTAGATCAAAAAGTACAACACACCCGAAAGCAACTGACAATAATCGAAGAGTCCATTAACACAAATAGATTCTGGGAAAACTGGAAAAAATGTAATAAATTAAAACCTGAAGAATTGGCCATTCAAAATTGAGATTTTTGGAAAAAACACTTTGAAAAACTTTATGAAAACATTCACCACACTGAGAAATCAGCTCAGCATGACATCAGTGTGAAACTAAAAAGAATGGAATTGGCATTTAAAGACACCCAGAATCCCCTGGACTCAACTATTACTGAGTAGGAGTTGCAGGAGAAGCTGCGCGCCCTGCTGCCCAGGAAAGCATGCGGGCCTGATGGAATCTCCAACGAGATGCTGAAACACAGCAGCCCTGAGCTACAGCAGGCCCTGTTACGGCTGTTCAACCTGGTGCTCAGTGTGGGCCACTTCCCTGACAGCTGGCATAAAGGACTGATCACCGCGATTCATTAGAGTGGAGACAAATTGGACCCTAATAACTACCGGGGCATCTGTGTGAGCAGCAACCTGGGGAAGGTGTTCTGCAGTATCATTAACGCCCGGATACTGGCCTTCCTTACCGAGCACAGTGTCCTGAGTAAGAGTCAGATTGGCTTCCTCCCAAAACACCGCACAACTGATTATATTTACACCCTACACACCCTCATTGACAAACACGTCAACCAAAATAAAAATAAAATATTTGCTTGTTTCATAGATGTAAAAAAAAAAATTGGTCCATTCTGGCATGAAGGTTTATTTTACAAACTTCTCGAAAGTGGTGTAGGGGGTGATACATATGACATCATCAAATCAATGTATACAGGAAACGAGTGCGGAGTTAAAATTGGCAATAAAAGAACAGAGTTCTTCACTCAGAGGCGTGGGGTGAGGCAGGGCTGCAGTCTGAGCCCAACGCTATTCAATATTTACATCAATGAATTGGCCACAATGCTGGAGCAATCTGCAGCCCCCGGCCTCACCATACATGACACAGAAGTCAAGTTCCTGCTCAACGCAGATGACCTGGTGCTGCTGTGGCCCACAGAGCAGGGGCAGTACTGTCAGACCTGGGCCCTGGCAGTAAACATGAAAAAGACAAATACCATGATATTCCAGAAAAAGGCCAGGCCTCAGGGAACTAGGTACCACGTCACTTTAGCAAACAGCACCATCGAACACTGCACCCACTACACATACCTAGGCCTCACACTCAGCTCAACAGGAAGCTTCAACGCAGCAGTGAAGACACTGAGAGAGAAAGCACGCAGGGCCTTCTATGCCATAAAGAGACACATTTGCATAAAAATACCTGTACAAATCTGGCTAAAAATATTTGAATCCATAATCCAGCCCATTGCTCTCTATGGCAGTGAGGTGTGGGGTCCCCTCACAGGGCAGCAGTTTGCTCAATGGGACAAACACCCAAAAGAAACCTTGCATGCAGAGTTCTGCAAAAATATCCTACAGGTGCAAAGGAAAACACCGAACAACGCATGCAGGGCAGAATTAGGCCAATACCCATTATTAATCAACATACACAAAAGAGCAATTAAATTCTGGCTCCATCTAATAAACAGCGACACACACTCCTACCACCACAAGGCCCTGCAATGCCATAAGCTGAACCCAGAGAGGAGCCCCCTCAGCCAGCTGGTCCGCAGGCTCACTGCGCAGACACACACCGACACCGGCCAGCCTCAGGACAGCAACACACACATGCACACAATCAGAGTCAACCAAATTATCACACAGCACAAAGAAAACTACATCACCCATTGGGAAACACACACACAAGCACAAAGTAAACTGCAGTGCTATCGGGCCCTAAAAAGACACTACACATTGTCAGAAAACCTTAAATTAATAACGAACGAAAAACACTAAAGGATCCTGACCAAATACAGGCTCAGTGAGCATAGCCTGGCCATCGAGACGGGCCGACACAGGCAGACATGACTGCCCAGAGAGGACAGGCTGTGTCCCCACTGCCAACGCCGAGAGGTCGAGACAGAGCTGCACTTTATTCTAAAATGTGAAAAATATAAACATTTATGAGCAAAATTTTTCCCCAAAATAGCAGATCTCTATAAGAGATTTCCAGACCTGCCAGACTCGGAGAAAGTGCCAGTCCTTCTGGGAGAGGAGACCAGCTGCATATTACTGGCAGCCCAGTATACAGCTGCCTGCCACAGCCTGAGGGACATAGTGGACACTCAGTCCACTCACACAGGGGACACCCCTGGACACAGGCAATGACACCTATGCTACACCCAATTATTACTATCAATATCAGTTTTATGTCTCTCTGAACTATGATTGAATTTTATTAATTGAAATTAATCAGTTACCTGATTTTAACATATATATTGTGTATTTATGTATGCAAATGTACATATATATGTTCAAAACTGTTGTTTGTCACCATTGCTTTGGCAATACTTCTTTTTGGTCATGCCAATAAAGCAGGTTGAATTTGAATTTGAATTTTGAGAGAGAGAGAGAGAGATAGAGTGTGTGTGTGTGCGTGTGTGTGTGTGTGAGAGAGAGAGATACTGTGTGTGTGTGTGTGTGTGTGTGAGTGGGAGAGTGGGTGGCTGTGTTAGTGTCTGTCTGCCTGTCTGTCTGTCTCTCTCTCTCTCTCTCTCTCTCTCTCTCTCTCTCTCTCTCTCTATCTCTGTAGATGCATCATAGGGAACATATGTAACAATCTCTCTTTTTGTTTACCAAAAATGTGAATGAACGTATTTCAAGTGGGTTTTGCCTTGGTTGGAAACGTTTTAAGATGATTTATGAAGTGTAAATTGGATAAGTCTCAATTCTCCGTAGTTTTCAATGTATGTGCCATTCAGTAGCGTTCATGTTACAGATGTGTCCTATGCAGTGGTAGTGTCAGTAAAATGTCAGTAAAACTTTATTTTAGCAATAATACAGGGGAACAAATGCAAATAGAGGGTCCTCACTTTGTATCTAATTTACCAACAACGTTTAAAATTAAGCTGCAACAAATGCTGTATAATCGTATGTGTGTTCATTCACCACGTGCTAAAGTCTGATAGCTTTGATTATATATTTTTTTTCTCATGAACAACAAATGCTATTTGCTTGATTTTTACAGAGTATGTCATAAATGCCATTATTATGAAGCCTGCCAAATTGTATGCTGTAATATTAAATATATTCAAAGTTACATCATTTGTATGTTTTTCCTATTATGTAACAAATGTTCCCTATGTGATATATGGATTATTATTTTTGGAAAAGTTATAACACATTGCTCTTAACTATGTGTGTCAGTAAAAGTTTAAAAAATCCTTACAGTTTTTTATTGATCCTGCAAAATAAGTGTTTAGGGATCATTTGTAACTTAAAGTTAGGGTTAGTGTTAGGGTTAGGGTTATGAATATAATTGATATATAGAATTGTTAAGAAGTGTAAATGTTTACATTCCATTTTTCATGGACTGTCTGAAAGTTTCAGTTGTATATTCGGTTTGGAATCCGTTTTTTTTTCTATTTGTGTATATGATAGATATACATCTATACAATATCTTCACTATTAAAGATAAACGCATTATTATTTTCGGCATTGTGAAAGCACATTGGTATTACCTATGTGTATCTTTAAAAGTTTAAAATTCTTAAAGGTTCTTTACTGATCTTGCAAAATAAGCTTTTAGGGAACATTTGTAACATAGAGTTAAGGTTAGCCACTGGGTAAGGGTTACATCTTACACAAGGGTTACACAAGCGCCGGAATGAGGTCAAGGACTCTGCTGTTTTGACTTCGGTGGTGGAATGACCTGCCCACCAAAGTCAAAACAGCAGAGTCCTTGACCTCATTCCGGCGCTTACTCAAGACGCATCTCTTCCGACCGCACTTGTAATATTAGTCCTCTATCCCTGCAAGATTGCACTTCAGCTTATTATGCTCCTCTCGTTCTTGAATGTTTTCCTCCTTGCTCCCTTTCCTGTAGCCCTAGTCTGTAACCCTACATCTTGACAGCACTTAGCTTTCACCGTCCAGGATGTAGGAAGTCTTTTACTGTACTTGTGTAAATTGTAATTGGAATTTTTAAAATGTATTTTGAATTGCGATATTTTTTAACTAAGTTGAATTTGTAATGATTGATGCCTTGTACTTCTCTGTATTTTTGCACTTATGTTGTAAGTCGCCCTGGATAAGGGCGTCTGCCAAGAAATAAAAATAATAAAATAATAATCTTCAACAGTAAGTTTATTCATGTTAATTTTTCTCTTCAATGTTAAAGAACAGAATTAACCAGCTCACCACAAAGGAACATGGTAGTTACTATTGCAACATGGATTACACAAAAACATTGAAATCCAAGTATGTAGTGGTCCTTGGGCCATTGCGTGGTGATCCAGATCACTTCAGCACGAATTTTGCAGTGGTCTGGACTACAACTCCAGGGACTACTTTGCAGTGGTCCAGACCTCAGAAACTGTATGCATATGAACACTGAAGAAGGCATCATAACTGTAGCCAATACTTTGTGGTTAAAATGCTTAATTTAATCCCTGTATTGTACGGAATAATAATAACAACTGTAAAACATAAGAGAAGGGCCTGATAATAAATACAATACACAATAGACAAGAACCCTTAGAATATAATAATATGAACATTTTCATTATTAGTATGATTGTAGTTTGGATGATATATTAATGCAAGTTGATAACATATTTTACAGAAAATGGGTTTAAGGAATTGTGTCAAAAAACTAAAAGAATAGCTTTAGGGACCATTGCTGCATTTTTCCAGACCAATGTATAGCCCACTTTTCTTTTAAATTATGTTTAAAACAAAATTGAGGAAGCAGTGGTTAGTTCTGAATCAAACATATTGACCCCCTCACTCAATCTGTAAGTCCTGCAGCAAACGTTGGAATATGCATAGATATTTGCACAGACTGGTATTAATGTCCCAATTAAAATAACCAAATGCCATTTTTGCTGTTTCAAATGTGCCCAACATCTTACCAGTATGTCATTTTAGTATGTCACAAATGTTCCCTAATTCGTTTTACAAATGTTCCCTGTATGATATGAATGTTCCCTAAGCATGTGACGAATGTTCCATAGTTTATGTTACAGATGTGCACTAGCACTTCTCTCTCACTCTCTCTCTCTCTCTCTCTCTCTCTCTCTCTCTCTCTCTCTCTCTCTCTCAATTCAGTCCATTTGTATTGTCAAAGCAATAAACAATATAATTATAAATCACAATAAGATGTAATATAGTACAGAAAAACAAAATGTAATAAAATGTGATCTTTAATACACACAAATATGTATGGCTGGTCGGAAGCGTCTTGGACTCGGGTTCCTCTTCACTACTTATAACGCTTTTGCCTTTTGTTAAAGCTTTCCATGGAGGGGAATGTGGATGAGTTTGTACCATTCTTGGGAGGCTCTGCCTTGTTGGGGCGGAGCTGTGATCCAGGTGAACAGCAGATCGGGCAGAGCTGGGCATGTGGGCGGAAGTGGAGGAAGGCCGGTCAAGCAAATAAGCTTGCTAAGGTACGCAGCAGCAGCAAACAGCCCCCCCATCCAGCCAGCCAGGCAGTCTGGCTGGCAGTGACTGAGTGGTTAACAGATGGCAAGCAACGGAATGCACGTGCTCTGTGATGTCATAGCAGTCAGCTCAGAGAGAGGTTCGTGATGTCATCGCTGAGCTGGCTGGCTTGGTGAGTCTTGCTGGCTGTGTATGTGTGTGTGTGTGTGTGAGAGAGAGAGAGATAGAGAGTGTGTGTGTGTATGTGTGTGTGTGTGTGTGTGAGAGAGACAGAGAGAGAGAGAGATTTTTTGAATATTAACACCTTTATTTTACTAAAGAAATAGTAACAAAACATTTAAAACAAACTAGAAACACCTAAAAAACATTAAAAAAACACAGCCTATTCTAAAAACCCTCAATAAAAAGCACTACACACGTGCTACCAATAAAATATTCAAGTGAATTAAACCAGTTGGTTTAAATGTCCAAAGTCAATGGCACAGAGGGCCGCCCCGACCCCCCACATCTGCAGAAAAGTGTCCAGGTCTCCCATCAGGCTGTAGAAATTGTAATCCAGTCGCACTCTGGAGCTTACGAGAGACCTGAAGAGGGAGAGTGCACACTGTTGCTGCTGCGCTCAGTCTGACTTCTCCTACTGCTCAGGATTAGCCAGCTTTGCCTGCCCCACTAGAAGGTTTGCTAACTGACAAACATGTCATTGGCGCAGCTTGTACTGGACTCCCAATATAAACAAAGTGCGTGAGAAAAGGAGGCCCAGCTGCTTGAACAGGCTCTCCAGTGCAGTGAACAGCAGCTCTAATCTAGGGCAGTGGCAGAAACAGTGAAAAAGAGTCTCTCTCCCCGCAGTAGGGGCAGGTGTCGCTCACTCTGGGGTCCAGTGTATGTGCAATAGAGTTTGTTGCGATGACGCCATGCAGAAGCCATGCAGAAGCGGGGGCTTGTTCAGGCTCCTCCAGGCCAGACAGGCATCTTCCCCCAGAGCCAGGTGCTCCCTCCAGGGGGTGTCAGGGAGGGGCTGCAGCTGCTGATGGTGCAGCTCCCTCACACTGAGCTGATTGAGCTCCTGACGATGAGCTGTGGAGACAGGCACACTACACAGACTATGAGGCGACAGTAGGCGGCCTGATGAGCTAGGGGGGACTGAGAGACACAGACAAACAAGGGGAAAGACGGTGTCAGGGTCCTTGGGCCAGCAGTGCTGCGTGAGAGCCTGGAAAAGCTGCTCCACAGCGCCTATGGGAAGGGCGTTCTGTACTGCCCAGAGAAATCTGGTTACGACTCTCAGTGACCTCATACCCAGCCTGGCAGCCAGGCTGTCGGCACCAACCCACTGTCCCCTGTTAAAATCCAAAAAATCCCTCAGCCGGATCACGTCGACCTTAAGCAGGACTGACCTGAGGCTGCTGGAGAGCAGGAGTGGACAGCTAAAACCGGGGTTCCAGAGCAGTGGCTCCTCTAACAGCCAATACAGACTGCTGCCCCCCAGCTCCCTACCCAGGGAGAAGCGCTGCCACACCTCTAAAACAGTACTATAAAAAACAGGCAGGGATGGAAGTATATTGGGACGTGTCTTAAGTAAAAACATGTGTCTGTCATAACAAGTGTCCAGGGCGGGAGACACTGGGGATCTGGAGGGTACAGGAGCCTCTGAGCTGCCTGCAGCCGAAACGCACTCAGCCTGCTTAACAGATCTACCAACCCCTGTCCCCCCTCCTGGAGCGGCAAGTACAGCACTGCTTTGCGCACCCAGTGCAGCCCGTCCCAGAAGAAATCCAGTAGCAGGGTCTGTATCTGGGACACCAGGGCCGGTGGGGGGTCCAGACAGGCATAAGTGTGCCAGAGCATGGAGGCCACCAAGTTATTAATAACAATTGCTCTCCCCCTGAGGGAGAGCTGGGGCAGCAGCAAGTGCCATGCCCTCAACCGGCCCTGTACCCTCTCCAGCAGGCGAGCCCAGTTCTCCTGCGTCTCCCCCAAAGTCACACCCAGCACCCGAGGGCCTGAGAGAGACCACTGCAGCCCCGCAGGGAGGGCAGGGGGGGCAGAACCCTCCCACACCCCAACCAGATGAGCGCTGCTCTTGCCCCAGTTGACCCTGGCTGAGGAGGCCCTGCTGAACTCCTCCAGACACTCCCACAATGACCTGGATGTCTCGCTGGCCAGACTGTGTCTCAGCAGCATAGGCCGACACCCTGACCGCCTGCTCTGGGTGACAAGGCATGGACAGCCCGGCTAGCAACTGCCTCAGCCTGTGCAGCAGGGGCTCGATAGAAAGGAAGTATAGCATCCCTGACAGACTGCAGCCCTGTCTGATGCCTCCATGGATGGGGATAGGCTCACTCAGGCCACCATTGATCTTCAGCACACTGAACACACGACAGTACAGCAGCTGAATAAATTCTACGAACCGTGGGTCGACACCAACTGCTCTCAGCACCTGAAACAGGCACTGCGGCCGGCATGATGTCTCTGAGCCGCTTAGCCAGAGCCTTATACAGGATCTTATAGTCCTGACACAGCAGCGCCACTGGCCTCCAGTTCACAATGGAGGACAGATTCCCCTTCTTGGGCAGCAGGGTCAGAACAACTGTACGACAGCTAATGGGCAGCAGCCCAGCTCACAGGCCCTCCTACAGCACTGAGAGCAGGTGAGCCCATCCAGCCCCGGTGCCCAGCCCTTATTGAGCTCTTGCATTGCGCAGGTCAGCTCTGCCAGGGTTAGTGGGGCCTCTAACCCCTTGACCCCATCCTGTGGGACCTTAGGCAGACCCTACAGAAACTGCTGCTGCTGCTCCAGGCTGCCCGGCTCTGCGGAGTACAGCTCCCTACAGAACTATGTGGCATGACTACCCATCTCTTGCCCAACCTGCAGCACGCGGCCCTCAGCCGTCCTCAGGCAGAGCATCACCCTGCTCTGCTGCCGCCTGCATTCCAGCCCAAAGAAGAACTTGATGGGCGCATCCATCTGTGTCAGGCTCTGGAACTGCGAGCGCACCATTGCTCCTCGAGCCCGCGTCCTTAGCAGCTCTGACAATGCCTGCTGCATAGCTTTGAGGTCCTCTAATGCCCCCGAATCTCCAGCATCCAAGGCTCGGTGGAGCACCTGAATCTCTCCTTCTAACTCCTTCATAGATTCATTCAAGCTGTCAGTCCTATGCTCAGTGTACTTCTGGCAGAAGAGCCTGGTCTTAACCTTGCCAATGTCCCACCACTGTCTCAGGGAGGCAAACCTAGGGCGCTCTGATCTCCATCTCTGCTAAAAGAAAAGAAAAGAATTACAAAAAATCCTGTCCTGCAGCAAGCTATTATTGAAAAGCCAGTAGGCAATGCGCAGCCGGACAGGAGAAAGGGTGACACTCACAGTGATGAGACAGTGATCAGTGGTCAGGTGGGGGTGAAATGGCAGCCACCGATCAAATTGACTTGATGTCTCAAGTTATAAAATCTATCCAGCCTGGCAAAGGTCATAATGCTAGAACCCGGCCTCACCCAGGTGTACTGTATCACCTTTGGGTTGGCAATTCTCCAGACATCGACCAGATTGTGCAACTGTGTATTACCTTCCAGCTGTTTTGCTGACTGTGGACTGGGCCCCAAATGATTCCTATCTAATCTATAGTCCACAGTACAGTTCCAATCACCCCCCCAAAACCAGGATCTCCTCAGCCCCACAGTCTGCTAGCGCTTTGCTGAGCACCGAATACACTGACAGTCTGTCTCTCACAGCATTGGGGGCATAGATATTAATAAACACAAAGGTCCTTCCCCCGCTCTCAGCCTTTACCATCAACAATCTTCCACCAACAAACTCTGTTTTCTTAAAATAATCCATTTTAAAAGTGTGTGAAAATAAAATCCCCACTCCCCCACTCACACTAGACCCTTGGCTAAACACACTCTCTCCTTTCCACTCCCGCTGCCACTCACACTCATTCACACTGTCTGCGTGCGTCTCTTGTACAAATAAAAATTGAGACATAAAAAAACATACTATTAACCATCATCATTAGATTGCAAAGCAGTCCTGACAACACTCTTTCCACTTCTTTAACCTGTAGCACTCCGGCTCACTAAACTCCGCGAGTGCCACATCCTGCAGGATCACTTGTGCAGATGCCAGGAACTGCTTTGCATTAGGGAAGAAGTTTTCTAAAACTATGTTCCTCTTCCCCTTGGTCTCTCTTAAAAAATCTTTAATGCTTTTAGCACTGTATCCCGCAGTGTCAGTGGAGGCGGGCTCGCCCTGGGAGTCAGCGATGTCCCCCTCAGCAGCGCTGTCCGAGTCTGCGCTCTCCACAGCCGCAGCACTGCACTCAGACTCCCGGCGCCGCAGCCGGTCGGCCACCTTGGGTTGAGACGGCAGGTTCCCCCAGACAGACTCCCCTGACTGCGAGTCCCGCCGCACCACAGCCCCCACACCGCCTCCGGGATCCTCCTCACCAGCCGTCCTCGCAATATTCGCCTTTTTAGACAACTGTATCAACGGCCTCAGAAGACGGGGCAGACTGCTTCTGCTGTCTTTTCCTGGGCACTTTAAACCCATCATCACTGGCTAAGTGTTCAGTCTTGGTGGCGGCCGCATCAGCAGCAACAGCAGCTCCCTCCTCAGCTAACTGAGCCCGTGGCTGCTCTGCATTCTCACTGCTAGCAGCTTCCCCACTAGGCTCCCCTACTCTGTCCCCACCTAGGCCAGTAGCGTTTGCCACCGCCTCCCCCTCACCGCTCCCCCGGCCGGCAGAGCCGACACCAGACGGCTCTGCCTGCTCCTCACCTTCCTCTCGCCCGGCCGCCGGAGACTCTCCCTGAGGGCAAGAGCGACTGATGTGCCCCTGCGCCCTACACCTGAAACACCTCATGGTATCAGTTGACACGAACACCACCTACACTAACCCCTCGATCTTAAACTTCAGAGACAGGCTTAACTCATCGGCGCCGTCCGTCAGCAACATGAAACCCTGTCTGCGGTAAGAGAGGACGTGTTTCAGCTCCGGGGCGCTGCAGCCCAGCAGCACCCTCCTAATGGCACAGGTGAGCCGGCCATAGCGACTCAGATCCCCCGCCAGCAGATCGTTGCTCAGGAAGGGGGGCATATTGGAAGTAACCACCTTTACAGCCGGGGTTGCCAGAGGGAGCGTGGGCAGGAAGGTCCCCTTCACTGTGACCCCCTCCTCCATCACATCCTTCACCAGCGCCTCAGAATTCAGGAAAACCACAATGCCCTTATTCATTCGAGCCGCAGAAACGATGTTCTGGAAGCCGACCTTCCTTCCGATCTCCATCGCACAGTCCTCTACCGACACCTACTCCTGGGACACGAGTATAAACCCGTGCTTTCGGGTCAGCGTTTCGTAATTAAATGAAGGGAGGGGTCTCCCCACCCGCAACGCCATGCTGATATAAATCGAAAAACAACCCCCTAAACCCGAATCGTTTAAAACCAACAAACGATTAAAAGTATCTACAAAAAAACAAGAAAAGGAAAGAAAAAGAGTAGTAAAAACACACACACACACACTCTCTCCAAACAAACCTCCCTCCACCACAGACTCCCCCTATAAACTCCCAGCATGCAGAGAGAGAGAGAGAGAGAGAGAGTGTGTGAGTGTGTGTGTGAGAGTGGGTGCGTGGGTGGCTGTGTTAGTGCCTGTCTGTCTGTCTTCTGTGTCTGTCTGTCTCTGTCTCTGTCTCTCTCTCTGTCTCTCTTTCTCTCAATTCAGTGCATTTGTATTGTCAAAGCAATTGGACATTCAAACATACATTTATACATACATACATACATACATTCATACATACAAACATATATATGGAAAAGAAACAATACAATTAAAAATCACAATAAGATGTAATAAAGTACAGGAAAACAAAATGTAATGAAATGTGATCTTTAATACACACAAATATGTATAGCTGGTCGGTAGCGTCTTGGACTCGGGTTCCTCTTCATGGAGGGGAACGTGGATGAGTTTGTACCATTCTTGGGAGGCTCTGCCTTGTTGGGGTTTTGCTGTGATCCAGGTGAACAGCAGATCGGGCATAGGTGGGCATGTGGGTAGAGGAGGAGGAAGGCCGGTCAAGCAAATAAGCTTGCTAAGGTACGCAGCAGCAGCAAACAGCCCCACCATCCAGCCAGCCAGGCAGTCTGGCTGGCAGTGACTGAGTGGTTGACAGACAGCAAGCAACGGAATGCACGTGCTCTGTGATGTCATAGCAGTCAGCTTAAGAGAAAGGTTTGTCATGTGATGTCAACGCTGAGCTGGATGGCTCTGTGTGTCTTGCTGGCTGTGTGTATGTGTGTGTGTGTGAGAGAGAGAGAGAGATAGAGTGTGTGTGTGTGTGTATGTGTGTGTGAGTGGGTGGCTGTGTTAGTCTCTGTCTCTCTCTCTGTCTCTGTCTCTCGCTCTGTAGATGCATCATAGGGAACATATGTAACAATCTCTCTTTTTGTTTACCAAAAATGTGAATGAACGTATTTCAAGTGGGTTTTGCCTTGTTTGGAAACGTTTTAAGATTATTTATGAAGTGTAAATTGGATTTGTCTCAATTTTCTGTAGTTTTCAATATATGTGCCATTCAGTAGCGTTCATGTTACAGATGTGTCTTATGCAGTGGTAAGGTCAATAAAATGTCAGTAAAACTTTATTTTAGCAATTATAGAGGGGATCAAATGCAAATAGAGGGTCCGCACTAATTATCTAATTTACCAACAACATTTAAACGTATGTGTGTTTATACACCAGCTGCTAAAGTCTGATATCTTTGATCTCATTTTTTTTTTCTCGTGAATACCAAATGCTGTTTGCTTGATTTTTACAGATTATGTCATAAATTCTGTCATAAAGCCTGACAAATTGTATGCTGTAATATTGAATATTTTCAAAGTTACATCATTTGTTTGTTTTTCCTATCATGTTACAAATGTTCCCTATGTGAAAGATGCATTATATCTTAATAATGTCAAAACAATTAAAGATATACGGATTATGATTTGTGGTAAAGTTATAACACATTGCTTTTAACTATGTGTGTCAGTAAAAGTTTGAAAAATCCTGACAGTTTTTTATTGATCCTGCAAAATAAGTGTTTAGGGAACAATTGTAACCTAAAGTTAGGGTTAGTGATAGGGTTAGGGTTATGAATATAATTGATATATAGAATTGCTAAGAACTGTAAATGTTTAAATTCAATTTTTCATGGATTGTGTGAAAGTTTCAGTTCTATATTCGGTTATGAAACTGTTTTTTTTTTTCTATTTGTGTATATGAAAGATATACATCTATACAATATCTTCACTATTATAGATAAACACATTTTTATTTTCGGCATTGTTAAAGCACATTGGTATTACCTATGTGTATCTTTAAAAGTTAAAAATTCCTAAAGGTTTTTTATTGATCTTGCAAAAGAAGTGTTTAGGGAAAATTTGTAACATAGAGTTAGGGTTAGCCACTGGGTAAGGGTTACATCTTCAACAGTAAATTAATTCTTGTTAATTATTCTCATCAATGTTAAAGAACAATAAGATCTATTATGTGTGTCGATAAAATGCTGATATTGCATGACGTTTGCTTGTGTATTCTGCAAAACACATATTTATGGAACATATGTAACATTAGGGTTACGATTTGCCATAGACGCGGTATGAGTTTGATTGTGATGTTAAAGACACAGTCGCCTCGGTGCCGATTATTATTGCTGTGTTTCTCCACTTCTACTCCACACTTGGGAACGCCCACATCCAGTGACGTCAGCGTTCGATTCCAAAACCGGTGGAAAAGCGGAACAGTTCACAAAAAGATCAGCTGGATCCCAGGCCGAGCAGCGGCTCTGGCTCCAGCACCGGCACCATGTCGGTGGAAAAGCGCTAAGTGAGCTCACACTGAGCTCAGTGTAATGTCTGCTCTGGAGAGCTCACAGTGTGACCTAGTCGTGAGTTCACGTCTTTACTGGGTAGTCCTTGAAAACTTAATCGACTCAATTCTTGGGCTTAATTGGTCAAAATTACCATTGGTTGAAGGTCCTCAGGGACTGATGTGTAGAGAGACTTATTAAACCTGCAGGATTGTGGATTTCCCAGAACAGAATTAACCAGCTCACCACAAAGGAACATGGTAGGTGCTATTGCAACATGGATTACACAAAAACATTGAAATCCAAGTTTGCAGTGGTCCTTGGGCCATTGCGTGGTGATCCAGATCACTTCAGCACGAATTTTGCAGTGGTCTGGACTACAACTCCATGGGACTACTGTGCAGTGGTCCAGACCTCAGAAACTGTGTGCATATGAACAGTGAAGTAGGCATCATAACTGTAGGCAATACTATGAACAGTGAAGTAGGCATCATAACTGTAGCCAATACTTTGTGGTTAAAATACTTAATTTAATCCCTGTTTTGTACTGTAAGATATTATTTGTTAGAATGTATTTTTCTATGGGAAATTCTATACCATCTGGTTTGGTAGAGGAAACAGACCTCCTCCCTTTCATCTGGTAGCCCCTGGTATCCCCTGGTAGCCCTGGTAACCCTATCTTTATGACCAGAGACCAAAAGGGACCTGTCCTCTGATTGGCTCTTAGCCAAATTCAAATTGACCCCCCACTTCTAGATTACTTTAGTATAAGACACGTCATGGTGGTGGCAAAATGCTATTGGATGGAAGGAAACCTTATAAAAGGGAAAACAACGAGAATTTGAGTTCTCTTAACTTCTTCATCCTGCAACGATAAGACTGAGCTGGAGAGGAGAGAGAGAGAGAGAGACACACTGCTACCTGCCTGACCAGACTGGCCTATAAGCTGTACTGTGAGGAGAAAGAAGAAAATGGGTATTATCTGTTTCTTACTGTAATCCAGCAGAAGCTTAATATTACTTATTATCAGTAATATAATTGAATGATATTAGTTTCCTATTTTTGTCAAAATAAATGATTATTGCACATCTGTGACTTGACCACATTTTCCCTCTAAAAAGAATCTTAAAAAAAAAAGGACCTATAAGTTTTCAGTTCAACTATTTATTTAGATTGACTGAAAAACCAAGCAATCCCAAATTCTCTTACAGTATGATTGTAGTTTGGATGATATATTAATGCAAGTTGATAACATATTTTACAGAAAATGGGTTTTAGGAATTGTGTTAAAAAAAACTAAAAGAATTGTCTTAGGGACCACTGCTCCTTTTTTCCAGACCAATATATAGCACACTTTTAAAAAAAATTATGTTTAAAACAATATTGAGGAAGCAGTGGTTAATTCTGAATCAAACATACTGACCCCCTCACTCAATCTGTAAGTCCTGCAGCAAACATTGGAATATGCACAGATATTTGCTCAGACTGGTATAAATGTCCCTAATAAAAAACCAAATGCCATTTTTGTTGTTTCAAATGTGCCCAACATCTTACCAGTATGTATTTTTAGTATGTCACAAATGTTCCCTAATTCGTTTTACAAATGTTCCCTGTATGTTATGAATGTTCCCTAAGCATGTGACGAATGTTCCCTAGTTTATGTTACAGATGTGCCCTAGCACATGTGCTGTGATCCAGGTGAACAGCAGATCGGGCATAGGTGGGCATGTGGGCGGAGGAGGAGGAAGGCTGGTCAAGCAAATAAGCTTGCTAAGGTACGCAGCAGCAGCAAACAGCCCCCCCATCCAGCCAGCCAGGCTCTGTGATGTCATAGCAGTCAGCTCAGAGAGAGGTTTGTGATGTCATCGCTGAGCTGGCTGGCTCTGTGTCTTGCTGGCTGTGTGTGTGTGTGAGAGAGAGAGAGATAGAGTGTGTGTGTGTGTGTGTGTGAGTGGGTGGGTGGGTGGCTGTGTTAGTGTCTGTATGTCTGCCTGTCTTTCTGTCTCTCTCTGTAGTTTTCAATGTATGTGCCATTCAGTAGCATTCATGTAACAGATGTGTCCTATGCAGTGGTAGGGTCAATAAAATGTCAGTAAAACTTTATTTTAGCAATTATGCAGGAAGAAATGGAAATAGAGGGTCCTCACTAAATATCTAATTGACCAACAATGTTTAAAATTAGGTCTTGCGAAGCTGCAGAAAATGCTGTATAATTGTATGTGTGTTCATACACCAGCTGCTAAAGTCTGATTTTGAAGACTCTGTATAGGCTTTGGGATCAGTTCTTCTGAACATGTACCGGTGTAGATTGGACTTCAATAGGAGGAAGTGACACAATAAAGACATATATGAGCCGTGCAGGCGGACAGTCTTAGTGCCCACGCAGGCTCTTCATTGGGGAAATCATTGACTGAACACATTTTTTTTGAAAATGTGTTTTCCTGAGGTATCTGGGAATCATTATTGAAATCTATTAAAATGCTTATTTTCTAAAAATATATTTTATTAGGAAAATATCTTAACTTATTAACTCAAATAATGGAGCGAAATATGTGTATAAATAGTAATAATACATGTCAATAAATATAACTTGAATTGTGTAGTAATAAATTAGGAAAAGGAGAAAGAACAGCTGTTAGGATACAGAGTGATGTTTTCAGAGGGTCTGAGCGATGTTGATGAAGGTTTGAGGACGTTGACAAGGGGTTTAAGAGTCGATGAGGCTTGGGAAGCTGTAAAAAGGGAGTTTGGTATGTGTGAAAGAAATGTGTTGCCACTTTCAGCACAAGAGTTTTGATGGCGATTGAATGGAATATGAGGGAAAATAAGGAAGTTACTTAAGGTATAACTTAATGTAAAATAAATAAATAATTGAATGAGATATAGTATAAAATCTAAAGTCATGAAAGTGTATGGAAATAATGCTTTCCCAAACAGAAATACCCTATTAATCAGGAAGTGATTCACCCCCCCAAACAAAAAAAAAAAAAAAGCAAAAAAAAAAAGGGGGGTAGGGTTGGGGCAGTGAAAGTGTCTGTGAGGTCAACTATGATCATTTACCTAACAACTATTAACTTTGTTGTTGAAAGAGCTGCTGTAATAATTATTAAAATAGTCTTAGATATATAAGTCAGATAAAAGCAAAGAGATAAGCGCATTGTTTTGAAAGTTTGACAGCTCCACACAAGAAAGAGTATTTACACTAGGTAGTAAAGTTGATTCAGTAACACAGGAGATATGATGCTGCTGACGACAACTGAGTGCTGTACTGAAATAATCTGTGAAAATTTGGGATCAAGATTATTATTATGAATTGTCCCTTTACTGGAAACCTCATAGATTGTGTGAATGTCAACTACTGTCCATGTGATAGAGATGCCTTTTATAAGGAGGATCTCTGATGTTGTGCGAACCACACATTGTGTCTTCAGATGACCGATCTATTCCACATGGCAGATATGCACATTATGAATCGTGTCCTGAAGGAATTGATGTCTGACCCGTGGTGGCAGAGGTGCATATGGAGAAGACGCTGGTGTTCTCATTGAGACACAGTAGGCCGAGGGCGCGGCTTTAAAGACAGCCTCTTTAAAGACGTCTTTAAAGACGGCATCTTGAACAGACCAATGTTGAGGTCCACAACACTGAAGTGATGCTTGACTTAATGGAGAAATAAGTTAAAATACTGAAATTAAAGGTTGTCCAGATTATAGGAATCTGCAATACATTGTGAAAACAGCACAGATGACATCTGCAGTAGCATATATTCTTGTATTGGTAGTTTATAATGTACTTTTGGTGGAGATGTCAAATTACTCAAATGAATGGAATAAGAGTCATGAAGTAAGAATAAGTCCATTGCCCTTCTCTTGAGAGGTATGGAATGTACATTGTTTATCAATTAAAATGCATTAGAAATATACACTCACCTAAAGGATTATTAGGAACACCTGTTCAATTTCTCATTAATGCAATTATCTAACCAACCAATCACATGGCAGTTGCTTCAATGCATTTAGGGGTGTGGTCCTGGTCAAGACAATCTCCTGAACTCCAAACTGAATGTCTGAATGGGAAAGAAAGGT
This sequence comes from Amia ocellicauda, assembly GCF_036373705.1. Classification (NCBI taxonomy): domain Eukaryota; kingdom Metazoa; phylum Chordata; class Actinopteri; order Amiiformes; family Amiidae; genus Amia; species Amia ocellicauda. Next base: position 41,897,650 of record NC_089855.1, on the reverse strand, counting down.
GATTTAAGCAATTTTGAGTGTGGCATGGTTGTTGGTGCCAGACGGGCCGGTCTGAGTATTTCACAATCTGCTCAGTTACTGAGATTTTCACGCACAACCATTTCTAGGGTTTACAAAGAATGGTGTGAAAAGGGAAAAACATCCAGTATGCTGCAGTCCTGTGGGCGAAAATGCCTTGTTGATGCTAGAGGTCAGAGGAGAATGGGCCGACTGATTCAAGCTGATAGAAGAGCAACTTTGACTGAAATAACCACTCGTTACAACCGAGGTATGCAGCCAAGCATTTGTGAAGCCACAACACGTACAACCTTGAGGCGGATGGGCTACAACAGCAGAAGACCCCACCGGGTACCACTCATCTCCACTACAAATAGGAAAAAGAGGCTACAATTTGCACAAGCTCACCAAAATTGGACAGTTGAAGACTGGAAAAATATTGCCTGGTCTGATGAGTCTCGATTTCTGTTGAGACATTCAGATGGTAGAGTCAGAATTTGGCGTAAACAGAATGAGAACATGGATCCATCATGCCTTGTTACCACTGTGCAGGCTGGTGGTGGTGGTGTAATGGTGTGGGGGATGTTTTCTTGGCACACTTTAGGCCCCTTAGTGCCAATTGGGCATCGTTTAAATGCCATTGCCTACCTGAGCATTGTTTCTGACCATGTCCATCCCTTTATGACCAGCATGTACCCATCCTCTGATGGCTACTTCCAGCAGGATAATGCACCATGTCACAAAGGTTGAATCATTTCAAATTGGTTTCTTGAACATGACAATGAGTTCACTGTACTAAACTGGCCCCCACAGTCACCAGATCTCAACCCAATAGAGCATCTTTGGGATGTGGTGGAACGGGAGCTTCGTGCCCTGGATGTGCATCCCACAAATCTCCATCAACTGCAAGATGCTATCCTATCAATATGGGCCAACATTTCTAAAGAATGCTTTCAGCACCTTGTTGAATTAATGCCACGTAGAAATAAGGCAGTTCTGAAGGCGAAAGGGGGTCAAACACAGTATTAGTATGGTGTTCCTAATAATCCTTTAGGTGAGTGTATGTGAATAATTGAATTTGTAAAAATAACATGTTTGCTGACTTTTGTATTCCTTTAGAAGCTAAACAATGTATGTATTATGTAACTGGGGATTGACCTTTATGACCTGGGGCAGGATGAAATATAATTTGAGATACACAGTAAAGCTCCAGGAAATTGTAGGTGGCCACTGCAATTTCCATAAAAGAGCTCAATATTCAATAAGGTGTAGTTATGACATAATTGTTTGCCCGACCAGGCAAATAAAAATACATTCCTATCCCCTGATTATTTGAATACCTCGCTGTACATACATACACACCTCGTAGGTGGCAGGTTGGGATTAATGGGAGCTGAACACGCAGCACTATACCACCTGCCCCTCCGGAGGAAGAAATTATTGTAACTGACAAACACGATTATTTTGGCTTCATTTCGCTTCATTTCTATTGCCAAAAAGGAGGGAATGAAGACTCTGTAAAGGAAGTTGAAGAAAGTGTTTTGTGATAATTATATAATGTTTTATATTATTACTAGCATTAGAAGTAGTTTTGTATATACACTGAGCAGATTAGATTTAGCAGGACAAGTAAAGGGTCAACAAGGTTGGTTTGTTAGAAACTCCTGTCAGTAATGAAAGATTTCACAGTGCCGAAATAGCCTACAGCTGTCTGCTGAGAATTTGTTTATGACTGAATTGTTTCTCCAGATAGGGAGGCATTGTTTTTGTTAAAGAGCGATTGACACAAGGTAAATGAAGACCGTGGGATCGCATCTTCCTAGTGCACATCAAAGACGGACATCTGCTTTGGATCCATCACCTGTTCACGGGAGGACAGACCGTAAAACGGACCCAGACCTATATCTTCTGATTGGATGAACGGCCATAAGATGTTACGTCATTTTTCCAATAAAGTTGTACTCATGTCTGTAAACATTAAGTCTCACTGAAGGAATTATTCCTGACGTGTGGCTTCCGAATGGCTCGATTAAAGTTCTGTTTGCTTTATCTCAGCGACTTCTCCACTTATTTCTGACACGGTTCTACAACTTGGCATAACGAACGAGGATCTGAACTTGCCTCCACTCCCGGGACCAAAGCAATGGTGAGTACCTTTAAAATGACCACCCTGTATATTTAGATTTGATCTCGGGATTGTGTGAGGCTCTCAGATTGTAATTTAAAGAGAACCTGTGGAGAGGTAGAGGTAAAACAAACAGAAAGGTTGACTGTACAGCGGAGGATCACAGTAGGGTGAACTCCAGGTAAGACAGATTTGTGGGGAGAGATGCCAAGGGAACCGAAAGGTACGACGAGGCCTGCTGAGCCCCAGGTTAAGCAAGGAAATCCTTGTATGCCAGGGCCAGAGTTAGTGGCAGTCAATAACCAGACGGAACCAGAGGTACATAAAGTCCAACGTTATAGCCCCATCGTTGGCAAAGATAGGGTTGGCATTATGGCATTACAAGACGTGTCTATATGTGAATACCTACAAGAGAAGTTTTAAAAACTTCAACTTTAGATGGAAAAGGCAGAATGGGATCCTAACTGGGTTCCCAAACAGCATAGAGAATGGTGGAATAAGGAAAAGAGAGAGAAAACCAATAAAGCTTCCGTAATTCTTTGTCAATATAGTGCGAAATTAGAGAAGAAACTAATCGCAATGGATGAGGAAAATACAGCAACAATAAAATAATTAAAAGAGAATGTCACTGAGATGCAAACAGAGATAGATAATGAGAAAAGAATTAGAAATGAGCAAGAGAAAAATAAAGAATGAACTAATAATGTAGGGAAATGAACCCGACTGGGACGATTTAGACCGAAAAGCCTGGGAACATGAATGCGAAAAATATGGGGGATGTGGGTTTGGTGCTTCTGCCCCTCCACCATGTAAACATTCAGACAACCCCCCTGATAATAGAACAGAGTCTAAACTTTACCCAGATTTGAGTTCATTTAAGTCAGAAAAAATACAAATAGCACCTACAGAGATGCGCACTAGACAACATCTCTCTGCCGACGGACAATTTTACGCATTAACAACGTCGGTGCATCGCCCCTTTACACCCGAAGAGAAACACACAATATTAAGCGACCTTCCAAAACTTAAACCCAATCATGGGAATCTGGACTTCTGGGTAAAATGTAATGAGATGTTAGAGACGTACATATAATAATTAAAACTAAATGTCCAAGGCCAATCTGGGACAGGTTAACCCAGCAGGATGGTACCTGGATAACAGCTGGAAATGATAATAATAATCTAAGGATCACTCACTTCATCGCGGCTGTAAAGACAGGGAAATTGGGGTTTAGTCTGTGGCCTCGTACAGAAGCCAGGAGAGACTTGCTGCGATTATGCGGAACGAAAGTTCACTACTTTTAGAGATCACTCCGGACTGTGATAATGTGATCTGTTTAAAATGATTACAGGAAGGGTTTAGTAAAGCACACCAAGACATCCTCAATATGGGTGTGCCTGTAGGAAACACATATCAGCAGATTGTACAATGGGCTTCAGAGGTAGAAAACAAGTAGTCAAAAGCAAAAATAACTGCTGTGGCAGCTATATCTGCCATAACACAAAACGGAGGTAAATGTTACAATTGCGGACAAATAGGACATATTGCTAAAGACTGTCGGTCTAAATCAACCCGCCCTAAGTGCACTTTCTGTGGGAGGACAGGGCACACGGGGGACAAGTGCTGGAAGGCAGGCGCTCCAGGCGACACCAAGCGCCCTGCAATCAGACCAAGACAATCCCCGATCAGCCCAGAGGAGACGCGGAGCTTCTGCACATCATCCGAGGTCTGACAGAGAAACTCAATAGGAAATAGGTCGCCTCGGCCCCGAGGTCGGTACAGGGGAAGATCCCCGCCTCCACATAAGTGCACTGTTAGGGGTCGGCAGTGTACAATGTCGGTGGATACAGGCGCCTCTGTCTCGATAACCGATCTCCCCTCCCACTGACTAAACGCAGACTACAGATCTCAGGTGTAGGTGGCGCATGTATCACAGCCACACTCAGCACAGCTCAACTTCTAGAAATAGGCGATCTCCTCTTACCAGTGTCTTTTTGGGTTTGTAAAAACCCAGAGGGGACAATATTAGGTATAGATATCCTTAGAGAAGCATTAATTACTTTCCTCAGTGTCTTACAAAAGGCAGGATTTAAAGCAAGCCCTAAGAAAGCACAAATAGGCTTAACTAAGGTTCAATATCTCAGACACAACATTTCACAAGGACAAAAATCTATGACGCATAATAGGCAAGAAGCCATTCTAAATATGCCAAAACCACATCATGTTAGGGATGTGCGTAAAGTTATGGGGCTCCTTAATTATTGGCGCACTTTCATCCCTAATTTCACACAAGCCACAGGTCCGATACAGGCGCTAATCAAAGGGAGCCCGGCTCCCTTGGACCCCATAGACTGGGGACATGAACAGGAAATAGCCTATCGTGTAATAAAACAGGCTCTCAGCAATGCCCCCGCCCTCGGGTTACCAGATCATGCTTAACCATTTCACCTCTGCTGTTCCCAAGATGGGATCTATTATACAGCAGTTCTGACACAGGAACATGGGGATAGGCAATGTCCCGTCGCCTATTACTCCACAAAGCAACCCACGGTAGCAGCAGGCATGCATCGCTGTATGGCAGCAGTAGACTGCGCCTCTTGGGCAGTGCAGGCATGCGAGCCGATTGTAATGAACACACAGTTGATTCTGCACACAGGACACACATTAGTTTAATTATTACACACCGGCAAATTGTGTTCAGTCTCCGTAGACGAGCTAGATGGGAAGCTGTTTTGCTCCCCTGAGATAAATCCATACAAATAATAAAAGACACACGAGTAAACCCAGCAGGGGAGGAAGAAGAGCATACATGCTCTGAGCTGGTGCTCCAGGAGAACCACAGTCGCTTCCTAGAAAACCCCCTCACAGACCCTGACTTGGAACGATATGTTGATGGATCCAGGAAAATAATAGATGGAGTCCCCCACACTGGGTGGGCAGTGGTATTGGATGATAGCACCGTCGTAAAATCTGGATCCCTTCAGGACACTGTTCAGCCCAAGTGGCAGAACTCGTGGTGCTAACTGATTCATTAAAAATAGCGAAAGACATTAAAGTTAACATTTTCACTGACAGTCGCTATGCATTTGGAGTAGTACACGACTATATGGCAACCTGGGAACGTAGAGGGTTTATAACAACAGCAGGAGAAGTAATACAAAATTATGAGTATGTTATAGCCCTAGCTGAGGCAGCACACCTTCCAGAAAAGGTAGCAGTAGTTAAAGTGAAAGCTCATCAGAGTCTTTCTGATGATGGATGCCCGCGCACCTGTGGGAATCACTAGCAGACCTAGCTGCAAAAAAGGCAGCAGAGACAGGCAGTCATGTGACGTTAGCAGGATTCCCCTGCTCTAGTAAACTTGTGAGCATCCGAGAACCAGAAACTACTGACCTCGCACAGCTACAGAAAAACTGTGAGGAGGATGAAGTACAAGAGTGGGTTAAAGGAGGTGTAGTGCACTCAGACGAAGTGGCGAAGTCCTAACTTACAATGTGTATTAGCACCCCAGTGTATTAGCTCAACGCTTCTGGACCAGTACCATGGCCCAGCTCACACGGGTCGCAAGGCCATGTTAACTCAATTGCGTGAACACTGGTGGTGGCCTGGCATAGGCAGGGACACTGCGAAGTGGTGTCAACAGTGTATTCCTTGCGCACAAGTAAACCCAGGTAAACCGATCAAAGTCACTAAATCACACCAGCCCCGGCCTCGAGGTCCGTGGGAAAATATTCAAATTGACTTTACAGGACCCCTGACAAAATGTCATGGGAAATCCTATTGCTTGGTAATAATTGACCATTTCACAAAATGGGTTGAGGTTTTCCCCTGCAGGGACTGCTCTGCCATCACTGCAGCACAAGTCCTAGCGACTGAGGTTATTCCCCGATGGGGTGTGCCCCGTCAAATGAACTCAGATCAAGGGACTCATTTCACCGGTAAGGTAATGAAGGATGCATGTTTACTGCTAGGGGTAAAACAACGATTTCATATACCTTATCACCCTCAGAGTTCAGGCTTAGTGGAGCGCACTAACCGGACACTGAAGGAAAGTTTGGCAAAAGCCCTGTTAACTACAGGCAAGGGATGGACAGTAGCACTCCCCGCTGTGCTGTATAAACTTAGAGCGTCACCTAATCGGAGTACTCAGCTTTCTCCATATGAGTTAATGACAGGGAGAGCTATATGCAACTCCCTGCTGGCATCTGGGGTCCCAGTGATCCCAGTGCTCCATTCAAAGACTATCTTAAACAGTATGTAGCACAGCTATGTACACACTTAAAAAAACATAGAACACAAGCACGTGATCTCCAGTCCCTCAGGGACTTGGAACTCAAAGAGGAAATGCCAACAACACTTCCTGAGGTTGGTTCGCAAGTGATGGTTAAAATAATCCCAAGCAGACCAGGGCTTAGGCCCAAATGGACAGGACCGCATAATGTCCTTCTTTCTACAGACACTTCAGTCTGTATTGACGGACAGGAGGGGGGTACTAGATGGAAACATTGGTCACAAGTAAAAAATTATAATCCAGGAGAACTGTGTACTAAACCTTTATCTTTTCTCATTCCTAGGAAAGCAACAGTTGCAGATTTCCTGAATTTTGAGAGACATTCCCCTAACTGGTAAAGGTTTTGTCCCCCTACAGGTACTAAGAGATAATCCAGCATGAAGACGACTGTGTACACTACAGTATTTGGACTGATCTGCCTGTCCTTAGTTGAATCATGGACAGATTTATCCAAATTACACGCACCTATGCAAATGCCCTTAATAAAACAAAATGTTGGGTTTGTTCCCACATTCCATACGACACTAAGAAAGGGGTTCCAATGATCCCCATTCCATTTCCAGTATTTTCTGATTATTCACAACTTAGAGTTGCCTCTAATGTACGATATGCATATGATTATGCCTTAGGCATCACAGGAGAATGGTACCGAAGATGGATCAGAATAGAAGAGATTTTAAAATGCCAAATATTGACTTGGCTCACAGTAACAAAGGATCTGTGTATGTTTCATACTATAACAAAACCATGCAATCCCAATTTATAGGTAATAGCACTTGTAATCACACTGTGGCTATCGATGGTTCTGACTTTAGGTATCAGACTTGTCGATTTTACGCCCCATGGAATGGGACTTATTGGATATGCGGCTTGCGGGCATATTGGGAACTTCCTTGTAAGTTCACAGGTTCTTGTTATTTAGGATTTGTGGTGCCAGCTTTGCGCCACACTGAAGATAAATACCTTCCAGATATAGAACAATTTACTCACCCTAAACGTGAGATAGGGGAAGGAGACAGGTTTGCTTCCATACTATTTCCTATGTATGGAGTCGGAAGAGCAATAAAGGAAATCAGATTAGTAGCTGGTATATTAGAAACATTAAGTATTTCTACAACTGAAGTTCTCAGCAATTTAACAACTGAAATAGTGGCTATGCGAACTGTTGCCCTCCAGAACAGGCTAGCTCTAGATTTCCTGCTAGCAGCACAAGGAGGGACATGTGCCATTATAGGGCAGGAATGTTGTACTTACATACCAGATAACTCTGAACACATTGGTAATCTTATAGAGCACATTAGGACAGCAACTACAAAGATACACCAGTCCTCCGGAGGAAAACCCCTCTGGGGATGGCTTGCTGATACCTTTGGTAATCTGGGTATGATTGTGTTACAAGGATTGATATCAGTAGTTAATATTCTGCTATGTCTGTAAGTTTCTTTTTTATTTCTTAAATACACTGTCTCAAAAACTTTGTAAACCTCATAATGTATCTACTATGGTTACAGCTGCAATTAAAACACCCTCGTTGGCAGGCTTTCTCTAAATTTCTACTAAACGACACCGTCCCTCACTCGGGAGAAGCAAAACTCACACACCCATTGACACAAATATTATCCTATCCCCTTGGTTCTGTAGGCTCCATGTGACTGAGGACAAATGGATTTAGTATCAAAGGCAATAAACCTCATGACTCAAGGAAAACCAAAGGATGCATTGGAAAGATACTATTACAAAGGTCACTCAGCTCCATGAGACGCCTTCAGGACATTCTGTACATCCACACTTAGGGGCACACACTTATCGCTCTCCCCGACAGCAGGGACACCCTTACACTCGCCGTACACACATATACACCCCACGGGGAAGGGTTGGGATGAAGGAGTTGCAATCCTCAATCAAGAAGCGTCAAATCTTCCTAACCCCTAAGGGGATTTACTTGTAACTGACAAACATAACTTTTTGGCTTCTTTCCGCTTTGCTCTATTGCCAAACAGCAGGGAATGAAGAGTCTGTATAGGAAGTTGAAGAAAGTGTTTTGTGATAATTATATAATGTTTTATATTAATACTAGCATTAGAAGTAGTTTTGTTTACAGACTGAGCAGATTAGATTCAGCAGGACAAGTAAAGGGTCAACAAGGTTGGTTTGTTAGAAACTCCTGTCAGTAATGAAAGATTACACAGTGCCGAAATAGCCTACAGATGTCTGCTGTGAATTTGTATATGACTTAATCATTTCTCCAGATAGGGAGAGCGATAAAGAGCGATTGACAATAGGTAAATGATGACCGTGGGATCGCATCTTCCTAGTGCACATCAAAGACGGACATCTGCTTTGGATCCATCACCCCTTCACGGGAGGACAGATCGTAAACGGAGCCAGACCTGTATCTTCTGATTGGATGAACGGCCATAAGATGTTATGTCATTTTTCCTATAAAGTTGTACTCATGTCTGTAAATATTAAGTCTCACTGAAGGAATTATTCCTGACGTGGGGCTTCCGAGCGGCTCGATTAAAGTACTGTTTGCTTTATCTCCGCGACTTCTCCACTTATTTCTAAGACGGTTCAACACACACAGCCAGCAAGACACACAGAGCTAGCCAGCTCAGCGATGTCATCACGAACCTCTCTCTGAGCTGACTGCTATGACATCACAGAGCACGTGCATTCCGTTGCTTGCCGTCTGTCAACCACTCAGTCACTGCCAGCCAGACTGCCTGGCTGGCTGGATGGGGGGGCTGTTTGCTGCTGCTGCGTACCTTAGCAAGCTTATTTGCTTGACCGGCCTTCCTCCTCCTTCGGCAACATGCTCAGCTCTGCCCGATCTGCTGTTCACCTGGATCACAGCTCCACCCCAACAAGGCAGAGCCTCCCAAGAATGGTACAAACTCATCCACATTCCCCTCCATGGAAAGCTTTAACAAAAGGCAAAAGCGTTATAAGTAATGAAGAGGAACCCGAGTCCAAGACGCTTCCGACCAGCCATACAAATTTGTTGTCGGTTTCCAAACCGAATATAGAACTGAAACTTTCAGACAAACCATGAAAAATGGAATGTAAACATTTACACTTTTTAACAATTCTATATATCAATTATATTAATTACCCTAACCCTAACACTAACCCTAACTTTAAGTTACAAATCTTCCCTAAACACTTATTTTGCAGGATCAATAAAAAACTGTCAGGATTTTTTAAACTTTTACTGACACACATAGTTAATAGCAATGTGTTATAACTTTTCCAAAAATAATAATCCGTATATCTTTAATTGTTTTGACGTTATTAAGATATAATGCATCTTTCACATAGGGAACATTTGTAACATGATAGGAAAAGCAAACAAATGATGTAACTGAAAATATTCAATATTACAGCATACAATTTGTCAGGCTTCATAAATATGGAATTTATGACATACTCTGTAAAAATCAAGCAAACAGCATTTGTTGTTCATGAGAAAAATAATAATAATCAAAGCTATCAGAATAAAGTTTTACTGACATTTTATTGACCCTACCACTGCATAGGACACATCTGTAACATGAACGCTACTGAATGGCACATACATTGAAAACTACGGAGAATTGAGACAAATCCATTTTACACTTCATAATTTATCTTAAAACGTTTCCAACCTAGGCAAAACCCACTTGAAATACTTTCATTCACATTTTTGGTAAACAAATATAGAGTTTGTTACATATGTTCCCTATGATACATCTACAGAACGAGAGAGAGAGAGAGAGAGAGAGAGATAGAGAGAGAGAGAGAGAGAAGTCACTGAATGTATGAGCTCCTATCCATACAGCAATACCAACAGAGGCCAGCCAAACATACAACCCCCCCGCACTGGAGCACACGTACCACGATGCCGCAGCACCGGCCAGCCCCCCATCACCCAGCCTCCCACCCGCCCCACGAGCACCAGGCACAGCGCCCATCAGAAGCCGCTCAGCTATGCCGCAGCCCTGACCCAGGCCGCCACTCCGGCCCCCACCGAGGTGGGGGAGATCAAGCACCTGCTCAGCCTCCTCTGCTCCAGACTGCTGAGCTGAGCCAGAGAACTCGGGTAGGGACGGACAACCCCACTTGTAAATTAAAAATAAATACCTGTGTACATACAATGTAACCATACTTTACATAAAACTAATAATTATTATATTTGAAATTCTAGTTTAAACAAAACCTTAGATTAAAAAGTTGTATTGTTGATAGGCATTTTATTCCACCAAGTACAATGTTAGCTAAAATGAGCTCATTTACAGTCAGCTGCTGGAACATTCAGGGCCTGAACTCCTTGCCTTTCGGGCTAAAGAGCACAGACCCTGAATTCATTAAAAGCATTAAAGAATTAGATATCATAGTTCTGTTGGAGACATGGTGCCATGCAGAGGTGCCCACACACTGCCCCCTGGGCTACAGGGAGGTTATTGTGCCCTCAATTAAACTGAGCACAGTGCGGCGTGGCAGGGACTCTGGGGGGATCATAGTGTGGTACAAAGAGGAGCTGGCGAACCACATCAGCCCAGTCAAACAGGGCCCAACGCACACATGGCTTCAAATTAAGAAGGGAATAGCCCAGTGTGAGAACCATATATACCTTTGTACAGCGTATACCCCCACCTCTGAATCCCCCTATTACAATGGGGAATTTTTTAACACCCTCCACACAGAGATCGGCCATTTCCAGGCCCAGGGGAATGTGCTGCTCTGTGGGGACTTCAATGCCCGGACAGGCACCGAGCCCAACTGCATCGGCACACAGGGAAACAGCCATGTGTTCGGCCAGGCCCCTCTGTACCTCACCCCCACCACAACCCAGAGGAACATCCCCGACGGGGTTTAATGGCAGGATCAGAGGGGACTCTTTAGGGAGGTTCACGTATTGCTCAGCTCTTGGGACTAATGTAGTCGAATACGCCCTCACTGACATGGACCCCTCCTTCATCAGTGCATTCACTGTCAGGCAGCAAACCCCCCTGTCAGACCACAACCAAATCACAGTGTTCCTGAAAAGAAGAAGTCAGGCCAGCAACACACAGACACAGCCCAGTAAGCTGTACAACCTTAATCAAACATACAGATGGGCTCCAAACAGCACAGAGGAATTTAACCAAGCAATCAGTTCTACAGAAATAACAGACATCATCAACACTTTCCTCAGCTCACAGTACCAGCCTGACGTGACAGGACTAAATCTGGCCATAAATGATATCAATCAAATATTTCAAATTGCAGCCACAATGGCAAATCTTAAAAAGACAAAGAAAAAATCAACCAGAATCATACACACACACAGATATGGTTTGATGATGAGTGTAAATCAGTAAGAAACAAATTTAAGGCACCTATCCAATCAAAAACATCATCAACCACAAGACACAGAACTATGCCAACAGTACTGTTAGACCCTAAAACACTACAAACACCCTTAAAAATAAAAAACAGAAACACACAAACAAAACACTCACAGACATAGAGAAATCTGTTGACCAAAACCAGTTCTGGGAAATGTGGAACAATTTAAATTCAACAAAACAACAAGAATTGGCAATACGAAACGGAACCATTTGGAAAAAATACTTTGAAAACCTTTATAAAGATATCCAACAAAATGATCTGACACACAAACAAATTGAAACCATGGAAAAACTGAAATTGCTCGAACAATCAATTAAAAATAATCAAAACCCAAATGACGCTCCAATCACCCTACAGGAACTATCTAAAAAGCTCCAGGCACTTCCACCCAGAAAAGCCTGCAGCCCGGACAGTATCAGCACTGAAATGCTCAAACACAGCAGCGCACAACTGCAGGAGGCTGTGCTTAAATTGTTCAACATGGTCCTCAGAACTGGTTACTTCCCTGACATCTGGAAGCAGGGGCTGATCACCCCAATCTATAAGAGTGGAGACAAATTCGACCCTAACAACTACCAGGGCATCTGTGTTAGCAGTAACCTGGGGAAGGTGTTCTGCAGTATCATCAACGCCCGGATACTGGCCTTCCTTACCGAGCACAGTGTCCTGAGTAAGAGTCAGATTGGCTTCCTCCCAAATAACTGCACTACAGATCATATTTACACCCTACACACCCTCATAGACAAACACGTCCACCAAAAAAGTAAAGGCAAAATCTTTGCCTGTTTCATTGATTTCAAAATGGCATTCGATTCCATTTGGCACGAGAGACTTTATTACAGAATTCTTCAAAGCGGTGTAGGGGGTAAAGTCTATGATGTTATAAAAACAATGTACACCGAAAACAAATGTGCAGTAAAAATTGGCAACAAAAGAACAGAATTCTTCACTCAGGGGCGGGGAGTGAGGCAGGGCTGCAGTCTGAGCCCAACACTGTTCAACATCTACATCAGTGAGTTGGCAACGGTGTTGGAGCAGTCTGATGCCCCTGGCCTCACCCTAAATGACACAGAAGTCAAATTCCTGCTCTATTCGGATGACCTAGTCTTGCTGTCATCCACAGAACAGGGGCTTCAGCAAAACCTTGCACTGCTAGAGCAGTACTGTTAGTCCTGGGCCCTGGCAGTAAACATGAAGAAGACAAAGATCATGATTTTCCAAAAAAAAAATCCTCAGGGAAACAAATACCACTTCACGCTAGGCAACACTACCATAGAACACACCTCACACTACACTAACCTGGGCCTGACTATTAGTGCGTCAGGGGGCTTTAACCTGGCAGTGAAGGCACTCAAAGACAAAGCAAGAAGAGCTTTCTACGCAATCAGATTGAAATGGGATATTAATGTTATAGAATCTTCTTCTGTCTCAAACTAATTGACAGTGTGATCCAGCCCATTGCGCTGTACGGTAGTGAAGTATGGGGTCCACTCAGTCAACAGGACTACACTAGGTGGGACAAACATCCAATAGAGACCCTGCATGCTGAACTCTATAAAAACATACTGCAGGTGCACAGGAGCACACCAAACCACGCATGCAGGGCAGAATTAGGCCGCTTCCCAACCCTCATTAATATAAAGAAAAGAACACTGAAATTCTGGATGCACCTTAAGAAAAGTGAGTCAGACTCACTCCAGTACAAGGCCCTCCAAACCCAAGAGCTCAGCCCTGAAAAGAGTCCACTGAGTCAGCTGGCCCTGAAGCTCACGGCACTGACCCCCACTAATACTGCGAACAGAGACCAGCTTCAGGTCAGCACTGCTTACCTGCCCCCAATCAGAGTCAACCAAATCATAAAGATAACCAAAACCTCCTATCTGGAACATTGGAACAATGAAACCAAATCCCAAAGTAAACTGGATTGCTATCGGGCCCTAAACAGAGAATACACCCTGGCAGAATATCTCTTCACTGTCAGAGATATGAAGCAGAGATGGATCCTGACCAAGTACAGGCTCAGTGACCACAGCCTGGCCATAGAGACGGGCCGACACAGGCAGAGCTGGCTGCCCAGAGAGGAGCGGCGCTGTGGTCACTGCGAGACAGGAGAGGTCGAGACAGAGATGCACTTCCTCCTCCGATGCAATAAATATGCCAAATTAAGGGACACGTTCTATAATAAATTCATAAATATTATAAAATCATTCTCTGAATTGATGAATGAAAAAAAAAAAAGCTATCCTCCTGGGGGAGGGACACACAGCCCCCCTGGCCGCCCAATATGTAGCCGCCTGCCACAGCCTGAGGGGCTCACTGTGAAAACATGACATACATGAGCACCAGCTGTAACCTGATAACTATAAAGTAAATGTACATGTCTATTAAGATTTAATTTATAAATTATAATGTTACTGTTTCATTTTTTTTGTTTCTTTTTTCTTACCTTATTCTTATTATTATTCAATGTATGTATATATCAACTGCTTTGGCAACACTACGGATCTGTTTGTCATGCCAATAAAGCAACCTTGAATTGAATTGAATTGAATTGAGAGACAGAGAGAGACAGACAGACACTAACACAGCCACCCACCCACTCACACACACTCTATCTCTCTCTCTCTCACACACACACACACACATACACACAACCAGCAAGACACACAGAGCCAGCCAGCTCAGCGATGACATCACGAACCTCTCTCTGAGCTGACTGCTATGACATCACAGAGCACGTGCATTCCGTTGCTTGCCATCTGTTAACCACTCAGTCACTGCCAGCCAGACTGCCTGGCTGGCTGGATGGGGGGGCTGTTTGCTGCTGCTGCGTACCTTAGCAAGCTTATCTGCTTGACCGGCCTTCCTCCTCCTCCGCCCACATGCCCACCTATGCCCGATCTACTGTTCACCTGGATCACAGCTCCGCCCCAACAAGGCAGAGCCTCCCAAGAATGGTACAAACTCATCCACGTTCTCCTCCATGGAAAGCTTTAGCAAAAGGCAAAAGCGTTATAAGTAATGAAGAGGAACCCGAGTCCAAGACGCTTCCGACCAGCCATACATATTTGTGTGTATTAAAGATCACATTTTATTACATTTTGTTTTTCTGTACTTTATTACATCTTATTGTGATTTTTAATTGTATTGTTAATTTTCCATATATATGTATGTATGTATGTATGTATGTATGTATGTATGTATGCATGTCCAATTGCTTTTAAAATTCAAATGCACTGAATTGAGAGTGAGAGACAGAGAAAGAGAGAGAGAGAAGTGCTAGGGCACATCTGTAATATAAACTAGCGAACATTCGTCACATGCTTAGGGAACATTCATAACATACAGGGAAAATTTGTAAAACGAATTAGGGAACCTTTGTGACATACTAAAAGGACATACTGGTAAGATGTTGGACACATTTGAAACATCAAAAATGGCATTTGTTTTTTTATTAGGGACATTTATACCAGTCTGAGCAAATATCTGTGCATATTCCAATGTTTGCTGCAGGACTTACAGATTGAGTGAGGGGGTCAATATGTTTGATTCAGAACTAACCACTGCTTCCTCAATTTTGTATTTGAGTAGAAGTGAAGAAACACAGCAATAATAATCAGCCCCGAGGCGACTGTGTTTCTAAACCCTATTTAACATCACAATCAAACTCATTCCACGTCTACACACAGCACAGATACATTGTAAAAACCAAACAAAAAACACGAAATCACATGTAGAAAACCAGAAACGAACATACAAGTATACGAATATGCTAAGATCAGCCTTTTATTTGTATTTATTTGTATTGATGCATTAAGGGATTTACACCGATTTGCTATTTCAGACACTTTCACTGTATTGACTAAAATACAGGATTAGTTCACATGCATTCGTCACCATGCACACAGTTCACATTTTCATTCATTTTGTGGCGTATCTTTACTTTTATTCTTATTTAAAAAACAATTGGCTAGCCTATTGATTATGGATGCGACTGTTTTGTTGGTTTTTGTGGCACAATTGTGGGCAGATCAATAAACTGTTGGACCATCTCAGGTGATGTTAATGCTTTGATGGGATATTGTGCTTATTGATGAAGTCTGTGATGAAGGTCTAAAATCACTGTTGCATTGTCCCTGTTGTCAGACACACAGCAATGCTCCTATGTTTTGAAAGTCACCCTGGATAAGAGCGTCTGCTAACAAATACATAATAATAATAATAATAATAATAATAATAATAATAATAATAATAATAATAATAATAATAATAATACAATGTCGGAACTGCTGGCGTGTGATAGCTCGCAAAGCACATCAGTGTAACAGATCTTACTGTGTATTTGATCTTCTCTTACTGTAGAATATGTATGTTTTGTGTAACTCACCCTGTGCTAAGAAAATGAATTTATTCATGCACAAACCAACCCGGGACACATGACTCGTAGGGGCACTGGATTCAGCATGACACCGGACCAGATAATGACCATTTCATTAACAAACAACATTTCTGTCCAATCTACACTCACCTAAAGGATTATTAGGAACACCATACTAATACTGTGTTTGACCCCCTTTCGCCTTCAGAACTGCCTTAATTCTACGTGGCATTGATTCAACAAGGTGCTGAAAGCATTCTTTAGAAATGTTGGCCCATATTGATAGGATAGCATCTTGCAGTTGATGGAGATTTGTGGGATGCACATCCAGGGCACATCCAGGGGGTGCTAAATGTCCTCTATGTAAATTAGATAGTCAACTCAGTCTAATTTACATGGGAACATTTGTGTTGCCCAAAATGGTGTATTATGGATTTTTTCCCTCTCTACATAATGGAAAACCTGCATAATTTCTTATTCCAGACTCTTCTCTTTTAAAAATAATTGCTTATTTACAATAATTAGAACAGAAATAACTATTTAGAAGAATTATATCTTTTTAAATAATTATGTAATAACATACTGTATATATATAATTATCAATTATAAAATTTGGTAAATGTTAAATAGAAGATTTAATGTAAAGGTTTTTAAATGTCCTCTTTACTTAAAGAGGAAACCGATATGAATGTGTGCAGCGCATACTCTTGATAGTACAGTATAGGAGCGTACAGTACACCAGACTGACGGATAACAGTAATGGCTGTTATGTTTTTTGATTGGATAACAGAATTTATTTAAATATAAGCAATGGACAGTTCCTTTGTAGCCACTGGTAGCCTCTGGTAGCCCC
This sequence comes from Amia ocellicauda, assembly GCF_036373705.1. Classification (NCBI taxonomy): domain Eukaryota; kingdom Metazoa; phylum Chordata; class Actinopteri; order Amiiformes; family Amiidae; genus Amia; species Amia ocellicauda. The sequence continues at coordinate 41,880,632 of NC_089855.1, read as the reverse complement.
TGGTAACCTTGTCTGTATGTCCAGAAGACCAAAAGGGACCTGTCCTCTTATCGGTTCCTAGCCATATTCGAAAGGACCCCCACTTCATAATTACATTATCATAAGGCACCCAAGTCATGGTGGTGGCAAAATGCTATTGGTTGGAAGGAAACCTTATAAAAGGGAAAACAACGAGAATTTGAGTTCTCTTAACTTCTTCATCCTGCAACGAGACACAAGAGAGAGCTGGAGGGAGACAGAGAGAGACACACTGCTTTCTGCCTGACCAGACTGGCCTATAAGCTGTACTGTGAGGAGAAAGAAGAAAATGGGTATTATCTGTTTCTTACTGTAATCCAGCAGAAGCTTAATATTACTTATTTTCAGTAATATAATTGAATGATATTAGTTTCCTATTTTTGTCAAAATAAATGATTATTGCACATCTGTGACTTGAACGCATCTTCCCTCTAAAAAGAATCTTAAAAGAGAAACCAATTGACCTATGAGTTTTCAGTTCAACTATTTATTTAGATTGACTGAAAAAACGAGCATTGCTTATTGTTTATTAACAATTATAATTGCTCGGTTATTTGGCTTCACGGCTGTGCTGTCACCACCGTTGTTATTATTGTCTGTGTCTATTTGTGTTATTAGTTATTATCTTTGATAGCTAATCGGACTCTGTTCCGTCTGCGCTCCGGGGCTCCGGTGTGCTTCGGTTTCGGCTACAAATTGCACACTTTCAAAATAATAGTTCTGTTTATTGTAGCGTAAGGTACACTTATAAATTTCAATTCAAGAAGTGAATTTATAGTATCACCTTATCACGAATCCTGGAATCTTGTAGAACTCAATTTCTGTAATAATTGGACGCAGACTCCAATTCCAAAGATATAAATTGTCAAATTTATTCAAAAACAAAGACTAAATGTAGCACTACACCAATTATACAAAAGGGCAAAACTAATTAACATTAATCTCTAGATCAACAACTCAAAGACAAATCACTTCCTTAACCAAATCAAAGACCATGTGATCGCATATGATATCACACAAATGGTTAAACAAAAAAGGTTATAAACACATTGACCACAATACCGGTTAGTAAGACGAAGGTGAGTCTCTCATTAGTATTGTTAGTCAGACATTAAATAACTACGCAGGATAGTATTTATGTCAGGTAACTTCTCGTTATGTATATATCAGTCTCATTTACGTAGGTGCCGAGAAAGATCCTATCATTACTTGTTACCACAATTTCCCTTAACTGATTATTATTCAATGATTAAGGATAGGCAGGGCCACCTATAATCTGGTGTCTATTAACTTGTGTCAATTTCAGACTAAACAGTTAAACATGAATGAGAAGATATTTCTCGGCGTTGACAGATTTTATTTCTAAAATTATCAACAAAACAGTTTAATGCAACACACATTTATATTGAAGAAAACTAAATGATATTACACATTCTAGAGTTATGAATCACAGATTAACATTTCTAATTTATTTCTCAAATGTCATGAATCATGAACTCCAAACTGTTAAACTTATCTGAACTTCGTCGCAGAGAGGCCTCTCTGGCTTCGGGCTCAGATAACAGCACACGGCACGAGGTCCGTGTGGTTTGGAACAAAGGCAGTCCGGTTCGGCTTTGTCCAAGAACTTCCACTCAATCGATGCACCTGGAAATTGGGCTTTCTCGAATGTAGAGTCTTTTCCAAACCGATTTTCCACTGGTTTGAAGGCTCCAAGGTTGTGCACAAAATCTTCTTTGTAAGCAGGGTTTCCACCATAGTTACTTGAAGACAAAGTCATTGAGGAAAGCAGGGCCCTGTTTGTTCCAAGGATCGAGTTTCTTAAGACTCAGTAGCTATTTAAATGACTGACACTTTCGTATTCAGTCGACTTAGTCAATTGTCCAGCTGTAAAAACTCCACTGATCAGGTGGGCACAGGCGGGCAGCGCAGTCTGTAAAATTCTTTATTTGATAAAGTCCTTTAAAAGAATTCTTCGAACGGCTCAATCTCCTTCTCCCAGTTTAACTCTTCTGTTGCTGGCAAAGACTTAGTTGGTTTCTGGTTCTGGTTCTGGCAACAGAGCTATAGGTTGAGCTGTGGCAGCGAGTTTCTGGTTCAGGTGAGAGAGAGAGAGAGAGAGAGAGAGAGAGAGAGAGAGAGAGACCGTGTGCTGTTCTGTATACGCCTGTCAGATCAATAGATGATTGGTTCTTGAGTTTGTGAGATTGGATTTCCAGTTCAAAGACTTATATTACCTACAGGCCCACTTCTCCAGACATCCCACAGCAGGATTCCAAACTATTTGGCCTATTCTTGGTGCTATCCTCCCCAAAACTGTCACTTTGATGTAAACCAGTTCCAAGCTGATGAGTTAAGAAAATCTGATAACTTTGGGGGGAGAAGTCAGTGCTTCAGCTCAGAGCTAAAATGCTCTTATAAAGATACACCCAACATAATGCTACAGTGTTTATTTATATCTATGCCCCCAATGCTGTGAGAGACAGACTGTTAGTGTTTTCGGTGCTCAGCAAAGCGCTAGCAGACTATGTGGCTAAGGAGATCCTGGTTTTGGGGGGGTGATTGGAACTGTACTGTGGACTATAGATTAGATAGGAATCATTTGGAGCCCAGTCCACAGTCGGCAAAACAGCTGGAAGGTAATACACAGTTGCACAATCTGGTCGATGTCAGGAGGAATGCCAACCCAAAGGTGAAACAGTACACCTGGGTGAGGCCGGGTTCTAGCATTATGTCGCTAGCCAGGCTGGATAGATTTTATACCTTTAGACATCATGTCAATCTGATCGGTGGCTGCCATATCACCCCCACCTGACCACTGACCACTGTCTCATCACTGTGAGTGTCACCCTGCCTCCTGTCCGGCTGCGCAGTGCCTACTGGCTTTTCAATAATAGCTTGCTGCAGGACAGGATTTTTTGTAATTCTTTTCTTTTCTTTTGGCAGAGATGGAGATCAGAGCGCCCTAGGTTTGCCTCCCTGAGACAGTGGTGGGACATTGGCAAGGTTCAGACCAGGCTCTTCTGCCAGAAGTACACTGAGCATAGGACTGACAGCTTGAATGATTCTAAGAAGGAGTTAGAAGGAGAGATTCAGGTGCTCCACCGAGCCTTGGACTCTGGAGATTCGGGGGCATTAGAGGACCTCAAAGCTATGCAGCAGGCATTGTCAGAGATGCTAAGGACGCGGGCTCGAGGAGCAATGGTGCGCTCGCAGTTCCAGAGCCTGACACAGATGGATGCGCCCATCAAGTTCTTCTTTGGGATAGAATGCAGGCGGCAGCAGAACAGGGTGATGCTCTGCCTGAGGACGGCTGAGGGCCGTGTGCTGCAGGATGGGCAAGAGATGTGTAGTCATGCCGCCCAGTTCTATAGGGAGCTGTACTCCACAGAGCCGGGCAGCCTGGAGCAGCAGCAGCAGTTTCTGCAGGGTCTGCCTAAGTTCCCACAGGATGGGGTCAAGGTGCTGGAGGCCCTAGTAACTCTGGCAGAGCTGACCTGCGCAATGCAAGAGCTCAATAAGGGCTGGGCACCGGGGCTGGATGGGCTCACTGTGGAGTTTTTCTCAGAGTTTTGGACTGAGCTGGGCCCGGACCTGCTCTCAGTGCTGCAGGAGGGCCTGTGAGCTGGGCTGCTGCCCATTAGCTGTCGTAGAGCTATTCTGACCCTGCTGCCCAAGAAGGGGAATCTGTCCTCCATTGTGAACATGAGGCCAGTGGCGCTGCTGTGTCAGGACTATAAGATCCTGTATAAGGCTCTGGCTAAGCGGCTCAGAGACATCATGCCGGCCGCAGTGCCTGTTTCAGGTGCTGAGAGCAGTTGGTGTCGGCCCGCGGTTCGTAGAATTTATTCAGCTGCTGTACTGTCGTGTGTTTAGTGTGCTGAAGATCAATGGTGGCCTGAGTGAGCATATCCACATCCATCGAGACATCAGACAGGGCTGCAGTCTGTCAGGGATGCTATACTCCCTTTCTATCGAGCCCCTGCTGCACAGGCTGAGGCAGTTGCTAGCCGGGCTGTGCATCCCTTGTCACCCAGAGCAGGCGGTCAGGGTGTCGGCTTATGCTGCAGAGACACACAGTCTGGCCAGCGAGACGTCAAGGTCATTGTGGGAGTGTCTGGAGGAGTTCAGCAGGGCATTCCCAGCCAGGGTCACCTGGGGCAAGAGCACCGCTCATCTGGTTGGGGTGTGGGAGGTTTTTGCACCCCCTGCCCTCCCTGCGGGGCTGCAGTGGTCTCACTCAGGCCCTCGGGTGCTGGGTGTGACTTTGGGCGAGACGCAGGAGAACTGGGCTGGCCTGCTGGAGAGGGTACAGGGCCGGTTGAGGGCATGGCGCTGGCTGCTGCCCCAGCTCTCCATTAGGGGGTGAGCAATTGTTATTAATATCTTGGTGGCCTCCATGCTCTGGCACACTTATGCATGTCTGGACCCCCCACCGGCCCTGGTGTCCCAGATACAGACCCTGCTCCTGGATTTCTTCTGGGAAGGGCTGCACTGGGTGCGCAAAGCAGTGCTGTACCTGCCGCTCCAGGAGGGGGGACAGGAGTTGGTTGATCTGTTAAGCAGGCTGAGTGCCTTTCGGCTGCAGGCAGCTCAGAGGCTCCTGTACCCTCCCGATCCCCAGTGTCTCCTGCCCTGGACACTTGTTATGACAGACACATGTTTTTACTTAAGACACGTCCCTATATACTTCCTTCCCTGCCTGTTTTTTATTGTACTGTTTTAGGGGTGTGGCAGCGCTTCTCCCTGGGTAGGGGGCTGGGGGGCAGCAGTCTGTATTGGCTGTTAGAGGAGCCACTGCTGTATAACCCCGGTTTTAGCTGTCCACTCCTGCTCTCCAGCAGCCTCAGGTCAGTCCTGCTTAAGGTCGACGTGATCCGGCTGAGGGATTTGTTGGATTTTAACAGGGGACAGTGGGTTGGTGGCGACAGCCTGGCTGCTAGGCTGGGTATGAGGTCACTGAGAGTCGTAACCAGATTTCTCTGGGCAGTACAGAACGCCCTTCCCATAGGCGCTGTGGAGCGGCTTTTCCAGGCTCTCACGCAGCACTGCTGGCCCAAGGACCCTGACACCGTCTTTCCCCTTGTTTGTCTGTGTCTCTCAGTCACCCCTAGCTCATCAGGCCACCTTCTGTCGCCTCACAGTCTCTGTAGTGTGTCTGTCTCCACAGCTCAGCATCAGCAGCTCTATCAGCTCAGTGTGAGGGAGCTGCACCATCAGCAGCTGCAGCCCCTCCCTGACACCCCCTGGAGGGAGCACCTGGCTCTGGGGGAAGATGCATGCCCGGCATGGAGGAGCCTGAACAAGCCCCCGCTTCTGCATGGCTTCTGCATGGCGTCATCGCAACAAACTCTTTTGCACATACACTGGACCCCCGACACCTGCCCCTACTGCGGGGAGAGAGAGACACTTTTTCACTGTTTCTGCCACTGCCCTAGATTAGAGTTGCTGTTCACTGCACTGGAGAGCCTGTTCAAGCAGCTGGGCCTCCTATTCTCACGCACTGTGTTTATTTTTTGAGTCCAGTACAAGCAGCGCCACAGACATGTTTGTCAGTTAGCAAACTTTCTAGTGGGGCAGGCTAAGCTGGCTATCCTGAGCAGTAGGAGAAGTCAGACTTAGCGGGTGCAGCAACAGTGTGCACTCTCCCTCTTCAGGACTCTCGTAAGCTCCAGAGTGCGACTGGATTACAATTTCTACAGCCTGACGGGAGACCTGGACACTTTTCTGCAGATGTGGGGGGTCAGGGCGGCCCTCTGTGCCATTGACTTTGGACATTTAAACCAACTGGTTTAATTCACTTGAATATTTTATAGGTAGCACGTGTGTAATGGTTTTTATTGAGCGTTTTAGAATAGGCTGTGTTTTTATGTCGGGAGTTTTTTTCATGTCTTTTATGTGTTTCTAGTTTGTTTTAATTGTTTTTTTTTAGTAAAATAAAGGTGTTAAAAAACAAAAAATCTCTCTCTCTCTCTCTCTCTCTCTCTCTCACACACACACATACACACAGCCAGCAAGACACACAGAGCCAGCCAGGTCAGCGATGACATCACGAACCTCTCTTTGAGCTGACTGCTATGACATCACAGAGCACGTGCATTCCGTTGCTTGCCGTCTGTCAACCACTCAGTCACTGCCAGCCAGACTGCCTGGCTGGCTGGATAGGGGGGCTGTTTGCTGCTGCTGCATACCTTAGCAAGCTTATTTGCTTGACCGGCCTTCCTCCTCCTCCGGCAACATGCCCAGCTCTGCCCGATCTGCTGTTCACCTGGATCACAGCTCCGCCCCAACAAGGCAGAGCCTCCCAAGAATGGTACAAACTCATCCACTTTCTCCTCCAATACAAATGCTCTGAATTGAGAGAGAGAAGTGCTAGGGCACATCTGTAACATAAACTAGGGAACATTCGTCACATGCTGTGGGAACATTCATAACATACAGGGAACATTTGTAAAACGAATTAGGGAACCTTTGTGACATACTAAAAGGACATACTGGTAGGTGTTGGGCACTGTGGAAGGAAAGTTAGAATTCTTTCCCTCATATCAATTCTACTCTCTTGTATACTTAAGAAAGATAAGGTCAAGCCAGGAGGACAGGCCAGAAGGTAGCTTGTTTTCTGTTCGTTATTTACGATGAGGACCTTGGAGATATTGTCAAACAGTATGATTGAAGTGCCTGCCCCCTAATCCATGTGTTGACCTATGAACTCTGATATATATTCTGCTTAGCTAACTCTCTAATGATAATATAGTAATGACTCTGTGATTGTAACCAGATCTTTGTTTTTTGTGTATAAAAGCCTCTGACTTTTAAATGAAGGCAGAGCGACTTTGGTATCTTCTTGATTCACTGTTCCTCTCCACGCTGCGTGTATTAAAGGCATTGCAACGAACGTTCCAACCTGATTGAAGATGGTTTTTCTTCCACATTACATGGCGACGAGGATGGGATTGCTAACCCTAACACAGAGGACTGGAATGGCCAGACCAGTGACCAGCAAAACTGCGCCAGCAAAATAGAAAAAGGTAAAGGAACCTTTTTGAAAAATTCCCTACTGCGATGCTTTGCTTTCACTTGTCTGCTCGCCTGGCCCTCTGACGATCAGGTAACGCAATCTATATTTTATTAAACGTTGTTGCTTGCCTTATATCAATTACTTGAGGCAGGAAATGTTTTCTTGCTTGTTAAGAAACAAAGTTTCTTAGTGTTACCATAGACTTGACTGTGTCTTCTTGTTTATGAAGTAATAGGACTGTGTCTTCCTATTTAACCTGGGTTGCCATGAACTTGACTGTGTCTTCTTGTTTGTGAAGAAACAGAACTGTGTCTTCCTGTTTGGGTTCCCGTAGACAAAAGTGTGTCTGTAAAACTGCAGGGTAGGTTTGACCTACAATTAGAAAAAAAAAAATTGTTCAATATCTGATATGCCGGTGATAATATAAATGCACGTGTTTTGTAGAACCATAAATAGTAAATGAAGAAACGTCATGAAGTTATATACAAGTTATATAAATGCAAACATATTGAAAAACATGTTTGTTATTATTCGTATATAGGATTTATTTTAATTTGTGTTTTGTATTGTTATATTTTTATTTCTTTTTACTTTTTTTATTTTTTCCCCTGTCATTTTGTTATTATTTTGTGTGCTTGTATGTCTTGGTAGTTGTGTACAAAACGTTACATAGAAAATGCGTGGTAACGGCTCCAGTAAAATGGGTGACCCGCCACCCAAAGGTACACGTGTCAGATATATGTATGATAACTATGGAGTGAAGATGTGCGCGATGTGCACAAGTGGTTTGACTAGACAATAGGTGACAGAAAGTTAAGGTTTCCAGAAGATGGGACTTTTGATTCAGATAGACTTGAGCACCTAGAAATGGTTTTGCAAAATAGGAATACAAAACCGGGAGAAGTAAATAGTTATATTTCCCAATAGTTAGAACCAAATTGGCACTGCTCTAAAGCCAATTCTATCGCCCAATAGACTTATTATGCAATATAACCTTTTTTCTTTAACTAGAGCAAATATGTATTATTCGTTCATTACAAAGCATTGGCTTTGTTATCACATACATTTTTTTAAAACTAGTTTTTCACTCAATTCCAATATACAATAATACAATACACCATAGTAGCATTATTCAGTGTGTATCCACTTACATCAGATTGAAACATCACATATCATTTCACACTTCAGTCACACATCCAAACAGCACAATTCTTTCAATCCAGTAGTCACTCTAATAAACTATGGAAAGGATAGTTCATGAAATGCCCATGGTCCCACCAGACTCTGTATCCTTGTGCTTAGATTTAAAAGAGGTTGGAGTTGTATGACTATTCATGTTTCTTCCCAATCTATTTCCATATTGTTTCTTCAGGCCTTTTCCTCAAAGATAAAATTGTTATTTTTCAGCACCTGAAATCAATCAGAAATGCATTGTTAATAATCTGTCCGTCTATTCCTGGACATCGCCACCCTCCTGTTGTCAATTGGAATTAGCAGAGTTAGTTGGTTTATTACTTTTACCAGAGTATGGTAAGCATCGTATGTTTCCACCATCCCCCTCCCTCCTGTCCGTCCACACACACTGGCATCAGTGGCCATGAGGACGGATTATGGGCTGCAGCACTTAGAGCGGAGGCCAATGTGAGAGGGGAGAATATGCACTGATGTGTCATGGCATGTGAGTAGGGAACCTGTGGACTAAATGTGAGGGAAATTCATTGTTGCTGGTTCCTGTGAAGACAGATAATAGTAGTTATTTTTCTATTCATCTGTATCAACATCAGTATTATTAGCATTAGTAATGTTACTATTCTCGACTTCCCAAAACATTACTGTCGGTTGACAATGTTGCTTGGTTAGTAGTAGTACATCTGTATTTAGTTACAAGGCAGCTCTCTTATCTCTCTCAGTGGGGAGCTGACCTCACAGACACTTTCACTGCACCAACGCCCCCTCTGAAAACATCACTCTGTATCCTAACAACTGTTCTTTCTCCTTTCCTAGACAATACAAGTTTTATTTATTGACATGTATTATTAGTATATATTTCGCTCCATTATTTGAGTTAACAGATTAAGATATTTTCCTAATAAAATATATTTTTAGAAAATAAGCATTTTAATTGATTTCAATAATGATTCCCAGATACCTCAGGAAAACAAATTTTCAAAAAAATGTGTTCAGTCAATGATTTCCCCAATGAAGAGCCTGCGTGGGCACTAAGACTGTCCGCCTGCACGGCTCATATATGTCTTTATTGTGTCACTTCCTCCTATTGAAGTCCAATCTACACCGGTACATGTTCAGAAGAACTGTTCCCAAAGCCAGATTGAACCGATCAATAGTTCATTTCTTACCTACACCTTGTATTTAGGGATCTTATATCTGGGGATTTCAAAAACTCTTCATTGTGGAACTCACAGCTACCAAATGACCACACCTTTAATTTCCTGGAGTATCTGGTTATCTATGTATTTATATCTTCACCAAATTTCACCGTTTCCTCAGATTCCCATTACAAAAATTAGCTCTAATTCAATTTTCAACATTTATGTTTTTATTTCTGGTTGGTAAAACTCATTCTAATAGTATTTTTAAGTTTTATTTTTTCCTTCAAAATTATGCAATACTAATTTTAGCTCACTTATTCAATGCTCATAATTTATAATTCTATAGTATCCTTAAAATTCTTACCCTTTGACTAATTCACACATCTTAAATCCAAAGTCTAATTTTAACTTTTATTTCAGGTATTTTATGCTATGCACCAATAACCAAATATTTTCTAAAATAAGACTATAATATGTCACTATACTGTTTACATTCTCCTGCTATGGGATTTACATCAGGCTGTCACTCAGGGCTGCACCAGAGTGCTGCTCCTGTGGATTCCAGCCTTTAGTTTTCCTTTAATTTGACTTTACAGAATTTGTCCATAATATGATTTTTAACAAACAAATTATTGTTCTTCTGAGGCTTAGAGAACACCATTACTATTTATTTACTTTATTAGTATTATTAATCTATGTATTTAGTGTATGTTTTGTATTACTTTATCATTATTCTTATAATAGATGCATTATTCATTTCTTATTTCTGATGCTTTGTGCACTCTGTATACAGTTAAATGTCTAAATCCTCATTAATCTGTTGTTAAAACATCAATAACTGCGTAATTGTAAATTTAATTCTGAAATTATTGGTTACTTCCCTTCTCAGTCTTATTCTGTACTATGCACAATATTAAAAATACAAAGCATACAAAACAGACATTTACCTTTCATAACCTTCAGACTATATATATACATAAACACACAAAGCACATACAGATTGACATCCAAAGATAATTCAGATATTAGATTAGTGGCGTGTTTTGTTGACCCTGCAGTGTCTCAAACAGCCCTTAGCATTTATTAATTTATTATATTGTTATTATTAAAAATCAGATGTAAAATAATCTTTGAAATACACTACTTTGGTGTTTATTTGATCTATTATGATCAATTTCTTCTCTAAATTCTTATTATTCAGACAAAGAATTATGAAAACTTTGTCGTTTTTTTATCTTGCCTTTACCATTTTAAGTTTAACAATTAAAACTTGTAGGAATTCACATACACTTATTTAACGCCATTATGCCAACCCTATCTTTGCCAAAGATGGGGCTATAGTGTTGGACTTTATGTACCTCTGGTTCCGTCTGGTTATTGACTGCCACTGACTCTGGCCCTGGTGTACAAGGGTTTCCTTGCTTAACCTGGGGCTCAGCAGGCCTCGTCGTACCTTTCGGTTCCCTTGGCATCTCTCCCCACAGATCTGTCTTACCTGGAGTTCACCCTACTGTGATCCTCCGCTGTACAGTCAACCTTTCTATTTGTTTTACCTATACCTCTCCACAGGTTCTCTTTAAATTACAATCTGAGAGCCTCACACAATCCCGAGATCAAATCTAAATATACAGGGTGGTCATTTTAAAGGTACTCACCATTGCTTTGGTCCCAGGAGTGGAGGCAAGTTCAGATCCTCGTTCGTGATGCCAGGATGTAGAACCGTGTCAGAAATAAGTGGAGAAGTCGTGGAGATAAAGCAAACAGAACTTTAATCGAGCCATTCGGAAGCCCCACGTCAGGAATAATTCCTTCAGTGAGACTTAATGTTTACAGACATGAGTACAACTTTATTGGAAAAATGACGTAACATCTTATGGCCGTTCATCCAATCAGAAGATACAGGTCCGGCTCCGTTTTACGATCTGTCCTCCCGTGAAGAGGTGATGGATCCAAAGCAGATGTCTGTCTTTGATGTGCACTAGGAAGATGTGATCCCACGGTCTTCATTTACCTGGTGTCAATCGCTCTTTAACAAAAACAATTCCTCCCTGTCTGGAGAAACAATTCAGTCATAAACAAATTCTCAGCAGACAGCTGTAGGGTATTTCGGCACTGTGTAATCTTTCATTACTGACAGGAGTTTCTAACAAACCAACCTTGTTGACCGTTTACTTGTCCTGCTAAATCTAATCTGCTCAGCCTGTATCCAAAACTACTTCTAATGCTAGTATTAATATAAAACATTATATAATTATCACAAAACACTTTCTTCAACTTCCTATACAGAGTCTTCAAAAGCTATCAGTCTATAGCAGCTGGTGTTTGAACACACATACAATTATACAGCATTTTCTGCAGCTTCGCAAGACCTAATTTTAAACGTTGTTGGAAAAATTAGATAATTAGTGAGGACCCTCTATTTCCATTTCTTCCTCCATAATTGCTAAAATAAAATTTTACTGACATTTTATTGACCCTACCACAGCATAGGACACATCTGTAACATGAACGCTACTGAATGGCACATACATTGAAAACTACGGAGAATTGAGACAAATCCAATCTACACTTCATAAATAATCTTAAAACGTTTCCAACCAATGCAAAACCCACGTGAAATACGTTCATTCACATTTTTGGATAACAAAAAGAGAGATTATTACATATGTTCCCTATGATGCATCTACAGAGCGAGAGACAGAGAGAGACAGAGAGAGACAGAAAGACAGACAGACAGACACTTACACAGCCACCCACCCACCCACTCACACAAACACATACACACACTCTATCTCTCTCTCTCACACACACACACACATACACACAACCAGCAAGACACACAGAGCCAGCCAGCTCAGCGATGACATCACGAACCTCTCTCTGAGCTGACTGCTATGACATCACAGAGCACGTGCATTCCGTTGCTTGCCATCTGTCAACCACTCAGTCACTGCCAGCCAGACTGCCTGGCTGGCTGGATGGGGGGGCTGTTTGCTGCTGCTGCGTACCTTAGCAAGCTTATCTGCTTGACCGGCCTTCCTCCTCCTCCGCCCACATGCCCACCTATGCCCGATCTGCTGTTCACCTGGATCACAGCTCCGCCCCAACAAGGCAGAGCCTCCCAAGAATGGTACAAACTCATCCACGTTCCCCTCCATGGAAAGCTTAAACAAAAGGCAAAAGCGTTATAAGTAATGAAGAGGAACCCGAGTCCAAGATGCTTCCGACCAGCCATACATATTTGTGTATATTAAAGATCACATTTTATTACATTTTGTTTATCTGTACTTTATTACATCTTATTGTGAATTAAAATTGTATTGTTTATTTTCCATATGTATGTACGTATGTATGTTTGCATGTCCAATTGCTTTGACAATACAAATGCACTAAATTGAGAGACAGAGAGAGAGAGAGAGAGAGAGAGAGAGAGACGTGCTAGGGCACATCTGTAACATAAACTAGGGAACATTCGTCACATGCTTAGGGAACATTCATAACAAACAGGGAACATTTGTAAAACGAATTAGGGAACCTTTGTGACATGCTAAAAATACATACTGGTAAGATGTTGGACACATTTGAAACAACAAAAATGGCATTTGGTTATTTATTAGGGACATTTATACCAGTCTGTGCAAATATCTATGCATATTCCAATGTTTGTTGCAGGACTTACAGATTGAGTGAGGGGGTCAAAATGTTTGATTCAGAACTAACCACTGCTTCCTCAATTTTGTTTTAAACATAATTTAAAAGAAAAGTGGGCTATACATTGGTCTGGAAAAAGGGAGCAGTGGTCCCTAAGACAATTCTTTTAGTTTTTTGACACAATTCCTAAAACCCATTTTCTGTAAAATATGTTATCAACTTGCATTAATATATCATCCAAACCACAATCATACTAATCATGAAGATGTTCATATTATTATATTCTAAGGGTTCTAGTCTATTGTGTATTGTATTTATTCTCAGGCCCTTCTCTTATGTTTTACAGTTGTTATTATTATTCCGTACAATACAGGGATTAAATTAAGTATTTTAACCACAAAGTATTGGCTACAGTTATGATGCCTTCTTCAGTGTTAATATGCATACAGTTTCTGAGGTCTGGACCACTGCACAGTAGTTCCTGGAGTTGTAGTCCAGAGCACTGCAAAATTCGTGCTGAAGTGATCTGGATCACCACGCAATGGCCCAAGGACCACTGCAAACTTGGATTTCAATGTTTTTGTGTAATCCATGTTGCAATCGCAACTACCATGTTCCTTTGTAGTGAGCTGGTTAATTCTGATCTGGGAAAACCACAATCCTGCAGGTTTAATAAGTCTCTCTACACATCAGTCCCTGAGTACCTTCTACCAATGGTCATTTTGACCAATTAAGCCCAAGAATTGAGTCAATTAAGTTGTCAAGGACTACCCAGTAAAGACGTGAACTCACGACTCACTTAGCGCTTTTCCACCGACATGGTGCCGGTGCTGGAGGCCGAGTTGCAGTTACAAATACAATACCGAGCACAGCAGTGCAGCGTCACTACTCCTCTCTATCCACCACACAAAGACGTGCGTCACTCTAACCTGTCTGGCTTTACAACATGCAACTGAAATAATATGTTCTTCGGGGAACAACATAACACATAGCGATTTCTCCCTGCTATAAAGTAAAATGATGTATACAGTGTTTCTAATTTCTTTTACGATACCTTTTCATAGATATTTATATTTTTCAATAATAAACTAATGTCACAGTCTTCCCCCACTTTATTTGAAACGTCCTCGTTTCTTAATTAAATAAATCATACAGTATTTCTAATGTTACATTTATATATATATATATATATATATATATATATATATATACACTTAGATTTTCCAAATGATAAACTGATGTTGCAGTAATTAAATCACAATAGATGTATGTCAGTACAATAGGAACTTTTTATTTTTTTTTAAGAATGGTAAATTAGGAGCCATTACTGTATTGAACTGTAATGTAACATGAAAACAGGTATAAACCAAGAAAGAACTAAATCTTTAAACTTGTCAGGTTTCAAAACTTTACGACCACTAGGTACATCCAGCAGGTAATGCCACAGGAGTCTGGGGTCGCTGAGGTAAGAGAACAGACATAGTCTCTGGGTGCACTGTGACTTGGGCATCCCGAAGGCTGGAAGAATGGGTGACACCTGGGCATGGCTCAAGTGCTAGAGCAGGCTGTGGAACAACACCTGGAACAGGTAGCATATCCCTCTGGACAGGAGCTGTGGAAAAAAGAAGAGAGAGAGACGGCATCGAGTGATGACTGGAGCTCGCTGGAACTGGAAGTGGGTAAGGGACGTCTCCAGACAAAGCCGTCAGTGTTGATGGCGGACTGACAGGTGCATCATCAGGATCTCTAAACAGCTTTGGAGGCGCTTCTGGATGAGCAGGTAAGTCAGACCAAGGACCTTTGTATGCCTTCAGCCGATGATTGTAATGTACAATCCATGATTTGGATCGTGGATCTTTTGGGTCAGTGATTTCATAGGTCACGCCAGGACAACCGTCTTTATCCAACCTCTTCAGAACTCTATGTGGCCCTTTCCATCTAGGAGCAAGTTTATTCCTTTGATTGGCAGGATCATCAAGGAAAACAAGATCACCTTCAGCATAGGGGTTAAAAGCAAGATTTTGATCATAGTGAGTCTTTAGCAGTAGTTTAGATTCTTTCGACTACTCAGCGGCCATGTCAAAAGCATGTGACAGGCGGTTAAAGACATCCTGGGCATAAGCAGCTGGTGTGCCCGGAGTTGCTTGAGTAGTGAATGAACTGCAGTTCAACAAAACGTCCACAGGCAGACAAGGTTCCCGACCATGAGCAAGGAGAAATTAAGTATATCCAGTACTGGAATGTACACTTGAATTGTACGCAAGTTCCATCTGTGAGAGGTATTTGTCCCATTCTCCTCCATTTTGGTTGATGTATTTAGCGAATTGGACTTTTAATGTCCGGTTCAGTCTTTCCACCATGCAATCTGATTGGGCATGGTACGGAGATGTTCGTGTCTTCTCAATTCCCAACTTGCTACACAGCTGCTTCACCAGATCAGACTCAAACTGTCTGCCCTGGTCAGTGTGGATGGACTCAGGTATACCATGTTGATGGATGAAGTCTTCAAACAAGCATTGAGCTACACTTGTTGCACGCTGATCTTTAAAAGGAAAGAGATTCACATAGCATGTAAAATAATCCATTACAACAAGAACATACCTGTTGCCTTGAAAAGTGACTGGTAGCTCGGTGAGGTCAGCAGCAATTTTCTGGAATGGACGATCCACCACAATAGGTTGTAAAGGAGCTCTAGCTTTTAGTGTTGGAGCACTGCGAGTCTGACATGTTAAACACTCTGTACAGAACTTGTAAATGTCACGTGACATGTAAGGCCAATAGCAGATTTTTCTGGCTCTCTGCAAAGTTCGTTCAGTCCCTAAATGTCCACTGAAGACATTTCCATGCAGGTAAGTGAGGGCTGTCTGAATGAGGGATTCAGGAAGAACCAATTGGTAAGTATAGGCTTTCTGAAGAAAGGTTTTAATTTTTTGACAGAGGATCCCATTTTCCAAAGTCAGGTGAGGAAACTCATACCAGAGCTTTTTCAGAGCTGACGGGGAGTTTTTGATTCGTCGTGCAGTAGGTCTTCGGTTATCCATTTCTTTCCATTCCATCGCAGTTCTCAGAATGACATCCGCTTGTTGTTTCTGCTTCAGTTCATCAATGTCTATTGCTAAATCTTCACAGGTTTGTCTTACAGGAACAGCTTGTTCAGGCTGTAGTTCAGAAGACCAACTGTTTTGCATCTTTTTGGGCAAAGTTTTTAACGAATCGTCTGTAATAGGAACAGAGACCCACAAAAGCTCTCACCTCAGTAGGTGTTCTTGGTGTTGGCCAATCTTTCAATTTGTCAAGCTTCCTGGAATCTGGTCTGAGACCACCCTTGGTGATTACATGTCCCAGGAAAGAGACTTCATCCCGTATAAAATGGTATAAGCCGCTGCCGGTGGTAAATGCGGTCTTCTCCCGGTCTTCTGATGCCAGCTGAACCTACCAATAAGCACTTGACAGGTCCATGGTACTAAACCAGCATGCCCCTGCCAGGCTGTCCAAAGCTTCAGAAATCCGTGGTAAGGGATGCGAGTCCCGTATGGTGACAGGGTTTAATTTCTTAATGCAATGCAAAATCTGTAGCTGCCATCCTTTTTCTTGACTAAAACAACAGGTGAAGCCCAAGGGCTGCAGCTCTCCTCAATGAGGTGATGGGCCAGCAACTGCTGAACTTGTTTTTCTATTTCCTGCTTCAAAGCTGGAGAAGTCCTGTAAGCATGTTGTCGGATCGGTAGGGCATCTCCAGTTCGAATGTGTTGATTTACAGCATCTGTGCAGCCATAGTCATGTTCATGTGAACTAAACACATCACAATACTTAAAAAGTAAGTTCTCCAGCTGGTCCATTTGTGGATCACTCAATTTAGACTGACTGAAGTCCACTGTGGGTAAATTTGTGCCTTCTGTCTGCCTGATATTGTGCACAGTAGCCTCAATAACCTGGAACTCTTCACCTCCCTGATTTATCAGAGAGTAAAAGTTTCCCAGTGGTGTGTTACTTGGCACATGGCAGTCGTCATTGGTAGGATTCATGACACCAATGGTTGTTAATCCTTTCTTCACTGGAGACATTGTTCTGGCAACAAACAGACCTGGGTAGTTGCATGCTTCAGGTTACAGTATTCCTAAGTAATTTGGAGTTGAGATTTGATTTTCTGTAAATGGCTGCAACTTTGCCATGATATTCATCTCAGTCATTGCAGGAATGTAGATTGGCGCAAATGTCACAGCATTGCAACAAAGAGGTGTGATTTGCTTAGAAAACAACAGTGGGACTTTTCAGTTCCACAACTGTAATTGTCCTTGTACATCAATCACTGCATGGTGTTTCTGCAGAAAATCCCATCCGAGATATCACTTGAACATCATGATGACAAACCTCCTCTCCAAGTCTAATACTAATGGTTAGTGTTCCAAGAGTATCAAGGCACTCACCAGTCACTGACCTTGCCAACACGTATGACTTTCTGATGGACTTTGTCTTCAGTGCTGGAATTGACACTCTTAAATTTTCACTGATCAAAGAAATTTGTGAACCAGTATCAATGAAGGCTTGAACAGCAGTGTCCTCAATAACAGCAAAACAATATTGGAGAGGTTGGAGAGTCTTTTAAAGCTGAAGCTTCAGACTCTGGACCCCTGTAATTCAATGTAGCAGCTACTTGGCCCGCAGCACCTGCTACCACTCGTTTCCCTGATCCTCAGAATCAAAGCAAAGATGACGTTTGCTGTATCTGCAATCAGGCCTTCTCTCATGGTGATGTGGACTGGGTGTTCTCCTGGTGTACCTGTCCCTTGAGTGTGAGTAGGATGCAGATGGACTACGAGAATATCTTGAACTGCAGTGCTGATCAGGGTGAGATGAGTGATAGCGATTGCTAGGACTGTTAGTTCTTGAATAGTAACGGTTGCTTGGTGATGGAGACCACCTTTCATATTTTTGCCTATGTAGGGAATGATGTCCGGGTCTTGGTCCAGGAGACATGTTTCTATAAAGGTGAAGAAACATCTCTTTGTGATCTAGAGGAAGAATTATACCCATCAGGGGATGCTTTTCGTGATGCACGATATTGCTCTTGTTTCATCCATTCTGGATAGGGCTGACGGTCCTTTTTCCCCTCTTTGTACTGGCTGTGCCCATGTTTGAGATTTTCTTGCTGTTGCTTCAACTGGCTCACCTCTACTCTGAATGCTTTTACATCTGCAGTTAAATCTGCAATAGCTTGTAGTAATTTGGGGGATTCCTCTGACGTAGATGAAATGGACTTGCTTGACACCATAGCTGTTAGGATATTTCCAGATTTACATATAGATGGTTGTTCCAGAACCTTCTCATTTATTGTGCTTTAGAAATGTGAAGAGGCAGTTCTTAATGCTTCCTGACCCGCTCCCACTTGCAAGCCATTTTTAGGGCTTCCTCCAATCTACTTGCACCATGCTCATAACACTTTGCCTGCAGCACTGGGTCTAAACCAGCAACAAAACGTCTAAAACGCTCAATTTCAATAGCTGGCTGTCCGTAATTGGGAAACGCCTCTTGCACAAGTCTGCTTACTTCGGCTGCATAAACTTCTAATGCTTCTTTAGGCTGACGGGGTCTTGCATTAACAAAAGTTTGAAAATGCAGTAGGTTTTCTTTTCTTCCAAAGACTTATTTTAATGTCTCTACTGTTTTAGCATAGTCTTTTTGCATTTCAGAGGGTAAAGAAACCCAGTATGACAGTGCATCAGCACTTAAATGTGTTGGTACAATTGTTGCAAGATCCTGGTGCTGTTTGTGCAGCTTTTACAGCCAATTCCAGACGCGTGTTCCACAGAGAGAAACTTTCTTTATCCTTCCCATCTCCGTGAAAGCAAGGAGGCAGCTCAACACGATCATGTGTTACTCTGTCGTATTCGTGCGTCTTTCTGCATTAATCGCTTCATTTCCATTTGCTGCGTCAACATTAATTAATCTGTCTATCGGATTTTCCATATATATATTTTTATACTTGTGTAACTTAGCTATTTGCGGTTAAATGACTTGACATAGCGGTTTATTACTTTCGTAAGTTTTTTTTATTATTATTTTCCGATTTTAACAGTACAGTTCACTCAACACCGACATGGTTTTGTCTCAGTCACCCGCAAGCACAGCTCACTGCATCCGGCCTCGGTAGAGAAAAAACAAAAGCAAACAATATCCCTCGCTGCCGCCAGTCTGTAAACCGTGAAACGAGTCTCTTCGGAGGTAGACATGTTGTTTGGGGTTCAGTTTACATCAGGACTCCTTGACACAATTTATTGTTCCTGGCACTTTTGTTTATGTCTCTTATGAACCGAGTTGCAGTTGCAAATACAATGCCGAGCACAGCAGTGCAGCGCCACTACTCCTCTCTATCCAGAACACAAAGACGTGCGTCACTCTAACCTGTCCGGCTTTACAACATGCAACTCAAATAATATGTTCTTGGGGGAACAACATAACACATAGCGATTCCTCCCTGCTATAAAGTAAAATAATGTATAGGGTGTTTCTAATTTCTTTTACGATACCTTTTCATATATATTTATATTTTTCAATAATAAACTAATGTCACAGTAATACCAATGAGCTTTAACAATGCCGAAAATAATAATGCGTTTATCTTTAATAGTGAAGATATTGTATAGATGTATATCTTTCAAATACACAAATAGAACCTTTCAGACAATCCATGAAAATGTAATGTAAACATTTACACTTCTTAAAAATTCTATATATCAATTATATTCATAACCCTAACCCTATCACTAACCCTGACTTTAAGTTACAATTGTTCCCTAAACACTTATTTTGCAGGATCAATAAAAAACTGTCAGGATATTTTAAACTTTTACTGACACACATAGTTAATAGCAATGTGATATAATTTTACGGAAAGTAATAATCTGTATATTTTTAATTGTTTTGACAATGTTAAGATATAATGCATCTTTCACATAGGGAACATTTGTAACATGATAGGAAAAACAAACAAATATTGTAACTTTGAAAATATTCAAAATTACAGCATACAGTATAATCAACACAGAACTGTGTCTATACTGAAAAGCTGTTGACATTTGAAAAGTGACAGAGGTTTGAATTTGAAAGTATCAATTCATAAAAGATACAATGAGCAGGAGCAGGAGCTGTGCGATCCATTACCCAGAGCACCTGAAGAACGCTCAGGCCAGGAAGAGTCTCAGACAACACATACTGAAGGACAACCCAGAGACTCTCAGAGCCGACTTCTCTCAGACTGGAGACCAGCAAGTCACCAGCAACCTGGTCTTCTACACCGAGCACACCGACGCCTGGCACGCTGCCATCTGTCAACTGTACAGGCACATTAAAAAGAGAGGCATCAGTAAAGGAAGGCAGGTGTCAATCAGTGAGGAGGACGACCCAGACACCTCCATGCTGACAATCAATCTGTACCACACTGGAACAGTCTTAATACAGGGCAGCGAGGGCAGCCTGGGCACCTTTGAAAATCAGTTCCACTCACTGAAAACGCTGGCTGACAGAGAGAAAAAGGAGACAAACGACCTGAGGACCCAGCAGGACAAGGTGGCCAGCTCCATCTCCACCCTGCAGCCCAGGAAGGACTTCCACCCCAACACCATCCACATGATCAACGCTGAGATCTCTCGGGGATGTGCTCTGATGCCAAATGTGCACCTGGCACACCACCCCACTCTTGGGGCCCACAGCTTGTTTGACCACGTCCATCTCCACAAACAAGCAGTGAGCGTCTTCGCAAAGACACTCAAAGACATCGCCCTGGGCCGAAACCCAGCCAGCCCCCCACTTGGCCACAGAAGGTTCTCCAGCACCCACACCACCCAGGACAACCCCGAGCCAATCAGGAGAGCGGCCCCTGGGAGCCCCCGCCCTCCACCTGCACACCACCTTCCCCAGTCCGGACACCGCAGACCCCAGCCTGGATACGCCCGACCACAGAACAGCAGACCCAGAGTGGAGCCCATCCAGAACATGCACAGAGCAGCCCAGCAGCGGTCAGCAGAGTGGCCGACACCTGCTCAACCTCATCTGCACCCGACTGATAAGATTAGTAACTGTGCATAACAAAGAAACCACTGCAGGAGGTGACTAGCTATTACCACATCCGAAAATCACCCCTGTATAAATGTAGTTATATACTGATATATATGGACATATTTTCTAAAAATTATGTAGATATATGGATGCTTCCGTATATGTGTATATATGTAGATATATGTGTGTATGTGTATGTATATAGGAGTGTAAGTCAGGAGTTTTCTTTTGTTTTGTTTATTATTTATTCGTTTCCTATTTTTTCATATCACCAGTATTAATATTTATTTTTTTGTTTCCTTTCCACCTCACACATTTCCAGATATATCTCATTCCAAAGGAGTATATAAATTGCTTAATTAGAGTAGAAAGAAATGCGATCCCTATCTATCACCATGTGGAACATCCAGGGCCTGGGCTCCTCAGTGTTCGGGCTGAAGAGCACGGACCCGGAGTTCAGACAGAGAGTGAGAGACAAGGATGTCATCATCCTGCAAGAGACATGGTGTCGGGCAGACGTGTCCAGTCACTGTCCCTCAGGCTACAGAGAGGTCATAGTGCCCTCCCTGAAGAAGCCCTCCGTCAGACACGGCAGGGACTCCGGGGGTATAATAATCTGGTACAAAGCAGAGCTCAGTGACTCCATACAGCCCATCAAAACAGCAGAGTCACACATATGGCTTAAAATAAGCAAAGAAATCATTTCTACACAAACCGATGTGTTCCTGTGTGCCGTGTATGTTCCCCCCTCAGAATCCCCATATCACAATGAGGAGATCTTAATCGACTCAATTCTTGGGCTTAATTGGTCAAAATGACCATTGGTTGAAGGTACTCAGGGACTGATGTGTAGAGAGACTTATTAAACCTGCAGGATTGTGGTTGTCCCAGAACAGAATTAACCAGCTCACCACAAAGGAACATGGAAGGTGCTATAGCAACATGGATTACACAAAAACATTGAAATCCAAGTTTGCAGTGGTCCTTGGGCCATTGCGTGGTGATCCAGATCACTTCAGCACGAATTTTGCAGTGGTCTGGACTACAACTCCAGGGACTACTGTGCAGTGGTCCAGACCTCAGAAACTGTATGCATATGAACAATGAAGTAGGCATCATAACTGTAGCCAATACTTTGTGGTTAAAATACTTAATTTAATCCCTGTATTGTACGGAATAATAATAATGACTCTAAAACATAAGAGAAGGGCCTGATAATAAATACAATACACAATAGACTAGAACCCTTAGAATATAATAATATGAACATTTTCATGATTAGTATGATTGTAGTTTGGATGATATATTAATGCATGTTGATAACATATTTTACAGAAAATGGGATTTAGGAATTGTGTCAAAGAACTAAAAGAATTGTCTTAGGGACCACTGCTCCTTTTTTCAAGACCAATGTATAGCCCACTTTTCTTTTAAATTATGTTTAAAACAAAATTGAGGAAGCAGTGGTTACTTCTGAATCAAACATATTGACCCCCTCACTCAATCTGTAAATCCTGCAGCAAACATTGGAATATGCATAGATATTTGCACAGACTGGTATAAATGTCCCTAATAAATAACCAAGTGCCATTTTTGTTGTTTCAAATGTGCCCAACATCTTTCCAGTATATGTCCTTTTAGTATGTCACCAACGTTCCTTAATTCGTTTTACAAATGTTCCCTGTATGTTATGAATGTTCCCTAAGCATGTGACGAATGTTCCCTAGTTTATGTTACAGATGTGCCCTAGCACTTCTCTCTCTCTCTCTCTCCTCTCTCTCTCTCTCTCTCTCTCTCTCTCTCTCTCTCTCTCTCTCTCTATTCAGTGCATTTGTATTGTCAAAGCAATTGGACATGCAAACATACATACAAACATGCATACATATATATGGAAAATAAACAATATAATTATAAATCACAATAAGATGTAATAAAGTACAGAAAAACAAATGTAATAAAATGTGATCTTTAATACACACAAATATGTATGGCTGGTCGGAAGCGTCTTGGACTCGGGTTCCTATTCATTACTTATAATGCTTTTGCCTTTTGCTAAAGCTTTCCATGGAGGGGAACGTGGATGAGTTTGTACCATTCTTGGGAGGCTCTTCCTTGTTGGGGCGGAGCTGTGATCCAGGTGAACAGCAGATCGGGCATAGGTGGGCATGTGGGCGGAGGAGGAGGAAGGCCGGTCAAGCAAATAAGCTTGCTAAGGTACGCAGCAGCAGCAAACAGCCCCCCCATCCAGCCAGCCAGGCAGTCTGGCTGGCAGTGACTGAGAGGTTGACAGACGGCAAGCAATGGAATGCACGTGCTCTGTGATGTCATAGCAGTCAGCTCAGAGAGAGGTTCGTGATGTCATCGCTGAGCTGGCTGGCTCTGTGTGTCTTGCTGGCTGTGTTTATGTGTGTGTGTGAGAGAGAGAGAGATTTTTTGATTTTTAACACCTTTATTTTACTAAAAAAAACAATTAAAACAAACTAGAAACACATAAAAGACATGAAAAAAACTCCCGACATAAAAACACAACCTATTCTAAAAACGCTCAATAAAAACCACTACACACGTGCTACCTATAAAATATTCAAGTGAATTAAACCAGTTGGTTAAAATGTCCAAAGTCAATGGCACAGAGGGCCGCCCCGACCCCCCACATCTGCAGAAAAGTGTCCAGGTCTCCCGTCAGGCTGTAGAAATTGTAATCCAGTCGCACTCTGGAGCTTACGAGAGACCTGAAGAGGGAGAGTGCACACTGTTGCTGCTGCGCTCAGTCTGACTTCTCCTACTGCTCAGGATAGCCAGCTTTGCCTGCCCCACTAGAAGGTTTGCTAACTGACAAACATGTCATTGGCGCTGCTTGTACTGGACTCCCAAAATAAACAAAGTGCGTGAGAAAAGGAGGCCCAGCTGCTTGAACAGGCTCTCCACTGCAGTGAACAGCAGCTCTAATCTAGGGCAGTGGCAGAAACAGTGAAAAAGTGTCTCTCTCTCCCCGCAGTAGGGGCAGGTGTCGCTCACTCTGGGGTCCACTGTATGTGCAATAGAGTTTGTTGCAAAGACGCCATGCAGAAGCCATGCAGAAGCGGGGGCTTGTTCAGGCTCCTCCATGCCGGGCAGGCATCTTCCCCCAGAGCCAGGTGCTCCCTCCAGGGGGTGTCAGGGAGGGGCTGCAGCTGCTGATGGTGCAGCTCCCTCACACTGAGCTGATAGAGCTCCTGACGCTGAGCTGTGAAAACAGACACACTACAGAGACTGTGAGGCAACAGAAGGCGGCCTGATGAGCTAGGGGTGACTGAGAGACACAGACAAACAAGGGGAAAGACGGTGTCAGGGTCCTTGGGCCAGCAGTGCTGCGTGAGAGCCTGGAAAAGCCGCTCCACAGCGCCTATGGGAAGGGCGTTCTGTACTGCCCAGAGAAATCTGGTTACGACTCTCAGTGACCTCATACCCAGCCTGGCAGCCAGGCTGTCGGCACCAACCCACTGTCCCCTGTTAAAATCCAACAAATCCCTCAGCCGGATCACGTCGACCTTAAGCAGGACTGACCTGAGGCTGCTGGAGAGCAGGAGTGGACAGCTAAAACCGGGGTTCCAGAGCAGTGGCTCCTCTAACAGCCAATACAGACTGCTGCCCCCCAGCTCCCTACCCAGGGAGAAGCGCTGCCACACCTCTAAAACAGAACTATAAAAAACAGGCAGGGACGGAAGTATATTGGGACGTGTCTTAAGTAAAAACATGTGTCTGTCATAACAAGTGTCCAGGGCGGGAGACACTGGGGATCTGGAGGGTACAGGAGCCTCTGAGCTGTCTGCAGCCGAAAGGCACTCAGCCTGCTTAACAGATCTACCAACCCCTGTCCCCCCTCCTGGAGCGGCAGGTACAGCACTGCTTTGCGCACCCAGTGCAGCCCGTCCCAGAAGAAATCCAGGAGCAGGGTCTGTATCTGGGACACCAGGGCCGGTGGGGGGTCCAGACATGCATAAGTGTGCCAGAGCATGGAGGCCACCAAGATATTAATTACAATTGCTCTCCCCCTAAAGGAGAGCTGGGGCAGCAGCCAGTGCCATGCCCTCAACCGGCCCTGTACCCTCTCCAGCAGGCCAGCCCAGTTCTCCTGCGTCTCCCCCAAAGTCACACCCAGCATCCGAGGGCCTGAGAGAGACCACTGCAGCCCCGCAGGGAGGGCAGGGGGTGCAGAAACCTCCCACACCCTAACCAGATGAGCGCTGCTCTTGCCCTAGTTGACCTTGGCTGAGGAGGCCCTGCTGAACTCCTCCAGACACTCCCACAATGACCTGGACGTCTCGCTGCCCAGACTGCGTGTTTCAGCAGCATAGGCCGACACCCTTGGGTGACAAGGGATTGACAGCCCGGCTAGCAGCCTGTGCAGCAGGGGCTCGATAGAAAGGAAGTATAGCATCCCTGACAGACTGCAGCCCTGTCTGATGTCTCGATGGATGGGGATAGGCTCACTCAGGCCACCATTGATCTTCAGCACAATAAACACATGACAGTACAGCAGCTGAATCAATTCTACGAACCGCGGGCCGACACCAACTGCTCTCAGCACCTGAAACAGGCACTGCGGCCGGCATGATGTCTCTGAGCCGCTTAGCCAGAGCCTTAGACAGGATCTTATAGTCCTGACACAGTAGCGCCACTGGCCTCATGTTCACAATGGAGGACAGATTCCCCTTCTTGGGCAGCAGGGTCAGAATAGCTCTACGACAGCTAATGGGCAGCAGCCCAGCTCACAGGCCCTCCTGCAGCACTGAGAGCAGGTCCGGGCCCAGCTCAGTCCAAAACTCTGAGAAAAACTCCACAGTGAGCCCATCCAGCCCCGGTGCCCAGCCCTTATTGAGCTCTTGCATTGCGCAGGTCAGCTCTGCCAGATTTAGAAGGGCCTCCAGCCCCTTGACCCCATCCTGTGGGAACTTAGGCAGACCCTGCAGAAACTGCCGCTGCTGCTCCAGGCGGCCTGGCTCTGCGGAGTACAGCTCCCTATAGAACTGGGCGGCATGACTACACATCTCTTGCCCATCCTGCAGCGCGCGGCCCTCAGCCGTCCTCAGGCAGAGCATCACCCTGCTCTGCTGCCGCCTGCATTCCAACCCAATGAAGAACTTGATGGGCGCATCCATCTGTGTCAGGCTCTGGAACTGCAAGCGCACCATTGCTCCTCGAGCCCGCGTCCTTAGCAGCTCTGACAATGCCTGCTGCATAGCTTTGAGGTCCTCTAATGCCCCTGAATCTCCAGAGTCCAAGGCTCGGTGGAGCACCTGAATCTCTCCTTCTAACTCCTTCTTAGATTCATTCAAGCTGTCAGTCCTATGCTCAGTGTACTTCTGGCAGAAGAGCCTGATCTGAACCTTGCCAATGTCCCACCACTGTCTCAGGGAGGCAAACCTAGGGTGCTCTGATCTCTGCCAAAAGAAAAGAAAAGAATTACAAAAAATCCTGTCCTGCAGCAAGCTATTATTGAAAAGCCAGTAGGCACTGCGCAGCCGGACAGGAGGCAGGG
Source organism: Amia ocellicauda (assembly GCF_036373705.1). Lineage (NCBI taxonomy): Eukaryota > Metazoa > Chordata > Actinopteri > Amiiformes > Amiidae > Amia > Amia ocellicauda. The sequence continues at coordinate 41,854,039 of NC_089855.1, read as the reverse complement.
TGACACTCACAGTGATGAGACATTGGTCAGTGGTCAGGTGGGGGTGATATGGAAGCCACCGATCAGATTGACATGATGTCTAAAGGTATTAAATCTATTCAGCCTGGCTAGCGACATAATGCTAGAACCCAGCCTCACCCAGGTGTACTGTTTCACCTTTGGGTTGGCATTCCTCCAGACATCGACCAGATTGTGCAACTGTGTATTACCTTCCAGCTGTTTTGCCGACTGTGGACTGGGCTCCAAATGATTCCTATCTAATCTATAGTCCACAGTACAGTTCCAATCACCCCCCCAAAACCAGGATCTCCTCAGCCCCACAGTCTGCTAGCACTTTGCTGAGCACCGAAAACACTGACAGTCTGTCTCTCACAGCATTGGGGGCATAGATATTAATAAACACTGTAGCATTATGTTGGGTGTATTTTTATAAGAGCATTTTAGCTCTGAGCTGAAGCACTGACTTCTCCCCCCAAAGTTATCAGATTTTCTTAACTCATCAGCTTGGAACTGGTTTACATCAAAGTGACAGTTTTGGGGAGGATAGCACCAAGAATAGGCCAAATAGTTTGGAATCCTGCTGTGGGATGTCTGGAGAAGTGGGCCTGTAGGTAATATAAGTCTTTGAACTGGAAATCCAATCTCACAAACTCAAGAACCAATCATCTATTGATCTGACAGGCGTATACAGAACAGCACACGGTCTCTCTCTCTCTCTCTCTCTCTCTCTCTCTCTCTCTCTCTCTCTCTCTCTCACCTGAACCAGAAACTTGCTGCCACAGCTCAACCTGTAGCTCTGTTGCCAGAACCAGAACCAGAAACCAACTAAGTCTTTTCCGGCAACAGAAGAGTTAAACTGGGAGAAGGAGATTGAGCCGTACGAAGAATTCTTTTAAAGGACTTTATCAAATAAAGAATTTTACAGACTGCGCTGCCCGCCTGTGCCCACCTGATCAGTGGAGTTTTTACAGCTGGACAATTGACTAAGTTGACTGTATACGAAAGTGTCAGTCATATAAATAGCTACTGAGTCTTAAGAAACTCGATCCTTGGAATGAACAGGGCCCTGCTTTCCTCAAAGACTTTGTCTTCAAGTAACTATGGTGGAAACCCTGCTTACAAAGAAGATTTTGTGCACAACCTTGGAGCCTTCAAACCACTGGAAAATCGGTTTGGAAAAGACTCTACATTCGCGAAACCCCAACTTCCAGGTGCATCGACTGAGTGGAAGTTCTTGGACAAAGCCGAACCGGACTGCCTTTGTTCCAAACCACACGGACCTCGTGCCGTGTGCTGTTATCTGAGCCCGAAGCCAGAGAGGCCTCTCTGCGACGAAGTTCAGATAAGTTTAACAGTTTGTGATTCATGACATTTGAGAAATCAATTAGAAATGTTAATCTGTGATTCATAACTCTAGAATGTGTAATATCATTTAGTTTTCTTCAATATAAATGTGTGTTGCATTAAACTGTTTTGTTGATAATTTTAGAAATAAAATCTGTCAACGCCGTGAAATATCTTCTCATTCCTGTTTAACTTTTTAGTCTGAAATTGACACAAGTTAATAGACATTAGATTATAGGTGGCCCTGCCTATCCTTAATCATTGAATAATAATCAGTTAAGGGAAATTGTGGTAACAAGTAATGATAGGATCTTTCTCGGCACCTACGTAAATGAGACTGATATATACATAACGAGAAGTTACCTGACATAAATACTATCCTGCGTAGTTATTTAATGTCTGACTAACAATACTAATGAGAGACTCACCTTCGTCTTACTAACCGGTATTGTGGTCAATGTGTTTATAACCTTTTTTGTTTAACCATTTGTGTGATATCATATGCGATCACATGGTCTTTGATTTGGTCAAGGAAGTGATTTGTCTTTGAGTTGTTGATCTAGAGATGAATGTTAATTAGTTTTGCCCTTTTGTATAATTAGTGTAGTGCTACATTTAGTCTTTGTTTTTGAATAAATTTGACAATTTATATCTTTGGAATTGGAGTCTGCATCCAATTATTACAGAAATTGAGTTCTACAAGATTCCAGGATTCGTGATAAGGTGATACTATAAATTCACTACTTGAATTGAAATTTATAAGTGTACCTTACGCTACAATAAACAGAACTATTATTTTGAAAGTGTGCAATTTGTAGCCGAAACCGAAGCACACCGGAGCCCCGGAGCGCGGACGGAACAGAGTCGGATTAGCTATCAAAGATAATAACTAATAACACAAATAGACACAGACAATAATAACAACGGTGGTGACAGCACAGCCGTGAAGCCAAATAACCGAGCAAAAATAATTGTTAATAAACAATTGTAAGAGAATTTTGAATGCTCGTTTTTTCAGTCAATCTAAATAAATAGTTGAACTGAAAACTCATAGGTCAATTGGTTTCTCTTTTAAGATTCTTTTTAGAGGGAAGATGCGTTCAAGTCACAGATGTGCAATAATCATTTATTTTGACAAAAATAGGAAACTAATATCATTCAATTATATTACTGAAAATAAGTAATATTAAGCTTCTGCTGGATTACAGTAAGAAACAGATAATACCCATTTTCTTCTTTCTCCTCACAGTACAGCTTATAGGCCAGTCTGGTCAGGCAGGAAGCAGTGTGTCTCTCTCTGTCTCCCTCCAGCTCTCTCTTGTGTCTCGTTGCAGGATGAAGAAGTTAAGAGAACTCAAATTCTCTTTGTTTTCCCTTTTATAAGGTTTCCTTCCAACCAATAGCATTTTGCCACCACCATGACCTAATTATGAAGTGGGGGTCCCTTCGAATTTGGCTAGGAACCGGTAAGAGGACAGGTCCCTTTTGGTCTTCTGGACATACAGACAAGGTTACCAGGGGCTACCAGAGGCTACCAGTGGCTACAAAGGAACTGTCCATTGCTTATATTTAAATAAATTCTGTTATCCAATCAAAAAACATAACAGCCATTACTGTTATCCGTCAGTCTGCTGTACTGTACGCTCCTATACTGTACTATCAAGAGTATGCGCTGCACACATTCATATCGGTTTCCTCTTTAAGTAAAGAGGACATTTAAAAACCTTTACATTAAATCTTCTATTTAACATTTACCAAATTTTATAATTGATAATTATATATATACAGTATGTTATTACATAATTATTTAAAAAGATATAATTCTTCTAAATAGTTATTTCTGTTCTAATTATTGTAAATAAGCAATTATTTTTAAAAGAGAAGAGTAAGAAATTATGCAGGTTTTCCATTATGTAGAGAGGGAAAAAAAAACACAGAAACTGCATGCAACTTCCATAATGCACCATTTTGGGCAACACAAATGTTCCCATGTAAATTAGACTGAGTTGACTATCTAATTTACATAGAGGACATTTAGCACCCCCTGGATGTGCCCTGGATGTGCATCCCACAAATCTCCATCAACTGCAAGATGCTATCCTATCAATATGGGCCAACATTTCTAAAGAATGCTTTCAGCACCTTGTTGAATCAATGCCACTTAGAATTAAGGCAGTTCTGAAGGCGAAAGGGGGTCAAACACAGTATTAGTATGGTGTTCCTAATTATTATTATTATTATGTATTTGTTAGCAGACGCTCTTATCCAGGGTGACTTTCAAAACATAGGAGCATTGCTGTGTGTCTGGCAACAGGGACAATGCAACAGTAATTTTAGACCTTCATCACAGACTTCATCAATAAGCACAATATCCCATTAAAGCATTAACATCACCTGAGATGGTCCAACAGTTTATTGATCTGCCCACAATTGTGCCGCAAAAACCAACAAAACAGTCGGATCCATAATCAATAGGCTAGCCAATTGTTTTTTAAATAAGAATAAAAGTAAAGATACGCCACAAAATGAATGAAAATTTGAACTGTGTGCATGGTGACGAAAGGCTGATCTTAGCATATTCGTATACTTGTATGTTCGTTTCTGGTTTTCTACATGTGATTTCGTGTTTTTTGTTTGGTTTTTACAATGTATCTGTGCTGTGTGTAGACGTGGAATGAGTTTGATTGTGATGTTAAATAGGGTTTAGAAACACAGTCGCCTCGGGGCTGATTACTATTGCTGTGTTTCTTCACTTCTACTCAAATACAAAATTGAGGAAGCAGTGGTTAGTTCTGAATCAAACATATTGACCCCCTCACTCAATCTGTAAGTCCTGCAGCAAACATTGGAATATGCATAGATATTTGCACACATTTCTCTCTTTCTCTCATTCTCTCTCTCTCTCTCAATTCAGTGCATTTGTATTGTGAAAGCAATTGGACATGCAAACATACATACATACATACATATATATGGAAAATAAACAATACAATTATAAATCACAATAAGATGTAATAAAGTACAGAAAAACAAAATGTAATAAAATGTGATCTTTAATACACACATATGTATGGCTGGTCGGAAGCGTCTTGGACTCGGGTTCCTCTTCATTACTTATAATGCTTTTGCCTTTTGCTAAAGCTTTCCATGGAGGGGAACGTGGATGAGTTTGTACCATTCTTGGGAGGCTCTGCCTTGTTGGGGCGGAGCTGTGATCCAGGTGAACAGCAGATCGGGCATAGGTGGGCATGTGGGCGGAGGAGGAGGAAGACCGGTCAAGCAAATAAGCTTGCTAAGGTACGCAGCAGCAGCAAACAGCCCCCCCATCCAGCCAGCCAGGCAGTCTGGCTGGCAGTGACTGAGTGGTTGACAGACTGCAAGCAACGGAATGCACGTGCTCTGTGATGTCATAGCAGTCAGCTCAGAGAGAGGTTAGTGATGTCATCGCTGAGTTGGCTGGCTCTGTGTGTCTTGCTGGCTGTTTGTGTATGTGAGAGAGAGAGATAGTGTGTGTGTGTGTGAGTGGGTGGGAGGTTGTGCTAGTGTCTGTCTGTCTGTCTGTCTGTCTGTCTCTGTCTCTCAATTCAATTCAATTCAATTCAATTCAATTCAATTCAAGGGTGCTTTATTGGCATGACAAACAGTTTTCTCTGTCTCTCTCTCTCGCTCTGTAGATGCATCATAGGGAACATATGTAACAATCTCTCTTCTTGTTTACCAAAAATGTTTATGAACGTATTTCAATTGGGGTTTGCCTTGGTTGGAAACGTTTTAAGATTATTTATGAAGTGAAAATAGGATTTGTCTAAATTCTCCGTAGTTTTCAATGTATGTGCCATTCAGTAGCGTTCATGTTACAGATGTGTCCTATGCAGTGGTTTGGTCAATAAAATGTAAGTAAAACTTTATTTAAGCAATTAAAGAGGGGATCAAATGCAAATAGAGGGTCCTAACTAATTATCTAATTTACCAACAACTTTTAAAATTAGGTCTTGCGAAGCTGCAAGAAATGCTGTATAATCGTATGTGTGTTCATACACCAGCTGCTAAAGTCTGATAGCTTTTGGAGACTCTGTATAGGACGTTGAAGAATGTGTTTTGTGATAATAATATAATGTTTTATATTAATACTAGCATTAGAAGTAGTTTTGTATACAGGCTGAGCAGATTAGATTTAGCAGGACAAGTAAAGGGTCAACAAGGTCGGTTTGTTAGAAACTCCTGTCAGTAATGAAAGATTACACAGTGCCGAAATAGCCTACAGATGTCTGCTGTAAATTTGTTTATGACTTAACCGTTTCTCCAGATAGGCAGGAATTGTTTCTGTTAATGGGCGATTGACACTAGGTAAATGACGACCGTGGGATCGCATCTTCCTAGTGCACATCAAAGACGGACATCTGCTTTGGAACCATCACCTCTTCACGGGAGGACAGATCGTAAAACGGACCCAGACCTGTATCTTCTGATTGGATGAACGTCCATAAGATGTTATGTCATTTTTCCTATAAAGTTATACTCATGTTTGTAAACATTAAGCCTCACTGAAGGAGTTATTCCTGACGTGGGGCTTCCGAGCAGCTCGATTGATGTTCTGTTTGCATTATCTCCATGACTTCTCTAGTTATTTCTGACACGGTTCTACAACTTGGCATAACGAACGAGGATCTGAACTTGCCTCCACTCCCGGGACCAAAATATGGGTGAGTAGCTTTAAAAATGACCACCCTGTATATTTAATTTTGATCTCGGGATTTTGTGAGGCTCTCAGATTGTAATTTAAAGAGAACCTGTGGAGAGGTAGAGGTAAAACAAACAGAAAGGTTGACTGTACAGCGGAGGATCACAGTAGGGTGAACTCCAGGTAAGACAGATCTGTGGGGAACCGAAAGGTACGACGAGGCCTGCTGAGCCCCAGGTTAAGCAAGGAAACCCTTGTACACCAGGGCCAGAGTCAGTTGCAGTCAATAACCAGACGGAACCAGAGGTCCAGCAATATAGCCCCATCGTTGGCAAAGATAGGATTGGCATAATGGCGTTAAATAAGTGTCTGTATGTGAATTCCTACAAGTTTTAATTGTTAAACTTAAAATGGTAAAGGCAAGATAAAAAAACGACAAAGTTTCTATAATTCTTTGTCTGAATAATAAGAATTTAGAGAAGAAATTGATCATAATAGATCAAGAAAACACCAAAGTAGTGTATTTCAAAGATTATTTTACATCTGATTTTTAATAATAACAATATAACAAATTAATAAATGCTAAGGGCTGTTTGAGACACTGCAGGGTCAACAAAACACGCCACTAATCTAATATCTGAATTATCTTTGGATGTCAATCTGTATGTGCTTTGTGTGTTTATGTATATATATAGTCTGAAGGTTATGTAAGGTAAATGTCTGTTTTGCACGCTTTGTATTTTTAATATTGTGCATAGTCCAGAATAAGACTGAGAAGGGAAGTAACCAATAATTTCTGAATTATATTTACAATTACGCAGTTATTGATGTTTTAACAACAGATTAATGAGGATTTAGACATATAACTGTATACATAGTGCATAAAGCATCAGAAATTAGAAATGAATAATCTATCATTAGAATAATGTTAAAGTAATACAAAACATACACTAAATACATAGATTAATAATACTAATAAAGTAAATAAATAGTAATGGTGTCCTCTAAGACTCAGAAGAACAATAATTTGTTTGTTAAAAATCATATTATGGACAAATTCTGTAAAGTCAAATTAAAGGAAAACTAAAGGCTGGAATCCACAGGAGCAGCACTCTGGTGCAGCCCTGAGTGACAGCCTGATGTAAAACCCATAGCAGGAGAATGTAAACAGTATAGTGACATATTATAGTCTTATTTTAGAAAATATTTGGTTATTGGTGCATAGCATAAAATACCTGAAATAAAAGTTAAAATTAGACCTTGGATTTAAGATGAGTGAATTAGTCAAAGGGTAAGAATTTTAAGGATACTATAGAAATATAAATTATAAGCATTGAGTAAGTGAGCTAAAATTAGTATTGCATAATTTTGAAGGAGAAAATAAAACATAAAAATACTATTAGAATGAGTTTTACCAAACAGAAATAAAAAATAATTATGTTAAAAATTGAATTAGAGCTAATTTTTGAAATGGAAATCTGAGGATACAGTGAAATTTGGTGAAGATATAAATACATAGATAACCAGATACTCCAGGAATTTAAAGGTGTGGTCATTTGGTAGCTGTGAGTTCCACAATGAAGAGTTTTTGAAATCCCCAGATTTAGGATCCCTAAATTCAAGGTGTAGGTAAGAAATGAACTATTGATCAGTTCAATCTGGCTTTGGGAACAGTTCTTCTGAACATGTACCGGTGTAGATTGGACTTCAATAGGAGGAAGTGAAACAATAAAGACATATATGAGCCGTGCAGGCAGACAGTCTTAGTGCCCACACAGGCTCTTCATTGGGGAAATCATTGACTGAACACATTTGTTTTGAAAATTTGTTTTCCTGAGGTATCTGGGAATCATTATTGAAATCAATTAAAATGCTTATTTTCTAAAAATATATTTTATTAGGAAAATATCTTAATTTATTAACACAAATAATGGAGCGAAATATGTTTATAAATAGTAATAATACATGTCAATAAATATAACTTGAATTGTCTAGTAAGAAATTAGGAAAGGAGAAAGAACAGCTGTTAGGATACAGAGTGATGTTTTCAGAGGGGGCATTGGGGCAGTGAAAGTGTCTGTGAGGTCAGCTCCCCACTGAGAGAGATAAGAGAGCTGCCTTGTAACTAAATACAGATGTACTACTACAAACCAAGCAACATTGTCAACCGACAGTAATGTCCTGGGAAATCGAGAATAGTTACATTACTAATAATACTGATGTTGATACAGATGAATAGAAAAATAACTACTATTATCTGTCTTCACAGGAACCAGCAACAATGAATTTCCCTCACATTTAGTCCACAGGTTCCCTACTCACATGCCATGACACATCAGTGCATAGTCTCCCCTCTCACATTGGCCTCCGCTCTAAGTGCTGCAGCCCATAATCCGTCCTCATGGCCACTGATGCCAGTGTGTGTGGACGGACAGGAGGGAGGGGGATGGTGGAAACATACGATGCTTACCATACTCTGGTAAAAGTAATAAACCAACTAACTCTGCTGATTCCAATTGACAACAGGAGGGTGGCGATGTCCAGGAATAGACGGACAGATTATTAACAATGCATTTCTGATTGATTTCAGGTGCTGAAAAATAACAATTTTATCTTTGAGGAAAAGGCCTGAAGAAACAATATGGAAATAGATTGGGAAGAAACATGAATACTCATACAACTCCAACCTCTTTTAAATCTAAGCACAAGGATACAGAGTCTGGTGGGACTATGGGCATTTCATGAACTATCCTTTCCATAGTTTATTAGAGTGACTACTGGATTGAAAGAATTGTGCTGTTTGGATGTGTGACCGAAGTGTGAAATGATATGTGATGTTTCAATGTGATGTAAGTGGATACACACTTAATAATGCTACTATGGTGTATTGTATTATTGTATATGGGAATTGAGTGAAAAACTAGTTCTAAAAAAATGTATGTGATAACAAAGCCAATGCTTTTTAATGAACGAATAATACATATTAAAAAAAAAAAGGTTTTATTGCATAATAAGTCTATTGGGTGATAGAATTGGCTTTAGAGCAGTGCCAATTTGGTTCTAACTTTTGGGAAATATAACTATTTACTTCTCCCGGTTTTGTATTCATTTTTTGCAAAACCGTTTTTAGGTGCTCAAGTCTATCTGAATCAAAAGTCCCATCTTCTGGAAACCTTAACTTTCTGTCACCTATTGTCCAGTCAAACCACTTGTGCACATCGCACACATCTTCACTCCATAGTTATCATACATATATCTGACATGTGTACCTTTGGGTGGCGGGTCACCAGTTTTACTGGAGCCGTTACCACGCATTTTCTTTGTAACGTTTTGTACACAACTACCAAGACATACAAGCACAAAATAATAACAAAATGACAGGAGAGAAAAGAAAAAAAAGTAAGAAGAAATAAAAATATAACAAAACACAAATTAAAATAAATCCTATATTCGAATAATAACAAACATGTTTTTCAATATGTTTGCATTTATATAACTTGTATATAACTTCATGACGTTTCTTCATTTACCATTCATGGTTCTACAAAACACGTGCTTTTATATTATCACCGGCATATCAGATATTGAACATTTTTTTTTTTTCTAATTGTAGGTCAAACCTACCCTGCAGTTTTACAGACACACTTTTGTCTACGGGAACCCAAACAGGAAGACACAGTCCTGTTTCTTCACAAACAAGAAAACACAGTCAAGTTCATGGCAACCCAGGTTAAATAGGAAGACACAGTCCTATTACTTCATAAACAAGAAGACACAGTCAAGTCTATGGTAACACTAAGAAACTTTGTTTGTTAACAAGCAAGAAAACATTTCCTGCCTCAAGTAATTGATATAAGGCAAGCAACAACGTTTAATAAAATATAGATTGCGTTACCTCATCGTCAGAGGGCCAGGCGAGCAGACAAGTGAAAGCAAAGCACCGCAGTAGGGAATTTTTCAAAAAGGTTCCTTTACCTTTTTCTATTTTGCTGGCGCGGTTTTGCTGGTCACTGGTCTGGCCATTCCAGTCCTCTCTGTCAGGGTTAGCAATCCCATCCTCGTCGCCATGTAATGTGGAAGAAAAACCATCTTCAATCAGGTTGGAACGTTCGTTGCAATGCCTTTAATACACGCAGCGTGGAGAGGAACAGTGAATCAAGAAGATCCCAAAGTCGCTCTGCCTTCATTTAAAAGTCAGAGGCTTTTATACACAAAAAACAAAGATCTGGTTACAATCACAGAGTCATTACTATATTATCATTAGAGAGTTAGCTAAGCAGAATATATATCAGAGTTCATAGGTCAACACATGGATTAGGGGGCAGGCACTTCAATCGTACTGTTTGACATTGTCTCCAAGGTTCTCATCTTAAATAACGAACAGAAAACAAGCTACCTTCTGGCATGTCCTCCTGGCTTGACCTTATCTTTCTTAAGTATACAAGAGAGTAGAATTGATATGAGGGAAAGAATTCTAACTTTCCTTCCACAGTGCCCAACACCTACCAGTATGTCCTTTAAGTATGTCACAAAGGTTCCCTAATTAGTTTTACAAATGTTCCCTGTATGTTATGAATGTTCTCTAGTTTATGTTACAGAAGTGCACTAGCACTTCTATCTCTCAATTCAGAGCATTTGTATTGGAGGGGAACGTGGATGAGTTTGTACCATTCTTGGGAGGCTCTGCCTTGTTGAGGCGGAGCTGTGATCCAGGTGAACAGCAGATCGGGCATAGGTGGGCATGTGGGCGGAGGAGGAGGAAGGCCGGTCAAGCAAATAAGCTTGCTAAGGTACGCAGCAGCAGCAAACAGCCCCCCCCATCCAGCCAGCCAGGCAGTCTGGCTGGCAGTGACTGAGTGGTTGACAGACGGCAAGCAACGGAATGCACGTGCTCTGTGATGTCATAGCAGTCAGCTCAGAGAGAGGTTCGTGATGTCATCGCTGAGCTGGCTGGCTCTGTGTGTCTTGCTGGCTGTGTGTGCGTGTGTGTGTGAGTGGGTGGGTGGGTGGCTGTGTTAGTGTCTGTCTGTCTGTCTGTCTGTCTCTCTCTGTCTTCCTCTCTCTCTCTCTCTGTCTCTCGCTCTGTAGATGCATCATAGGGAACATATGTAACAATCTCTCTTTTTGTTACCAAAAATGTGAATGAACGTATTTCAAGTGGGTTTTGCCTTGGTTGGAAACGTTTTAAGATCATTAAGATTAAGTGTAAAGTGGATTTGTCTCAATTCTCTGTAGTTTTCAATGTATGTGCCTTTCAGTAGCGTTCATGTTACAGATGTGTCCTATGCAGTGGTAGGGTCAATAAAATGTCAGTAAAACTTTATTTTAGCAATTATAGAGGGGAACAAATGCAAATAGATGGTCCTCACTAATTATATAATTTACCGACAACATTTGAAATTAGGTCTTGCGAAGCTGCAAGAAATGCTGTATAATCGTATGTGTGTTTATACACCAGCTCATATTTTTTCTCTCGTGAACAACAAATGCTGTTGGCTTGATTTTTACAGAGTATGTCATAAATTCCATTTTTATGAAGCCTGACAAATTGTACGCTGTGATATTGAATATTTTCAAAGTTACATAATTTGTTTGTTTTTCCTATCATGTTGCAAATGTTCCCTATGTGAAAGATGCATTATATCTTAATAATGTCAAAACAACTAAAGATATTCAGATTATTATTTACGTTAAAGTTATAACACATCTCTTTTCACTATGTGTGTCAGTAAAAGTTTAAAAAATCCTGAAAGTTTTTTATTGATCCTGCAAAATAAGTGTTTAGGGAACATTTTTAACTTAAAGTTATGCTTAGTGTTAGGGTTAGGGATATGAATATAATTGATATATAGAATTGTTAAGAAGTGTAAATAATTACATTCCATTTCTCATGGATTGTCTGAAAGTTTCAGATGTATATTCAGTTTGGAAACCATTTTTTCTATTTGTGTATATGAAAGATATACATCTATACAATATCTTCACTATTACTATTATCACTATTATTAATTATTATTTTTGGCATTGTGAAAGCACATTGGTATTACCTATGTGTATCTTTAAAAGTTTAAAATTCCTAAAGGTTCTTTATTGATCTTGCAAAATAAGGTTTTAGGGAACATTTGTAACATAGAGTTAGGGTTAGCCACTGGGTAAGGGTTACATCTTACACAAGGGTTACACAAGTGCCGGAATGAGGTCAAGGACTCTGCTGTTTTGACTTCGGTGGTGGAATGACCTGCCCACCAAAGTCAAAACAGCAGAGTCCTTGACCTCATTCCGGCGCTTACTCAAGACGCATCTCTTCTGACCGCACTTGTAATATTAGTCCTCTATCTCTGCTAGAAAGCACTTCAGCTTATTATGCTCCTCTCGTTCTTGAATGTTTTCCTCCTTGCTCCCTTTCCTGTAGCCCTAGTCTGTAACCCTACATCTTGACAGCACTTAGCTTTCACCGTCCAGGATGTAGGAAGTCTTTTACTGTACTTGTGTAAATTGTAATTGGAATTTTTAAAATGTATTTTGAATTGCGATATTTTTTAACTAAGTTGAATTTGTAATAATTGATGCCTTGTACTTCTCTGTATTTTTGCACTTATGTTGTAAGTCGCCCTGGATAAGGGCGTCTGCCAAGAAATAAAATTAATAAAATAATAATCTTCAACAGTAAGTTAATTCATGTGAATTATTCTCATCAATGTTAAAGAACAATAAGTTCTATTATGTGTGTCGATAAAATGCTGATATTCCATAACATTTGCTTGTGTATTCTGCAAAAAACATATTTAGGGAACATTTGTAACATTAGGGTTACGATTTGCCATAGACGCGGAATGAGTTTGATTGTGAAGTTAAAGACGCAGTTGCCTCGGAACTGATTATTATTGCTGTGTTTCTCCACTTCTACTCCACGCTTGGGAACGCCCACATCCAGTGACGTCAGCGTTCGATTCTAAAACCGGTGGAAAAGCGGGCCGGTTCACAAGAAGATCAGCTGGATCCCAGGCCGAGCAGCGGCTCTGGCTCCAGTACCGGCACCATGTCGGTGGAAAAGCGCTAAGTGAGCTCACACTGAGCTCAGTGTAATGTCTGCTCTGGAGAGCTCACAGTGTGACCTAGTCGTGAGTTCACGTCTTTACTGGGTAGTCCTTGACAACTTAATTGACTCAATTCTTGGGCTTAATTGGTCAAAATGACCATTGGTTGAAAGTACTCAGGGACTGATGTGTAGAGAGACTTATTAAACCTGCAGGATTGTGGTTTTCCCAGATCAGAATTAACCAGCTCACCACAAAGGAACATGGTAGGTGCTATTGCAAAATGGATTACACAAAAACATTGAAATCCAAGTTTGCAGTGGTCCTTCGGCCATTGCGTGGTGTTCCAGATCACTTCAGCACGAATTTTGCAGTGGTCTGGACTACAACTCCAGGGACTACTGTGCAGTGGTCCAGACCTCAGAAACTGAATGTATATGAACAGTGAAGTAGGCATCATAACTGTAGCCAATACTTTGTGGTTAAAATACTTAATTTAATCCCTGTTTTGTACTGTAAGATATTATTTGTTAGAATGTATTTTTCTATGGGAAATTCTATACCATCTGGTTTGGTAGAGGAAACAGATCTCCTCCCTGGTAGCCCCTGGTAGCCCCTGGTAGCCCTGGTAACCCTATCTTTATGACCAGAGACCAAAAGGGACCTGTCCTCTGATTGGCTCTTAGCCAAATTTGAAATGACCCCCCCACTTCTAGATTACTTTAGCATTAGACACCCAAGTCAGTAGTGGTGGCAAAATGCTATTGGTAGGAAGGAAACCTTATAAAAGGGTAAACAAAGAGAATTTGAGTTCTCTTAACTTCTTCATCCTGCAACGAGACACAAGAGAGAGCTGGAGAGGAGAGACAGAGAGAGACACACTGCTTTCTGCCTGACCAGACTGGCCTATAAGCTGTACTGTGAGGAGAAAGAAGAAAATGGGTATTATCTGTTTCTTACTGTAATCCAGCAGAAACTTAATATTACTTATTTTCAGTAATATAATTGATTGATATTAGTTTCCTATTTTTGTCAAAATAAATTATTATTGCACATCTGTGACTTGAACGCATCTTCCCTCTAAAAAGAATCTTACAAAGAGAAACCAAATGACCTATGAGTTTTCAGTTCAACTATTTATTTAGATTGACTGAAAAACCAAGTATTCAAATTCTCTTACAGTATGATTGTAGTTTGGATGATCTATTAATGCAAGTTGATAACATATTTTACAGAAAATGGGTTTTAGGAATTGTGTCAAAAAACTAAAAGAATTGTCTTAGGGACCACTGCTCCTTTTTTCCAGACCAATGTATAGCCCACTTTTCTTTTAAATTATGTTTAAAACAAAACTGAGGAAGCAGTGGTTACTTCTGAATCAAACATATTGACCCCCTCACTCAATCTGTAAATCCTGCAGCAAACATTGGAATATGCATAGATATTTGCACAGACTGGTATTAATGTCCCAATTAAAATAACCAAATGCCATTTTTGTTGTTTCAAATGTGCCCAACATCTTACCAGTATGTCCTTTTAGTATGTCACAAAGGTTCCCTAATTCGTTTTACAAATGTTCCCTGTATGATATGAATGTTCCCTAAGCATGTGACGAATGTTCCATAGTTTATGTTACAGATGTGCCCTAGCACTTCTCTCTCACTCTCTCTCTCTCTCTCTCTCTCAATTCAGTGCATTTGTATTGTCAAAGCAATTGGACATGCAAACATACATACATACATACATCCATACATACAAACATACATACATACATATGGAAAATAAACAATATCATTATAAATCACAATAAGATGTAATAAAGTACAGAAAAACAAAATGTAATAAAATGTGATCTTTAATACACACAAATATGTATGGCTGGTCGGAAGCGTCTTGGACTCGGGTTCCTCTTCATTACTTATAATGCTTTTGCCTTTTGCTAAAGCTTTCCATGGAGGGGAACGTGGATGAGTTTGTACCATTCTTGGGAGGCTCTGCCTTGTTGGGACAGAGCTGTGATCCAGGTGAACAGCAGATCGGGCAGAGCTGAGCATGTTGCCGAAGGAGGAGGAAGGCCGGTCAAGCAAATAAGCTTGCTAAGGTACGCAGCAGCAGCAAACAGCCCCCCCATCCAGCCAGCCAGGCAGTCTGGCTGGCAGTGACTGAGTGGTTGACAGACGGCAAGCAACGGAATGCACGTGCTCTGTGATGTCATAGCAGTCAGCTCAGAGAGAGGTTCGTGATGTCATCGCTGAGCTGGCTGGCTCTGTGTGTCTTGCTGGTTGTGTGTATGTGTGTGTGTGTGTGTGAGAGAGAGAGAGATAGAGTGTGTGTGAGTGGGTGGGTGGCTGTGTTAGTGTCTGTCTGTCTCTCTCTGTCTCTCAATTCAATTCAATTCAATTCAAGGTTGCTTTATTGGCATGACAAACAGATTCGTAGTGTTGCCAAAGCAGTTGATATATACATACATTGAAAAATAATAAGAATAAGGTAAGAAAAAAGAAACAAAAAAAATGAAACAGTAACATTATAATTTATAAATTAAATCTTAATAGACATGTACATTTACTTTATAGTTATCAGGTTACAGCTGGTGCTCATGTATGTCATGTTTTCACAGTGAGCCCCTCAGGCTGTGGCAGGCGGCTACATATTGGGCGGCCAGGGGGGCTGTGTGTCCCTCCCCCAGGAGGATAGCTTTTTTTTTTTTCATTCATCAATTCAGAGAATGATTTTATAATATTTATGAATTTATTATAGAACGTGTCCCTTAATTTGGCATATTTATTGCATCGGAGGAGGAAGTGCATCTCTGTCTCGACCTCTCCTGTCTCGCAGTGACCACAGCGCCGCTCCTCTCTGGGCAGCCAGCTCTGCCTGTGTCGGCCCGTCTCTATGGCCAGGCTGTGGTCACTGAGCCTGTACTTGGTCAGGATCCATCTCTGCTTCATATCTCTGACAGTGAAGAGATATTCTGCCAGGGTGTATTCTCTGTTTAGGGCCCGATAGCAATCCAGTTTACTTTGGGATTTGGTTTCATTGTTCCAATGTTCCAGATAGGAGGTTTTGGTTATCTTTATGATTTGGTTGACTCTGATTGGGGGCAGGTAAGCAGTGCTGACCTGAAGCTGGTCTCTGTTCGCAGTATTAGCGGGGGTCAGTGCCGTGAGCTTCAGGGCCAGCTGACTCAGTGGACTCTTTTCAGGGCTGAGCTCTTGGGTTTGGAGGGCCTTGTACTGGAGTGAGTCTGACTCACTTTTCTTCAGGTGCATCCAGAATTTCAGTGTTCTTTTCTTTATATTAATGAGGGTTGGGAAGCGGCCTAATTCTGCCCTGCATGCGTGGTTTGGTGTGCTCCTGTGCACCTGCAGTATGTTTTTATAGAGTTCAGCATGCAGGGTCTCTATTGGATGTTTGTCCCACCTAGTGTAGTCCTGTTGACTGAGTGGACCCCATACTTCACTACCGTACAGCGCAATGGGCTGGATCACACTGTCAATTAGTTTGAGACAGAAGAAGATTCTATAACATTAATATCCCATTTCAATCTGATTGCGTAGAAAGCTCTTCTTGCTTTGTCTTTGAGTGCCTTCACTGCCAGGTTAAAGCCCCCTGACGCACTAATAGTCAGGCCCAGGTTAGTGTAGTGTGAGGTGTGTTCTATGGTAGTGTTGCCTAGCGTGAAGTGGTATTTGTTTCCCTGAGGAATTTTTTTTTGGAAAATCATGATCTTTGTCTTCTTCATGTTTACTGCCAGGGCCCAGGACTAACAGTACTGCTCTAGCAGTGCAAGGTTTTGCTGAAGCCCCTGTTCTGTGGATGACAGCAAGACTAGGTCATCCGAATAGAGCAGGAATTTGACTTCTGTGTCATTTAGGGTGAGGCCAGGGGCATCAGACTGCTCCAACACCGTTGCCAACTCACTGATGTAGATGTTGAACAGTGTTGGGCTCAGACTGCAGCCCTGCCTCACTCCCCGCCCCTGAGTGAAGAATTCTGTTCTTTTGTTGCCAATTTTTACTGCACATTTGTTTTCGGTGTACATTGTTTTTATAACATCATAGACTTTACCCCCTACACCGCTTTGAAGAATTCTGTAATAAAGTCTCTCGTGCCAAATGGAATCGAATGCCATTTTGAAATCAATGAAACAGGCAAAGATTTTGCCTTTACTTTTTTGGTGGACGTGTTTGTCTATGAGGGTGTGTAGGGTGTAAATATGATCTGTAGTGCAGTGATTTGGGAGGAAGCCAATCTGACTCTTACTCAGGACACTGTGCTCGGTAAGGAAGGCCAGTATCCGGGCGTTGATGATACTGCAGAACACCTTCCCCAGGTTACTGCTAACACAGATGCCCTGGTAGTTGTTAGGGTCGAATTTGTCTCCACTCTTATAGATTGGGGTGATCAGCCCCTGCTTCCAGATGTCAGGGAAGTAACCAGTTCTGAGGACCATGTTGAACAATTTAAGCACAGCCTCCTGCAGTTGTGCGCTGCTGTGTTTGAGCATTTCAGTGCTGATACTGTCCGGGCTGCAGGCTTTTCTGGGTGGAAGTGCCTGGAGCTTTTTAGATAGTTCCTGTAGGGTGATTGGAGCGTCATTTGGGTTTTGATTATTTTTAATTGATTGTTCAAGCAATTTCAGTTTTTCCATGGTTTCAATTTGTTTGTGTGTCAGATCATTTTGTTGGATATCTTTATAAAGGTTTTCAAAGTATTTTTTCCAAATGGTTCCGTTTCGTATTGCCAATTCTTGTTGTTTTGTTGAATTTAAATTGTTCCACATTTCCCAGAACTGGTTTTGGTCAACAGATTTCTCTATGTCTGTGAGTGTTTTGTTTGTGTGTTTCTGTTTTTTATTTTTAAGGGTGTTTGTAGTGTTTTAGGGTCTAACAGTACTGTTGGCATAGTTCTGTGTCTTGTGGTTGATGATGTTTTTGATTGGATAGGTGCCTTAAATTTGTTTCTTATTGATTTACACTCATCATCAAACCATGTCTGTGTGTGTGTATGATTCTGGTTGATTTTTTCTTTGTCTTTTTAAGATTTGCCATTGTGGCTGCAATTTGAAATATTTGATTGATATCATTTATGGCCAGATTTAGTCCTGTCACGTCAGGCTGGTACTGTGAGCTGAGGAAAGTGTTGATGATGTCTGTTATTTCTGTAGAACTGATTGCTTGGTTAAATTCCTCTGTGCTGTTTGGAGCCCATCTGTATGTTTGATTAAGGTTGTACAGCTTACTGGGCTGTGTCTGTGTGTTGCTGGCCTGACTTCTTCTTTTCAGGAACACTGTGATTTGGTTGTGGTCTGACAGGGGGGTTTGCTGCCTGACAGTGAATGCACTGATGAAGGAGGGGTCCATGTCAGTGAGGGCGTAGTCGACTACATTAGTCCCAAGAGCTGAGCAATACGTGAACCTTCCTAAAGAGTCCCCTCTGATCCTGCCATTAAACCCCGTCGGGGATGTTCCTCTGGGTTGTGGTGGAGGTGAGGTACAGAGGGGCCTGGCCGAACACATGGCTGTTTCCCTGTGTGCCGATGCAGTTGGGCTCGGTGCCTGTCCGGGCATTGAAGTCCCCACAGAGCAGCACATTCCCCTGGGCCTGGAAATGGCCGATCTCTGTGTGGAGGGTGTTAAAAAATTCCCCATTGTAATAGGGGGATTCAGAGGTGGGGGTATACGCTGTACAAAGGTATATATGGTTCTCACACTGGGCTATTCCCTTCTTAATTTGAAGCCATGTGTGCGTTGGGCCCTGTTTGACTGGGCTGATGTGGTTCGCCAGCTCCTCTTTGTACCACACTATGATCCCCCCAGAGTCCCTGCCACGCCGCACTGTGCTCAGTTTAATTGAGGGCACAATAACCTCCCTGTAGCCCAGGGGGCAGTGTGTGGGCACCTCTGCAAGGCACCATGTCTCCAACAGAACTATGATATCTAATTCTTTAATGCTTTTAATGAATTCAGGGTCTGTGCTCTTTAGCCCGAAAGGCGAGGAGTTCAGGCCCTGAATGTTCCAGCAGCTGACTGTAAATGAGCTCATTTTAGCTAACATTGTACTTGGTGGAATAAAATGCCTATCAACAATACAACTTTTTAATCAAAGGTTTTGTTTAAACTAGAATTTCAAATATAATAATTATTAGTTTTATGTAAAGTATGGTTACATTGTATGTACACAGGTATTTAGTTTTAATTTACAAGTGGGGTTGTCCGTCCCTACCCGAGTTCTCTGGCTCAGCTCAGCAGTCTGGAGCAAAGGAGGCTGAGCAGGTGCTTTATCTCCCCCAGCTCGGTGGGGGCCGGAGTGGCGGCCTGGGTCAGGGCTGCGGCATAGCTGAGCGGCTTCTGATGGGCGCTGTGCCTGGTGCTCGTGGGGCGGGTGGGAGGCTGGGTGATGGGGGGCTGGCCGGTGCTGCGGCATCGTGGTACGTGTGCTCCAGTGCGCGGGGGTTGTATGTTTGGCTGGCCTCTGTTGGTATTGTTGTGTGGATAGGAGCTCATACATTCAGTGACTTCTCTCTCTCTCTCTCTCTCTCTCTCTCTCTCGTTCTGTAGATGCATCATAGGGAACATATGTAACAATCTGTATATTTGTTTACCAAAAATGAGAATGAAAGTATTTCAAGTGGGTTTTGCCTTGGTTGGAAACGTTTTAAGATAAATTATGAAGTGTAAAATGGATTTGTCTCAATTCTCCGTAGTTTTCAATGTATGTGCCATTCAGTAGCGTTCATGTTACAGATGTGTCCTATGCAGTGGTAGGGTCAATAAAATGTCAGTAAAACTTTATTCTGATAGCTTTGATTATTATTTTTTTTCTCATGAACAACAAATGCTGTTTGCTTGATTTTTACAGAGTATGTCATAAATTCCATATTTATGAAGCCTGACAAATTGTATGCTGTAATATTGAATATTTTCAGTTACATCATTTGTTTGCTTTTCCTATCATGTTACAAATGTTCCCTATGTGAAAGATGCATTATATCTTAATAACGTCAAAACAATTAAAGATATACGGATTATTATTATTGGAAAAGTTATAACACATTGCTATTAACTATGTGTGTCAGTAAAAGTTTAAAAAATCCTGACAGTTTTTTATTGATCCTGCAAAATAAGTGTTTAGGGAAGATTTGTAACTTAAAGTTAGGGTTAGTGTTAGGGTTAGGGTAATTAATATAATTGATATATAGAATTGTTAAAAAGTGTAAATGTTTACATTCCATTTTTCATGGTTTGTCTGAAAGTTTCAGTTCTATATTCGGTTTGGAAACCGTTTTTATATATATATATATATATATATATATATATATATATATATATATATATATACTTTATTCTATACAATATCTTCACTATTAAAGATAAACGCATTATTATTTTCGGCAGTGTTAAAGCACATTGGTATTACCTATGTGTATCTTTAAAAGTTTAAAATTCCTAAAGGTGTTTTATTGATCTTGCAAAATAAGTGTTTAGGGAAAATTTGTAACATAGAGTTAGAGTTAGCCACTGGGTAAGGATTACATCTTCAACAGTAAGTTCATTCATGTTAATTATTCTCATCAATTTTTGTCAATACAGTAAAAGTGTCAGAAATAGCAAATCGGTGTTAATCCCTTAATGCATCAATTAAAATACATACAAATAAAAGGCTGATCTTAGCATATTTGTATACTTGTATGTTCGTTTCTGGTTGTCTACATGTGATTTCGAGTTTTTTATTTGGTTTTTACAATGTATCTGTGCTGTGTGAAGACGCAGAATGAGTTTGATTGTGATGTTAAATAGGATTTAGAAACGCAGTCGCCTCGGTGCTGATTATTATTGCTGTGTTTCTCCACTTCTACTCCACGCTTGGGAACGCCCACATCCAGTGACGTCAGCGTTCGATTCCAAGACCGGTGGAAAAGCGGGTCAGTTCACAAAAAGATCAGCTGGATCCCAGGCCGAGCAGCTGCTCTGGCTCCAGTACCGGCACCATGTCGGTGGAAAAGCGCTAAGTGAGCTCACACTGAGCTCAGTGTAATGTCTGCTCTGGAGAGCTCACAGTGTGACCTAGTCGTGAGTTCACGTCTTTACTGGGTAGTCCTTGACAACTTAATCGACTCAATTCTTTGGCTTAATTGGTCAAAATTACCATTGGTTGAAGGTACTCAGTGACTGATGTGTAGAGAGACTTATTAAACCTGCAGGATTGTGGTTTTCCCAGAACAGAATTAACCAGCTCACCACAAAGGAACATGGTAGGTGCTATAGCAACATGGATTACACAAAAACATTGAAATCCAAGTTTGCAGTGGTCCTTGGGCCATTGCGTGGTGATCCAGATCACTTCAGCACGAATTTTGCAGTGGTCTGGACTACAACTCCAGGGACTACTGTGCAGTGGTCCAGACCTCAGAAACTGTGTGCATATGAACAGTGAAGTAGGCATCATAACTGTAGCCAATACTTTGTGGTTAAAATACTTAATTTAATCCCTGTATTGTACGGAATAATAATAACAACTGTAAAACATAAGAGAAGGGCCTGAGAATAAATACAATACACAATAGACTAGAACCCTTAGAATATAATAAGATGAACATCTTCATGATTAGTATGATTGTAGTTTGGATGTTATATTAATGCATGTTGATAACATATTTTACAGAAAATGGGATTTAGGAATTGTGTCAAAGAACTAAAAGAATTGTCTTAGGGACCACTGCTCCTTTTTTCCAGACCAATGTATAGCCCACTTTTCTTTTAAATTATGTTTAAAACAAAACTGAGGAAGCAGTGGTTACTTCTGAATCAAACATATTGACCCCCTCACTCAATCTGTAAATCCTGCAGCAAACATTGGAATATGCATAGATATTTGCACAGACTGGTATTAATGTCCCAATTAAAATAACCAAATGCCATTTTTGTTGTTTCAAATGTGCCCAACATCTTACCAGTATGTCCTTTTAGTATGTCACAAAGGTTCCCTAATTCATTTTACAAATGTTCCCTGTATGATATGAATGTTCCCTAAGCATGTGACGAATGTTCCATAGTTTATGTTACAGATGTGCCCTAGCACTTCTCTCTCACTCTCTCTCTCTCTCTCTCTCTCAATTCAGTGCATTTGTATTGTCAAAGCAATTGGACATGCAAACATACATACATACATACATCCATACATACAAACATACATACATACATATGGAAAATAAACAATATCATTATAAATCACAATAAGATGTAATAAAGTACAGAAAAACAAAATGTAATAAAATGTGATCTTTAATACACACAAATATGTATGGCTGGTCGGAAGCGTCTTGGACTCGGGTTCCTCTTCATTACTTATAATGCTTTTGCCTTTTGCTAAAGCTTTCCATAGAGGGGAACATGGATGAGTTTGTACCATTCTTGGGAGGCTCTGCCTTGTTGGGACAGAGCTGTGATCCAGGTGAACAGCAGATCGGGCAGAGCTGAGCATGTTGCCGAAGGAGGAGGAAGGCCGGTCAAGCAAATAAGCTTGCTAAGGTACGCAGCAGCAGCAAACAGCCCCCCCATCCAGCCAGCCAGGCAGTCTGGCTGGCAGTGACTGAGTGGTTGACAGACGGCAAGCAACGGAATGCACGTGCTCTGTGATGTCATAGCAGTCAGCTCAGAGAGAGGTTCGTGATGTCATCGCTGAGCTGGCTAGCTCTGTGTGTCTTGCTGGCTGTGTGTGTTGAACCGTCTTAGAAATAAGTGGAGAAGTCGCGGAGATAAAGCAAACAGTACTTTAATCGAGCCGCTCGGAAGCCCCACGTCAGGAATAATTCCTTCAGTGAGACTTAATATTTACAGACATGAGTACAACTTTATAGGAAAAATGACATAACATCTTATGGCCGTTCATCCAATCAGAAGATACAGGTCTGGCTCCGTTTACGATCTGTCCTCCCGTGAAGGGGTGATGGATCCAAAGCAGATGTCCGTCTTTGATGTGCACTAGGAAGATGCGATCCCACGGTCATCATTTACCTATTGTCAATCGCTCTTTATCGCTCTCCCTATCTGGAGAAATGATTAAGTCATATACAAATTCACAGCAGACATCTGTAGGCTATTTCGGCACTGTGTAATCTTTCATTACTGACAGGAGTTTCTAACAAACCAACCTTGTTGACCCTTTACTTGTCCTGCGGAATCTAATCTGCTCAGTCTGTAAACAAAACTACTTCTAATGCTAGTATTAATATAAAACATTATATAATTATCACAAAACACTTTCTTCAACTTCCTATACAGAGTCTTCATTCCCTGCTGTTTGGCAATAGAGCAAAGCGGAAAGAAGCCAAAAAGTTATGTTTGTCAGTTACAAGTAAATCCCCTTAGGGGTTAGGAAGATTTGACGCTTCTTGATTGAGGATTGCAGCTCCTTCATCCCAACCCTTCCCCGTGGGGTGTATATGTGTGTACGGCGAGTGTAAGGGTGTCCCTGCTGTCGGGGAGAGCGATAAGTGTGTGCCCCTAAGTGTGGATGTACAGAATGTCCTGAAGGCGTCTCATGGAGCTTAGTGACCTTTGTAATAGTATCTTTCCAATGCATCCTTTGGTTTTCCTTGAGTCATGAGGTTTATTGCCTTTGATACTAAATCCATTTGTCCTCAGTCACATGGAGCCTCCAGAACCAAGGGGATAGGATAATATTTGTGTCAATGGGTGTGTGAGTTTTGCTTCTCCCGAGTGAGGGACGGTGTCGTTTAGTAGAAATTTAGAGAAAGCCTGCCAACGAGGGTGTTTTAATTGCAGCTGTAACCATAGTAGATACATTATGAGGTTTACAAAGTTTTTGAGACAGTGTATTTAAGAAATAAAAAAGAAACTTACAGACATAGCAGAATATTAACTACTGATATCAATCCTTGTAACACAATCATACCCAGATTACCAAAGATATCAGCAAGCCATCCCCAGAGGGGTTTTCCTCCGGAGGACTGGTGTATCTTTGTAGTTGCTGTCCTAATGTGCTCTATAAGATTACCAATGTGTTCAGAGTTATCTGGTATGTAAGTACAACATTCCTGCCCTATAATGGCACATGTCCCTCCTTGTGCTGCTAGCAGGAAATCTAGAGCTAGCCTGTTCTGGAGGGCAACAGTTCGCATAGCCACTATTTCAGTTGTTAAATTGCTGAGAACTTCAGTTGTAGAAATACTTAATGTTTCTAATATACCAGCTACTAATCTGATTTCCTTTATTGCTCTTCCGACTCCATACATAGGAAATAGTATGGAAGCAAACCTGTCTCCTTCCCCTATCTCACGTTTAGGGTGAATAAATTGTTCTATATCTGGAAGGTATTTATCTTCAGTGTGGCGCAAAGCTGGCACCACAAATCCTAAATAACAAGAACCTGTGAACTTACAAGGAAGTTCCCAATATGCCCGCAAGCCGCATATCCAATAAGTCGCATTCCATGGGGCGTAAAATCGACAAGTCTGATACCTAAAGTCAGAACCATCGATAGCCACAGTGTGATTACAAGTGCTATTACCTATAAATTGGGATTGCATGGTTTGGTTATAGTATGAAACATACACAGATCCTTTGTTACTGTGAGCCAAGTCAATATTTGGCATTTTAAAATCTCTTCTATTCTGATCCATCTTCGGTACCATTCTCCTGTGATGCCTAAGGCATAATCATATGCATATCGTACATTAGAGGCAACTCTAAGTTGTGAATAATCAGAAAATACTGGAAATGGAATGGGGATCATTGGAACCCCTTTCTTAGTGTCGTATGGAATGTGGGAACAAACCCAACATTTTGTTTTATTAAGGGCATTTGCATAGGTGCGTGTAATTTGGATAAATCTGTCCATGATTCAACTAAGGACAGGCAGATCAGTCCAAATACTGTAGTGTACACAGTCGTCTTCATGCTGGATTATCTCTTAGTACCTGTAGGGGGACAAAACCTTTACCAGTTAGGGGAATGTCTCTCAAAATTCAGGAAATCTGCAACTGTTGCTTTCCTAGGAATGAGAAAAGATAAAGGTTTAGTACACAGTTCTCCTGGATTATAATTTTTTACTTGTGACCAATGTTTCCATCTAGTACCCCCCTCCTGTCCGTCAATACAGACTGAAGTGTCTGTAGAAAGAAGGACATTATGCGGTCCTGTCCATTTGGGCCTAAGCCCTGGTCTGCTTGGGATTATTTTAACCATCACTTGCGAACCAACCTCAGGAAGTGTTGTTGGCATTTCCTCTTTGAGTTCCAAGTCCCTGAGGGACTGGAGATCACGTGCTTGTGTTCTATGTTTTTTTAAGTGTGTACATAGCTGTGCTACATACTGTTTAAGATAGTCTTTGAATGGAGCACTGGGATCACTGGGACCCCAGATGCCAGCAGGGAGTTGCATATAGCTCTCCCTGTCATTAACTCATATGGAGAAAGCTGAGTACTCCGATTAGGTGATGCTCTAAGTTTATACAGCACAGCGGGGAGTGCAACTGTCCATCCCTTGCCTGTAGTTAACAGGGCTTTTGCCAAACTTTCCTTCAGTGTCCGGTTAGTGCGCTCCACTAAGCCTGAACTCTGAGGGTGATAAGGTATATGAAATCGTTGTTTTACCCCTAGCAGTAAACATGCTTCCTTCATTACCTTACCGGTGAAATGAGTCCCTTGATCTGAGTTCATTTGACGGGGCACACCCCATCGGGGAATAACCTCAGTCGCTAGGACTTGTGCTGCAGTGATGGCAGAGCAGTCCCTGCAGGGGAAAGCCTCAACCCATTTTGTGAAATGGTCAATTATTACCAAGCAATAGGATTTCCCATGACATTTTTTCAGGGGTCCTGTAAAGTCAATTTGAATATTTTCCCACGGACCTCAAGGCCGGGGCTGGTGTGATTTAGTGACCTTGATCGGTTTACCTGGGTTTACTTGTGCGCAAGGAATACACTGTTGACACCACTTCGCAGTGTCCCTGCCTATGCCAGGCCACCACCAGTGTTCACGCAATTGAGTTAACATGGCCCTGTGACCCGTGTGAGCTGGGCCATGGTACTGGTCCAGAAGCGTTGAGCTAATACACTGGGGTGCTAATACACATTGTAAGTTAGGACTTCGCCACAAACCGTCTGAGTGCACTGCACCTCCCTTAACCCACTCTTGTACTTCATCCTCCTCACAGTTTTTCTGTAGCTGTGCGAGGTCAGTAGTTTCTGGTTCTCGGATGCTCACAAGTTTACTAGAGCAGGGGAATCCTGCTAACGTCACATGACTGCCTGTCTCTGCTGCCTTTTTTGCAGCTAGGTCTGCAAAGTGATTCCCACAGGTGCGCGGGCATCCATCATCAGAAAGACTCTGATGAGCTTTCACTTTAACTACTGCTACCTTTACTGGAAGGTGTGCTGCCTCAGCTAGGGCTATAACATACTCATAATTTTGTATTACTTCTCCTGCTGTTGTTATAAACCCTCTACGTTCCCAGGTTGCCATATAGTCGTGTACTACTCCAAATGCATAGCGACTGTCAGTGAAAATGCTAACTTTAATGTCTTTCGCTATTTTTAATGAATCAGTTAGCACCACGAGTTCTGCCACTTGGGCTGAAAAGTGTCCTGAAGGGATCCAGATTTTACGACGGTGCTATCATCCAATACCACTGCCCACCCAGTGTGGGGGACTCCATCTATTATTTTCCTGGATCCATCAACATATCGTTCCAAGTCAGGGTCTGTGAGGGGGTTTTCTAGGAAGCGACTGTGGTCCTCCTGGAGCACCAGCTCAGAGCATGTATGCTCTTCTTCCTCCCCTGCTGGGTTTACTCGTGTGTCTTTTATTATTTGTATGGATTTATCTCTGGGGAGCAAAACAGCTTCCCATCTAGCTCGTCTACGGAGACTGAACACAATTTGCCGGTGTGTAATAATTAAACTAATGTGTGTCCTGTGTGCAGAATCAACTGTGTGTTCATTACAATCGGCTCGCATGCCTGCACTGCCCAAGAGGCGCAGTCTACTGCTGCCATACAGCGATGCATGCCTGCTGCTACCGTGGGTTGCTTTGTGGAGTAATAGGCGACGGGACATTGCCTATCCCCATGTTCCTGTGTCAGAACTGCTGTATAATAGATCCCATCTTGGGAACAGTAGAGGTGAAATGGTTAAGCATGATCTGGTAACCCGAGGGCGGGGGCATTGCTGAGAGCCTGTTTTATTACACGATAGGCTATTTCCTGTTCATGTCCCCAGTCTATGGGGTCCAAGGGAGCCGGGCTCCCTTTGATTAGCGCCTGTATCGGACCTGTGGCTTGTGTGAAATTAGGGATGAAAGTGCGCCAATAATTAAGGAGCCCCATAACTTTACGCACAGCCCTAACATGATGTGGTTTTGGCATATTTAGAATGGCTTCTTGCCTATTATGCGTCATAGATTTTTGTCCTTGTGAAATGTTGTGTCTGAGATATTGAACCTTAGTTAAGCCTATTTGTGCTTTCTTAGAGCTTGCTTTAAATCCTGCCTTTTGTAAGACACTGAGGACTGTAATTAATGCTTCTCTAAGGATATCTATACCTAATATTGTCCCCTCTGGGTTTTTACAAACCCAAAAAGACACTGGTAAGAGGAGATCGACTATTTCTAGAAGTTGAGCTGTGCTGAGTGTGGCTGTGATACATGCGCCACCTACACCTGAGATCTGTAGTCTGCGTTTAGTCAGTGGGAGGGGAGATCGGTTATCGAGACAGAGGCGCCTGTATCCACCGACATTGAACACTGCCGACCCCTAACAGTGCACTTATGTGGAGGCGGGGATCTTCCCCTGTACCGACCTCGGGGCCGAGGCGACCTATTTCCTATTGAGTTTCTCTGTCAGATCTCGGATGATGTGCTGAAGCTCCGCGTCTCCTCTGGGCTGATCGGGGTTTGTCTTGGTCTGATTGCAGGGCGCTTGGTGTCGCCTGGAGCGCCTGCCTTCCAGCACTTGTCCCCCGTGTGCCCTGTCCTCCCACAGAAAGTGCACTTAGGGCGGGTTGATTTAGACCGACAGTCTTTAGCAATATGTCCTATTTGTCCGCAATTGTAACATTTAAATGTATACATTTATTTTAGCTTTTGACTACTTGTTTTCTACCTCTGAAGCCCATTGTACAATCTGCTGATATGTGTTTCCTACAGGCACACCCATATTGAGGATGTCTTGGTGTGCTTTACTAAACCCTTCCTGTAATCATTTTAAACAGATCTCATTATCACAGTCCGGAGTGATCTCTAAAAGTAGTAAACTTTCGTTCCGCATAATCGCAGCAAGTCTCTCCTGGCTTCTGTACGAGGCCACAGACTAAACCCCAATTTCCCTGTCTTTACAGCCGCGATGAAGTGAGTGATCCTTAGATTATTATTATCATTTCCAGCTGTTATCCAGGTACCATCCTGCTGGGTTAACCTGTCCCAGATTGGCCTTGGACATTTAGTTATAATTATTATATGTACGTCTCTAACATCTCATAACATTTTACCCAGAAGTCCAGATTCCCATGATTGGGTTTAAGTTTTGGAAGGTCGCTTAATATTGTTTGTTTCTCTTCGGGTGTAAAGGGGCGATGCACCGACGTTGTTAATGCGTAAAATTGTCCGTCGGCAGAGAGATGTTGTCTAGTGCGCATCTCTGTAGGTGCTATTTGTATTTTTTCTGACTTAAATGAACTCAAATCTGGGTAAAGTTTAGACTCTGTTCTATTATCAGGGGGGTTGTCTGAATGTTTACATGGTGGAGGGGCAGAAGCACCAAACCCACATCCCCCATATTTTTCGCATTCATGTTCCCAGGCTTTTCGGTCTAAATCGTCCCAGTCGGGTTCATTTCCCTACATTATTAGTTCATTCTTTATTTTTCTCTTCCTCATTTCTAATTCTTTTCTCATTATCTATCTCTGTTTGCATCTCAGTGACATTCTCTTTTAATTCTTTTATTGTTGCTGTATTTTCCTCATCCATTGCGATTAGTTTCTTCTCTAATTTCGCACTATATTGACAAAGAATTACGGAAGCTTTATTGGTTTTCTCTCTCTTTTCCTTATTCCACCATTCTCTATGCTGTTTGGGAACCCAGTTAGGATCCCATCCTGCCTTTTCCATCTAAAGTTGAAGTTTTTAAAACTTCTCTTGTAGGTATTCACATATAGACACGTCTTGTTATGCCATAATGCCAACCCTATCTTTGCCAACGATGGGGCTATAACGTTGGACTTTATGTACCTCTGGTTCCGTCTGGTTATTGACTGCCACTAACTCTGGCCCTGGCATACAAGGATTTCCTTGCTTAACCTGGGGCTCAGCAGGCCTCGTCGTACCTTTCGGTTCCCTTGGCATCTCTCCCCACAGATCTGTCTTACCTGGAGTTCACCCTACTGTGATCCTCCGCTGTACAGTCAACCTTTCTGTTTGTTTTACCTCTACCTCTCCACAGGTTCTCTTTAAATTACAATCTGAGAGACTCACACAATCCCGAGATCAAATCTAAATATACAGGGTGGTCATTTTAAAGGTACTCACCATTGCTTTGGTCCCGGGAGTGGAGGCAAGTTCAGATCCTCGTTCGTTATGCCAAGTTGTAGAACCGTGTCAGAAATAAGTGGAGAAGTCGCGGAGATAAAGCAAACAGAACTTTAATCGAGCCATTCGGAAGCCTCACGTCAGGAATAATTCCTTCAGTGAGACTTAATGTTTACAGACATGAGTACAACTTTTTTGGAAAAATGACGTAACATCTTATGGCCGTTCATCCAATCAGAAGATATAGGTCTGGGTCCGTTTACGATCTGTCCTCACGTGAAGAGGTCATGGATCCAAAGCAGATGTCTGTCTTTGATGTGCACTAGGAAGATGCGATCCCACGGTCTTCATTTACCTTGTGTCAATCGCTCTTTAACAAAAACAATTCCTCCCTATCTGGATAAACAATTCAGTCATAAACAAATTCTCAGCAGACAGCTGTAGGCTATTTCGGCACTGTGTAATCTTTCATTACTGACAGGAGTTTCTAACAAACCAACCTTGTTGACCGTTTTCTTGTCCTGCTAAATCTAATCTGCTCAGTGTATATACAAAACTACTTCTAATGCTAGTAATAATATAAAACATTATATAATTATCACAAAACACTTTCTTCAACTTCCTTTACAGAGTCTTCATTCCCTCCTTTTTGGCAATAGAAATGAAGCGAAATGAAGCCAAAATAATCGTGTTTGTCAGTTACAATAATTTCTTCCTCCGGAGGGGCAGGTGGTATAGTGCTGTGTGTTCAGCTCCCATTAATCCCAACCTGCCACCTACGAGGTGTGTATGTATGTACAGCGAGGTATTCAAATAATCAGGGGATAGGAATGTATTTTTATTTGCCTGGTCGGGCAAACAATTATGTCATAACTACACCTTATTGAATATTGAGCTCTTTTATGGAAATTGCAGTGGCCACCTACAATTTCCTGGAGCTTTACTGTGTATCTCAAATTATATTTCATCCTGCCCCAGGTCATAAAGGTCAATCCCCAGTTACATAATACATACATTGTTTTGCTTCTAAAGGAATACAAAAGTCAGCAAACATGTTATTTTTACAAATTCAATTATTCACATATATTTCTGATGCATTTTAATTGATAAACAATGTACATTCCATACCTCTCAAGAGAAGGGCAATGGACTTATTCTTACTTCATGACTCTTATTCTATTCATTTGAGTAATTTGACATCTCCACCAAAAGTACATTATAAACTACCAATACAAGAATATATGCTACTGCAGATGTCATCTGTGCTGTTTTCACAATGTATTGCAGATTCCTATAATCTGGACAACCTTTAATTTCGGTATTTTAACTTATTTCTCCATTAAGTCAAGCATCACTTCAGTGTTGTGGACCTCAACATTGGTCTGTTCAAGATGCCGTGAGGCTGTCTTTAAAGCCGCGCCCTCGGCCTACTGTGTCTCAATGAGAACACCAGCGTCTTCTCCATATGCACCTCTGCCACCACGGGTCAGACATCGATTCCTTCAGGACACGATTCATAATGTGCATATCTGCCATGTGGAATAGATCGGTCATCTGAAGACACAATGTGTGGTTCGCACAACATCAGAGATCCTCCTTATAAAAGGCATCTCTATCACATGGACAGTAGTTGACATTCACACAATCTATGAGGTTTCCAGTAAAGGGACAATTCATAATAATAATCTTGATCCCAAATTTTCACAGATTATTTCAGTACAGCACTCAGTTGTCGTCAGCAGCATCATATCTCCTGTGTTACTGAATCAACTTTACTACCTAGTGTAAATACTCTTTCTTGTGTGGAGCTGTCAAACTTTCAAAACAATGCGCTTATCTCTTTGCTTTTATCTGACTTATATATCTAAGACTATTTTAATAATTATTACAGCAGCTCTTTCAACAACAAAGTTAATAGTTGTTAGGTAAATGATCATAGTTGACCTCACAGACACTTTCACTGCCCCAACCCCACCCCCCTTTTTTTTTTTTTTTTTTTTTTGTTTGGGGGGGTGAATCCCTTCCTGATTAATAGGGTATTTCTGTTTGGGAAAGCATTATTTCCATACACTTTCATGACTTTAGATTTTAAACTATATCTCATTCAATTTTTTATTTATTTTACATTAAGTTATACCTTAAGTAACTTCCTTATTTTCCCTCATATTCCATTCAATCGCCATCAAAACTCTTGTGCTGAAAGTGGAAGCACATTTCTTTCACACATACCAAACTCCCTTTTTACAGCTTCCCAAGCCTCATCGACTCTTAAACCCCTTGTCAACGTCCTCAAACCTTCATCAACATCGCTCAGACCCTCTGAAAACATCACTCTGTATCCTAACAACTGTTCTTTCTCCTTTTCCTAATTTATTACTACACAATTCAAGTTATATTTATTGACATGTATTATTACTATGTATACACATATTTCGCTCCATTATTTGAGTTAATAAGTTAAGATATTTTCCTAATAAAATATATTTTTAGAAAATAAGCATTTTAATTGATTGCAATAATGATTCCCAGATACCTCAGGAAAACAAATTTTCAAAAAAAATGTGTTCAGTCAATGATTTCCCCAATGAAGAGCCTGCGTGGGCACTAAGACTGTCCGCCTGCACGGCTCATATATGTCTTTATTGTGTCACTTCCTCCTATTGAAGTCCAATCTACACCGGTACATGGTCAGAAGAACTGATCCCAAAGCCTATACAGAGTCTTCAAAAGCTATCAGACTTTATCAGCTGGTGTATGAACACACATACAATTATACAGCATTTTCTGCAGCATCGCAAGACCTAATTTTAAACATTGTTGGTCAATTAGATATTTAGTGAGGACCCTCTATTTCCATTTCTTCCTCCATAATTGCTAAAATAAAGTTTTACTGACATTTTATTGACCCTACCACTGCATAGGACACATCTGTTACATGAACGCTACTGAATGGCACATACATTGAAAATTACAGAGAGAGACAGAAAGACAGGCAGACAGACAGACACTAACACAGCCACCCACCCACCCACTCACACACACACACACACACTCTATCTCTCTCTATCTCACACACACACAGCCAGCAAGACACAGAGCCAGCCAGCTCAGCGATGACATCACAAACCTCTCTCTGAGCTGACTGCTATGACATCACAGAGCCTGGCTGGCTGGATGGGGGGGCTGTTTGCTGCTGCTGCGTACCTTAGCAAGCTTTTTTGCTTGACCAGCCTTCCTCCTCCTCCGCCCACATGCCCACCTATGCCCGATCTGCTGTTCAACTGGATCACAGCACATGTGCTAGGGCACATCTGTAACATAAACTAGGGAACATTCGTCACATGCTTAGGGAACATTCATAACATACAGGGAACATTTGTAAAACGAATTAGGGAACATTTGTGACATACTAAAAATACATACTGGTAAGATGTTGGGCACATTTGAAACAACAAAAATGGCATTTGGTTTTTTATTAGGGACATTTAAACCAGTCTGTGCAAATATCGGTGCATATTCCAATGTTTGCTGCAGGACTTACAGATTGAGTGAGGGGGTCAGTATGTTTGATTCAGAACTAACCACTGCTTCCTCAATTTTGTTTTAAACATAATTTTTTTTTAAAAGTGTGCCAGATATTGGTCTGGAAAAAAGGAGCAGTGGTCCCTAAGACAATTCTTTTAGTTTTTTTTAACACAATTCCTAAAACCCATTTTCTTTAAAATATGTTATCAACTTGCATTAATATATCATCCAAACTACAATCATACTGTAAGAGAATTTGGGATTGCTTGGTTTTTCAGTCAATCTAAATAAATAGTTGAACTGAAAACTTATAGGTCCTTTTTTTTTTAAGATTCTTTTTAGAGGGAAGATGTGGTCAAGTCACAGATGTGCAATAATCATTTATTTTGACAAAAATAGGAAACTAATATAATTCAATTATATTACTGAAAATAAGTAATATTAAGCTTCTGCTGGATTACAGTAAGAAACAGATAATACCCATTTTCTTCTTTCTCCTCACAGTACAGCTTATAGGCCAGTCTGGTCAGGCAGGAAGCAATGTGTCTCTCTCTGTCTCTCCTCTCCAGCTCAGTCTTATCGTTGCAGGATGAAGAAGTTAAGAGAACTCAAATTCTCGTTGTTTTCCCTTTTATAAGGTTTCCTTCCATGCAATAGCATTTTGCCACCACCATGACGTGTCTTATGCTAAAGTAATCTAGAAGTGGGGGGTCATTTTGAATTTGGCTAAGAGCCAATCAGAGGACAGGTCCCTTTTGGTCTCTGGTCATAAAGATAGGGTTACCAGGGCTACCAGGGGATACCAGGGGCTACCAGATGAAAGGGAGGAGGTCTGTTTCCTCTACCAAACCAGATGGTATAGAATTTCCCATAGAAAATTACATTCTAACAAATAATATCTTACAGTACAAAACAGGGATTAAATTAAGTATTTTAACCACAAAGTATTGGCTACAGTTATGATGCCTACTTCACTGTTCATAGTATTGCCTACAGTTATGATGCCTACTTCACTGTTCATATGCACACAGTTTCTGAGGTCTGGACCACTGCACAGTAGTCCCATGGAGTTGTAGTCCAGACCACTGCAAAATTCGTGCTGAAGTGATCTGGATCACCACGCAATGGCCCAAGGACCACTGCAAACTTGGATTTCAATGTATTTGTGTAATCCATGTTGCAATAGCACCTACCATGTTCCTTTGTGGTGAGCTGGTTAATTCTGTTCTGGGAAATCCACAATCCTGCAGGTTTAATAAGTCTCTCTACACATCAGTCCCTGAGTACCTTCAACCAATGGTCATTTTGACCAATTAAGCCCAAGAATTGAGTCGATTAAGTTTTCAAGGACTACCCAGTAAAGACGTGAACTCACGACTAGGTCACACTGTGAGCTCTCCAGAGCAGACATTACACTGAGTGTGAGCTCACTTAGCGCTTTTCCACCGACATGGTGCCGGTGCTGGAGCCAGAGCCGCTGCTCGGCCTGGGATCCAGCTGATCTTTTTGTGAACTGTTCCGCTTTTCCACCAGTTTTGGAATCGAACGCTGACGTCACTGGATGTGGGCGTTCCCAAGCGTGGAGTAGAAGTGGAGAAAAATCTGCAATAATAATCGGCACCGAGGCGACTGCGTCTTTAACATCACAATCAAACTCATACCGCGTCTATGGCAAATCGTAACCCTAATGTTACATATGTTCCATAAATATGTGTTTTGCAGAATACACAAGCAAACGTTATGCAATATCAGCATTTTATCGACACACATAATAGATCTTATTGTTCTTTAACATTGATGAGAATAATTAACAAGAATTAATTTACTGTTGAAGATGTAACCCTTACCCAGTGGCTAACCCTAACTCTATGTTACAAATTTTCCCTAAACACTTATTTTGCAAGATCAATAAAAAACCTTTAGGAATTTTAAACTTTTAAAGATACACATAGGTAATACCAATGTGCTTTAACAATGCCGAAAATAAAAATGTGTTTATCTATAATAGTGAAGATATTGTATAGATGTATATCTTTCATATACACAAATAGAAAAAAAAAACAGTTTCATAACCGAATATAGAACTGAAACTTTCACACAATCCATGAAAAATTGAATTTAAACATTTACAGTTCTTAGCAATTCTATATATCAATTATATTCATAACCCTAACCCTAACACTAACACTTACTTTAAGTTAAAAATGTTCCCTAAACACTTATTTTGCAGGATCAATAAAAAACTGTCAGGATTTTTTAAACTTTTACTGACACACATAGTTAAAAGCAATGTGTTATAACTTTACCACAAATCATAATCCGTATATCTTTAATTGTTTTGACATTATTAAGATATAATGCATCTTTCACATACGGAACATTTGTAACATGATAGGAAAAACAAACAATGATGTAACTTTGAAAATATTCAATATTATAGCATACAATTTGTCAGGCTTTATGACAGAATTTATGACATAATCTGTAAAAATCAAGCAAACAGCATTTGGTGTTCACGAGAAAAAAAAAATGAGATCAAAGCTATCAGACTTTAGCAGCTGGTGTATAAACACACATACGTTTAAATGTTGTTGGTAAATTAGATAATTAGTGCGGACCCTCTATTTGCATTTGATCCCCTCTATAATTGCTAAAATAAAGTTTTACTGACATTTTATTGACCTTACCACTGCATAAGACACATCTGTAACATGAACGCTACTGAATGGCACATATATTGAAAACTACAGAAAATTGAGACAAATCCAATTTACACTTCATAAATAATCTTAAAACGTTTCCAAACAAGGCAAAACCCACTTGAAATACGTTCATTCACATTTTTGGTAAACAAAAAGAGAGATTGTTACATATGTTCCCTATGATGCATCTACAGAGCGAGAGACAGAGACAGAGAGAGAGACAGAGACTAACACAGCCACCCACTCACACACACATACACACACACACACACACACTCTATCTCTCTCTCTCTCTCACACACACACACACATACACACAGCCAGCAAGACACACAGAGCCATCCAGCTCAGCGTTGACATCACATGACAAACCTTTCTCTTAAGCTGACTGCTATGACATCACAGAGCACGTGCATTCCGTTGCTTGCTGTCTGTCAACCACTCAGTCACTGCCAGCCAGACTGCCTGGCTGGCTGGATGGGGGGGCTGTTTGCTGCTGCTGCGTACCTTAGCAAGCTTATTTGCTTGACCGGCCTTCCTCCTCCTCTACCCACATGCCTACCTATGCCCGATCTGCTGTTCACCTGGATCACAGCAAAACCCCAACAAGGCAGAGCCTCCCAAGAATGGTACAAACTCATCCACGTTCCCCTCCATGAAGAGGAACCCGAGTCCAAGACGCTACCGACCAGCTATACATATTTGTGTGTATTAAAGATCACATTTCATTACATTTTGTTTTCCTGTACTTTATTACATCTTATTGTGATTTTTAATTGTTTTGTTTCTTTTCCATATATATGGTTGTATGTATGTATGTATGTATGTATGTATGTATGTATAAATGTATGTTTGAATGTCCATTTGCTTTACAATACAAATGCACTGAATTGAGAGAAAGAGAGACAGAGAGAGAGACAGAGACAGAGACAGACAGACACAGAAGACAGACAGACAGGCACTAACACAGCCACCCACGCACCCACTCTCACACACACACACACACACTCTCTCTCTCTCTCTCTGCATGCTGGGAGTTTATGGGGGGAGTCAGTGGTGGTGGGAGGTTTGTTTGGAGAGAGTGTGTGTGTGTGTGTTTTTACTACTCTTTTTCTTTCCTTTTCTTGTTTTTTTGTAGATACTTTTAATCGTTTGTTGGTTTTAAACGATTCGGGTTTAGGGGGTTGTTTTTCGATTTATATCAGCATGGCGTTGCGGGCGGGGAGACCCCTCCCTTCATTTAATTACGAAACGCTGACCCGAAAGCACGGGTTTATACTCGTGTCCCAGGAGTAGGTGTCGGTAGAGGACTGTGCGATGGAGATCGGATGGAAGGTCGGCTTCCAGAACATCGTCTCTGCGGCTCGAATGAATAAGGGCATCGTGGTTTTCCTGAATTCTGAGGCGCTGGTGAAGGATGTGATGGAGGAGGGGGTCACAGTGAAGGGGACCTTCCTGCCCACGCTCCCTCTGGCCACCCCGGCTGTAAAGGTGGTTACTTCCAATGTGCCCCCCTTCCTGAGCAACGATCTGCTGGTGGGGGATCTGAGTCGCTATGGCCGGCTCACCTGCGCCATTAGGAGGGTGCTGCTGGGCTGCAGTGCCCCGGAGCTGAAACACGTCCTCTCTTACCGCAGACAGGGTTTCATAGTGCTGGCGGACGGCGCCGATGAGTTAAGCCTGTCTCTGAAGTTTAAGATCGAGGGGTTAGTGTAGGTGGTGTTCGTGTCAACTGATACCATGAGGTGTTTCAGGTGTAGGGCGCAGGGGCACATCAGTAGCTCTTGCCCTCAGGGAGAGTCTCCGGCGGCCGGGCGAGAGGAAGGTGAGGAGCAGGCAGAGCCGTCTGGTGTCGGCTCTGCCGGCCGGGGGAGCGGTGAGGGGGAGTCGGTGGCAAACGCTACTGGCCTCGGTGGGGACAGAGTAGGGGATGCTAGTGGGGAAGCTGCTAGCAGTGAGAATGCAGAGCAGCCACGGGCTCAGTTAGCCGAGGAGGGAGCTGCTGTTGCTGCTGATGCGGCCGCCACCAAGACTGAACACTTAGCCAGTGATGATGGGTTTAAAGTGCCCAGGAAAAGACAGCAGAAGCAGTCTGCCCCGTCTTCTGAGGCCGTTGATACAGTTGTCTAAAAAGGCGAATATTGCGAGGACGGCTGGTGAGGAGGATCCCGGAGGCGGTGTGGGGGCTGTGGTGCGGCGGGACTCGCAGTCAGGGGAGTCTGTCTGGGGGAACCTGCCGTCTCAATCCAAGGTGGCCGACCGGCTGCGGCGCCGGGAGTCTGAGTGCAGTGCTGCGGCTGTGGAGAGGGCAGACTCGGACAGCGCTGCTGAGGGGGACATCGCTGACTCCCAGGGCGAGCCCGCCTCCACTGACACTGCGGGATACAGTGCTAAAAGCATTAAGGATTTTTTAAGAGAGACCAAGGGGAAGAGGAACATAGTTTTAGAAAACTTCTTCCCTAATGCAAAGCAGTTCCTGGCATCTGCACAAGTGATCCTGCAGGATGTGGCACTCGCGGAGTTTAGTGAGCCGGAGTGCTACAGGTTAAAGAAGTGGAAAGAGTGTTGTCAGGACTGCTTTGCAATCTAATGATGATGGTTAATAGTATGTTTTTTTATGTCTCAATTTTTATTTGTACAAGAGACGCACGCAGACAGTGTGAATGAGTGTGAGTGGCAGCGGGATTGGAAAGGAGAGAGTGTGTTTAGCCAAGGGTCTAGTGTGAGTGGGGGAGTGGGGATTTTATTTTCACACACTTTTAAAATGGATTATTTTAAGAAAACAGAGTTTGTTGGTGGAAGATTGTTGATGGTAAAGGCTGAGAGCGGGGGAAGGACCTTTGTGTTTATTAATATCTATGCCCCCAATGCTGTGAGAGACAGACTGTCAGTGTATTCGGTGCTCAGCAAAGCGCTAGCAGACTGTGGGGCTGAGGAGATCCTGGTTTTGGGGGGGTGATTGGAACTGTACTGTGGACTATAGATTAGATAGGAATCATTTGGAGCCCAGTCCACAGTCAGCAAAACAGCTGGAAGGTAATACACAGTTGCACAATCTGGTCGATGTCTGGAGGAATGCCAACCCAAAGGTGATA
Organism: Amia ocellicauda; assembly: GCF_036373705.1. Taxonomy (NCBI): domain Eukaryota; kingdom Metazoa; phylum Chordata; class Actinopteri; order Amiiformes; family Amiidae; genus Amia; species Amia ocellicauda. The sequence continues at coordinate 41,815,109 of NC_089855.1, read as the reverse complement.
CAGTACACCTGGGTGAGGCCGGGTTCTAGCATTATATCGCTAGCCAGGCTGGATAGATTTTATAACTTTAGACATCAAGTCAATTTGATCGGTGGCTGCCATTTCACCCCCACCTGACCACTGATCACTGTCTCATCACTGTGAGTGTCACCCTTTCTCCTGTCCGGCTGCGCAGTGCCTACTGGCTTTTCAATAATAGCTTGCTGCAGGACAGGATTTTTTGTAATTCTTTTCTTTTCTTTTGGCAGAGATGGAGATCAGAGCGCCCTAGGTTTGCCTCCCTGAGACAGTGGTGGGACATTGGCAAGGTTAAGACCAGGCTCTTCTGCCAGAAGTACACTGAGCATAGGACTGACAGCTTGAATGAATCTATGAAGGAGTTAGAAGGAGAGATTCAGGTGCTCCACCGAGCCTTGGATGCTGGAGATTCGGGGGCATTAGAGGACCTCAAAGCTATGCAGCAGGCATTGTCAGAGCTGCTAAGGACGCGGGCTCGAGCAGCAATGGTGCGCTCGCAGTTCAAGAGCCTGACACAGATGGATGCGCCCATCAAGTTCTTCTTTGGGCTGGAATGCAGGCGGCAGCAGAGCAGGGTGATGCTCTGCCTGAGGACGGCTGAGGGCCGCGTGCTGCAGGATGGGCAAGAGATGGGTAGTCATGCCACATAGTTCTGTAGGGAGCTGTACTCCGCAGAGCCGGGCAGCCTGGAGCAGCAGCAGCAGTTTCTGTAGGGTCTGCCTAAGGTCCCACAGGATGGGGTCAAGGGGTTAGAGGCCCCACTAACCCTGGCAGAGCTGACCTGCGCAATGCAAGAGCTCAATAAGGGCTGGGCACCGGGGCTGGATGGGCTCACCTGCTCTCAGTGCTGTAGGAGGGCCTGTGAGCTGGTCTGCTGCCCATTAGCTGTCGTACAGTTGTTCTGACTCTGCTGCCCAAGAAGGGGAATCTGTCCTCCATTGTGAACTGGAGGCCAGTGGCGCTGCTGTGTCAGGACTATAAGATCCTGTATAAGGCTCTGGCTAAGCGGCTCAGAGACATCATGCCGGCCGCAGTGCCTGTTTCAGGTGCTGAGAGCAGTTGGTGTCGACCCACGGTTCGTAGAATTTATTCAGCTGCTGTACTGTCGTGTGTTCAGTGTGCTGAAGATCAATGGTGGCCTGAGTGAGCCTATCCCCATCCATGGAGGCATCAGACAGGGCTGCAGTCTGTCAGGGATGCTATACTTCCTTTCTATCGAGCCCCTGCTGCACAGGCTTAGGCAGTTGCTAGCCGGGCTGTCCATCCCTTGTCACCCAGAGCAGGCGGTCAGGGTGTCGGCCTATGCTGCTGAGACACAGTCTGGCCAGCGAGACATCCAGGTCATTGTGGGAGTGTCTGGAGGAGTTCAGCAGGGCCTCCTCAGCCAGGGTCAACTGGGGCAAGAGCAGCGCTCATCTGGTTGGGGTGTGGGAGGGTTCTGCCCCCCCTGCCCTCCCTGCGGGGCTGCAGTGGTCTCTCTCAGGCCCTCGGGTGCTGGGTGTGACTTTGGGGGAGACGCAGGAGAACTGGGCTGGCCTGCTGGAGAGGGTACAGGGCCGGTTGAGGGCATGGCACTTGCTGCTGCCCCAGCTCTCCCTCAGGGGGAGAGCAATTGTTATTAATAACTTGGTGGCCTCCATGCTCTGGCACACTTATGCCTGTCTGGACCCCCCACCGGCCCTGGTGTCCCAGATACAGACCCTGCTCCTGGATTTCTTCTGGGACGGGCTGCACTGGGTGCGCAAAGCAGTGCTGTACCTGCCGCTCCAGGAGGGGGGACAGGGGTTGGTAGATCTGTTAAGCAGGCTGAGTGCCTTTCGGCTGCAGGCAGCTCAGAGGCTCCTGTACCCTCCAGATCCCCAGTGTCTCCCGCCCTGGACACTTGTTATGACAGACACATGTTTTTACTTAAGACACGTCCCAATATACTTCCTTCCCTGCCTGTTTTTTATAGTACTGTTTTAGAGGTGTGGCAGCGCTTCTCCCTGGGTAGGGAGCTGGGGGGCAGCAGTCTGTATTGGCTGTTAGAGGAGCCACTGCTCTGGAACCCCGGTTTTAGCTGTCCACTCCTGCTCTCCAGCAGCCTCAGGTCAGTCCTGCTTAAGGTCGACGTGATCCGGCTGAGGGATTTGTTGGATTTTAACAGGGGACAGTGGGTTGGTGCCGACAGCCTGGCTGCCAAGCTGGGTATGAGGTCACTGAGAGTCGTAACCAGATTTCTCTGGGCAGTACAGAACGCCCTTCCCATAGGCGCTGTGGAGCAGCTTTTCCAGGCTCTCACGCAGCACTGCTGGCCCAAGGACCCTGACACCGTCTTTCCCCTTGTTTGTCTGTGTCTCTCAGTCCCCCCTAGCTCATCAGGCCGCCTACTGTCGCCTCATAGTCTGTGTAGTGTGCCTGTCTCCACAGCTCATCGTCAGGAGCTCAATCAGCTCAGTGTGAGGGAGCTGCACCATCAGCAGCTGCAGCCCCTCCCTGACACCCCCTGGAGGGAGCACCTGGCTCTGGGGGAAGATGCCTGTCCGGCCTGGAGGAGCCTGAACAAGCCCCCGCTTCTGCATGGCTTCTGCATGGCGTCATCGCAACAAACTCTATTGCACATACACTGGACCCCAGAGTGAGCGACACCTGCCCCTACTGCGGGGAGAGAGAGACTCTTTTTCACTGTTTCTGACACTGCCCTAGATTAGAGCTGCTGTTCACTGCACTGGAGAGCCTGTTCAAGCAGCTGGGCCTCCTTTTCTCACGCACTTTGTTTATTTTGGGAGTCCAGTACAAGCAGCGCCAATGACATGTTTGTCAGTTAGCAAACCTTCTAGTGGGGCAGGCAAAGCTGGCTAATCCTGAGCAGTAGGAGAAGTCAGACTGAGCGCAGCAGCAACAGTGTGCACTCTCCCTCTTCAGGTCTCTCGTAAGCTCCAGAGTGCGACTGGATTACAATTTCTACAGCCTGATGGGAGACCTGGACACTTTTCTGCAGATGTGGGGGGTCGGGGCGGCCCTCTGTGCCATTGACTTTGGACATTTAAACCAACTGGTTTAATTCACTTGAATATTTTATTGGTAGTACGTGTGTAGTGCTTTTTATTGAGGGTTTTTAGAATAGGCTGTGTTTTTTTAATGTTTTTTAGGTGTTTCTAGTTTGTTCTAAATGTTTTGTTACTATTTCTTTAGTAAAATAAAGGTGTTAATATTCAAAAAATCTCTCTCTCTCTCTCACACACACACACACACACACACACACACACACACTCTCTATCTCTCTCTCTCTCACACACACACACACACATACACAGCCAGCAAGACTCACCAAGCCAGCCAGCTCAGCGATGACATCATGAACCTCTCTCTGAGCTGACTGCTATGACATCACAGAGCACGTGCATTCCGTTGCTTGCCGTCTGTCAACCACTCAGTCACTGCCAGCCAGACTGCCTGGCTGGCTGGATGGGGGGGCTGTTTGCTGCTGCTGCGTACCTTAGCAAGCTTATTTGCTTGACCGGCCTTCCTCCTCCTCCGCCCACATGCCCACCTATGCCCGATCTGCTGTTCACCTGGATCACAGCTCCGCCCCAACAAGGCAGAGCCTCCCAAGAATGGTACAAACTCATCCACATTCCCCTCCATGGAAAGCTTTAACAAAAGGCAAAAGCGTTATAAGTAATGAAGAGGAACCCGAGTCCAAGACGCTTCCGACCAGCCATACATATTTGTGTGTATTAAAGATCACATTTTATTACATTTTGTTTTTCTGTACTATATTACATCTTATTGTGATTTATAATTATATTGTTTATTGCTTTGACAATACAAATGCACTGAATTGAGAGAGAGAGAGAGAGAGAGAGAGAGAGAGAGAGAGAGAGAGAGAGAGAGAGAGAAGTGCTAGGGCACATCTGTAACATAAACTATGGAACATTCGTCACATGCTTAGGGAACATTCATATCATACAGGGAACATTTGTAAAACGAATTAGGGAACCTTTATGACATACTAAAAGGACATACTGGTAAGATGTTGGGCACATTTGAAACAACAAAAATGGCATTTGGTTATTTTAATTGGGACATTAATACCAGTCTGTGCAAATATCTATGCATATTCCAACGTTTGCTGCAGGACTTACAGATTGAGTGAGGGGGTCAATATTTTTGATTCAGAACTAACCACTGTTTCCTCAATTTTGTTTTAAACATAATTTAAAAGAAAAGTGGGCTATACATTGGTCTGGAAAAATGCAGCAATGGTCCCTAAAGCTATTCTTTTAGTTTTTTGACACAATTCCTTAAACCCATTTTCTGTAAAATATGTTATCAACTTGCATTAATATATCATCCAAACTACAATCATACTAATAATGAAAATGTTCATATTATTATATTCTAAGGGTTCTTGTCTATTGTGTATTGTATTTATTATGAGGCCCTTCTCTTATGTTTTACAGTTGTTATTATTATTTCGTACAATACAGGGATTAAATTAAGCATTTTAACCACAAAGTATTGGCTACAGTTATGATGTCTTCTTCAGTGTTCATATGCATACAGTTTCTGAGGTCTGGACCACTGCACAGTAGTCCCTGGAGTTGTAGTCCAGACCACTGCAAAATTCGTGCTGAAGTGATCTGGATCACCACGCAATGGCCCAAGGACCACTACATACTTGGATTTCAATGTTTTTGTGTAATCCATGTTGCAATAGCAGCTACCATGTTCCTTTGTGGTGAGCTGGTTAATTCTGTTCTTTAACATTGAAGAGAAAAATTAACATGAATAAACTTACTGTTGAAGATTATTATTTTATTATTTTTATTTCTTGGCAGACGCCCTTATCCAGGGCGACTTACAACATAAGTGCAAAAATACAGAGAAGTACAAGGCATCAATCATTACAAATTCAACTTAGTTAAAAAATATCGCAATTCAAAATACATTTTAAAAATTCCAATTACAATTTACACAAGTACAGTAAAAGACTTCCTACATCCTGGACGGTGAAAGCTAAGTGCTATCAAGATGTAGGGTTACAGACTAGGGCTACAGGAAAGGGAGCAAGGAGGAAAACATTCAAGAACGAGAGGAGCATAATAAGCTGAAGTGCTATCTAGCAGCGATAGAGGACTAATATTACAAGTGCGGTTGGAAGAGATGCGTCTTGAGTAAGCGCCGGAATGAGGTCAAGGACTCTGCTGTTTTGACTTTGGTGGGCAGGTCATTCCACCACCGAAGTGAAAACAGCAGAGTCCTTGACCTCATTCCGGCGCTTGTGTAACCCTTGTGTAAGATGTAACCCTTACCCAGTGGCTAACCCTAACTCTATGTTACAAATGTTCCCTAAAAGCTTATTTTGCAAGATCAGTAAAGAACCTTTAAGAATTTTAAACTTTTAAAGATACACATAGGTAATACCAATGTGCTTTCACAATGCCGAAAATAATAATGCGTTTATCTTTAATAGTGAAGATATTGTATAGATGTATATCTATCATATACACAAATAGAAAAAAAAATGGTTTCCAAACCGAATATAGAACTGATACTTTCAGACAGTCCATGAAAAATGGAATGTAAACATTTACACTTCTTAACAATTCTATATATCAATTATATTCATAACCCTAACCCTAACACTAACCCTAACTTTAAGTTGCAAATGATCACACTTATTTTGCATGATCAATAAAAAACTGTCAGGATTTTTTAAACTTTTACTGACACACATAGTTAATAGCAATGTGTTATAACTTTTCCAAAAATAATAATCCATATATCACATAGGGAACATTTGTTACATAATAGGAAAAACATACAAATGATGTAACTTTGAATATATTTAATATTACAGCATACAATTTGGCAGGCTTCATAATAATGGAATTTATGACATACTCTGTAAAAATCAAGCAAATAGCATTTGTTGTTCATGAGAAAAAATATATATAATCAAAGCTATCAGACTTTAGCACGTGGTGAATAAACACACATACGATTATACAGCATTTGTTGCAGCTTAATTTTAAACGTTGTTGGTAAATTAGATACAAAGTGAGGACCCTCTATTTGCATTTGTTCCCCTGTATTATTGCTAAAATAAAGTTTTACTGACATTTTACTGACACTACCACTGCATAGGACACATCTGTAACATGAACGCTACTGAATGGCACATATATTGAAAACTACAGAGAATTGAGACAAATCCAATTTACATTTCATAAATAATCTTAAAACGTTTCCAACCAAGGCAAAACCCACTTGAAATACGTTCATTCACATTTTCGGTAAACAAAAAGAGAGATTGTTACATATGTTCCCTATGATGCATCTAAAGAGCGAGAGACAGAGATAGAGAGAGAGAGAGAGAGAGAGAGAGAGAGAGAGAGAGATAGAAGTGCTAGGGCACATCTGTAACATAAACTAGGGAACACTCGTCACATGCTTAAGGAACATTCATAACATACAGGGAACATTTGTAAAACGAATTAGGGAACCTTTGTGACATACTAAAAGGACATACTGGTAAGATGTTGCGTTCATTTGAAACAACAAAAATGGCATTTGGTTATTTATTAGGGACATTTATACCAGTCTGTGCAAATATCTATGCATATTCCAATGTTTGCTGCAGGACTTACAGATTGAGTGAGGGGGTAAATATGTTTGATTCAGAACTAACCACTGCTTCCTCAATTTTGTTTTAAACTTAATTTAAAAGAAAAGTGGGCTATACATTGGTCTGGAAAAAAGAAGCAGTGGTCCCTAAGACAATTCTTTTAGTTTTTTGACTCAATTCCTAAAACCCATTTTCTGTAAAATATGTTATCAACTTGCACTAATATATAATCCAAACTACAATCATACTAATCATGAAAATGTTCATATTATTATATTCTAAGGGTTCTAGTCTATTGTGTATTGTATTTATTCTCAGGCCCTTCTCTTATGTTTTCCAGTTGTTATTATTATTCCGTACAATACAGGGATTAAATTTAGTAATTAAACCACAAAGTATTGGCTACAGTTATGATGCCTACTTCAGTGTTCATATGCATACAGTTTCTGAGGTCTGGACCACTGCACAGTAGTCCCTGGAGTTGTAGTCCAGACCACTGCAAAATTCGTGCTGAAGTGATCTGGATCACCACGCAATGGCCCAAGGACCACTGCAAACTTGGATTTCAATGTTTTTGTGTAATCCATGTTGCAATAGCACCTACCATGTTCCTTTGTGGTGAGCTGGTTAATTCTGTTCTGGGACAACCACAATCCTGCAGGTTTAATTAGTCTCTCTACACATCAGTCCCTGAGTACCTTCAACCAATGGTAATTCTGACCAATTAACCCCAAGAATTGAGTCAATTAAATTGTCAAGGACTACCCAGTAAAGACGTGAACTCACGACTAGGTCACACTGTGAGCTCTCCAGAGCAGACATTACACTGAGCTCAGTGTGAGCTTACTTAGCGCTTTTCCACCGACATGGTGCCGGTACTGGAGCCAGAGCCGCTGCTCGGCCTGGGATCCAGCTGATCTTCTTGTATACCGGCCCGCTTTTCCTCCGGTTTTGGAATCGAACGCTGATGTCACTGGATGTGGGCGTTCCCAAGCGTGGAGTAGAAGTGGAGAAACACAGCAATAATAATAATCGGCACCGAGGCGACTGCGTCTTTTACATCACAATCAAACTCATTCCGCGTCTATGGCAAATCGTAACCCTAATGTTACAAATGTTCCCTAAATATGTGTTTTGCAGAATACACAAGCAAACGTTATGCAATATCAGCATTTTATCGACACACATAATAGATCTTATTGTTCTTTAACATTGATGAGAATAATTAACAAGAATTAATTTACTGTTGAAGATGTAACCCTTACCCAGTGGCTAACCCTAACTCTATGTTACAAATTTTCCCTAAACACTTATTTTGCAAGATCAATAAAAAACCTTTAGGAATTTTAAACTTTTAAAGATACACATAGGTAATACCAATGTGCTTTAACAATGCCGAAAATAAAAATGTGTTTATCTATAATAGTGAAGATATTGTATAGATGTATATCTTTCATATACACAAATAGAAAAGAAACAGTTTCAAAACCGAATATAGAACTGAAACTTTCAGACAATCCATGAAAAATTGAATTTAAAAATTTACAGTTCTTAACAATTTTATATATCAATTATATTCATAACCCTAACCCTAACACTAACCCTTACTTTAAGTTAAAAATGTTCCCTAAACACTTATTTTGCAGGATCAATAAAAAACTGTCAGGATTTTTTAAACTTTTACTGACACACATAGTTAAAAGCAATGTGTTATAACTTTACCACAAATAATATTCTGTATATCTTTAATTGTTTTGACATTATTAAGATATAATGCATATTTCACATTTCATTATTTTATGACATACTCTGTAAAAATCAAGCAAACAGCATTTGGTGTTCATGAGAAAAAAATAATGAGATCAAAGCTATCAGACTTTAGCAGCTGGTGTATGAACACACATACGATTATACAGCATTTTTTGCAGCTTCGCAAGACCAAATTTTAAATGTTGTTGGTAAATTAGATAATTAGTGCGGACCCTCTATTTGCATTTGATCCCCTCTATAATTTCTAAAATAAAGTTTTACTGACATTTTATTGTCCTTACCACTGCATAGGACACATCTGTAACATGAACGCTACTGAATGGCACATATATTGAAAACTACAGAGAATTGAGACAAATCCAATTTACACTTCATGAATAATCTTAAAACGTTTCCAATCAAGGCAAAACCCACTTTAAATACGTTCATTCTCATTTTTGGTAAACAAAAAGAGAGATTGTTACATATGTTCCCTATGATGCATCTACAGAGCGAGAGACAGAGACAGAGAGAGAGACAGAGACTAACACAGCCACCCACTCACACACATATACACACACACACACACTCTATCTCTCTCTCTCTCTCTCTCTCTCACACACACACATACACACAGCCAGCAAGACAGACAGAGCCATCCAGCTCAGCGTTGACATCACATGACAAACCTCTCTCTTAAGCTGACTGCTATGACATCACAGAGCACGTGCATTCCGTTGCTTGCCATCTGTCAACCTCTCAGTCACTGCCAGCCAGACTGCCTGGCTGGCTGGAAGGGGGGGGCTGTTTGCTGCTGCTGTGTACCTTAGCAAGCTTATTTGCTTGACCGGCCTTCCTCCTCCTCCGCCCACATGCCCACCTATGCCCGATCTACTGTTCACCTGGATCACAGCAAAACCCCAACAAGGCAGAGCCTCCCAAGAATGGTACAAACTCATCCACGTTCCCCTCCATGAAGAGGAACCCGAGTCCAAGACGCTTCCGACCAGCTATACATATTTGTGTGTTTTAAAGATCACATTTTATTACATTTTGTTTTCCTGTACTTTATTACATCTTATTGTGATTTATAATTGTATTGTTTCTTTTCCATATATATGTTTGTATGTATGTATGTATGTATGTATGTATGTATAAATGTATGTTTTAATGTCCAATTGCTTTGACAATATGAATGCACTGAATTGAGAGAGAGAGAGACAGAGAGAGAGACAGAGACAGACAGACACAGAAGACAGACAGACAGGCACTAACACAGCCATCCACCCACCCACACACACACACTCTCTCTCTCTCTCTCTCTCTCTCTCTCTCTCTCTCTCTCTCCCTCTTTGCATGCTGGGAGTTTATGGGAGGAGTCAGTGGTGGTGGGAGTTTTGTTTGTAGAGAGTGTGTGTGTGTGTGTTTTTACTACTCTTTCTCTTTCCTTTTCTTGTTTTTTTATAGATACTTTTAATCGTTTGTTGGTTTTAAACATTTCGGGTTTAGGGGGTTGTTTATCGATTTAGATCAACATGGCGTTGCGGGCGGGCAGACCCCCCCTTCATTTAATTACGAAACGCTGACCTGAAAGCACGGGTTTATACTCGTGTCCCAGGAGTAGGTGTCGGTAGAGGACTGTGCGATGGAGATCGGCAGGATGGTCGGCTTCCAGAACATCGTCTCTGCGTCTCGAATGAATAAGGGCATTGTGGTTTTTCTGAATTCTGAGTTAGAAGGAGAGATTCAGGTGCTCCACCGAGCCTTGGACTCTGGAGATTCAGGGGCATTAGAGGACCTCAAAGCTATGCAGCAGGCATTGTCAGAGCTGCTAAGGACGCGGGCTCGAGGAGCAATGGTGCGCTCGCAGTTCCAGAGCCTGACACAGATGGATGCGCCCATCAAGTTCTTCTTTGGGTTGGAATGCAGGCGGCAGCAGAGCAGGGTGATGCTCTGCCTGAGGACGGCTGAGGGCCGCGTGCTGCAGGATGGGCAAGAGATGTGTAGTCATGCCGCCCAGTTCTATAGGGAGCTGTACTCCACAGAGCCGGGCAGCCTGGAGCAGCAGCAGCAGTTTCTGCAGGGTCTGCCTAAGTTCCCACAGGATGGGGTCAAGGGGCTGGAGGCCCTTCTAAATCTGGAAGAGCTGACCTGCGCAATGCAAGAGCTCAATAAGGGCTGGGCACCGGGACTGGATGGGCTCACTGTGGAGTTTTTCTCAGAGTTTTGGACTGAGCTGGGCCCGGACCTGCTCTCAGTGCTGCAGCAGGGACTGTGAGCTGGGCTGCTGCCCATTAGCTGTCATAGAGCTATTCTGACCCTGCTGCCCAAGAAGGGGAATCTGTCCTCCATTGTGAACATGAGGCCAGTGGCGCTGCTGTGTCAGCACTATAAGATCCTGTCTAAGGCTCTGGCTAAGCGGCTCAGAGACATCATGCCGGCCGCAGTGCCTGTTTCAGGTGCTGAGAGCAGTTGGTGTCGGCCCGCGGTTCGTAGAATTTATTCAGCTGCTGTACTGTCATGTGTTTATTGTGCTGAAGATCAATGTTGGCCTGAGTGAGCCTATCCCCATCCATTGAGACATCAGACAGGGCTGCAGTCTGTCAGGGATGCTATACTCCCTTTCTATCGAGCCCCTGCTGCACAGGCTGCTAGCCGGGCTGTCCATCCCTTGTCACCCAAGGGTGTTGGCCTATGCTGCTGAGACACACAGTCTGGCCAGCGAGACGTCCAGGTCATTGTGGGAGTGTCTGGAGGAGTTCAGCAGGGCCTCCTCAGCCAGGGTCAACTGGGGCAAGAGCAGCGCTCATCTGGTTGGGGTGTGGGAGGTTTCTGCACCCCCTGCCCTCCCTGCCGGGCTGCAGTGGTCTCTCTCAGGCACTCGGGTGCTGGGTGTGACTTTGGGGGAGACGCAGGAGAACTGGGCTGTCCTGCTGGAGAGGGTACAGAGCCGGTTGAGGGCATGGCACTGGCTGCTGCCCCAGCTCTCCTTTAGGGGGAGAGCAATTGTTATTAATATCTTGGTGGCCTCCATGCTCTGGCACACTTATGCATGTCTGGACCCCCCACCGGCCCTGGTGTCCCAGATACAGACCCTGCTCCTGGATTTCTGGACGGGCTGCACTGGGTGCGCAAAGCAGTGCTGTACCTGCCGCTCCAGGAGGGGGGACAGGGGTTGGTAGATCTGTTAAGCAGGCTGAGTGCCTTTCGGCTGCAGGCAGCTCAGATGCTCCAGTACCCTCCAGATCCCCTGTGTCTCCCGCCCTGGACACTTGTTATGACAGACACATGTTTTTACTTAAGACACGTCCCAATATACTTCCTTCCCTGCCTGTTTTTTATTGTACTGTTTTAAAGGTGTGGCAGCGCTTCTCCCTGGTTAGGGAGCTGGGGGGCAGCAGTCTGTATTGGCTGTTAGAGGAGCCACTGCTCTGGAACCCCGGTTTTAGCTGTCCACTCCTGCTCTCCAGCAGCCTCAGGTCAGTCCTGCTTAAGGTCGACGTGATCCGGCTGAGGGATTTGTTGGATTTTAACAGGGGACAGTGCGTTGGTGCCGACAGCCTGGCTGCCAGGCTGGGTATGAGGTCAATGAGAGTCGTAACCAGATTTCTCTGGGCAGTACAGAACGCCCTTCCCATAGGCGCTGTGGAGCGGCTTTTCCAGGTTCTCACGCAGCACTGCTGGCCCAAGGACCCTGACACCGTCTTTCCCCTTGTTTGTCTGTGTCTCTCAGTCCCCCCTAGCTCATCAGGCCGCCTACTGTCGCCTCACAGTCTGTGTAGTGTGCCTGTCTCCACAGCTCATCGTCAGGAGCTCAATCAGCTCAGTGTGAGGGAGCTGCACCATCAGCAGCTGCAGCCCCTCCCTGACACCCCCTGGAGGGAGCACCTGGCTCTGGGGGAAGATGCATGCCTGGAGGAGCCTGAACAAGCCCCCGCTTCTGCATGGCTTCTGTATGGCGTCATCGCAACAAACTCTTTTGCACATACACTGGACCCCAGAGTGAGCGACACCTGCCCCTACTGCGGGGAGAGAGAGACACTTTTTCACTGTTTCTGCCAATGCCCTAGATTAGAGCTGCTGTTCACTGCACTGGAGAGCCTGTTTAAGCAGCTGGGCCTCCTTTTCTCACGCTCTGTGTTTATTTTGGGAGTCCAGTACAAGCAGCGCCACAGACATGTTTGTCAGTTAGCAAACTTTCTAGTGGGGCAGGCTAAGCTGGCTATCCTGAGCAGTAGGAGAAGTCAGACTTAGCGGGTGCAGCAACAGTGTGCACTCTCCCTCTTCAGGTCTCTCGTAAGCTCCAGAGTGCGACTGGATTACAATTTCTACAGCCTGACGGGAGACCTGGACACTTTTCTGCAGATGTGGGGGGTCAGGGCGGCCCTCTGTGCCATTGACTTTGGACATTTAAACCAACTGGTTTAATTCACTTGAATATTTTATAGTTAGCACATGTGTAGTGGTTTTTATTGAGCGTTTTTAGAATAGGTTGTCATTTTATGTCGGGAGTTTTTTTCATGTCTTTTATGTGTTTCTAGTTTGTTTTAATTGTTTTTTGTAGTAAAATAAAGGTGTTAAAAATCAAAAAATCTCTCTCTCTCTCACACACACACATACACACAGCCAGCAAGACACACAGAGCCAGCCAGCTCAGCGATGACATCACGAACCTCTCTCTGAGCTGACTGCTATGACATCACAGAGCACGTGCATTCCGTTGCTTGCCGTCTGTCAACCACTCAGTCACTGCCAGCCAGACTGCCTGGCTGGCTGGATGGGGGGGCTGTTTGCTGCTGCTGCGTACCTTAGCAAGCTTATTTGCTTGACCGGCCTTCCTCCTCCTCCGCCCTCATGCCCCGCTCTGCCCGATCTGCTGTTCACCTGGATCACAGCTCTGCCCCAACAAGGCAGAGCCTCCCAAGAATGGTACAAACTCATCCACGTTCCCCTCCAATACAAATGCTCTGAATTGAGAGATAGAAGTGCTAGGGCACATCTGTAACATAAACTAGGGAACATTCATAACATACAGGGAACATTTGTAAAACTAATTAGGGAACCTTTGTGACATACTAAAAGGACATACTGGTAGGTGTTGGGCACTGTGGAAGGAAAGTTAGAATTCTTTCCCTCATATCAATTCTACTCTCTTGTATACTTAAGAAAGATAAGGTCAAGCCAGGAGGACAGGCCAGAAGGTAGCTTGTTTTCTGTTCGTTATTTAAGATGAGAACCTTGGAGACAATGTCAAACAGTACGATTGAAGTGCCTGCCCCCTAATCCATGTGTTGACCTATGAACTCTGATATATATTCTGCTTAGCTAACTCTCTAATGATAATATAGTAATGACTCTGTGATTGTAACCAGATCTTTGTTTTTTGTGTATAAAAGCCTCTGACTTTTAAATGAAGGCAGAGCGACTTTGGGATCTTCTTGATTCACTGTTCCTCTCCACGCTGCGTGTATTAAAGGCATTGCAACGAACGTTCCAACCTGATTGAAGATGGTTTTTCTTCCACATTACATGGCGACGAGGATGGGATTGCTAACCCTGACAGAGAGGACTGGAATGGCCAGACCAGTGACCAGCAAAACTGCGCCAGCAAAATAGAAAAAGGTAAAGGAACCTTTTTGAAAAATTCCCTACTGCGGTGCTTTGCTTTCACTTGTCTGCTCGCCTGGCCCTCTGACGATCAGGTAACGCAATCTATATTTTATTAAACGTTGTTGCTTGCCTTATATCAATTACTTGAGGCAGGAAATGTTTTCTTGCTTGTTAAGAAACAAAGTTTCTTAGTGTTACCATAGACTTGACTGTGTTTTCTTGTTTGTGAAGAAACAGGACTGTGTCTTCCTGTTTGGGTTCCCGTAGACAAAAGTGTGTCTGTAAAACTGCAGGGTAGGTTTGACCTAGAATTAGAAAAAAAAAAAAAAAAAAGACCGCTAATTAATTGTTTAATATCTGATATGCCGGTGATAATATAAAATCACGTGTTTTGTAGAACCATAAATGGTAAATGAAGAAACGTCATTAAGTTATATACAAGTTATATCAATGCAAACATATTGAAAAACACGTTTGTTATTATTCGTATATAGGATTTATTTTAATTTGTGTTTTGTTTTGTTATATTTTTATTTCTTTTTACTTTTTTTTCTTATTTCCCCTGTCATTTTGTTATTATTTTGTGTGCTTGTATGTCTTGGTAGTTGTGTACAAAACGTTACATAGAAAATGCGTGGTAACGGCTCCAGTAAAATGGGTGACCCGCCACCCAAAGGTACACATGTCAGATATATGTATGATAACTATGGAGTGAAGATGTGCGCGATGTGCACAAGTGGTTTGACTGGACAATAGGTGACAGAAAGTTAAGGTTTCCAGAAGATGGGACTTTTGATTCAGATAGACTTGAGCACCTAAAAACGGTTTTGCAAAATAGGAATACAAAACCGGGAGAAGTAAATAGTTATATTTCCCAAAAGTTAGAACCAAATTGGCACTGCTCTAAAGCCAATTCTATCGCCCAATAGACTTATTATGCAATAAACCCTTTTTTTTTATCTAGAGCAAATATGTATTATTCGTTCATTACAAAGCATTGGCTTTGTTATCACATACATTTTTTTAGAACTAGTTTTTCACTCAATTCCCATATACAATTATACAATACACCATAGTAGCATTATTCAGTGTGTATCCACTTACATCACATTGAAACATCACCTATCATTTCACACTTCAGTCACACATCCAAACAGCACAATTCTTTCAATCCAGTAGTCACTCTAATAAACTATGGAAAGGATAGTTCATGAAATGCCCATAGTCCCACCAGACTCTGTATCCTTGTTCTTAGATTTAAAAGAGGTTGGAGTTGTATGAGTATTCATGTTTCTTCCCAATCTATTTCCATATTGTTTCTTCAGGCCTTTTCCTGAAAGATAAAATTGTTATTTTTCAGCACCTGAAATCAATCAGAAATGCATTGTTAATAATCTGTCCGTCTATTCCTGGACATCGCCACCCTCCTGTTGTCAATTGGAATCAGCAGAGTTAGTTGGTTTATTACTTTTACCAGAGTATGGTAAGCATCGTATGTTTCCACCATCCCCCTCCCTCCTGTCCGTCCACACACGCTGGCATCAGTGGCCATGAGGATGGATTATGGGCTGCAGCACTTAGAGCAGAGGTCAATGTGTGAGGGGAGACTATGCACTGATGTGTCATTGCATGTGAGTAGGGAACCTTTGGACTAAATGTGAGGGAATTTCATTGTTGCTGGTTCCTGTGAAGACAGATAATAGTAGTTATTTTTCTATTCATCTGTATCAACATCAGTATTATTAGCATTAGTAATGTAACTATTCTCGATTTCCCAGGACATTACTGTCGGTTGACAATGTTGCTTGGTTTGTAGTAGTACATCTGTATTTAGTTACAAGGCAGCTCTCTTATTTCTCTCAGTGGGGAGCTGACCTCACAGACACTTTCACTGCCCCAACGTCCCCTCTGAAAACATCACTCTGTATCCTAACAGCTGTTCTTTCTCCTTTCCTAATTTCTTCCTAGTGTAGCGTAAGGTACACTTATACATTTCAATTTAAGAAGTGAATTTATAGTATCACCTTATCACGAATCCTGGAATCTTGTAGAACTCAATTTCTGTAATAATTGGACACAGACACCAATTCCAAAGATTTAAATAGTCAACTTTATTCAAAAACAAAGACTAAATGTAGCACTACACTAATTATACAAAAGGTAAAAACTAATTAAAATTCAACTCTAGATCAACAAATCAAAGACAAATCACTTCCGTGACCAAATCAAAGACCATGGGATAGCATATGATAACACAAATCGTTAAACAAAAAAGGTTATAAACACATTGACTACAATACCGGTTAGTAAGACGAAGGTGAGTCTCTCATTAGTATTGTTAGTCAGACATTAAATAACTACGCAGGTTAGTATTTAATGTCAGGTAACTTCTCGTTATATATATATCAGTCTCATTTACGTAGGTGCCGAGAAAGATCCTATCATTACTTGTTACCACAATTTCCCTTAACTGATTATTATTCAATGATTAAGGATAGGCAGGGCAACCAATAATCTAATGTCTATTAACTTGTGTC
The DNA here is from genome assembly GCF_036373705.1 of Amia ocellicauda. Classification (NCBI taxonomy): domain Eukaryota; kingdom Metazoa; phylum Chordata; class Actinopteri; order Amiiformes; family Amiidae; genus Amia; species Amia ocellicauda. The sequence goes on along the minus strand of NC_089855.1, from coordinate 41,798,582 downwards.
AATTTCAGACTAAACAGTTAAACAGGAATGAGAAGATATTTCACGGCGTTGACAGATTTTATTTCTAAAATGATCAACAAAACAGTTTAATGCAACACACATTTATATTTAAGAAAACTAAATTATATTACACATTCTAGAGTTATGAATCACAGATTAACATTTCTAATTTATTTCTCAAATGTCATGAATGATGAACTCCAAACTGTTAAACTTATCTGAACTTCGTCGCAGAGAGGCCTCTCTGTCTTCGGGCTCAGATAACAGCACACGGCACGAGGTCCGTGTGGTTTGGAACAAAGGCAGTCCGGTTCGGCTTTGTCCAAGAACTTCCACTCAGTCGATGCACCTGGAAGTTGGGGTTTCGCGAATGTAGAGTCTTTTCCAAACAGATTTCCACTGGTTTGAAGGCTCCAAGGTTGTGCACAAAATCTTCGTTGTAAGCAGGGTTTCCACCATAATTACTTGAAGACAAAGTATTTGAGGAAAGCAGGGCCCTGTTTGTTCCAAGGATCAAGTTTCTTAAGACTCAAATAGCTATTTAAATGACTGACACTTTCGTATACAGTCGACTTAGTCAATTGTCCAGCTGTAAAACTCCACTGATCAGGTGGGCACAGGCGGGCAGCGCAGTCTGTAAAATTCTTTATTTGATAAAGTCCTTTAAAAGAATTCTTCATACGGCTCAATCTCCTTCTCCCAGTTTAACTCTTCTGTTGCCGGCAAAGACTTGGTTTGTTTCTGGTTCCAGTTCTGGCAACAGAGCTACAGGTTGAGCTGTGGCAGCGAGTTTCTTGTTCAGGTGAGAGAGAGAGAGAGAGCCTGTGCTCTGTTCCTTATAGTCTGTCAGATCAATAGATGATTGGTTCTTGAGTTCTTGAGATTGGATTTCGGTTTCAGGCCCCAGTGTCCTATTGGAGGGGGGCTTGATTTATGACTGATGTCAATCCATGCCATCTTTTGGAAATGCCGGTTTGCCCGGGTTCGTAGCTCTATGTCGGGATTTCGGCTCTCGTTCACTTCAAAGAGTTTTTATCACCTACAGGCCCCTTTCTCCAGACATTTCATAGCAGAATTCCAAACTATTTGGCCTCTTCTTGGTGCCATCCTCCCCAAAACTGTCACTTTGATGCAAACCAGTTCCAAGCTGATGAGCTAAGGAAATCTGATAACTTTGGGGGGGGAGAGGTCTTCTTTAGATCAGTGCTTCAGCTCAGAGCCCAAATGCTCTTATCCAAATACACCCAACATAACGCTACAATGTTCAAATTATTATATTCTAAGGGTTCTTGTCTTTTGTGTATTGTATTTATTCTCAAGCCCTTCTCTTATGTTTTACAGTTGTTATTATTATTCTGTACAATACAGGGATTAAATTAAGTATTTTAACCACAAAGTATTGGCTACAGTTATGATACCTACTTCACTGTTCATATGCATACAGTTTCTGAGGTCTGGACCACTGCACAGTAGTCCCTGGAGTTGTAGTCCAGACCACTGCAAAATTCGTGCTGAAGTGATCTGGATCACCACGCAATGGCCCAAGGACCACTGCAAACTTGGATTTCAATGTTTTTGTGTAATCCATGTTGCAATAGCAACATCCATGTTCCTTTGTGGTGAGCTGTAATTCTGTTCTTTAACATTGAAGAGATTAAGATGAATAAACTTACTGTTGAAGATTATTATTTGATTATTTTTATTTCTTGGCAGACGCCCTTATCCAGGGCTTACAGGTTACAGACCAGGGCTACGGGAAAGGGAGCAAGGAGGAAAACATTCAAGAACAAGAGGAGCATAATAAGCTGAAGTGCTATCTAGCAGGGATAGAGGACTAATATTACAAGTGCGGTCGGAAGAGATGCATCTTGAGTAAGCGCCGGAATGAGGTCAAGGACTCTGCTGTTTTGACTTTGGTGGGCACGTCATTCCACCACCGAAGTCAAAACAGCAGAGTCCTTGACCTCTTTCCGGCACTTGTGTAACCCTTGTGTAAGATGTAACCCTTACCCAGTGGCTAACCCTAACTCAATGTTACAAATGTTCCCTAAAAGCTTATTTTGCAAAAAAAAAAAATCCTTTAGGAATTTTAAACTTTTAAAGATACACATAGGTAATACCAATGTGCTTTAACAATGCCGAAAATAATAATGCGTTTATCTTTAATAGTGAAGATATTGAATAGATGTATATCTTTCATATACACAAATAGAAAAAAAACGGTTTCCAAACCGAATATTGAACTGAAACTTTCAGACAGTCCATGAAAAATGGAATGTAAACATTTACACTTCTTAACAATTCTATATATCAATTATATTCATAACCCTAACCCTAACACTAACCCTAACTTTAAGTTACAAATGTTCCCTAAACACTTATTTTGCAGGATCAATAAAAAACTGTCAGGATTTTTTAAACTTTTACTGACACACATAGTTAATAGCAATGTGTTATAACTTTTCCGAAAATAATAATCCGTATATCTTTAATTGTTTTGACATTATTAAGATATAATGCATCTATCACATAGGGAACATTTGTTACATGATAGGAAAAACATACAAATGATGTAACTTTGAATATAGTTAATATTACAGCATACAATTTGGCAGGCTTCATAATAATGGAATTTATGACATACTCTGTAAAAATCAAGCAAATAACATTTGTTGTTCATGAGAAAAAATATATATAATCAAAGCTATCAGACTTTAGCACGTGGTGAATGAACACACATACGATTATACAGCATTTGTTGCAGCTTCGCAAAACCTAATTTTAAACGTTGTTGGTAAATTAGATACAAACTGAGGACCCTCTATTTGCATTATTCCCCTGTATTATTGCTAAAATAAAGTTTTACTGACATTTTACTGACACTACCACTGCATAGGACACATCTGTAACATGAACGCTACTGAATGGCACATACATTGAAAACTACGGAGAATTGAGACTTATCAAATTTACACTTCATAAATAATCTTAAAACGTTTCCAAACAAGGCAAAACCCACTTGAAATACGTTCATTCTCATTTTTGGTAAACAAAAAGAGAGATTGTTACATATGTTCCCTATGATGCATCTACAGAGCGAGAGACAGAGAGAGAGAGAGAGAGAGAGAGAGAGAGAGAGAGAGATACTTTTTTTAACTTTAAAATGTACTTTATTACAAAAGTGCATCATTCAACACACAAAATCTACAAAAAGCATTAAAAAAAAACAATGCAGCCTACAAAAAATGCAGCTGTTAAACAACTATCCAATTACCATAAAAACAGAACAGACATCACTCTTTATATATTTAAAACCAAACCCTCATTCCCAACCAGGCAGAGAACCCTATCAAGGCACCATACCTTCTCAAACTGATCCACACTACACATTGTTTTGTGGTATTCATAATCGACAGTGATTTGAACAGCTACACTAATTTTAAAAACAGTCAAAACCTCACAAAAGACATGGCCACTCAATTTCCGTTTCCTACTCTTTTTGCCCTATCAAAAAATTGGTTAACTTGACCTTGTCTTTCAGTTGAACAATAGCACTTATACCGAACACAAACACCCTTGGAGAAAAACACAATGAGAGTTGAAAAAAGAACTTTCAACCATAGAAATAAAGGTTGTAATCTATTACAGTCTAAATAACGGTGAGCAACAGTTTTCGTTTGACCACAAAACACACAGGCATCAGTCACATCATGATCAATAATGGACAGAAAGGAATTCACTGCTAAGTGCCAGTGTAAATCCCCAGCTCTCTTATTCAGGGGGGCTGTATACAGGGTTCCCCAAGCTGGGCGAACTGCACTCTCAAATAGCAGCTTCCCTCTCCAGGGTGAATCAAGGACATCTTTTAACTGTGCAAAATGAGTAGTTTTCAATACAAATTGATACAGCGTCTTATTATGGGCACTAGAGAAAACAACATCGGAGACTTCCTTCATCTGTAAAATCAGATCTGGCCTATCCTGCCTGAGCCACATGGAAGGGGAAAGCTTCAGCTCAATGAAAAGCCTCTGTCTATCGGATTCATTGCTGCCCATCCAAACCTACCCCTGTACACCCAGCCCCTACTCCTGCAGGGCCACACTCTACTGAGACAGCAACACCCCTACCACTCGCACTGAGTGCACCTGCAGCCTTCCTGCCAAGGCCTCCACACTCATCCAGCCACCCCCCCTCCCCATCACAACCTGCCCCAGCCTGGTCACACCTGCCTTAACCAGCCTGCTGTGCAAGCCCTGAGACTCCAACACAGGGAGCCGCAGTGCAGGGTTACACAGCAACGGCTCTCTCAAAAGCCAATAAGCCCCCAACCTCTCCATGTCTCTTCGCACCCGCACTAGCCACCACGCTTTCAAAACACTATGGTAAAAAAGTGGAACCCCTCTGAGATCCAACTGAGACATGTCTGTCACAAACAACTGCCTGTCCAGCTACAGCCTCTGAGAACAGCAGCTTCTTAACTGTCTGTAACCTGAACACTGCCACCCTGCTGGTCAGGTCTAAAAGTCCCTGCCCACCTTCTGCTACTGGCAGAAAAACCACACTCTGCCTGATCCAGTGCAGCCTGTCCCAAAAGAAATGGAGCAGGATCCTCTGGAGTCTGGTGAGCACACCTGCTGGCGGCTCCACACACACTAGCCTGTGCCACAGCATTGAAGCCACCAGATTATTAATGACCAGCACCCTCCCTCTGTACAAGAGCTGGGGTAGCAGCCATCGCCAGCGCCCCAACCTCTCCTGTACCTGCTCCTCTATCCTCTCCCAGTTCCTCTGCTTTGCCTTCTCTTCCCTCAGGAACACCCCCAGACACTTTAACTCCCCACTACTCCACTGCAGGCCAGCTTGCAAACCCAGGGGCTGCCTCCCCCCAACTCCCAGAGCAGCACCGCACTGCTCTTCATCCAATTAACTCTTGCTGATGACACCTGCCCATATCTCTCTAGGCTCTCTTCCAAAAGCACAACGTCCCAGTCCCCCACCACACACACACACACACATCGTCTGCATATGCACACAACCGAACACACACCACACTGCAGGACGGGATGCTCAGACCAGTCAACACAGTCCTCAGCGTGTGCAAGAGAGGCTCTATGGACAAGGAATACAGCATTCCCGATAGCAAGCAGCCTTGTCTAATCCCTCTCTGCACTGGAAATGGGGTACTCAACCCGCCATTTATTTTTAACACACTAAAAACATTATTATACAAACATTTAATCAGTGCCAAGAAATTAGGGCCCTAACCAAAAGCTTCCAAGGTATGGAACAAATACTTATGATCCACACGATCAAATGCTTTTTCTTGACCCAAGGAGATCAAACCTGCTTGAAAGCCAAACAACCTGGATGCCGACATCAGGTACCTCGCCAAAAAAAAAAGATCAAATATAGAGCGCTGTGGGACACAATAAGTCTGATCTGGGTGCACTAGGGATCCCATAACTGGATTGAGACGGTTGGCAAGGGCCTTTGACAAGATCTTAAAGTCACAGCACAACAATGACACAGGTCTCCAGTTGGAGATTTAACATAAATCACCCTTTTTAGGGAGCAGTGTAAGTACTGCCCTCCTGCAGCTCAATGGCAGCTCACCGTCCAGCACACCCTCTTGACACACACTGAGTAAGTCCATCCCTAGTACTGGCCACAGAGTCTTATAAGAACTGCACCGGCAGGCCGTCCAGTCCGGGAGCCTTTCCGTTGTTCAGGCCCTGCAGGGCAACACTGTTTTCTAGTTTTTTTTCTAGTTTTCTCAATATAAACCTTTCTGGATTCTCAAGCTCCGCAGAGCCCCGCAACAGAGCCTGTGCCGAGTAAACAAACTGTTTTAAATCCGAAACAATGGACTCCACATTCACCCTGTAGAACCGTGTCTGAAATAAGTGGAGAAGTCGTGGAGATAAAGCAAACAGAACTTTAATCGAGCCGCTCGGAAGCCCCACGTCAGGAATAACTCCTTCAGTGAGACTTAATGTTTACAAACATGAGTATAACTTTATAGGAAAAATGACATAACATCTTATGGACGTTCATCCAATCAGAAGATACAGGTCTGGGTCCGTTTTACGATCTGTCCTCCCGTGAAGAGGTGATGGATCCAAAGCAGATGTCCGTCTTTGATGTGCACTAGGAAGATGTGATCCCACGGTCATCATTTACTTAGTGTCAATCGCTCTTTAACAAAAACAATTCCTCCCTATCTGGAGAAATGATTAAGTCATAAACAAATTCACAGCAGACATCTGTAGGCTATTTCGGCACTGTGTAATCTTTCATTACTGACAGGAGTTTCTAACAAATCGACCTTGTTGACCCTTTACTTGTCCTGCTAAATCTAATCTGTTCAGCCTATATACAAAACTATTTCTAATGCTAGTATTAATATATAACATTATATAATTATCACAAAACACTTTCTTCAACTTCCTTTACAGAGTCTTCATTCCCTCCTTTTTGGCAATAGAAATGAAGCGAAATGAAGCCAAAATAATCGTGTTTGTCAGTTACAATAATTTCTTCCTCCGGAGGGGCAGGTGGTATAGTGCTGCGTGTTCAGCTCCCATTAATCCCAACCTGCCACCTACGAGGTGTGTATGTATGTACAGCGAGGTACTCAAATAATCAGGGGATAGGAATGTATTTTTATTTGCCTGGTCGGGCAAACAATTATGTCATAACGACACCTTATTGAATATTGAGCTCTTTTATGGAAATTGCAGTGGCCACCTACAATTTCCTGGAGCTTTACTGTGTATCTCAAATTATATTTCATCCTGCACCAGGTCATAAAGGTCAATCCCCAGTTACATAATACATACATTGTTTTGCTTCTAAAGGAATACAAAAGTCAGCAAACATGTTATTTTTACAAATTCAGTTATTCACATATATTTCTGATGCATTTTAATTGATAAACATTGTACATTCCATACCTCTCAAGAGAAGGGCAATGGACTTATTCTTACTTCATGACTCTTATTCTATTCATTTGAGTAATTTGACATCTCCACCAAAAGTACATTATAAACTACCAATACAAGAATATATGCTACTGCAGATGTCATCTGTGCTGTTTTCACAATGTATTGCAGATTCCTATAATCTGGACAACCTTTAATTTCGGTATTTTAACTTATTTCTCCATTAAGTCAAGCATCACTTCAGCGTTGTGGACCTCAACATTGGTCTGTTCAAGATGCCGTGAGGCTGTCTTTAAAGCCGCGCCCTCGGCCTACTGTGTCTCAATGAGAACACCAGCGTCTTCTCCATATGCACCTCTGCCACCACGGGTCAGACATCGGTTCCTTCAGGACACGATTCATAATGTGCATATCTGCCATGTGTAATAGATCGGTCATCTGAAGACACAATGTGTGGTTCGCACAACATCAGAGATCCTCCTTATAAAAGGCATCTCTATCACATGGACAGTAGTTGACATTCACACAATCTATGAGGTTTCCAGTAAAGGGACAATTCATAATAATAATCTTGATCCCAAATTTTCACAGATTATTTCAGTACAGCACTCAGTTGTCGTCAGCAGCATCATATCTCCTGTGTTACTGAATCAACTTTACTACCTAGTGTAAATACTCTTTCTTGTGTGGAGCTGTTAAACTTACAAAACAATGCGCTTATCTCTTTGCTTTTATCTGACTTATATATCTAAGACTATTTTAATAATTATTACAGCAGCTCTTTCAACAACAAAGTTAATAGTTGTTAGGTAAATGATCATAGTTGACCTCACAGACACTTTCACTGCCCCAACCCTACCCCCCTTTTTTTTGTTTTTTTTGTTTTGTTTGGGGGGTGAATCCCTTCCTGATTAATAGGGTATTTCTGTTTGGGAAAGCACTATTTCCATACACTTTCATGACTTTAGATTTTAAACTATATCTCATTCAATTATTTATTTATTTAAAATTAAGTTATACCTTAAGTAACTTCCTTATTTTCCCTCATATTCCATTCAATCGCCATCAAAACTCTTGTGCTGAAAGTGGCAGCACATTTCTTTCACACATACCAAACTCCCTTTTTACAGCTTCCCAAGCCTCATCGACTCTTGAACCCCTTGTCAACGTCCTCAAACCTTCATCAACATCGCTCAGACCCTCTGAAAACATCACTCTGTATCCTAACAGCTGTTCTTTCTCCTTTTCCTAATTTTTTACTACACAATTCAAGTTATATTTATTGACATGTATTATTACTATTTATACACATATTTCGCTCCATTATTTGAGTTAATAAGTAAAGATATTTTCCTAAAAAAATATATTTTTAGAAAATAAGCATTTTAATAGATTTCAATAATGATTCCCAGATACCTCAGGAAAACACATTTTCAAAAAAAATGTGTTCAGTCAATGATTTCCCCAATGAAGAGCCTGCGTGGGCACTAAGACTGTCCGCCTGCACGGCTCATATATGTCTTTATTGTGTCACTTCCTCCTATTGAAGTCCAATCTACACCGGTACATGTTCAGAAGAACTGATCCCAAAGCCTATACAGAGTCTTCAAAAGCTATCAGACTTTATCAGCTGGTGTATGAACACACATACAATTATACAGCATTTTCTGCAGCTTCGCAAGACCTAATTTTAAACAGTTGGTCAATTAGATATTTAGTGAGGACCCTCTATTTCCATTTCTTCCTCCATAATTGCTAAAATAAAGTTTTACTGACATTTTATTGACCCTGCCACTGCATAGGACACATCTGTTACATGAACGCTACTGAATGGCACATACATTGAAAACTACAGAGAGAGACAGAAAGACAGTCAGACAGACAGACACTAACACAGCCACCCACCCACCCACTCACACACACACACACACACTCTATCTCTCTCTCTCTCACACACACACACAGCCAGCAAGACACAGAGCCAGCCAGCTCAGCGATGACATCACGAACCTCTCTCTGAGCTGACTGCTATGACATCACAGAGCACGTGCATTCCGTTGCTTGCCATCTATCAACCACTCAGTCACTGCCAGCCAGGCTGCCTGGCTGGCTGGATGGGGGGGCTGTTTGCTGCTGCTGCGTACCTTAGCAAGCTTATTTGCTTGACCGGCCGTCCTCCTCCTCTACCCACATGCCCACGTATGCCCGATCTGCTGTTCACCTGGATCACAGCTCCGCCCCAACAAGGCAGAGCCTCCCAAGAATGGTACAAACTCATCCACGTTCCCCTCCATGAAGAGGAACCCGAGTCCAAGACGCTACCGACCAGCTATACATATTTGTGTGTATTAAAGATCACATTTTATTACATTTTGTTTTCCTGTACTTTATTACATCTTATTGTGATTTATAATTCTAATGTTTCTTTTCCATATATATGTTTGTATGTATGTATGTATGTATGTATGTATGTATGTATGTATAAATGTATGTTTGAATGTCCAATTGCTTTGAAAATACAAATGCACTGAATTGAGAGAGAGAGAGACAGAGAGAGAGACAGAGACAGACAGACACAGAAGACAGACAGACAGGCACTAACACAGCCACCCACCCACCCACACACACACACTCTCTCTCTCTCTCTCTCTCTCTCTCTCTCTCTCTGCATGCTGGGAGTTCATAGGGGAAGTCAGTGGTGGTGGGAGGTTTGTTTGGAGAGAGTGTGTGTCTGTGTTTTTACTACTCTTTTTCTTTCCTTTTCTTGTTTTTTTATAGATACTTTTAATCGTTTGTTGGTTTTAAACGATTTGGGTTTAGGGGGTTGTTTTTCGATTTAGATCAGCATGGCGTTGCGGGCGGGGAGACCCCTCCCTTCATTTAATTCCGAAACGCTGACCCGAAAGCACGGGTTTATACTCGTGTCCCAGGAGTAGGTGTCGGTAGAGGACTGTGCGATGGAGATCGGAAGGAAGGTCGGCTTCCAGAACATCGTCTCTGCGGCTCGAATGAATAAGGGCATTGTGGTTTTCCTGAATTCTGAGGCGCTGGTGAAGGATGTGATGGAGGACGGGGTCACAGTGAAGGGGACCTTCCTGCCCACGCTCCCTCTGGCCACCCCGGCTGTAAAGGTGGTTACTTCCAATGTGCCCCCCTTCCTGAGCAACGATCTGCTGGCGGGGGATCTGAGTCGCTATGGCCGGCTCACCTGCGCCATTAGGAGGGTGCTGCTGGGCTGCAGCGCCCCGGAGCTGAAACACGTCCTCTCTTACCGCAGACAGGGTTTCATGGTGCTGGCGGACGGCGCCGATGAGTTAAGCCTGTCTCTGAAGTTTAAGATCGAGGGGTTAGTGTAGGTGGTGTTCGTGTCAACTGATACCATGAGGTGTTTGAGGTGCGGGGCACAGGGGCACATCAGTCGCTCTTGCCCTCAGGGAGAGGCTCCGGCGGCCGGGCGAGAGGAAGGTGAGGAGCAGGCAGGGCCGTCTGGTGTCGGCTCTGCCGGCCGGGGGAGCGGTGAGGGGGAGGCGGTGGCAAACGCTACTGGCCTCGGTGGGGACAGAGTAGGGGAGCCTAATGGGGAAGCTGCTAGCAGTGAGAATGCAGAGCAGCCACGGGCTCAGTTAGCCGAGGAGGGAGCTGCTGTTGCTGCTGATGCGGCCGCCACCAAGACTGAACACTTAGCCAGTGATGATGGGTTTAAAGTGCACAGGAAAAGACAGCAGAAGCAGTCTGCCCCGTCTTCTGAGGCCGTTGATACAGTTGTCTAAAAAGGTGAATATTGCGAGGACGGCTGGTGAGGAGGATCCCGGAGGCGGTGTGGGGGCTGTGGTGTGGCGGGACTCGCAGTCAGGGGAGTCTGTCTGGGGGAACCTGCCGTCTCAATCCAAAGTGGCCGACCGCCTGCGGCGCCGGGAGTCTGAGTGCAGTGCTGCGGCTGTGGAGAGCGCAGACTCGGACAGCGCTGCTGAGGGGGACATCGCTGACTCCCAGGGCGAGCCCGCCTCCACTGACACTGCGGGATACAGTGCTAAAAGCATTAAGGATTTTTTAAGAGAGACCAAGGGGAAGAGGAACATAGTTTTAGAAAACTTCTTCCCTAATGCAAAGCAGTTCCTGGCATCTGCACAAGTGATCCTGCAGGATGTGGCACTCGCGGAGTTTAGTGAGCCGGAGTGCTACATGTAAAAGAGTGTTGTCAGGACTGCTTTGCAATCTAATGATAATGGTTAATAGTATGTTTTTTTATGTCTCAATTTTTATTTGTACAAGAGACGCACGCAGACAGTGTGAATGAGTGTGAGTGGCAGTGGGTGTGGAAAGGAGAGAGTGTGTTTAGCCAAGGGTCTAGTGTGAGTGGGGGAGTGGTGATTTTATTTTCACACACTTTTAAAATGGATTATTTTAAGAAAACAGAGTTTGTTGGTGGAAGATTGTTGATGGTAAAGGCTGAGAGCGGGGGAAGGACCTTTGTGTTTATTAATATCTATGCCCCCAATGCTGTGAGAGACAGACTGTCAGTGTTTTCGGTGCTCAGCAAAGCGCTAGCAGACTGTGGGGCTGAGGAGATCCTGGTTTTGGGGGGGTGATTGGAACTGTACTGTGGACTATAGATTAGATAGGAATCATTTGGAGCCCAGTCCACAGTCAGCAAAACAGCTGGAAGGTAATACACAGTTGCACAATCTGGTCGATGTCTGGAGGAATGCCAACCCAAAGGTGATACAGTACACCTGGGTGAGGCCGGGTTCTAGCATTATGTCGCTAGCCAGGCTGGATAGATTTTATACCTTTAGACATCATGTCAATTTGATCGGTGGCTGCCATTTCACCCCCACCTGACCACTGACCACTGTCTCATCACTGTGAGTGTCACCCTGCCTCCTGTCCGGCTGCGCAGTTCCTACTGGCTTTTCAATAATAGCTTGCTGCAGGACAGGATTTTTTGTAATTCTTTTCTTTTCTTTTGGCAGAGATGGAGATCTGAGCGCCCTAGGTTTGCCTCCCTGAGAAAGTGGTGGGACATTGGGAAGGTTAAGACCAGGCTCTTCTGCCAGAAGTACACTGAGCATAGGACTGACAGCTTGAATGAATCTATGAAGGAGTTAGAAGTAGAGATTCAGGTGCTCCACCGAGCCTTGGATGCTGGAGATTCGGGGGCATTAGAGGACCTCAAAGCTATGCAGCAGGCATTGTCAGAGCTGCTGGGGACGTGAGCTCGAGGGGCAATGGTGCGCTCGCAGTTCAAGAGCCTGACACAGATGGATGCACCCATCAAGTTCTTCTTTGGGCTGGAATGCAGGCGGCAGCAGAGCAGGGTGATGCTCTGCCTGAGGATGGCTGAGGGCTGCGTGCTGCAGGATGGGCAAGAGATGGGTAGTCATGCCACATAGTTCTGTAGGGAGCTGTTCTCCACAGAGCCGGGCAGCCTGGAGCAGCAGCAGCAGTTTCTGTAGGGTCTGCCTAAGGTCCCACAGGATGGGGTCAAGGGGTTAGAGGACCCACTAACCCTGGCTGAGCTGACCTGCGCAATGCAAGAGCTCAGTTAGGGCTGGGCACCGGGGCTGGATGGGCTCACCTGCTCTCAGTGCTGTAGGAGGGCCTGTGAGCTGGGCTGCTGCCCATTAGCTGTCGTACAGCTGTTCTGACCCTGCTGCCCAAGAAGGGGAATCTGTCCTCCATTGTGAACTGGAGGCCAGTGGCGCTGCTGTGTCAGGACTATAAGATCCTGTCTAAGGCTCTGGCTAAGCGGCTCAGAGACATCATGCCGGCCGCAGAATTTATTCAGCTTCTGTACTGTCATGTGTTCAGTGTGCTGAAGATCAATGGTGGCCTGAGTGAGCCTATCCCCATCCATGGAGGCATCAGAAAGGGCTGCAGTCTGTCAGGGATGCTATACTTCCTTTCTATCGAGCCCCTGCTGCACAGGCTGAGGCAGTTGCTAGCCGGGCTGTCCATCCCTTGTCACCCAGAGCAGGCGGTCAGGGTGTCGGCCTATGCTGCTGAGACACAGTCTGGCCAGCGAGACATCCAGGTCATTGTGGGAGTGTCTGGAGGAGTTCAGCAGGGCCTCCTCAGCCAGGGTCAACTGGGGCAAGAGCAGCGCTCATCTGGTTGGGGTGTGGGAGGGTTCTGCCCCCCCTGCCCTCCCTGCGGGGCTGCAGTGGTCTCTCTCAGGCCCTCGGATGCTGGGTGTGACTTTGGGGGAGGCGCAGGAGAACTGGGCTGTCCTGCTGGAGAGGGTACAGGGCCGGTTGAGGGCATGGCACTTGCTGCTGCCCCAGCTCTCCCTCAGGGGGAGAGCAATTGTTATTAATAACTTGGTGGCCTCCATGCTCTGGCACACTTATGCCTGTCTGGACCCCCCACCGGCCTTGGTGTCCCAGATACAGACCCTGCTCCTGGATTTCTTCTGGGACGGGCTTCACTGGGTGCGCAAAGCAGTGCTGTACCTGCCGCTCCAGGAGGGGGGACAGGGGTTGGTAGATCTGTTAAGCAGGCTGAGTGCCTTTCGGCTGCAGGCAGCTCAGAGGCTCCTGTACCCTCCAGATCCCCAGTGTCTCCCGCCCTGGACACTTGTTATGACAGACACATGTTTTTACTTAAGACACGTCCCAATATACTTCCTTCCCTGCCTGTTTTTTATAGTACTGTTTTAGAGGTGCTTCTCCCTGGGTAGGGAGCTGGGGGGCAGCAGTCTGTATTGGCTGTTAGAGGAGCCACTGCTGTGGAACCCCGGTTTTAGCTGTCCACTCCTGCTCTCCAGCAGCCTCAGGTCAGTCCTGCTTAAGGTCGACGTGATCCGACGTGAGGGATTTGTTGGATTTAAACAGGGGACAGTGGGTTGGTGCCGGCAGCCTGGCTGCCAGGCTGGGTATGAGGTCACTGAGAGTCGTAACCAGATTTCTCTGGGCAGTACAGAACGCCCTTCCCATAGGCGCTGTGGAGCGGCTTTTCCAGGCTCTCACGCAGCACTGCTGGTCCAAGGACCCTGACACCATCTTTCCCCTTGTTTGTCTGTGTCTCTCAGTCCCCCCTAGCTCATCAGGCCGCCTACTGTCGCCTCACAGTCTGTGTAGTGTGTCTGTCTCCACAGCTCATCGTCAGGAGCTGAATCAGCTCAGTGTGAGGGAGCTGCACCATCAGCAGCTGCAGCCCCTCCCTGACACCCCCTGGAGGGAGCACCTGGCTCTGGGTGAAGATGCCTGCCCGGCCTGGAGGAGCCTGAACAAGCCCCCGCTTTTGCATGGCTTCTGCATGGCGTCATCGCAACAAACTCTATTGCACATACACTGGACCCCAGAGTGAGCGACACCTGCCCCTACTGCGGGGAGAGAGAGACTCTTTTTCACTGTTACTGTCACTGCCCTAGATTAGAGCTGCTGTTCACTGCACTGGAGAGCCTGTTCAAGCAGCTGGGCCTCCTTTTCTCACGCACTGTGTTTATTTTGGGAGTCCAGTACAAGCAACGCCAATGACATGTTTGTCAGTTAGCAAACCTTCTAGTGGGGCAGGCTAAGCTGGCTAATCCTGAGCAGTAGGAGAAGTCAGACTGAGCGCAGCAGCAACAGTGTGCACTCTCCCTCTTCTGGTCTCTCGTAAGCTCCAGAGTGCGATTACAATTTCTACAGCCTGACGGGAGACCTGGACACTTTTCTGCAGATGTGGGGGGTCGGGGCTGCCCTCTGTGCCATTGACTTTGGACATTTAAACCAACTGGTTTAATTCACTTGAATATTTTACTGGTAGCACGTGTGTAGTGGTTTTTATTGAGGGTTTTTAGAATAGGCTGTGTTTTTTTAATGTTTTTTAGGTGTTTCTAGTTTGTTTTAAATGTTTTGTTAGTATTTCTTTAGTAAAATAAAGGTGTTAATATTCAAAAAATCTCTCTCTCTCTCTCTCTCTCACACACACACACACACACACACACTCTCTCTATCTCTCTCTCTCACACACACACACACACACATAAACAGCCAGCAAGACTCACCAAGCCAGCCAGCTCAGCGATGACATCAGGAACCTCTCTCTGAGCTGACTGCTATGACATCACAGAGCACGTGCATTCCGTTGCTTGCCGTCTGTCAACCACTCAGTCACTGCCAGCCAGACTGCCTGGCTGGCTGGATGGGGGGGCTGTTTGCTGCTGCTGCGTACCTTAGCAAGCTTATTTGCTTGACCGGCCTTCCTCCTCTTCCGCCCACATGCCCACCTATGCCCGATCTGCTGTTCACCTGGATCACAGCTCCGCCCCAACAAGGCAGAGCCTCCCAAGAATGGTACAAACTCATCCACATTCCCCTCCATGGAAAGCTTTAACAAAAGGCAAAAGCGTTATAAGTAATGAAGAGGAACCCGAGTCCAAGACGCTTCCGACCAGCCATACATATTTGTGTGTATTAAAGATCACATTTTATTACATTTTGTTTTTCTGTACTATATTACATCTTATTGTGATTTATAATGATATTGTTTATTGCTTTGACAATACAAATGCACTGAATTGAGAGAGAGAGAGAGAGAGAGAGAGAGAGATAGAGAGAGAAGTGCTAGGGCACATCTGTAACATTAACTAGGGAACATTCGTCACATGCTTAGGGAACATACATATCATACAGGGAACATTTGTAAAACGAATTAGGGAACATTTGTGACATACTAAAAGGACATATACTGGTAAAATGTTGGGCACATTTGAAACAACAAAAATGGCATTTGGTTATTTATTAGGGACATTAATACCAGTCTGTGCAAATATCTATGCATATTCCAATGTTTGCTGCAGGACTTACAGATTGAGTGAGGGGGTCAATATGTTTTGATTCAGAACTAACCACTGCTTCCTCAATTTTGTTTTAAACATAATTTAAAAGAAAAGTGGGCTATACATCGGTCTGGAAAAATGCAGCAATGGTCCCTAAAGCAATTCTTTTTGTTTTTTGACACAATTCCTTAAACCCATTTTCTGTAAAATATGTTATCAACATGCATTAATATATCATCCAAACTACAATCATACTAATAATGAAAATGTTCATATTATTATATTCTAAGGGTTCTAGTCTGTTGTGTATTGTATTTATTATCAGGCCCTTCTCTTATGTTTTACAGTTGTTATTATTATACAATACAGGGATTAAATTAAGCATTTTAACCACAAAGTATTGGCTACAGTTATGATGCCTACTTCACTGTTCATATGCTTACAGTTTCTGAGGTCTGGACCACTGCACAGTAGTCCCTGGAGTTGTAGTCCAGACCACTGCAAAATTCGTGCTGAAGTGATCTGGATCACCACGCTATGGCCCAAGGACCACTGCAAACTTGGATTTCAATGTTTTTGTGAAATCCATGTTGCAATAGCAACTACCATGTTCCTTTGTGGTGAGCTGGTTAATTCTGTTCTTTAACATTGAAGAGAAAAATTAACATGAATAAACTTACTGTTGAAGATTATAATTTTATTATTTTTATTTCTTGGCAGACGCCCTTATCCAGGGCGACTTACAACATAAGTGCAAAAATACAGAGAAGTACAAGGCATCAATCATTACAAATTCAACTTAGCAAAAAAATATCGCAATTCAAAATACATTTTAAAAATTCCAATTACAATTTACACAAGTACAGTAAAAGACTTCCTACATCCTGGACGGTGAAATCTAAGTGCTGTCAAGATGTAGGGTTACAGACTAGGGCTATAGGAAAGGGAGCAAGGAGGAAAACATTCAAGAACGAGAGGAGCATAATAAGCTGAAGTGCTATCTAGCAGAGATAGAGGACTAATATTAGAAGTGCGGTCGGAAGAGATGCGTCTTGAGTAAGCGCCGGAATGAGGTCAAGGACTCTGCTGTTTTGACTTTGGTGGGCAGGTCATTCCACCACCGAAGTCAAAACAGCAGAGTCCTTGACCTCATTCCGGCACTTGTGTAACCCTTGTGTAAGATGTAACCCTTACCCAGTGGCTAACCTTAACTCTATGTTACAAATGTTCCCTAAAAGCTTATTTTGCAAGATCAATAAAGAACCTTTTGGAATTTTAAACTTTTAAAGATACACATAGGTAATACCAATGTGCTTTCACAATTCTGAAAATAATAATGCGTTTATCTTTAATAGTGAAGATATTGTATAGATGTATATCTATCATATACACAAATAGAAAAAAACGGTTTCCAAACCGAATATAGAACTGAAATTTTCAGACAGTCTATGAAAAATCGAATGTAAACATTTACACTTCTTAACAATTCTATATATCAATTATATTAATAACCCTAACCCTAACACTAACCCTAACTTTAAGTTACAAATGTTCCCTAAACACTTATTTTGCAGGATCAATAAAAAACTGTCAGGATTTTTTAAACTTTTACTGACACACATAGTTAATAGCAATGTGTTATAACTTTTCCAAAAATAATAATCCGTATATCTTTAATTGTTTTGACATTATTAAGATATAATGCATCTATCACATAGGGAACATTTGTTACATAATAGGAAAAACATACAAATGATGTAACTTTGAATATATTTAATGTTACAGCATACAATTTGGCAGGCTTCATAATAATGGAATTTATGACATACTCTGTAAAAATCAAGCAAATAGCATTTGTTGTTCATGAGAAAAAATATATATAATCAAAGCTATCAGACTTTAGCATGTGGTGAATGAACACACATACGATTATACAGCATTTGTTGCAGCTTCGCAAGACCTAATTTTAAACGTTGTTGGTAAATTAGATACAAAGTGAGGACCCTCTATTTGCATTTGTTCCCCTGTATTATTGCTAAAATAAAGTTTAACTGACATTTTACTGACACTACCACTGCATAGGACACATCTGTAACATGAACGCTACTGAATGGCACATACATTGAAAACTACGGAGAATTGAGACTTATCAAATTTACACTTCATAAATCATCTTAAAACGTTTCCAACCAAGGCAAAACCCACTTGAAATACGTTCATTCACATTTTTGGTAAACAAAAAGAGAGATTGTCACATATGTTCCCTATGATGCATCTACAGAGACAGAGAGAGAGAGAGAGAGAGAGACAGACAGACAGGCAGACAGACACTAACACAGCCACCCACTCTCCCACTCACACACACACACACACACACACAGTATCTCTCTCTCACACACACACACACACGCACACACACACACACTCTATCTCTCTCTCTCTCTCTCTCTCTCTCAAAATTCAAATTCAAATTCAACGTGCTTTAGTGGCATGACCAAAAAGAAGTATTGCCAAAGCAATGGTGACAAACAACAGTTTTTAACATATATATGTACATTTGCATACAGAAATACACAATATGTATGTTAAAAACAGGTAACTGATTAATTTCAATTAATAAAATTCAATCATAGTTCAGAGAGACATAAAACTGATATTGATAGTAATAATTGGGTGTAGCATAGGTGTCATTGCCTGTGTCCAGGGGTGTCCCCTGTGTGAGTGGACTGAGTGTCCACTGTGTCCCTCAGGCTGTGGCAGGCAGCTGTATACTGGGCTGCCAGTAATATGCAGCTGGTCTCCTCTCCCAGAAGGACTGGCACTTTCTCCGAGACTGGCAGGTCTTGAAATCTCTTATAGAGATCTGCTATTTTGGGGACAAATTTTGCTCATAAATGTTTATATTTTTCACATTTTAGAATAAAGTGCAGCTCTGTCTCGACCTCTCGGCGTTGGCAGTGGGGACACAGCCTGTCCTCTCTGGGCAGCCAGGTCTGCCTGTGTCGGCCCGTCTCGATGGCCAGGCTGTGCTCACTGAGCCTGTATTTGGTCAGGATCCTTTTGTGTTTTTCGTTCGTTATTAATTTAAGGTTTTCTGACAATGTGTAGTGTCTTTTTAGGGCCCGATAGCACTGCAGTTTACTTTGTGCTTGTGTGTGTGTTTCCCAATGGGTGATGTAGTTTTCTTTGTGCTGTGTGATAATTTGGTTGACTCTGATTGTGTGCATGTGTGTGTTGCTGTCCTGAGGCTGGCCAGTGTCGGTGTGTGTCTGCGCAGTGAGCCTGCGGACCAGCTGGCTGAGGGGGCTCCTCTCTGGGTTCAGCTCTTGGCATTGCAGGGCCTTGTGGTGGTAGGAGTGTGTGTCGCTGTTTATTAGATGGAGCCAGAATTTAATTGCCCTTTTGTGTATGTTGATTAATAATGGGTATTGGCCTAATTCTGCCCTGCATGCGTTGTTCGGTGTTTTCCTTTGCACCTGTAGGATATTTTTATGCAAGGTTTCTATTGGGTGTGTGTCCCATTGAGCAAACTCCTGCCCTGTGAGGGGACCCCACACCTCACTGCCATAGAGAGCAATGGGCTGGATTATGGATTCAAATATTTTTAGCCAGATTTGTACAGGTATTTTTATGCAAATGTGTCTCTTTATGGCATAGAAGGCCCTGCGCGCTTTCTCTCTCAGTGTCTTCACCGCCGTGTTGAAGCTTCCTGTTGAGCTGAGTGTGAGGCCTAGGTATGTGTAGTGGGTGCAGTGTTCGATGGTGCTGTTTGCTAAGTGATGTGGTACCTAGTTCCCTGAGGCCTGGCCTTTTTCTGGAATATCATGGTATTTGTCTTTTTCATGTTTACTGCCAGGGCCCAGGTCTGACAGTACTGCCCCTGCTCTGTGGGCCACAGCAGCACCAGGTCATCTGCGTTGAGCAGGAACTTGACTTCTGTGTCATGTAGGGTGAGGCCGGGGGCTGCAGATTGCTCCAGCATTGTGGCCAATTCATTGATGTAAATATTGTATAGCGTTGGGCTCAGACTGCAGCCCTGCCTCACCCCACGCCTCTGAGTGAAGAACTCTGTTCTTTTATTGCCAATTTTAACTCCGCACTCGTTTCCTGTATACATTGATTTGATGTCATATGTTTCACCCCCTACACCACTTTGGAGAAGTTTGTAAAATAAACCTTTGTGCCAGAATGAATCAAATGCTTTTTTTAAATCTATGAAACAAGCAAATATTTTATTTTTATTTTGGTTGACGTGTTTGTCAATGACGGTGTGTAGGGTGTAAATATAATCGGTTGTGCGGTGTTTTGGGAGGAAGCCAATCTGACTCTTACTCAGGACACTGTGCTCGGTAAGGAAGGCCAGTATCCGGGCGTTAATGATTCTGCAGAACACCTTCCCCAGGTTGCTGCTCACACAGATGCCCCGGTAGTTATTAGGGTCCAATTTGTCTCCACTCTTATGAATCGCGGTGATCAGTCCTTTATGCCAGCTGTCAGGGAAGTGGCCCACACTGAGCACCAGGTTGAACAGCCGTAGCAGGGCCTGCTGCAGCTCAGGGCTGCTGTGTTTCAGCATCTCGTTGGAGATGCCATCAGGCCCGCATGCTTTCCTGGGCAGCAGGGCGCGCAGCTTCTCCTGCAACTCCTGCTCAGTAATAGTTGAGTCCAGGGGATTCTGGGTGTCTTTAAATGCCAATTCCATTCTTTTTAGTTTCACACTGATGTCATGCTGAGCTGATTTCTCAGTGTGGTGAATGTTTTTATAAAGTCTTTCAAAGTGGTTTTTCCAAAAATCTCAATTTTGAATGGCCAATTCTTCAGGTTTTAATTTATTACATTTTTTCCAGTTTTCCCAGAATCAATTTGTGTTAATGGACTCTTCGATTATTGTCAGTTGCTTTCGGGTGTGTTGTACTTTTTGATCTAAGTGTTTCTTTGTTCCTCAGATCCTTCCTTATTCTATTTCACTCCTTGTCAAACCAATTCTCCTCTTTGTATTTTGTTGGGATGTTCTTTTTAATTTTCAATTTTGACTGTAAAGCTGCTTTTTCAAATATATGATTTAAGTATTTTATAGCCAGATGTATTCCTTCTTTACTATGTTGATTTGGGGTGACCAGAAAGGTGTGTATTAGTGATTGGATGTCTTGATTGCCAATTGCTTTCTGGTACTCTTGTGTGCTGTCTGGAGCCCGTCTGTAGGAGTGTCCGAGGCTGTACAGCTTGCTGGGCTGTGTGTGAGCGCTGCTGCTGTGCTCTGTCCTCTTCAGGAACACAGTGATTTGGCTGTGGTCTGATAGAGGTGAATGCACTGAGAGAGAAGGGGTCTAGGTCTGTGATGGCATAGTCTACCGTGCTGCTGCCAAGAGCTGAGCTGTAGGTGTATCTTCCCAGAGAATCTCCCCGGATCCTGCCATTCACGATATACAGTCCCAGTCCCTGACAGAGCTGCAGTAATTTTTGCCCGTTTTTATTCACTCCCCTGTCGTGGCTGTGTCTGAGGGAGCTGATGGGGGTGTTTAAGGGGGTGTGGCCGAATATGTGGCTGTCTCCCTGTGTGCTGGTGAAGTCAGGCAGGCTGCCTGTCCGGGCGTTCAGGTCCCCACAGATCAGCACACTTCCCTGGACCTGGAAGTGGCAGACCTCAGTCTGGAGGTTGGTGATGATCTCCTCATTGTGATATGGGGATTCTGAGGGGGGAACATACACGGCACACAGGAACACATCGGTTTGTGTAGAAATTATTTATTTGCTTATTTTAAGCCATATGTGTGACTCTGCTGTTTTGATGGGCTGTATGGAGTCACTGAGCTCTGCTTTGTACCAGATTATTATGCCCCCGGAGTCCCTGCCGTGTCTGACGGAGGGCTTCTTCAGGGAGGGCACTATGACCTCTCTGTAGCCTGAGGGACAGTGACTGGACACGTCTGCCCGACACCATGTCTCTTGCAGGATGATGACATCCTTGTCTCTCACTCTATCTCTGAACTCCGGGTCTGTGCTCTTCAGCCCGAACACTGAGGAGCCCAGGCCCTGGATGCTCCACATGGTGATAGATAGGGATCGCATTTCTTTCTACTCTAATTAAGCAATTTATATACTCCTTTGGAATGAGATATATCTGGAAATGTGTGAGGTGGAAAGTAAACATATAAATAAATAGTAATACTGGTGATATGTAAAAATAGGAAACAAATAAATTAAAAAAATTAAAAATAAAAAACTCCTGACTTACACTCCTATATACATACGCATACACACATATATCTACATATACACACATATATGTAAGCATCCATATATCTACATAATTTTTAGAAAATGTCCATATATATCAGTATATAACTACATTTATACAGGGGTGATTTTCGGATGTGGTAATAGCTAGTCACCTCCTGCAGTGGTTTCTTTGTTATGCACAGTTACTTATCTTATCAGTCGGGTGCAGATGAGGTTGAGCAGGTGTCGGCCACTCTGCTGACCGCTGCTGCGTAGTTGCGCTGGCTGTGCTGCTGGGCTGCTCTGTGCATGTTCTGGATGGGCTCCACTCTGGGTCTGCTGTTCTGTGGTCGGGCGTATCCAGGCTGGGGTCTGCGGTGTCCGGGCTGGGGAAGGTGGTGTGCAGGTGGAGGGCGGGGGCTCCCAGGGGCCGCTCTCCTGATTGGCTCGGGGTTGTTCTGGGTGGTGTGGGTGCTGGAGAACCTTCTGTGGCCATGTGGGGGGCTGTCTGGGTTTCGGCCCAGGGCAATGTCTTTGAGTGTCTTTGCGAAGACGCTCACTGCTTGTTTGTGGAGATTGACGTTGTCAAACAAGCTGTGGGCCCCAAGAGTGGGGTGGTGTGCCAGGTGCACATTTGGCATCAGAGCACATCCCCGAGAGATCTCAGCGTTGATCATGTGGATGGTGTTGGGGTGGAAGGCCTTCCTGTGCAGCAGGGTGGAGATGATGATTTTGGCGTGGGTGAAGATCTGGGTGGCCCTCTCCTCCACTCTTCTGATGGAGCTGGCCACCTTGTCCTGCTGGGTCCTCAGGTCGTTTGTGCCTGTGTGTATAATAATATGGCTGGGGGAGCCGAGGCTCTTCTCGGACAGCTGCTGAATGGCCCTCTCTGTGGTCGGACACCAGACCTTGGAGATCTTGCCATCAGGGAAGAGCCGCCTCTCATTTATGAGTTTGCCATTTGAGTCTATCAGCAGGGCTACTTCAGTGTTCTTCTTCATGGTAGTCTTTCTGCGTGAGGGGGTCTCATCTGTGTTTGGTTCAGCCTGTGTGTGTGGTGCGCAGGTTTTGTGAGTGGTTTCGGGCTCAGGGTGTGTGTGAGTGCTGGGTGCAGTGTGTGTGTCTGAGTCAGGGTGTGTGTGTGTGCTGGGTGCACTCTGTGTGTTCGGGTCGGGTTGTGTGTGTGTGTTGGGTGCAGTGTGTGAGTGGTGTGTTGTGTGAGAGTCAGTATGTCTGGATGTCATTGGGGTGGGAGGGCTTTGCACATTGTGCACTGCTGGGTTTCTTGAGGGCTAGTTGTTGTGGGCAGTGAATTTGTATAGCTTCTCCTTCAGGCTCTGCACTGTCTTGTCTCTGCATTGCAGTTCCTCTCTCAGGGCCGTCAGCTCCCTCCTCATGGCCTCCCTGTCCTGCTGCAGCTCCCTCACCTCTTCCCTCAGCTCCCTCACTGTGACCTTGTGCTCGTGTTGGACTCTGTTGAGCTGGTCTGTTAGCTGCTCTGTGGTGTTGGAGGTTGTGAGATTGGCCAGCACCAGCTCTTTTAGCTCCATCAGCTCCACCTCCAGCAGGGACATGTTCTCCCTCAGCTGGGACACTGTGTCTGGTGTCTGAGGGGTGTCCTGCGCTGGGCTGCGTGTGGATTCCTCGCTGTTCTCTGGCGCGGTGCTCTCCCCTCCGTTCTCAGGGCAGTGTGGGGCTGGACTCTCCTCCTGTGTGGCTGCGTCTGTGCTCTTTTGGACACGTCTCTCCTTTTTCTCTCTGTCAGCCAGCGTTTTCAGTGAGTGGAACTGATTTTCAAAGGTGCCCAGGCTGCCCTCGCTGCCCTGTATTAAGACTGTTCCAGTGTGGTACAGATTGATTGTCAGCATGGAGGTGTCTGGGTTATCCTCCTCACTGATTGACACCTGCCTTCCTTTACTGATGCCTCTCCTTTTAATGTGCCTGTACAGTTGACAGATGGCAGCGTGCCAGGCGTCGGTGTGCTCGGTGTAGAAGACCAGGTTGCTGTTGACTTGCTGGTCTCCAGTCTGAGAGAAGTCGGCTCTGAGAGTCTCTGGGTTGTCCTTCAGTATGTGTTGTCTGAGACTCTTCCTGGCCTGAGCATTCTTCAGGTGCTCTGGGTAATGGATCGCACAGCTCCTGCTCCTGCTCATTGTATCTTTTATGAATTGATACTTTCAAATTCAAACCTCTGTCACTTTTCAAATGTCAACAGCTTTTCAGTATAGACACAGTTCTGTGTTGATTATACTGTATGCTGTAATATTGAATATTTTCAAAGTTACATCATTTGTTTGTTTTTCCTATCATGTTACAAATGTTCCCTATGTGAAAGATGCATTATATCTTAACATTGTCAAAACAATTAAATATATACAGATTATTATTTTCCGTAAAGTTATATCACATTGCTTGACAGTTTTTTATTGATCCTGCAAAATTGGGAAAAGTGTTTAGGGAACAATTGTAACTTAAAGTTAGGGTTAGTGATAGGGTTAGGGTTATGAATATAATTGATATATAGAATTGTTAAGAAGTGTAAATGTTTACATTACATTTTTCATGGATTTTCTGAAAGTTTCAGTTCTATATTCGATTTGGAAACCGTTTTTTCTATTTGTGTATATGAAAGATATACATCTATGCAATATCTTCACTATTAAAGATAAACGCATTATTATTTTCGGCATTGTTAAAGCTCATTGGTATTACTGTGACATTAGTTTATTATTGAAAAATATAAATATATATGAAAAGGTATCGTAAAAGAAATTAGAAACACCGTATACATTATTTTACTTTATAGCAGGGAGGAATCGCTATGTGTTATGTTGTTGTTGATGGTGCAAGTAGATTGGAGGAAGCCCTAAAAATGGCTTGCAAGTGGGAGCGGGTCAGGAAGCACTAAGACCTTCCTCTTCACATTTCTAAAGCACAATAAATGAGAAGGTTCTGGAACAACCATCTATATGTAAATCTGGAAATATCCTAACAGCTATGGTGTCAAGCAAGTCCATTTCATCTACGTCAGAGAAATCCCCCAAATTACTACAAGCTATTGCAGATTTAAAAGCAGATGTTAAAGCACTCAGAGTAGAGGTGAGCCAGTTGAAGCAACAGCAAGAAAATCTCAAACATGGGCACAGCCAGTACAAAGAGGGGAAAATGGACTGTCAGCCCTCTCCAGAATGGATGAAACGAGAAATATCTTGCATCAAGAAAAGCATCCCCTGATGGGTATAATTCTTCCTCTAGATCACAAAGAGATGTTTCTTCGCCTTTATAGAAACATGTCTCCTGGACCAAGACCCAGACATCATTCCCTACATAGGCAAAAATATGAAAGGTGGTCTCCATCACCAAGCAACCGTTACTATTCAAGAACTAACAGTCCTAGCAATCGCTATCACTCATCTCACCCTAATCAGCACTGCAGTTCAAGATATTCTCGTAGTCCATCTGCATCCTACTCACACTCAAGGGACAGGTACACCAGGAGAACACCCAGTCCACATCACCATGAGAGAAGGCCTGATTGCAGATACAGCAAACGTCATCTTTGCTTTGATTCTGAGGATCCCACCTGTCAGGGAAACGAGTGGTAGCAGGTGCTGCGGGCCAAGTAGCTGCTACATTGAATAACAGGGACCCAGAGTCTGAAGCTTCAGCGTTAAAAGAGTCTCCAACCTCATATTGTTTTGCTGTTATTGAAGACACTGCTGTTCAAGCCTTCATTGATACTGGTTCACAAATTTCTTTGATCAGTGAAAATTTAAGAGTGTCAATTCCAGCACTGAAGACAAAGTCCATCAGAAAGACATACGTGTTGGCAAGGTCAGTGACTGGTGAGTGCCTTGATACTCTTGGAACACTAACCATTAGTATTAGACTTGGAGAGGAGGTTTTTCATCATGATGTTCAAGTGATAAGAAATTCCAATCAAGCTGTCATACTCGGATGGGATTTTCTGCAGAAACACCATGCAGTAATTGATGTACAAGGACAATTACAGTTGTGGAACTGGAAAGTCCCACTGTTGTTCTCTAAGCAAATCACACCTCTTTGTTGCAATGCTGTGACATTTGCGCCAATCAACATTCCTGCAATGACTGAGATGAATATCATGGCAAAGTTGCAGCCATTTACAGAAAATCAAATCTCAACTCCAAATTACTTAGGAATGCAACTACCCAGGTCTGTTTGTTGCCAGAACAATGTCTCCAGCGAAGAAAGGATTAACAACCGTTGGTGTCATGAATCCTACCAGTGATGACTGCCATGTCCCAAGTAACACACCACTGGGAAATTTTTACTCTGTGATAAATCTGGGAGGTGAAGAGTTCCAGGTTATTGAGGCTACTGTGCAGAATATCAGGCAGACAGAAGGCACAAAGTTACCCACAGTGGACTTCAGTCAGTCTAAATTGAGTGATCCACAAATGGACCAGCTGGAGAACTTACTTTTGAAGTATTGTGATGTGTTTAGTTCACATGAACATGACTATGGCTGCACAGATGCTGTAAAGCACCACATTTGAACTGGAGATGCCCTACCGATCCGCCAACATGCTTACAGGACTTCTCCAGCTTTGAAACAGGAAATAGAAAAACAAGTTCAGCAGTTGCTGGCCCATGACCTCATTGAGGAGAGCTGCAGCCCTTGGGCTTCACCTGTTGTTTTAGTCAAGAAAAAGGACGGCAGCTACAGATTTTGCATTGAATTCAAGAAATTAAACCCTGTCACCATACGGGACTCGCATCCCTTACCACGGATTTCTGAAGCTTTGGACAGCCTGGCAGGGGCATGCTGGTTTAGTACCATGGACCTGTCAAGTGGTTATTGGCAGGTTCAGCTGGCATCAGAAGACCGGGAGAAGACCGCATTTACCACCGGCAGCGGCTTATGCCATTTTAAGGTCATGCCAATGGGACTGACCAATGCACCACCTACCTTCTAACGTTTAATGGAGCTTGTGCTTCGTGGTCTACACTGGAAGATCTGCCTCATCTGTTTGGATGATGTTTTGGTTTTTAGCAAAACCTTTCCTGAACATCTGCAGAGTGTGGAAGATGTCTTTCTTCGCTTTTGAAAGGCAGGACTAAAGCTGAAGGCCAGTAAATGTCAGCTTGCACGGGATGAAGTCTCTTTCCTGGGACATGTAATCACCAAGGGTGGTCTCAGACCAGATTCCAGGAAGCTGGACAAAGTGAAAGATTGGCCAACACCAAGAACACCTACTGAGATGAGAGCTTTTGTGGGTCTCTGCTCCTATTACAGACGATTCGTTAAAAACTTTGCCCAAAAAGATGCAAAACAGTTGGTCTTCTGAACTACAGCCTGAACAAGCTGTTCCTGTAAGACAAACCTGTGAAGATTTAGCAATAGACATTGATGAACTGAAGCAGAAACAACAAGCGGTTTCATTCTGAGAACTGTGATGAAATGGAAAGAAATGGATAACCGAAGACCTACTGCACGACGAATCAAAAACTCCCCGTCAGCTCTGAAAAAGCTCTGGTATGAGTTTCCTCGCCTGACTTTGGAAAATGGGATCCTCTGTCAGAAAATTAAAACCTTTCTGCAGAAAGCCGATACTTACCAATTGGTTCTTCCCGAATCCCTCATTCAGACAGCCCTCACTTACCTGCATGGAAATGTCTTCAGTGGACATTTAGGGACTGAACGAACTTTGCAGAGAGCCAGAAAAATCTGCTATTGGCCTTACATGTCACGTGACATTTACAAGTTCTGTACAGAGTGTTTTTACATGTCAGACTCGCAGTGCTCCAACACCAAAAGCTAGAGCTCCTTTACAACCTATTGTGGTGGATCGTCCATTCCAGAAAATTGCTGCTGATCTCACCGAGCTACCAGTCACTTCTCAAGGCAACAGGTATGTTCTTGTTGTAATGGATTATTTTACATGCTATGTGAATCTCTTTCCTTTAAAAGATCACCGTGCAACAAGTGTAGCTCAATGCATGTTTGAAGACTTCATCCGTCAACATGGTATACCTGAGACCATCCACACTGACCACACTGCTCATCCAGAAGCGCCTCCACAGCTGTTTAGAGATCCTGATGATGCACCTGTCAGTCCGCCATCAACACTGACGGCTTTGTCTGGAGACGTCCCTTACCCACTTCCAGTTCCAGCGAGCTCCAGTCATCACTCGATGCCGTCTCTCTCTCTTCTTTCTTCTACAGCTCCTGTCCAGAGGGATATGCTACCTGTTCCAGGTGTTGTTCCACAGCCTGCTCTAGCACTTGAGCCATGCCCAGGTGTCACCCATTCTTCCAGCCTTTGGGATGCCCAAGTCACAGTGCACCCAGAGACTGTGTCTTTTCTCTTACCTCAGCGACCACAGACTCCTGTGGCATTACCTGCTGGATGTACCTAGTGGTCGTAAAGTTATAAAACCTGACAAGTTTAAAGATTTAGTTCTTTCTTGGTTTATACCTGTTTTCATGTTACATTACAGTTCAATACAGTAATGGCTCCTAATTTGCCATTCTTAAAAAAAAAAAAAAAAAAGTTCCTATTGTACTGACATACATCTATTGTGATTTAATTACTGCAACATCAGTTTATCCCTTGGAAAATCTAAGTGTATATATATATATATATATATATATATATATATATATATATATATATATATATATATATATAAATGTAACATTAGAAATACTGTATGATTTATTTAATTAAGAAACGAGGACGTTTCAAATAAAGTGGGGGAGGACTGTAACATTAGTTTATTATTGAAAAATATAAATCTCTATGAAAAGGTATCGTGAAAGAAATTAGAAACACTGTATACATTATTTTACTTTATAGCAGGGAGAAATCACTATGTGTTATGTTGTTCCCCTAAGAACATATTATTTCAGTTGCATGTTGTAAAGCATTAGACAGGTTAGAGTGACGCACATCTTTGTGTTCTGGATAGAGAGGAGTAGTGGCGCTGCACTGCTGTGCTCGGCATTGTATTTGTAACTGCAACTCGGCCTCCAGCACCGGCACCATGTCGGTGGAAAAGCGCTAAGTGAGCTCACACTGAGCTCAGTGTAATGACTGCTCTGGAGAGCTCACAGTGTGACCTAGTCGTGAGTTCACGTCTTTACTGGGTAGTCCTTGACAACTTAATTGACTCAATTCTTGGGCTTAATTGGTCAAAATGACCATTGGTTGAAGGTACTCAGGGACTGATGTGTAGAGAGACTTATTAAAACTGCAGGATTGTGGTTTTCCCAGAACAGAATTAACCAGCTCACCACAAAGGAACATGGATGTTGCTATTGCAACATGGATTACACAAAAACATTGAAATCCAAGTTTGCAGTGGTCCTTGGGCCATTGCGTGGTGATCCAGATCACTTCAGCATGAATTTTGCAGTGGTCTGGACTACAACTCCAGGGACTACTGTGCAGTGGTCCAGACCTCAGAAACTGTATGAATATGAACACTGAAGTAGGCATCATAACTGTAGCCAATACTTTGTGGTTAAAATACTTAATTAAATCCGTGTATTGTACGGAATAATAATAACAACTGTAAAACATAAGAGAAGGGCCTGATATTAAATACAATACTCAATATACTAAGTAGAACCGTCTGGGAAATAAGTGGAGAAGTCACGGAGATAAAGCAAACAGAACTTTAAACGGGCCGCTCTGAAGCTCCACTGTCAGAAATAATTCTCTCATTGAGACTTAATGTTTACAAACATAAGTACAACTTTATAGGAAAAATGACGTAACATATTATGGCCATTCATCCAATCAGCAGATACAGGTCCGGGTTCGTTTTACGATCTGTCCTCCCGTGAAGAGGTGATGGATCCAAAGCAGATGTCCCTCTTTGATGTGCACTAGGAAGATGCGATCCCACGGTCGTCATTTACCTAGTGTCAATCGCTCTTTAACAAAAACAATTCCTCCCTATCTGGAGAAACGATTACGTCATAAACAAATTCACTGCAGACATCTATAGGCTATTTCGGCACTGTGTAATCTTTCATTACTGACAGGAGTTTCTAACAAATCGACCTTGTTGACCCTTTACTTGTCCTGCTAAATCTAATCTGCTCAGCATGTATACAAAACCACTTCTAATGCTAGTATTAATATGAAACATTATTTAATCATTACAAAACACTTTCTTCAACATCCTATACAGAGTCTTCAAAAGCTATCAGACTTTAGCAGCTGGTGTATGAACACACATACGATTATACAGCTTTTTTTGCAGCTTCGCAAGACCTAATTTTAAACGTTGTTGGTGAATTAGATAATTAGTGAGGACCCTCTATTTGCATTTGTTCCCCTTGTGGAAGGAAAGTTAGAATTCTTTCCCTCATAGCTATTCTACTCTCTTGTATACTTAAGACAGATAAGGTCAAGCCAGAAGGACAGGCCAGAAGGTAGCTTGATTTCTGTTTGTTATTTACGATGAGAATCTTGGAGACAATTTCAAACAGTATGATTGAAGTGCCTGCTCCCTAATCCATGTGTTGACCTATGAACTCTGATATATATTCTGCTTCGCTAACTCTCTATGATTAATATAGTAATGACATTGTGATTGTAACCAGATCTTTGTTTTTTATGTATAAAAGCCTCTTACTTTTAAATGAAGACAGAGCGACTTTGGGATCTTCTTGATTCACTGTTCCTCTCCACGTTGCGTGTATTAAAGGCATTGAAACTAACGTTCCAACCTGATTGAAGATGTTTTTTCTTGCACACCCTCTATAATTGCTAAAATAAAGTTTTACTGACATCTGTAACATGAACGCTACTGAATGGCACATACATTGAAAACTACAGAGAATTGAGACAAATCCAATTTACACTTCATAAATAATCTTAAAACGTTTCCAACCAAGGCATAACCCACTTGAAATACGTTCATTCACATTTTTGGTAACAAAAAGAGAGATTGTTACATATGTTCCCTATGATGCATCTACAGAGCGAGACACAAGACACACAGAGCCAGCCAGCTCAGCGATGACATCACGAACCTCTCTCTGAGCTGATTGCTATGACATCACAGAGCACGTGCATTCCGTTGCTTGCCGTCTGTCAACCACTCAGTCACTGCCAGCCAGACTGCCTGCCTGGCTGGATGGGGGGGCTGTTTGCTGCTGCTGCGTACCTTAGCAAGCTTATCTGCTTGACCGGCCTTCCTCTTCCTCCGCCCACATGCCCACCTATGCCCGATCTGCTGTTCACCTGGATCACAGCTCCGCCCCAACAAGGCAGAGCCTCCCAAGAATGGTACAAACTCATCCACGTTCCCCTCCATGGAAAGCTTTAGCAAAAGGCAAAAGCGTTATAAGTAATGAAGAGGAACCCGAGTCCCAGACGCTTCCGACAAGCCGTACATATTTGTGTGTATTAAAGATCACATTTTATTACATTTTGTTTTTCTGTACTTTATTACATCTTATTGTGATTTATAATTGCATTGTTTATTTTCCATATATATGTATGTATGTATGTTTGCATGTCCAATTGCTTTCACAATATTAATGCACTGAATTGAGAGAGAGAGAGAGAGAGAGAGAGAGAGAGAGAGAGAGAGAGAGAGAGAGAGAGAGAGAGAGAGAGAGAGAAGTGCTAGGGCACATCTGTAACATAAACTATGGAACATTCGTCACATGCTTAGGGAACATTCATATCATACAGGGAACATTTGTAAAACGAATTAGGGAACCTTTATGACATACTAAAAGGACATACTGGTAAGATGTTGGGCACATTTGAAACAACAAAAATGGCATTTGGTTATTTATAAGGGACTTTTATACCAGTCTGTGCAAATATCTATGCATATTCCAATATTTGCTGCATGACTTACAGATTGAGTGAGGGGGTCAATATGTTTGATTCAGAACTAACCACTGCTTCCTCCATTTTGTATTTGAGTAGAAGTAAAGAAACACTGCAATAATAATCAGCCCCGAGGCAACTGCGTTTCTAAACCCTATTTAACATCACAATCAAACTCATTCTGCGTCTACACACAGCACAGATACATTGTAAAAACCAAACAAAAAACACGAAATCACATATAGAAAACCAGAAACGAACATACAAGTATACGAATATGCTAAGATCAGCCTTTTATTTGTATTTATTTGTATTGATGCATTAAGGGATTTACACCGATTTGCTATTTCAGACACTTTCACTGTATTGACTAAAATACAGGATGAGTTCACATGCATTCGTCACCATGCACACAGTTCACATTTTCATTCATTTTGTGGTGTATCTTTACTTTTATTCTTATTTAAAAAACAATTGGCTAGCCTATTGATTATGGATGCGACTGTTTTGTTGGTTTTTGCGGCACAATTGTGGGCAGATCAATAAACTGTTGGACCATCTCAGGTGATGTTAATGCTTTGATGGGATATTGTGCTTATTGATGAAGTCTGTGATGAAGGTCTAAAATCACTGTTGCATTGTCCCTGTTGCCAGACACACAGCAATGCTCGAAAGGTCCCCCACTTCATAATTACATTATTATAAAGCACCGAAGTCATGGTGGTGTCAAAATGCTAAAGGTTGGAAGGAAACCTTATAAAAGGGAAAACAAAGAGAATTTGAGTTCTCTTAACTTCTTCATCCTGCAACGAGACACAAGAGAGAGCTGGAGGGAGACAGAGAGAGACACATTGCTTTCTGCATGACCAGACTGGCCTATAAGCTGTACTGTGAGGAGAAAGAAGAAAATGGGTATTATCTGTATCTTACTTTAATCCAGCAGAAGCTTAATATTACTTATTTTCAGTAATATAATTGAATGATATTAGTTTCGTATTTTTGTCAAAATAAATGATTATTGCACATCTGTGACTTGACCGCATCTTCCCTCTAAAAAGAATCTTAAAAGAGAAACCAATTGACTATGAGTTTTCAGTTCAACTATTTATTTATATTGACTGAAAAACCAAGCATTCAAAATTCTCTTACAATTGTTTATTAACAATTATTATTGCTTTGTTATTTGGCTTCACGGCTGTGCTGTCACCACAATTCTTATTATTGTCTGTGTCTATTTGTGTTTTTAGTTATTATCTTTGATAGCTAATCCGACTCTGTTCCGTCCGCGCTCTGGGGCTCCGGTGTGCTTCAGTTTCGGCTACAAATTGCACACTTTCAAAATAATAGTTCTGTTTATTGTAGCGTAAGGTACACTTATAAATTTCAATTCAAGAAGTGAATTTATAGTATCACCTTATCACGAATCCTGGAATCTTGTAGAACTCAATTTCCGTAATAATTGGACGCAGACTCCAATTCCAAAGATATAAATTGTCAAATTTATTCAAAAACAAAGACTAAATGTAGCACTACACCAATTATACAAAAGGGCAAAACTAATTAACATTCATCTCTAGATCAACAACTCAAAGACAAATCACTTCCGTGACCAAATCAAAGACCATGTGATCGCATATGATATCACACAAATGGTTAAACAAAAAAGGTTATAAACACATTGACTACAATACCGGTTAGTAAGACGAAGGTGAGTCTCTCATTAGTATTGTTAGTCAGACATTAAATAACTACGCAGGTTAGTATTTAATGTCAGGTAACTTCTCGTTATATATATATCAGTCTCATTTACGTAGGTGCCGAGAAAGATCCTATCATTACTTGTTACCACAATTTCCCATAACTGATTATTATTCAATGATTAAGGATAGGCAGGGCCACCTATAATCTGGTGTCTATTAACTTTCGTCAATTTCAGACTAAACAGTTAAACAGGAATGAGAAGATATTTCTCGGCGTTGACAAATTTTATTTCTAAAATTATCAACAAAACAGTTTAATGCAACACAAATTTATATTGAAGAAAACTAAATGATATTACACATTCTAGAGTTATGAATCACAGATTAACATTTCTAATTGATTTCTCAAATGTCATGAATCACAAACTGTTAAACTTATCTGAACTTCGTCGCAGAGAGGCCTCTCTGGCTTCGAGCTCAGATAACAGCACACGGCACGAGGTCCGTGTGATTTGGAAGAAAGGCAGTCCGGTTCGGCTTTGTCCAAGAACTTCCACTCAATCGATGCACCTGGAAGTTGGGCTTTCTCGAATGTAGAGTGTTTTCCAAACCGATTTTCCACTGGTTTAAAGGCTCCAAGGTTGTGCACAAAATCTTCTTTGTAAGCAGGGTTTCCACCATAGTTACTTGAAAACAAAGTCTTTGAGGAAAGCAGGGCCTTGTTCGTTCCAAGGGTCGAGTTTCTTAAGACTCAGTAGCTATTTAAATGACTGACACTTTCGTATACAGTCGACTTAGTCAATTGTCCAGCTGTAAAAACTCCACTGATCAGGTTTGCACAGGCGGTCAGCGCAGTCTGAAAAATTCTTTATTTGATAAAGTCCTTTAAAAGAATTCTTCGTACGGCTCAATCTCCTTCTCCCAGTTTAACTCTTCTGTTGCCGGCAAAGACTTAGTTGGTTTCTGGTTCTGGTTCTGGCAACAGAGCTACAGGTTGAACTGTGGCAGCGATTTTCTGGTTCAGGTGAGAGAGAGAGAGAGAGAGAGAGAGAGAGAGAGACCGTGTGCTGTTCTGTATACGCCTGTCAGATCAATAGGTGATTGGTTCTTGAGTTTTTGAGATTGGATTTCGGTTTCAGCCCCCAGTGTTCTATTGGAGGGGGGCTTGATTTATGAATGATGTCAATCCATGCCATCTTTTGGAAATGCCGGTTGGCCCGGGTTCGTAGCTCTATGTCAGGATTTCGGCTCTCGTCCACTTCAATGAGTTTTTATTACCTACAGGCCCACTTCTCCAGACATCCCACAGCAGGATTCCAAACTATTTGGCCTATTTGTGGTGCCATCCTCCCCAAAACTGTCACTTTGATGTAAACCAGTTCCAAGCTGATGAGTTAAGAAAATCTGATAACTTTGGGGGGAGAGGTCTTCTTTAGATCAGTGCATCAGCTCAGAGCTAAAATGCTCTAATCAAAATACACCCAACATAATGCTACAGTGTTTATTAATTTCTATGCCCCCAATGCTGTGAGAGACAGGCTGTCAGTGTTTTCGGTGCTCAGCAAAGCACTAGCAGACTGTGGGGCTGAGGAGATCCTGGTTTTGGGGGGGTGATTGGAACTGTACTGTGGACTATAGATTAGATAGGAATCATTTGGAGCCCAGTCCACAGTCGGCAAAACAGCTGGAAGGTAATACACAGTTGCACAATCTGGTCGATGTCTGGAGGAATGCCAACCCAAAGGTGAAACAGTACACCTGGGTAAGGCCGGGTTCTAGCATTATGTCGCTAGCCAGGCTGGATAGATTTTATACCTTTAGACATCATGTCAATCTGATCGGTGGCAGCCATATCACCCCCACCTGACCACTGACCACTGTCTCATCACTGTGAGTGCCACCCTGCCTCCTGTCTGGCTGTGCAGTGCCTACTGGCTTTTCAATAATAGCTTGCTGCAGGACTGGATTTTTTGTAATTCTTTTCTTTTCTTTTGGCAGAGATCAGAGCGCCCTAGGTTTGCCTCCCTGAGACAGTGGTGGGACATTGGCAAGGTTCAGACCAGGCTCTTCTGCCAGAAGTACACTGAGCATAGGACTGACAGCTTGAATGAATCTATGAAGGAGTTAGAAGGAGAGATTAAGGTGCTCCACTGAGCCTTGGACTATGGAGATTCAGGGGCATTAGAGGACCTCAAAGCTATGCAGCAGGCATTGTCAGAGCTGCTAAGGACGCGGGCTCGAGCAGCAATGGTGCGCTCGCAGTTCCAGAGCCTGACACAGATGGATGCGCCCATCAAGTTCTTCTTTGGGTTGGAATGCAGGCGGCAGCAGAGCAGGGTGATGCTCTGCCTGAGGACGGCTGAGGGCCGCGTGCTGCAGGATGGGCAAGAGATGCGTAGTCATGCCGCCCAGTTCTATAGGGAGCTGTACTCCGCAGAGCCGGGCAGCCTGGAGCAGCAGCAGCAGTATCTGCAGGGTCTGCCTAAATTCCCACAGGATGGGGTCAAGGGGCTGGAGGCCCTTCTGACTCTGGCAGAGCTGACCTGCGCAATGCAAGAGCTCAATAAGGGCTGGGCACCGGGGCTGGATGGGCTCACTGTGGAGTTTTTCTCAGAGTTTTGGACTGAGCTGGGCCCGGACCTGCTCTCAGTGCTGCAGGAGGGCCTGTGAGCTGGGCTGCTGCCCATTAGCTGTCGTAGAGCTATTCTGACCCTGCTGCCCAAGAAGGGGAATCTGTCCTCCATTGTGAACATGAGGCCAGTGGCGCTGCTGTGTCAGGACTATAAAATCCTGTCTAAGGCTCTGGCTAAGCGGCTCAGAGACATCATGCCGGCCGCAGTGCCTGTTTCAGGTGCTGAGAGCAGTTGGTGTCGGCCCGTGGTTCGTAGAATTTATTCAGCTGCTGTACTGTCGTGTGTTTAGTGTGCTGAAGATCAATGGTGGCCTGAGTGAGCATATCCACATCCATCGAGACATCAGACAGGGCTGCAGTCTGTCAGGGATGCTATACTCCTTTTCTATCGAGCCCCTGCTGCACAGGCTGAGGCAGTGGCTAGCCGGGCTGTCCATCCCTTGTCACCCAGAGCAGGCGGTCAGGGTGTCGGCTTATGCTGCTGAGACACACAGTCTGGCCAGCGAGACGTCCAGGTCATTGTGGGAGTGTCTGGAGGAGTTCAGCAGGGCCTCCTCAGCCAGGGTCAACTGGGGCAAGAGCAGCGCTCATCTGGTTGGGGTGTGGGAGGTTTCTGCATCCCCTGCCCTCCCTGCAGGGCTGCAGTGGTCTCTCTCAGGACCTCGGGTGCTGGGTGTGACTTTGGGGGAGACGCAGGAGAACTGGGCTGGCCTGCTGGAGAGGGTACTTAGCCGGTTGAGGGCATGGCACTGGTTGCTGCCCCAGCTCTCCTTTAGGGGGAGAGCAATTGTTATTAATATCTTGGTGGCCTCCATGCTCTGGCACACTTATGCATGTCTGGACCCCCCACCGGCCCTGGTGTCCCAGATACAGACCCTGCTCCTGGATTTCTGGACGGGCTGCACTGGGTGCGCAAAGCAGTGCTGTACCTGCCGCTCCAGGAGGGGGGACAGGGGTTGGTAGATCTGTTAAGCAGGCTGTGTGCCTTTCGGCTGCAGGCAGCTCAGAGGCTCCGGTACCCTCCAGATCCCCTGTGTCTCCCGCCCTGGACACTTGTTATGACAGACACATGTTTTTACTTAAGACACATCCCAATATACTTCCTTCCCTGCCTGTTTTTTATAGTACTGTTTTAGAGGTGTGGCAGCACTTCTCCCTGGGTAGGGAGCTGGGGGGCAGCAGTCTGTATTGGCTGTTAGAGGAGCCACTGCTGTGGAACCCCGGTTTTAGCTGTCCACTCCTGCTCTCCAGCAGCCTCAGGTCAGTCCTGCTTAAGGTCGACGTGATCCGGCTGAGGGATTTGTTGGATTTTAACAGGGGACAGTGGGTTGGTGCCGACAGCCTGGCTGCCAGGCTGGGTATGAGGTCACTGAGAGTCGTAACCAGATTTCTCTGGGCAGTACAGAACGCCCTTCCCATAGGCGCTGTGGAGCGGCTTTTCCAGGTTCTCACACAGCACTGCTGGCCCAAGGACCCTGACACCGTCTTTCCCCTTGTTTGTCTGTGTCTCTCAGTCCCCCCTAGCTCATCGGCCGCCTTCTGTCGCCTCACAGTCTCTGTAGTGTGTCTGTCTCCACAGCTCAGCGTCAGCAGCTCTATCAGCTCAGTGTGAGGGAGCTGCACCATCAGCAGCTGCAGCCCCTCCCTGACACCCCCTGGAGGGAGCACCTGGCTCTGGGGGAAGATGCCTGCCCGGCCTGGAGGAGCCTGAACAAACCCCCGCTTCTGCATGGCTTCTGCATGGCGTCATCGCAACAAACTCTTTTGCGCATACACTAGACCCCAGAGTGAGCGACACCTGCCCCTACTGCGGGGAGAGAGAGACACTTTTTCACTGTTTCTGCCACTGCCCTAGATTAGAGCTACTGTTCACTGCACTGGAGAGCCTGTTCAAGCAGCTGGGCCTCCTTTTCTCACGCACTGTGTTTATTTTGGGAGTCCAGTACAAGCAGCGCCACAGACATGTTTGTCAGTTAGCAAACTTTCTTGTGGGGCAGGCTAAGCTGGCTATCCTGAGCAGTAGGAGAAGTCAGACTTAGCGGGTGCAGCAACAGTGTGCACTCTCCCTCTTCAGGTCTCTCGTAAGCTCCAAAGTGCGACTGGATTACAATTTCTACAGCCTGACGGGAGACCTGGACACTTTTCTGCAGATGTGGGGGGTCAGGGCGGCCCTCTGTGCCATTGACTTTGGACATTTAAACCAACTGGTTTAATTCACTTGAATATTTTATAGGTAGCACGTGTGTAGTGGTTTTAATTGAGCGTTTTTAGAATAGGTTGTGTTTTTATGTCGGGAGTTTTTTTCATGTCTTTTATGTGTTTCTAGTTTGTTTTAATTGTTTTTTGTAGTAAAATAAAGGTGTTAAAAATCAAAAAATCTCTCTCTCTCTAACTTACACACACACATACACACAGCCAGCAAGACACACAGAGCCAGCCAGCTCAGCGATGACAACACGAACCTCTCTCTGAGCTGACTGCTATGACATCACAGAGCACGTGCATTCCGTTGCTTGCCGTCTGTCATCCACTCAGTCACTGCCAGCCAGACTGCCTGGCTGGCTGGATAGGGGGGCTGTTTGCTGCTGCTGCATACCTTAGCAAGCTTATTTGCTTGACCGGCCTTCCTCCTCCTCCGCCCTCATGCCCAGCTCTGCCCGATCTGCTGTTTACCTGGATCACAGCTCTGCCCCAACAAGGCAGAGCCTCCCAAGAATGGTACAAACTCATCCATGTTCCCCTCCAATACAAATGCTCTGAATTGAGAGATAGAAGTGCTAGGGCACATCTGTAACATAAACTAGGGAACATTCATAACATACAGGGAACATTTGTAAAACTAATTAGGGAACCTTTGTGACATACTAAAAGGACATACTGGTAGGTGTTGGGCACTGTGGAAGGAAAGTTAGAAGTCTTTCCCTCATATCAATTCTACTCTCTTGTATACTTAAGAAAGATAAGGTCAAGGCAGGAGGACATGCCAGAAGGTAGCTTGTTTTCTGTTCGTTATTTAAGATGAGAACCTTGGAGACAATGTCAAACAGTACGATTGAAGTGCCTGCCCCCTAATCCATGTGTTGACCTATGAACTCTGATATATATTCTGCTTAGCTAACTCTCTAATGATAAAATAGTAATGACTCTGTGATTGTAACCAGATCTTTGTTTTTTGTGTATAAAAGCCTCTGACTTTTAAATGAAGGCAGAGCGACTTTGGGATCTTCTTGATTCACTGTTCCTCTCCACGCTGCGTGTATTAAAGGCATTGCAACGAACGTTCCAACCTGATTGAAGATGGTTTTTCTTCCACATTACATGGCGACGAGAATGGGATTGCTAACCCTGACAGAGAGGACTGGAATGGCCAGACCAGTGACCAGCAAAACCGCGCCAGCAAAATAGAAAAAGGTAAAGGAACCTTTTTGAATAATTCCCTACTGCGGTGCTTTGCTTTCACTTGTCTGCTCGCCTGGCCCTCTGACGATCAGGTAACGCATTCTATATTTTATTAAACGTTGTTGCTTGCCTTATATCAATTACTTGAGGCAGGAAATGTTTCTTGCTTGTTAAGAAACAAAGTTTCTTAGTGTTACCATAGACTTGACTGTGTCTTCTTGTTTATGAAGTAATAGGATTGTGTCTTCCTATTTAACCTGGGTTGCCATGAACTTGACTGTGTTTTCTTGTTTGTGAAGAAACAGGACTGTGTCTTCCTGTTTGGGTTCCCGTATACAAAAGTGTGTCTGTAAAACTGCAGGGTAAGTTTGACCTACAATTAGAAAAAAAAAAAAAAAAAAGACCGCTAATTAATTGTTCAATATCTGATATGCCGGTGATAATATAAAATCACGTGTTTTGTAGAACCATAAATGGTAAATGAAGAAACGTCATTAAGTTATATACAAGTTATATAAATGCAAATTCTACACCATAGTAGTATTATTCAGTGTGTATCCACTTACATCACATTGAAACATCACATATCATTTCACACTTCGGTCACACATCCAAACAGCACAATTCTTTCAATCCAGTAGTCACTCTAATAAACTATGGAAAGGATAGTTCATGAAATGCCCATAGTCCCACCAGACTCTGTATCCTTGTGTTTAGATTTAAAAGAGGTTGGAGTTGTATGACTATTCATGTTTCTTCCCAATCTATTTCCATATTGTTTCTTCAGGCCTTATCCTGAAAGATAAAATTGTTATTTTTCTGCACCTGAAATCAATCAGAAATGCATTGTTAATAATCTGTCCGTCTATTCCTGGACATCGCCACCCTCCTGTTATCAATTGGAATCAGCAGAGTTAGTTGGTTTATTACTTTTACCAGAGTATGGTAAGCATCGTATGTTTCCACCATCCCCCTCCCTCCTGTCCGTCCACACACACTGGCATCAGTGGCCATGAGGACGGATTATGGGCTGCAGCACTTAGAGCGGAGGCCAATGTGAGAGGGGAGACTATGCACTGATGTGTCATGGCATGTGAGTAGGGAACCTTTGGACTAAATGTGAGGGAATTTCATTGTTGCTGGTTTCTGTGAAGACAGATAATAGTAGTTATTTTTCTATTAATCTGTATCAACATCAGTATTATTAGCATTAGTAATGTAACTATTCTCAATTTCCCAGGACATTACTGTCGGTTGACAATGTTGCTTGGTTTGTAGTAGTACATCTGTATTTAGTTACAAGGCAGCTCTCTTATCTCTCTCAGTGGGGAGCTGACCTCACAGACACTTTCACTGCCCCAATGCCCCCTCTGAAAACATCACTCTGTATCCTAACAGCTGTTCTTTCTCCTTTCCTAATTTCTTAGTAGTGTAGCGTAAGGTACACTTATAAATTTCAATTTAAGAAGTGAATTTATAGTATCACCTTATCACGAATCCTGGAATCTTGTAGAACTCAATTTCTGTAATAATTGGACACAGACACCAATTCCAAAGATATAAATTGTCGAATTTATTCAAAAACAAAGACTAAATGTAGCACTACACCAATTATACAAAAGGGAAAAACTAATTAACATTCATCTCTAGATCAACAACTCAAAGACAAATCACTTCCGTGACCAAATCAAAGACCATGTGATCGCATATGATATCACACAAATGGTTAAACATAAAAGGTTATAAACACATTGACTACAATACCGGTTAGTAAGACGAAGGTGAGTCTCTCATTAGTATTGTTAGTCAGACATTAAATAACTACGCAGGTTAGTATTTAATGTCAGGTAACTTCTCGTTATATATATATCAGTCTCATTTACGTTTAGGTGCCGAGAAAGATCCTATCATTACTTGTTACCACAATTTCCCTTAACTGATTATTATTCAATGATTAAGGATAGGCAGGGCCACCAATAATCTAATGTCTATTAACTTGTGTCAATTTCAGACTAAAAAGTTAAACAGGAATGAGAAGATATTTCACGGCGTTGACAGATTTTATTTCTAAAATGATCAACAAAACAGTTTAATGCAACACACATTTATATTTAAGAAAACGAAATGATATTACACATTCTAGAGTTATGAATCACAGATTAACATTTCTAATTGATTTCTCAAATGTCATGAATCATGAACTCCAAACTGTTAAACTTATCTGAACTTCGTCGCAGAGAGGCCTCTCTGGCTTCGGGCTCAGATAACAGCACACGGCACGAGGTCTGTGTGGTTTGGGACAAAGGCAGTCCGGTTCGGCTTTGTCCAAGAACTTCCACTCAGCCGATGCACCTGGAAGTTGGGGTTTCGCGAATGTAGAGTCTTTTCCAAACAGATTTCCACTGGTTTGAAGGCTCCAAGGTTGTGCACAAAATCTTCTTTGTAAGCAGGGTTTCCACCATAATTACTTGAAGACAAAGTCTTTGAGGAAAGCAGGGCCCTGTTTGTTCCAAGGGTCAAGTTTCTTAAGACTCAAATAGCTATTTAAATGACTGACACTTTCGTATACATTCGACTTAGTCAATTGTCCAGCTGTAAAACTCCACTGATCAGGTGGGCACAGGCGGGCAGCGCAGTCTGTAAAGTTCTTTATTTAATAAAGTCCTTTAAAAGAATTCTTCATACGGCTCAATCTCCTTCTCCCAGTTTAACTCTTCTGTTGCCGGCAAAGACTTGGTTGGTTTCTGGTTCCAGTTCTGGCAACAGAGCTACAGGTTGAGCTGTGGCAGCGAGTTTCTTGTTCAGGTGAGAGAGAGAGAGAGAGCCTGTGCTCTGTTCCTTATAGTCTGTCAGATCAATAGATGATTGGTTCTTGAGTTCTTGAGATTGGATTTCGGTTTCAGCCCCCAGTGTCCTATTGGAGGGGGGCTTGATTTATGACTGATGTCAATCCATGCCATCTTTTGGAAATGCCGGTTGGCCCGGGTTCGTAGCTCTATGTCGGGATTTCGGCTCTCGTCCACTACAAAAAGTTTTTATCACCTACAGGCCCCTTTCTCCAGACATTTCATAGCAGGATTCCAACCTATTTGGCCTCTTCTCGGTGCCATCCTCCCCAAAACTGTCACTTTGATGCAAACCAGTTCCAAGCTGATGAGCTAAGGAAATCTGATAACTTTGGGAGGGGAGAGGTCTTCTTCAGATCAGTGCTTCAGCTCAGAGCCCAAATGCTCTTATCAAAATACACCCAACATAACGCTACACTAGACAATTCAAGTTATATTTATTGACATGTATTATTACTATTTATACACATATGTCGCTCCATTATTTGAGTTAACAAATTAAGATTTTTTCCTAATAAAATATATTTTTAGAAAATATGCATTTTAATTGATTTCAATAATGATTCCCAGATACCTCAGGAAAACAAATTTTCAAACAAATGTGTTCAGTCAATGATTTCCCCAATGAAGAGCCTTCGTGGGCACTAAGACTGTCCGTCTGCACGGCTCATATATGTCTTTATTGTGTCACTTCCTCCTATTGAAGTCCAATCTACACCGGTACATGTTCAGAAGAACTGTTCCCAAAGCCAGATTGAACTGATCAATAGTTCATTTCTTACCTACACCTTGTATTTAGGGATCTTATATCTGGGGATTTCAAAAACTCTTCATTGTGGAACTCATAACTTCCAAATAACCACACCTTTAATTTCCTGGAGTATCTGGTTATCTATGTATTTATATCTTCACCAAATTTCACTGTTTCCTCAGATTTCCATTACAAAAAATAGCTCTAATTCAATTTTCAACATTTATTTCTTTATTTCTGGTTGGTAAAACTCATTCTAATAGTATTTTTAAGTTTTATTTTCTCCTTCAAAATTATGCAATACTAATTGTAGCTCACTTATTCAATGCTCATAATTTATATTTCTATAGTATCCTTAAAATTCTTACCCTTTGACTAATTCACTCATCTTAAATCCAAGGTCTAATTTTAACTTTTATTTCAGGTATTTTTTGCTATGCACCAATAACCAAATATTTTCTAAAATGAGACTATAATATGTCACTATACTGTTTACATTCTCCTGCTATGGGTTTTACATCAGGCTGTCACTCAGGGCTGCACCAGAGTGCTGCTCCTGTGGATTCCAGCCTTTAGTTTTCCTTTAATTTGACTTTACAGAATTTGTCCATAATATGATTTTTAACAAACAAATTATTGTTCTTCTGAGGCTTAGAGAACAACATTACTATTTATTTACTTTATTAGTATTATTAATCTATGTATTTAGTGTATGTTTTGTATTACTTAAACATAATTCTTATAATAAATGCATTATTCATTTCTAATTTCTGATGCTTTATGCACTCTGTATACAGTTAAATGTCTAAATCCTCATTAATCTGTTGTTAAAACATCATTGACTGCGTAATTGAAAATATAATTCTGAAATTATTGGTTACTTCCCTTCTCAGTCTTATTCTGCACTATGCACAATATTAAAAATACAAAGCATACAAAACAGACATTTACCTTACATAACCTTCAGACTATATATATACATAAACACACAAAGCACATACAGATTGACATCCAAAGATAATTCAGATATTAGATTAGTGGCGTGTTTTGTTGACCCTGCAGTGTCTCAAACAGCCCTTAGCATTTATTAATTTATTATATTGTTATTATTAAAAATCAGATGTAAAATAATCTTTGAAATACACTGCTTTGGTGTTTTCTTGATCTATTATGATCAATTTCTTCTCTAAATTCTTATTATTCAGACAAAGAAT
This sequence comes from Amia ocellicauda, assembly GCF_036373705.1. Taxonomy (NCBI): domain Eukaryota; kingdom Metazoa; phylum Chordata; class Actinopteri; order Amiiformes; family Amiidae; genus Amia; species Amia ocellicauda. Next base: position 41,754,274 of record NC_089855.1, on the reverse strand, counting down.
TATAGAAACTTTGTCGTTTTTTAATCTTGCCTTTACCATTTTAAGTTTAACAATTAAAACTTGTAGGAATTCACATACAGACACTTATTTAACGCCATTATGCCAATCCTATCTTTGCCAACGATGGGGCTATATTGCTGGACTTTATGTACCTCTGGTTCCGTCTGGTTATTGACTGCCACTGACTCTGGCCCTGGTGTACAAGGGTTTCCTTGCTTAACCTGGGGCTCAGCAGGCCTCGTCGTACCTTTCGGTTCCCTTGTCATCTCTCCCCGCAGATCTATCTTACCTGGAGTTCACCCTACTGTGATCCTCCGCTGTACAGTCAACCTTTCTATTTGTTTTACCTATACCTCTCCACAGGTTCTCTTTAAACTACAATCTGAGAGCCTCACAAAATCCTGAGATCAAATCTAAATATATTTTTAAAGCTACTTTAAAGCTACATATTTTGGTCCCGGGAGTGGAGGCAAGTTCAGATCCTCGTTCGTGACGCCAAGTTGTAGAACCGTGTCTGAAATAAGTGGAGAAGTCGTGGAGATAAAGCAAACAGAACTTTAATCGAGCCGCTCGGAAGCCCCACGTCAGGAATAACTCCTTCAGTGAGACTTAATGTTTACAAACATGAGTATAACTTTATAGGAAAAATGACATAACATCTTATGGACGTTCATCCAATCAGAAGATACAGGTCTGGGTCCGTTTTACGATCTGTCCTCCCGTGAAGAGGTGATGGATCCAAAGCAGATGTCCGTCTTTGATGTGCACTAGAAAGATGCGATCCCACGGTCGTCATTTACCTAGTGTCAATCGCCCATTAACAGAAACAATTCCTGCCTATTTGGAGAAACGGTTAAGTCATAAACAAATTAACAGCAGACATCTGTAGGCTATTTCGGCACTGTGTAATCTTTCATTACTGACAGTAGTTTCTAACAAATCGACCTTGTTGACCCTTTACTTGTCCTGCTAAATCTAATCTGCTAAGTCTGTATACAAAACTCCGTCTAATGCTAGTATTAATATAAAACATTATATAATTATCACAAAACACATTCTTCAACGTCCTATACAGAGTCTTCAAAAGCTATCAGACTTTAGCAGCTGGTGTATGAACACACAGACGATTACACAGCTTTTCTTTCAACTTTGCAAGACCTAATTTTAAAAGTTGTTGGTAAATTAGATAATTAGTTAGGACCCTCTATTTGCATTTGATCCCCTCTATAATTGCTAAAATAAAGTTTTACTTACATTTTATTGACCCTACCACTGCATAGGACACATCTGTAACATGAATGCTACTTAATGGCACATACATTGAAAACTACGGAGAATTGAGACAAATCCAATTTATACTTCATAAATAATCTTAAAACGTTTCCAACCAAGGCAAACCCCACTTGAAATACATTCATAAACATTTTTGGTAAACAAGAAGAGAGATTGTTACATATGTTCCCTATGATGCATCTACAGAGCGAGAGAGAGAGACAGAAAAAACTGTTTGTCATGCCAATAAAGCACCCTTGAATTGAATTGAGAGACAGAGAGAGACAGACAGACAGACAGACAGACAGACAGACAGACACTAGCACAGCCACCCACCCACTCACACACACACACACACACACACACACACACACATACACACAGTCAGCAAGACACACAGAGCCAGCCATCTCAGCGATGACATCACGAACCTCTCTCTGAGCTGACTGCTATGACATCACAGAGCACGTGCATTCCGTTGCTTGCAGTCTGTCAACCACTCAGTCACTGCCAGCCAGACTGCCTGGCTGGCTGGATGGGGGGGCTGTTTGCTGCTGCTGCGTACCTTAGCAACCTTATTTGCTTGACCGACCTTCCTCCTCCTCCGCCCACATGCCCACCTATGCCCGATCTGCTGTTCTCCTGGATCACAGCTCCCAACAAGGCAGAGCCTCCCAAGAATGGTACAAACTCATCCACGTTCCCCTCCATGGAAAGCTTTAGCAACAGGCAAATACATACATATTTGTGTGTACTAAAGATCACATTTTATTCCATTTTGTTTTTCTGTACTTTATTACATCTTATTGTGATTTATAATTATATTGCTTATTTTCCATACATATGTATGTATGTATGTATGTATGTTTGCATGTCCAATTTTTTTGTAAATACAAATGCACTGAATTGAGAGAGAGAGAGAGAGAGAGAGAGATAGAGAGAGAGAGAAGTGCTAGGGCTCATCTGTAATATAAACTAGGGAACATTCGTCACTTGCTTACGGAACATTCATAACATACAGGGAACATTTGTAAAACGAATTAGGGAACATTTGTGACATACTAAAAGGACATACTGGTAAGATGCTGGGCAAATTTGAAACAACAAAAATGGCATTTGGTTATTTATTAGGGACATTTATACCAGTCTGAGCAAATATCTATGCATATTCCAATGTTTGCTGCAGGACTTACAGATTGAGTGAGGGGGTCAATATGTTTGATTCAGAAGTAACCACTGCTTTCTCAATTTTGTTTTAAACATAATTTAAAAGAAAAGTGTGCTATATATTGGTCTGGAAAAAAGGAGCAGTGGTCCCTAAGACAATTCTTTTAGTTTTTTTAACACAATTCCTAAAACCCATTTTCTGTAAAATATGTTATCAACTTGCATTAATAGATCATCCAAACTACAATCATACTGTAAAAGAATTTGGAATTGCTTGGTTTTTCAGTCAATCTAAATAAATAGTTGAACTGAAAACTTATAGTTCAATTGGTTTCTATTTTAAGATTCTTTTTAGATGGAAGATGCGGTCAAGTCACAGATGTGCAATAATCATTTATTTTGACAAAAATAGGAAACTAGTATCATTCAATTATATTACTGAAAATAAGTAATATTAAGCTTCTGCTGGATTACAGTAAGAAACAGATAATAGCCATTTTCTTCTTTCTCCTCACAGTACAGCTTATAGGCCAGTCTGGTCAGGCAGGTAGCAGTGTGTCTCTCTCTCTCTCTCTCCTCTCCAGCTCAGTCTGATCGTTGCAGGATGAAGAAGTTAAGAGAACTCAAATTCTCGTTGTTTTCCCTTTTATAAGGTTTCCTTCCAACCAATAGCATTTTGCCACCACCATGACGTGGGTGTCTTATACTAAAGTAATCTAGAAGTGGGGCGTCATTTTGAATTTGGCTAAGAGCCAATCAGAGGACAGGTCCCTTTTGGTCTCTGGTCATAAAGATAGGGTTACCAGGGCTACCAGGGGATACCAGGGGCTACCAGATGAAAGGGAGGAGGTCTGTTTCCTCTACCAAACCAGATGGTATAGAATTTCCCATAGAAAAATACATTCTAACAAATAATATCTTACAGTACAAAACAGGGATTAAATTAAGTCTTTCAACCAGAAAGTATTGGCTACAGTTATGATGCCTACTTCACTGTTCATAAGCATTCAGTTTCTGAGGTTTGGACCACTGCACAGTAGTCCCTGGAGTTGTAGTCCAGACCACTGCAAAATTTGTGCTGAAGTGATCTGGAAAACCACGCAATGGCCCAAGGACCACTGCAAACTTGGATTTCAATGTTTTTGTGTAATAAATGTTGCAATAGCACCTACCATGTTCCTTTGTGGTGAGCTGGTTAATTCTGTTCTGGGAAATCCACAATCCTGCAGGTTTAATAAGTCTCTCTACACATCAGTCCCTGAGTACCTTCAACCAATGGTAATTTTGACCAATTAAGCCCAAGAATTGAGTCGATTAAGTTATCAAGGACTACCCAGTAAAGACGTGAACTCACGACTAGGTCACACTGTGAGCTCTCCAGAGCAGACATTACACTGAGCTCAGTGTGAGCTCACTTAGCGCTTTTCCACCGACATGGTGCCGGTACTGGAGCCAGAGCCGCTGCTCGGCCTGGGATCCAGCTGATCTTTTTGTGAACCCCGCTTTTCCACCCGTTTTGGAATCGAACACTGACGTCACTGGATGTGGGCGTTCCCAAGCGTGGAGTAGAAGTGGAGAAACACAGCAATAATAATCAGCACTGAGGCGACTCCATCTTTAACATTACAATAAAACTCATTCCGCGTCTATGGCAAATCATAACCCTATTGTTACAAATGTTCCGTAAATATGTGTTTTGCTGAATACACAAGCAAACGTTATGGAATATCAGCATTTTATTGACACACATAATAGACCTTATTGTTCTTTAACATTGATGAGAATAATTCACATGAATTAACTTACTGTTGAAGATGTAACCCTTACCCAGTGGCTAACCCTAACTCTATGTTACAAATTTTCCCTAAACACTTATTTTGCAAGATCAATAAAAAACCTTTAGGAATTTTAAACTTTTAAAGATACACATAGGTAATACCAATGTGCTTTAACAATGCCGAAAATAAAAATGCGTTTATCTTTAATAGTGAAGATATTGTATAGATGTATATCTTTCATATACATAAATAGAAAAAAAAGGTTTCAAAACCGAATATAGAACAGAAACTTTCAGACAATCCATGAAAAATTGAATTTAAACATTTACACTTCTTAACAATTCTATATATCAATTATATTCATAACCCTAACCCTAACACTAACCCTAACTTTAAGTTATCATTGTTCCCTAAACACTTTTCCCAATTTTGCAGGATCAATAAAAAACTGTCAGGATTTTTTAAACTTTTACTGACACACATAGTTAATGGCAATGTGTTATAACTTTACCAAAATAATAATCCGTATATCTTTAATTGTTTTGACATTATTAAGATATAATGCATCTATCACATAGGGAACATTTGTAACATGATAGGAAAAACAAACAAATGATGTAACTTTGAAAATATTCAATATTACAGCATACAATTTGTCAGGCTTCATAAATATGGAATTTATGACATACTCTGTAAAAATCAAGCAAACAGCATTTGGTGTTCACGAGAAAAAAAAAATGAGATCAAAGCCATCAGACTTTAGCAGCTGGTGTATGAACACACATACGATTATACAGCATTTTTTGCAGCTTTGCAAAACCTAATTTTAAATGTTGTTGGTAAATTCGATAATTAGTGAGGACCCTCTATTTGCATTTGTTCCCCTCTATAATTGCTAAAATAAAGTTTTACTGACATTTTATTGACCCTACCACTACATAGGACAAATCTGTAACATGAATGCTACTGAATGGCACATATCTTGAAAACTACGGAGAATTGAGACAAATCCAATTTACATCTTCATAAATCATCTTGAAACGTTTCCAAACAAGGCAAAACCCACTTTAAATACGTTCATTCACATTTTTGGTAAACAAAAAGAGAGATTGTTACATATGTTCCCTATGATGCATCTACAGAGCGAGAGACAGAGACAGAGAGAGACAGACAGACAGGCAGACAGACAGACACTAACACAGCCACCCACTCACACACACATACACACACACACACACACACACACACACACACACTCTATCTCTCTCTCTCTCACACACACACACAGCCAGCAAGACACACAGAGCCAGCCAGCTCAGCGATGATATCACGAACCTCTCTCTGAGCTGACTGCTATGACATCACAGAGCACGTGCATTCCGTTGCTTGTCGTCTGTCAACCACTCAGTCACTGCCAGCCAGACTGCCTGGCTGGCTGGATGGGGGGGCTGTTTGCTGCTGCTGCGTACCTTAGCAAGCTTATTTGCTTGACCGGCCTTCCTCCTCCTCCGCCCACATGCCCACCTATGCCCGATCTGCTGTTCACCTGGATCACAGCTCCGCCCCAACAAGGCAGAGCCTCCCAAGAATGGTACAAACTCATCCACGTTCCCCTCCATGGAAAGCTTTGTGTGTATTAAAGATCACATTTTATTCCATTTTGTTTTTCTGTACTTTATTACATCTTATTGTGATTTATAATTATATTGTTTATTTTCCATATATATGTATCTATGTATGTATATATGTATGTATGTATGCATGTCCAATTTCTTTGACAATACAAATGCACAGAATTCAGAGAGAGAAAGAGAGAGAGAGAGAGAGAGAGAGAGAGAGAGAGAGACAGAGAGAGAGGTCATGTTGAACAAAGCTCCTAAAGTAATTTATTAATATGCTCTTTTGGAATTAGAAAATCAGTTTGAAATGAAAATTAAACTTAAATAAATGAAATGAAACAAAATATAATACATTCCTTTAATTATAAATATATATAGAAGAAGACGATATTTTTTTTCAAAAATAAGCTTTGGACACAGCAAAATCAAACTAAGTACTTAACTGCAAAGAAGAGGATAGATCTTTTTGTGAACCGGCCCGCTTTTCCACAGGTTTTGGAATCGAACGCTGACGTCACTGGATGTGGGCGTTCCCAAGCGTGGAGTAGAAGTGAAGAAACACAGCAATAATAATCAGCACCGAGGCGACTGCGTTTCTAAGCCCTATTTAACATCACAATCAAACTCATTCTGCGTCTACACACAGCACAGATACATTGTAAAAACCAAACAAAAAACACGAAATCACATGTAGACAACCAGGAACGAACATACAAATATACGAATATGCTAAGATCAGCCTTTTATTTGTATTTGTTTTTATTGAGGCATTAAGGGATTTGCACAGATTTGCTATTTCAGACACTTTTACTGTATTGACTAAAATACAAGATGAGTTCACATGCATTCGTCACCATGCACACAGTTCACATTTTCATTCATTTTGTGGCGTATTTTTACTTTTATTTTTATTTAAAAAACAATAGGTTAGCCTATTGATTATGGATGCGACTGTTTTGTTGGTTTTTGCGGCACAATTGTGGGCAGATGAAAAACTGTTGGACCATCTCAGGTGATGTTAATGCTTTGATGGGATATTGTGCTTATTGATGAAGTCTGTGATGAAGGTCTAAAATCACTGTTGCATTGTCCCTGTTGCCAGACACACAGCAATGCTCCTTTGTTTTGAAAGTCACCCTGGATAAGAGCGTCTGCTAACAAATACATAATAATAATAATAATAATAATAATAATAATAATAATAATAATAATAATTCATTGTCAGAACTGCTGGCGTGTGATCGCTCGCAAAGCACATCAGTGTAACAGATCTTACTGTGTATTTGATCTTCTCTTACTGTAGAATATGTATGTTTTGTGTAACTCGCCCTGTGCTAAGAAAATGAATTTATTCATGCGCAAACCAACCCGGGACACATGACTCGTAGGGGAACTGGATTCAGCGTGACACCGGACCAGATAATGACCATTTCATTAACAAACAACATTTCTGTCCAATCTATATCATCACATGAACTCTCCATCATCATAATATCGCTGTAACACGTATTTCCTTTCTCGGAAGGTGAGCTCAGTCATCTTTCATTGCTGCCATTTGCCAACTCTTAACAAATTATTGACCTGGTGAGACCATATTGTTATTGAAGTTTCTCTCTCTGACAGACCACTGTTTGCTGCCGATTTCACTCATTTTTTATCAAAACTCTCCTGACAGTTTCTCAGTTTTTTTTCCCTCTCTACATAATGCAAAACCTGCATAATTTCTTATTCCAGACTCTTCTCTTTTAAAAATAATTGCATATTTACAATAATTAGAACAGAAATAACTATTTAGAAGAATTATAGCTTTTTAAATAATTATGTAATTACATACTGTATATATATATATATATATATATATATATATATATATATATATATATATATATATATATATATATATATAATTATCAATTATAAAATTTGGTAAATGTTAAATAGAACATTTAATGTAAAGGTTTTTAAATGTCATCTTTACTTAAAGAGGAAACCGATATGAATGTGTGCAGCGCATACTCTTGATAGTACAGTATAGTAGCGTACAGTACAGCAGACTGACGGATAGCAGTAATGGCTGTTATGTTTTTTGATTGGATAACAGGATTTATTTAAATATAAGCAATGGACAGTTCCTTTGTAGCCACTGCTAGCCTCTGGTAGCCCCTGGTAACCTTGTCTGTATGTCCAGAAGACCAATAGGGACCTGTCCTCTTATCGGTTCCTAGCCAAATTCGAAAGGACCCCCACTTCATAATTACATTATCATAAGGCACCCAAGTCATGGTGGTGGCAAAATGCTATTGGTTGGAAGGAAACCTTATAAAAGGGAAAACAAAGAGAATTTGAGTTCTCTTAACTTCTTCATCCTGCAACGAGACACAAGACAGAGCTGGAGAGGAGAGACAGAGAGAGAGACACACTGCTTCCTGCCTGACCAGACTGGCCTATAAGCTGTACTGTGAGGAGAAAGAAGAAAATGGGTATTATCTGTTTCTTACTGTAATCCAGCAGAAGCTTAATATTACTTATTTTCAGTAATATAATTGAATGATATTAGTTTCCTATTTTTGTCAAAATAAATGATTATTGCACATCTGTGACTTGACCGCATCTTCCCTCTAAAAAGAATCTTAAAAGAGAAACCAATTGACTATGAGTTTTCAGTTCAACTATTTATTTAGATTGACTGAAAAACCAAGCATTCAAATTCTCTTACATAGTGGTGGCCAGTACGGGGGGATGACGGATATTTGCTACAAGTCACAGATTGCTCTGGAGTGTTAATGTGCATCATTGACAGAATAGCGCTGTATATCCGACTTTGCCTGAAAGACGAACCTCGCGTAACGGTGTCGTCAGCATAGCCAGGATTGTACGAACAGATCATTGACCTTAGGAGTGTGTAGTGATTTCAACTCCAAGGAGGAAAACCACATAAAGTGTGGGCGAGTGATTGAAAAGTTACCTTCTGTAAACAGAGGCAAACATGGATCATCTGTGTCAGAAGGCAAGCCGGTGTGTCCATAAGGACCGAATTAAAAACGCCATAGCAAAGTGTGCGATCACTTCATTACAGAGCTTAGAGTCCTGTTTAGCGGAGTTAACACACGAATAAGTGAAGAAGTCACAGCTCAAATTAGCTGCTCTGTATGGGTTAGCTCAGTGTGTTCAGATCTTATCTGATCAATCTGCCGAGGTAGAAACTAAATTGAAACTTGTTAGCGATGAGAAATCTGCCCTGCTTTTACAAAATACAAAATGTAAGGATAAAGAGCACCGCAGATCTGAGAATGAGAGTCTGAGACAAGAGAACCGCACTTTACAGCAACAGTTCAATGATTGCCAGTCAGCTCTCAGACACACTGCGACCAAAGTTTCCCAAAGTAATCACACCGCATGTAAACAGCTAGTAATGCGCTTAAAAACCAAACTAGGCATGAAAACTGCTATCATTGCAGCTGTCGGAGGTCCGTGTTGTCCTGAACTGGACTCTGATGATGATGATGAATATTGGGAAGAGCTAGAGAGAGAGGCTTGGGACTGTGAATTAAATCCTGAATCCGCTCCCGTCTGTGTGCTTCGCACTCGGGCTGCAGTGAAGCGCATGTTAAGGACGAGCGACACAGAGCCGAGTCCAATACATGACAGTACGAGAAGACGAAGTCATTCAGAAAACACAGACAGCTCTGAAGATCCTCAAGTCAGTAATGAGCCTCAGACGACTAAGCGTCTGACTGCTCTGGAACTGAGAGCATTCAAAGATGATTTGGGTCCAATTACTCTAGAGACAGATTTAGAGGAATTAATAATTCGACTTTTATCTTGGATTCAGTTACACCCACAACTGAACGACCTGCATTGGAAAACAATAGTTTTAGCTGCATGTTCTCCGACTTTAAGATCCCTGTTAAGTGTTGATGAAGTGGGGAGAGCGACTTCGTGGACTGAGGTCTTAGAGTTAATAAGTGTGGCTGGAATGCAGCAGATTGGGGAAGTCAATTTTATTCTGCAACACAGAGAAAAGGCGAACATGTAAGGGCATATGCTCTGAGAAAACGAGCTCTCTATTTGTTTCTGGATACAATTGATGATGATATATCTGATGAACAGTTTAAGAAATCCTTTTTACATGGATTACACCCTGATTTGAAAGCAATCCTGGACATCTCAGCTGATGCAACCGAGGATTGGGAGAATTTGTTTCCTAAAATTTGCAGAGCACAGGAATTAGTGAAACAAGGAGCTTGGAAATGTGTTAAAATTGATAATAAGGGGAAAACTGAAAAATAATCCTGTGAAAAACTATTCCAGGTCGAGGGGCCTCATGTTTTCTTAAACACTGAGCCTGACTATGGGCCTTGTCCCCCTCATAATCCACACTGGGAAAAGAAACACAACTCTGGTTACAAGCGTAAAAGGGGCAGAAAGTGACCGCGCTGGAGATCAGACTCACACTGACCCCAAGTTAAACAGAAAGGCCGGGATACCCCGAGGGGCGGTGCCTAACGTGACTCCTCCAACCTATGATGAGTCAAAGGCAGCACCGGCTCCTCCTCAGTACTCAACTCCTCCCCTGTATCCGCAGAAAGAGCTACAGTTCCTGCGTCAGGAAGTGCAACAACTGCGCACTGATCTCATAGGGAAAGCAGCCCATGCACAGCATGCATAGGGGTGCGTGGCCTCCCTGAAGCTAGAAACGAAGCTCTACCGGGACAGATGGAACAGGCCGATCTTAAGAGCAGCTGTTGACGGAGGCCCACAGCAATGCATGCTCTTAGAAACGGGTGCTTCTGTATCTGTCCTACATGCTCAATCTCCACACACACACACATTATCTACAGGTATTACAGCTAATGTATCTGGGTTTAAGGAAGACATGACTACTGCTATGAAGGGTATAAAATGTAATTTGAAAATAGGTGATTATCAAACAACGTGGTCTCCTATATTAATGCCTTTACCTGAGGGTCAGTCAATTATTGGTTCGGATGTCTTGAGAAGACAAGGTGTAATACTTGATTATGCTAATATTCAGATTTGGTTTAACAGAGGCAGAAATGTTGTGTACACTGTTAGTGATTCACATGCTGTATGTACTATTAAGTCACCAGGCGAATTACCTCTTCCATTCAATGAAAATTATGCAGTGAGGCAAATAATTACAAAATACTCTGATGTGTTTGCCAGGCATAAGCATGATCGTGGTAATGTGGGTCAGGAGGAAGACATCAATGGTCCTCCTCACAAATTTCAAAAACAATATGGGATACCCACTGAAAGTCACAAATCTGTTGCAACTGTTATTAGTTCTCTGTTACAGCAAGCAGTCATAAGACATTGTACTTCTACAACAAACTCTCCAATTTGGCCTGTGCGGAAGCCAGACGGATCCTGGAGACTGACTGTGGACTACAGGCGACTCAACGCTGTGACACCTACCTGTGCACTGATTGAAAGAGACAATGCCACTCTACTGTCCCATGTCCTAACTGACAGTAAGGTCTTCACAGTGCTGGACATTTCCAATGGTTTCTGGAGCGTTCCACTTGCTCAAAATTGCCAATACAAATTTGCTTTCACTTTTGACAATCAGCAATACACATGGACTCGCTTACCGCAAGGTTTGCATAATTCTCCAACCATTTTTCACAAGCGGATGGCTGAGGATATAAAAGGTTTTTCCAGACCTGAGTGCCTTGTCATCGATGATCTACTGGTCGTTACAACTACATAGGAAGAACATCTTCAGCTCTTTGATGAACTCTTAAGTCTCCTTTCACAAGCAAGTTTGAAAATCAACCCAAAGAAAGTGCAATTGTTTCGAGACTCTGTTTCATATCTATGGGTTACTTTCACTCCAGAGGGGAAATCAACCGACAATGCCAAGGTTCAACTAATCACAAAGTTGCCTTTGCCTGTCACTAAAACTGCATTGCGTTCTTTCCTAGGTTTGATGGGATACCAAAGAGACTTTATTCCAGAGTTTGCTACTTTTGCAAAACTTTTGAGAAAGGAGGTGCCTGAAGATTTCTACGGAACTGAAACTTGGACAGAGAACCACACTAAAGCCATTGAACAGTTAAAACAAGCATTGGTGCAAGCTACTGTGCTGCTAACTCCAAACCCTACACTACCTTTTCACCTAGAGGTGGGCTCCTCCAAAGAAGCACTGACTGCCATGCTTTGTCAAGAACGCCACGGTATGTTGAAACCAGTAGCCTTCGCTTCACGGTGTCTTCAGGGTGTTGAGAGACAGTATGATACGTGTATTAGACACTTGTTAGCGACTTTTTGGGTAGTGAAACATTTCACTTATATTACAGGACTGAACAAAGTGGTGCTACACACACCACATACTCCACTGAACTTGTTATTGAAGCCCACGGATACTTTAGTTTCATCACAGAGACTTTCGCATTGGACTTTGTTAATGTTGCAACGTGACTTAGATCTTGATTGTAATCGAACCACATTGATTCCACAAATGTTGCTTATGCAGGGTGAACCACATGAGTGTCCATTGCCTGACACTGATATTCTGACACATACATTTGTAAGAACTCTGGTAGATTGCTAGCAGGTTTTGCAGTATTGTTCCCTGAGTACACTGTTAAATGTTCTTGTCCAGGACAATCGTCACAATATTCTGAATTGGCAGCTTTGCTAGAAACCCTTAGGATAACTGATGATTCTGCAGATATTTATACAGATAGTGCTTATGTTGTTACTGCATGTACCTTGCTACCTCTCTATGCCAAAAACAATTTCTGATCATCAGATGATCGTCCCTTGAAAATGCTTCCTTACTACAGCATATCTGGTCTTCTATTCAGTCAAGACAAGGCGAAATTGCTGTTATGAAAGTTGAGGCCCATGTGAGAAAGGATCGTAGAGGTGAACATCATATCAGAAATGATGAAGCTGATCGGTGTGCTAAATTTGATGCTAGACACTGTGGTCCATGGCATTTGCCAGATCCATTGCCTACCAATGAAAATGTCTCTGCCTTGGTGAACTCACAGTCTCTTTTTGAGATTCAAAAATTAGATTCAGACATCCAGACTAAAATTCACTGGCATTTGCAGGAGAAACCGCTTCCTCAACCTACATTTTGGTCTCACAAAACTACCCTAGTGGGTGCGGGTGATTCTGACAAGGTCCTCATGGTAAACATGCCACAATCTGAATACCCTGTAGTCCGTGTTCCCTCACAATTAGCTCCAGATATTTTTGACCTATTTCACAATTCACCAGTAGGAGGTAATTTTTCTGTAGGAAAGACACTAGAGAAGATTACACAGTACTATTGGTGGCTGACTGCATGTAACCACTGTCTTGTCTGCTTACAGGTAAATCCTCCACCTTTCACACACAAATCCAAACTCAGACTATCAACTCCGCCGGAAGGTCCCTGGACTCATATTCAAATTGATTTCATTGGTCCTTTAGCCAAAACATCACAGGGTTACCAGTATATTTTGGTTATCCTTGACAAATTCACAAAGTGGATTGAGGCTTTTCCTTGCAGGCGTGCCACTGCTGCCACTGTAGCGAAAACTCTCATCCAAAATGTGTTCACTAGGTGGGGACTACCGAAGGTGATTGATAGTGATCGAGGAACACATTTCAAAAGCAGTGTAGTGAAAGTTATGTGTCAAGCATTAGGCATCACCCAGAAATTACATATTCCATTCCACCCTCAATCGTCAGGAGTAGTCGAGCGTGGAAACCGCACTCTAAAAACACTTTTGAAAAAAATGTGTCAAGACAATCCAAAAAGGTGGGCTGAGGCATTACCTCTGTGCCTAATGGCAATGCAGTCAACACCACACTCCACTACCAGAATTACACTACATCAAGCGATGACTGGACGTCTTATGCATGTCCCAGGACATTGTTTACTTCCTTTAGAAGAACAACCTGTTCTTTTGCAAGCTGCTAACGTGACTTGGTTACGAAATTTCCTAGCGTCTGTAGATCAAATGCAACGCTTTGTAGCTTAACAATTAGGCCACAAACAGAGACAAATTAAGAAATATTTTGACACCAAAGTTCATGAAGAAGAACTACAGATTGGTGACAGATGTATGGTTCGAAATTACAAACACAAACGCCATACCTTAGAAGCCGATTGGTATGGACCATTCCTCATTGTGGACAAATTAAGTCCAGCAGTGTACAATTTCAAAATTCAGGAAAAAGGCAAAGATACTCTTAAATGGTTTCACATCAATCAGATAAAAATTGTTAAGTGATCACTGCTACCCTTGATCTTTCAGGTGTTCCTGAGAGAAAATGGAGACCATGATGCTATTCCTCGTTGGTTTCCTGGGGGCTGTCATTGATGCTGCAATAAGTTTACAAACAACCATGAGACTCCATAACCATTATGGGAATTGCAAGCCTAAAATTTGTTCTGAATATTGATAATCTGACTTAGATGTAGAAACTGCTGTAATAGTATCCATGTGTGTTATCCTCATTTAAACTCTATAATATGTGTTACTGGATCTGTAGTTAGTAGACACTTGGTTTGTGATGTATATGATGTACAAACTTGTCAATCCCTGCCACTTGAATTTCCATAACTGTTGAAAACTGTTAGTGTTACCAATTGAAACCACATATAGACACTAAGACTATAGGTTTTGTTTTTATTTTGTATTCAGCTGAAAATGTGATGAAGTTCCTGCATAATATGTATGATTTAGGTATTATTGCACAAGGAAAAGTATTAACTCTAAGACAATAACCTCCATTTGTAGGTCAAATGAGAACCTCATGGCATGTTGTGGATGATACTGAATGTTGAATCACCTATCGCTCTACAATGTTGTGTACATGTAACGTTACTGGAGACTCAATACAGTTTAGGGTTAATCGCATAACGAAGTTATCGACCTTACATGCTGTGCCTGTGGATAAAATAGGATATTTGCAAGTACGACTAGTAGACAATCACACATGGTGCATTACAACAAACCGTTATTTGTACAATAATTTCGAATGTTGAATAACTAACTTCACTTTCTGTGTTCAAACCAGAAGTGCAATTAAGATTGGTGATCTGACCTTGCCTTATATTTTGCAAGACTTAAATTTTGTACCCACGTTGCAGCTATGTTTGCAGAGATCCTGAAACCTGTTGATGCCGAAGGTCTTATTAATTTATAGGAACTTTCTGATATAATCCTTCTCAAACTAAAAAAAAGAAAAAATCAATCACAAAACAGTTCAACAGGGGGTACAACATTTGATTTCTGATGAAAATATAGAGTTCACTTACAAGCATTCTTGATGGGATTTTGCTTTCAAAGCTGCTACTTTCTTATCTGTGTTAATTGTTACTATGTGTATGTTTTATTACTTATGTCCTCTAATATGTACTTATTATAGTGATGTTATCACCATTCGGCATGAGACATTAGTTTCACGTAATAAGCTTGGTAAATCCAATCTACCTCACAACTACATATAATAGGTGCATTAACTAAATGTTTATTTGTATTTTGTAATTCCTGTTTTTATTATTATCATGTTTTTGTTTTGTTTTGTTCTGCATTCTTTTTATATTATTTTATTATTTACTAAAAGGACAAACATCTGTTGAATGTTTTTCCCTCCCAAGGTGGGGACTGTAAGATATTATTTGATAGAATGTATTTTTCAATGGGAAATTCTGTACCATCTGGTTTGGTAGAGGAAACAGACCTCCTCCCTTTCCCCTGGTAGCCCCTGGTAGCCCTGGTAACCCTATCTTTATGACCAGAGACCAAAAGGGACCTGTCCTCTGATTGGCTCTTAGCCAAATTGACCCCCAATTCTAGATTACTTTAGCATAAGACACCCAAGTCATGGTGGTGGCAAAATGCTATTGGTTGGAAGGAAACCTTATAAAAGGGAAAACAAAGAGAATTTGAGTTCTCTTAACTTCTTCATCTTGCAATGAGACACAAGAAAGAGCTGGAGGGAGAAAGAGAGAGACACACTGCTTCCAGCCTGACCAGACTGGCCAATAAGCTGTGCTGTGAGGAGAAAGAAGAAAATGGGTATTATCTCTTGCTTACTGTAATCCAGCAGAAGCTTAATATTACTTATTTTCAGTAATATAATTGAATGATATTAGTTTCCTATTTTTGTAAAAATAAATGATTATTGCACATCTGTGACTTGACCGCATCTTCCCTCTAAAAAGAATTTTAAAAGAGAAACCAATTGACTATGAGTTTTCAGTTCAACTATTTATTTAGATTGACTGAAAAACCAAGCATTCAAATTCTCTAACAGTTACATCTTCAACAGTAAGTTAATTCATGTGAATTATTCTCATCAATGTAAAAGAACAATAAGGTCTATTATGTGTGTCGATAAAATGCTGATATTCCATAACGTTTGCTTGAGTATTCTGCAAAACACATATTTAGGGAACATTTGTAACAATAGGGTTACGATTTGCCATAGACGCGGAATGAGTTTTATTGTAATGTTAAAGATGGAGTCGCCTCAGTTCTGATTATTATTGCTGTGTTTCTCCACTTCTACTCCACGCTTGGGAATGCCCACATCCAGTGACGTCAGCGTTCAATTCCAAAACCGGTGGATAAGCGGGCCGGTTCACAAAAAGATCAGCTGGATCCCAGGCCGAGCAGCGGCTCTGGCTCCAGCACCGGCACCATGTCGGTGGAAAAGCGCTAAGTGAGCTCACACTGAGCTCAGTGTAATGTCTGCTCTGGAGAGCTCACAGTGTGACCTAGTCGTGAGTTCACGTCTTTACTGGGTAGTCCTTGACAACTTAATTGACTCAGTTCTTGTGCTTAATTGGTCAAAATTACCAATGGTTGAAGGTACTCAGGGACTGATGTGTAGAGAGACTTATTAAACCTGCAGGATTGTGGTTTTCCCAGATCAGAATTAACCAGCTAACCACAAAGGAACATGGTAGGTGCTATTGCAACATGGATAACACAAATACATTGAAATCCAAGTTTGCAGTGGTCCTTGGGCCATTGCGTGGTGATCCAGATCACTTCAGCACGAATTTTGCAGGGACTACTGTGGAGTGGTCCAGACCTCAGAAACTGTATGCATATGAACACTGAAGAAGGCATCATAACTTTAGCCAATACGTTGTGGTTAAAATACTTAATTTAATCCCTGTATTGTACGGAATAATAATAACAACTGTAAAACATAAGAGAAGGGCCTGATAATAAATACAATACACAATAGACTCGAACCCTTAGAATATAATAATATGAACATTTTCATGATTAGTATGATTGTAGTTTGGATGATATATTAATGCAAGTTGATAACATATTTTACAGAAATTGGGTTTTAGGAAGTGTGTCAAAAAACTAAAAGAATTGTCTTAGGGACCACTGCTCCTTTTTTCCAGACCAATGTATTGCCCACTTTTCTTTTAAATTATGTTTAAAACAAAATTGAGGAAGCAGTGGTTAGTTCTGAATCAAACATATTGACCCCCTCACTCAATTTGTAAGTCCTGCAGCAAACATTGGAATATGCATAGATATTTGCACAGACTGGTATAAATGTCCCTAATAAATAACGAAATGCCATTTTTGTTGTTTCAAATGTGCCCAACAACTTACCAGTATGTCCTTTTAGTATGTCACAAATGTTCCCTAATTCGATTTATAAATGTTCCCTGTATGTTATGAATGTTCCTTAAGCATGTGACGAATGTTCCCTAGTTTATATTACAGATGAGCCCTAGCACGTCTCTCTCTCTCTCTCTCTCTCTCTCTCTCTCTCTCTCTCTCTCTCTCAATTCAGCGCATTTGTATTTTCAAAGCAATTAGACATGCAAACATACATACATACATGCATACATATATATGGAAAATTAACAATATAATTATAAATCACTATAAGATGTAATACAGTACAGAAAAACAATATGTAATAAAATGTGATCTTTAATACACACAAATATTTATGGCTGGTCGGAAGCGTCTTGGACTCGGGTTCCTCTTCATTACTTATAATGCTTTTGCCTTTTGCTAAAGCTTTCCATGGAGGGGAACGTGGATGAGTTTGTACCATTCTTGGGAGGCTCTGCCTTGTTGGGGCGGAGCTGTGATCCAGGTGAACAGTAGATCGTGCATAGGTGGGCATGTGGGCATGGCCGGTCAAGCAAATAAGCTTGCTAAGGTACGTAGCAGCAGCAAAGAGCACCCCCATCCAGCCAGCCAGGCAGTCTGGCTGGCAGTGACTGAGTGGTTGACAGATGGCAAGCAACGGAATGCACGTGCTCTGTGATATCATAGCAGTCAGCTCAGAGAGAGGTTTGTGATGTCATCGCTGAGCTGGCTGGCTCTGTGTGTCTTGCTGGCTTTGTCTATGTGTGTCTGTGTGTGTGAGAGAGAGAGATAGAGTGTGTGTTTGTGTGTGTGTGTGTGTGAGAGAGAGAGAGAGAGATTTTTTTATTTTTAACACCTTTATTTTACAAAAGAAAAACTAATAAAACATTAAAAACAAACTAGAAACACATAAAAGACATGAAAAAAACTCCTGACATAAAGACACAGCCTATTCTAAAAACCACTACACACGTGCTACCAATAAAAGATTCAAATGAATTAAACCAGTTGGTTAAAATGTCCAAAGTGAATGGCACAGATGGCCGCCCCGACCCCCCACATCTGCAGAAAAGCGTCCAGGTCTCCCGTCAGGCTGTAGAAATTGTAATCCAGTCGCACTCTGGAGCTTACGAGAGACCTGAAGAGGGAGAGTGCACACTTTTGCTGCCGCGCTCAGTCTGACTTCTCCTACTGCTCAGGATTAGCCAGCTTAGCCTGCCCCACTAGAAAGTTTGCTAACTGACAAACATGTCTGTGGCGCTGCTTGTACAGGACTCCCAAAATAAACACAGTGCGTGAGAAAAGGAGGCCCAGCTGCTTGAACAGGCTCTCCAGTGTAGTGAAC
This sequence comes from Amia ocellicauda, assembly GCF_036373705.1. Lineage (NCBI taxonomy): Eukaryota > Metazoa > Chordata > Actinopteri > Amiiformes > Amiidae > Amia > Amia ocellicauda. The sequence goes on along the minus strand of NC_089855.1, from coordinate 41,735,487 downwards.
AGCAGCTGTAATCTAGGGCAGTGGCAGAAACAGTGAAAAAGTGTCTCTCTCTCCCCGCAGTGGGGGCAGGTGTCACTCACTCTGGGGTCCACTGTATGTGCAAAAGTGTTTGTTGCGATGACGCCATGCAGAAGCCATGCAGAAGCGGGGGCTTGTACAGGCTCCTCCAGGCCGGGCAGGCATCTTCCCCCAGAGCCAGGTGCTCCCTCCAGGGGGTGTCAGGGAGGGGCTGAAGCTGCTGATGGTGCAGCTCCCTCACACTGAGCTGATAGAGCTCCTGACGCTGAGCTGTGGAGACAGACACACTACACAGACTGTGAGGCGACAGAAGGCGGCCTGATGAGCTAGGGGGGACTGAGAGACACAGACAAACAAGGGGAAAGACGGTGTCAGGGTCCTTGGGCCAGCAGTGCTGCGTGAGAGCCTGGAAAAGCCGCTCCACAGCGCCTATGGGAAGGGCGTTCTGTACTGCCCAGAGAAATCTGGTTACGACTCTCAATGACCGCATACCCAGCCTGGCAGCCAGGCTGTCGGCACCAACCCACTGTCCCCTTTTAAAATCCAACAAATCCCTCAGCCGGATCACGTCGACCTTAAGCAGGACTGACCTGAGGCTGCTGGAGAGCAGGAGTGGACAGCTAAAACCGGGGTTCCACAGCCGTGGCTCCTCTAACAGCCAATACAGACTGCTGCCCCCCAGTTCCCTACCAAGGGAGAAGCGCTGCCAAACCTCGAAAACAGTATGATAAAAAACTGGCAGGAAAGGAAGTATATGGGGAGGTGTCTTAAGTAAAAACATGTGTCTGTCATAACAAGTGTCCAGGGCGGGAGACACTGGGGATCTTGAGGGTACAGGAGCCTCTGAGCTGCCTGCAGCCGAAAGGCACTCAGCCTGCTTAACAGATCTACCAACCCCTGTCCCCCCTCCTGGAGCGGCAGGACAGCACTGTTTTGCGCACCCAGTGCAGCCTGTCCCAGAAGAAATCCAGGAGCAGGGTCTGTATCTGGGACACCAGGGCCGGTGGGGGGTCCAGACAGGCATAAGTGTGACAGAGCATGGAGGCCACCAAGATATTAATAACAATTGCTCTCCCCCTAAAGGAGAGCTGGGGCAGCAGCCAGCACCATGCCCTCAACCGGCCCTGTACCCTCTCCAGCAGGCCAGCCCAGTTCTCCTGCGTCTCCCCCAAAGTCACACCCAGCACCCGAGGTCCTGAGTGAGACCACTGCAGCCCCGCAGAGAGGGCAGGGTGGGCAGAAACCTCCAACACCCCAACCAGATGAGCGCTGCTCTTGCCCCAGTTGACCCTGGCTGAGGTGGTCCTGCTGAACTAGTCCAGACACTCCCACAATGACCTGGACGTCTCGCTGGCCAGACTGTGTGTCTCAGCAGCATAGACCGACACCCTGACCGCCTGCTCTGGGTGACAAGAGATGGACAGGCCACCATTGATCTTCAGCACACTAAACACACGACAGTACAGCACCTGAATAAATTCTACGAACCGCGGGCCGACACCAACTGCTCTCAGCTCTCGGCATGATGTCTCTGAGCCGCTTAGCCAGAGCCTTAGACAGGATCTTATAGTCCTGACACAGCAGCGCCACTGCCCTCAAGTTCCATATGGAGGACAGATTCCCCTTCTTGGGCAGCAGGGTCAGAATAGCTCTACGACAGCTAATGGGCAGCAGCCCAGCTCACAGGCCCTCCTGCAGCACTGAGAGCAGGTCCGGGCCCAGCTCAGCCCAAAACTCGGAGAAAAACTCCGCAGTGAGCCCATGCAGTCCCGGTGCCCAGCCCTTATTGAGCTCTTGCATTGCGCAGGTCAGCTCTGCAAGGGTTAGTGGGGCCTCCAGCCCCTTGACCCCATCCTGTGGGACCATAGGCAGACCCTGCAGAAAGTGCTGCTGCTGCTCCAGGCTGCCCGGCTCTGCGGAGTACAGCTCCCTATAGAATTGGGCGGCAAGACTACACATCTCCTGCCCATCCTGCAGCATGTTGCCCTCAGCCGTCCTCAGGCTGAGCAACACCCTGCTCTGCTGCTGCCTGCATTCCAGCCCAAAGAAGAACTTGATGGGCGCATCCATCTGTGTCAGGCTCTGGAACTGCGAGCGCACCATTTCCCCTCGAGCGCACATCCTTAGCAGCTCTGTCAATGCCTGCTGCATAGCTTTAAGGTCCTCTAATGCCCCCGAATCTCCAGCGTCCAAGGCTCAGTGGAGCACCTGAATCTCTCCTTCAAACTCCTTCATACATTAATTCAAGCTGTCAGTCCTATGCTCAGTGTACTTCTAGCAGAAGAGCCTGGTCTGAAACTTGTCAATGTCCCACCACTGTCTCAGGGAGGCAAATCTAGGGTGCTCTGATCTCCATCTCTGCCAAAAGAAAAGAAAAGAATTACAAAAAATCCTGTCCTGCAGCAAACTATTATTGAAAAGCCAGTAGGCACTGCGCAGCCGGACAGGAGGCAGGGTGACACTCACAGTGATGAGACAGCGGTCAGTGGTCAGGTGGGGGTGATATGGCAGCCACCGATCAGATTGACATGATGTCTAAAGGTATAAAATCTTTCCAGCCTGGCTAGCGACATAATGCTAGTACCCGGCCTCACCCAGGTGTACTGTTTCACCTTTGGGTTGTCATTCCTCCAGACATCGACCAGATTGTGCAACTGTTTAATACCTTCCAGCTGTTTTGCCGACTGTGGACTGGGCTCCAAATGATTCCTATCTAATCTATAGTCCACAGTACAGTTCCAATCACCCCTCCAAAACCAGGATCTCCTCAGCCCCACAGTCTGCTAGCGCTTTGCTGAGCACCGAAAACACTGACAGTCTGTCTCTCACAGCATTGGGGGCATAGATATTAATAAACACAAAGGTCCTTCCCCCGCTCTCAGCCTTTACCATCAACAATCTTCCACCAACCAACTCTGTTTTTATTAAGATAATCCATTTTAAAAGTGTGTGATAATAAAATCCCCACTCCCCCACTCACACTAGACCCATGGCTAAACACACTCTCTCCTTTCCACTCCCACTGCCACTCCCACTCATTCACACTGTCTGCGTGCGTCTCTTGTACAAATAAAACATTGAGACATAAAAAAACATACTATTAACCATCATCATTAGATTGCAAAGCAGTCCTGACAACACTCTTTCCACTTCTTTAACTTGTAGCACTCCGGCTCACTAAACTCCGCGAGTGCCACATCCTGCAGGATCACTTGTGTAGATGCCAGGAACTGCTTTGCATCAGGAAAGAAGTTTTCTAAAACTATATTCCTCTTCCCCTTGGTCTCCCTTAAAAAATCCTTAATGCTTTTAGCACTGTATCTCGCAGTGTCAGTGGAGACGGGCTCACCCTGGGAGTCAGCGATGTCCCCCTCAGCAGCGCTGTCCGAGTCTGCGCTCTCCACAGCTGCAGCACTGCACTCAGACTCCCGGTGCCGCAGCCGGTCGGCCACCTTGGGTTGAGACGGCAGGTTCCCCCAGACAGACTCCCCTGACTGCGAGTCCCGCCGCCCCACAGCCCCCACACCGTCTCCGGGATCCTCCTCACCAGCCGCCCTCGCAATATTCGCCTTTTTAGACAACTGTATCAACGGCCTCAGAAGACGGGGCAGACTGCTTCTGCTGTCTTTTCCTGGGCACTTTAAACCCATCATCACTGGCTAAGTGTTCAGTCTTGGTGGCGGCCGCATCAGCAGCAACAGCAGCTCCCTCCTCGGCTAACTGAGCCCGTGGCTGCTCTGCATTCTCACTGCTAGCAGCTTCCCCACTAGGCTCCCCTACTCTGTCCCCACCGAGGCCAGTAGCGTTTGCCACCGCCTCCCCCTCATCGCTCCCCCGTCCGGCAGAGCCGACACCAGACGGCCCTGCCTGCTCCTCACCTTCCTCTTGCCCCGCCACCGGAGCCTCTCCCTGAGGGCAAGAGTGACTGATGTGCCCCTGCGCCCTACACCTGAAACACCTCGGCAACACAACTCCAGACAGTAACTTCAGGGGCCCCGTTGGGCCACACCTGAGTCGTCCAGGAGCGAGGACCGTAGTCACGCTCTAACGGGAACTGTCTGCAATCAGCAAATACAAAGCGTGGCTACAGAGGCGCCTTGATGCCCTCTTACACCCTCCACTAACAAGAGCAAGGCCGGCTGCTCTACTAGTGCAGCTAGGAGCGAGGCCGTAATCTACTTGCACATTGTCTGGCGCGGGCAATCAAGCGCTTGTGCGGCCTCCGCGCAATATCATGGCAGTGGACCCCTGATCCAATAGGAGCGGGCCACAGACCCAATGAGAAAAATACAATATAATACATAGCTGGCTAGTCAACAGAGTAGCCGAGCTGAACAATATACAATACATACATATCGCGTGACAGCAAGACCATCATGCTGTCAGCACACAGCACAAGAGTGTCCAACTCGACTAAACAGTACAGAGTGGAAGGCACAGCGAGGCAGCGAACTCAAGCGCCGTCAGCTGGGAACAGCGGCAATGAACTCCATTCTACAATTTTAGAATGGAGCCACAGTCCTGTTGTTTAACACATAATACATACATACACATATATACATCACAGGGTGCAGGAGCTGGCTCATGCGCCACACGTGGAACACAGGAGCAGTTGACACCTGTCGAATAGCGCAGCTAACGCAGGACAACTACAGCTCTACCATGCGAATAAATGAACTATGTACACAGCGGGACACTGGAGAACTCAGGTGCCCTCCGCTGGAGGACAACAGCAGCGGTCCCCTGCTCTATGGCGTAATACTGCCAGAGCGGGCCACAGACCTGCTGACCAATACACAGAGCAATGAACAAACTATATACAGGGCGGCCTCTTAAGGCAACATGCCTGTAGGCCGCACGACAAGCCCCGGGAACACATCGACAGGGCTGTCTGTACATCCAGGAGCAGCTCGGGTGGGTGCTCGACTGGAAGGCATAGTCCGGTGGAAGGGAAAGACACGGTTCACTAGCTTCGTCAGGATGCACTTACAGGGGCAGACTGGGAGAGGAAAGGCAGGAGCCAGAGCCTGCAGGCTACTGGGGCTCGACTGCAGCCAAAACCGGGTTCCCAATGGAAGGGACTGCTCCCGTCACATCCAACCTGTAGAACCGGGCAAATGTAAGCGGCGAGGCCCAAGCTGCAGCCGCACAAATGTCTGCCAAGGGGGCACCTTGAAAAAGGGCCCACGATGTGGCAACGTCTCGAGTCGAGTGGGCCACCAGGTGATCAGGCACCGGGGTCCCGGTAGACTCGTAGGCCATGGTAATGGTGTCCACAATCCAATGCGAGAGGCACTGCTTTGAAAGCGCCTAGCCCTGTGTCCGTGCTCCATAAGACACAAACAGTTGGCCTGAGCGCCGAATGTCCTTAGTGTGTTCCAAATATTACCTGAGGGCCCGCACAGGGCAGAACAGGTGAAGCCGACTCTCTTGCTCTGAAGCGAAGGGAGGAGGATGAAAAGCCATGAACTCAATAGGCCTGTTGACATGAAATGGAGACAGCACTTTCGGGAAGAACGCAGGGTTAGGCCGTAGCGTGACCCTGGAGCCATCTCCCGCAAAACGGACACACGATGGGTATGGACAGGGCATGTAACTCGCTCAGGCATTTTGCAGAGGTGATTGCCAACAAAAACGCAGTCTTAAGTGAAACCAGCTTCAGCTCAGCTGAGTTCAGTGGTCAAATGGGGCTTGGGAAAGTGCATCCAGCACTACATCAAGACGCCATGTGGGCAGTGAAAGGGTTCGAGGAGGCCGTAGTCATCGAGCTCCCTTTAGAAACTGCACAGCCAGAAAATGAGACCCAGGAGGCTCACCATCAATCTGAACATGACATGTGGAGATGGCTGCCAGATATACTTTGAGCATGGACGGGGACTTGCCCTGGTCCAACAGCTCTTGTAGAAATTGCAATATGACCCCGATGGGGCAATTAATTGGGTCCTGACCGCCATCTTGGCACCAGGTGCTAAACGTCCACCAGCGGTAGGAATACTGCGACCTCGTAGAGGGAGCTCTCGTTGACTGAATAGTGGCAACTACCGCGTCCGACAGACCCCAGGCAATGAATCGCTCCTGCTCAGGGGCCAGGCCCAGAGCTGGAGGAGGCTCGGATTGGTGTGCTAAAGCATGCCCTCCACCTGGGACAACAAGTCCATTCTCACTGGGAGCTGCCAAGGCTCTCCGTGGAGGAGGGCAATCAGGTCCGCAAACCAGAATCTGTGAGGCCATCGCGGGGCTATCAGCAGAACTGTGGCTCGTTCTCTCCTGACCTTCTCCAGGACCACTGGGAGAAGGGGAAACGGTGGGAACGCGTAGAGGAGACAGCGTGGCCACTTGTGAGTTAGCACGTCGAACCCTAGGGTTCCTGAGCGGTCTTGGACAGAGAACCATAGTGGGCAGTGTGTGGACTCTGCTGAAGCAAAGAGATCCACGTCCGCCTTGCCGAACCTGCTCCACAGTTGTACTACAAGCGGGTGGAGGTGCCAGTCCAAGGAGTACTGCTTGTAACTCCAGAATGTTGATATGGAGGGCCAGTGATGGCTCCGTCCACCTGCCTAGGACTCCACGTCCGTCGCAGACTGCTCCCAACCCTGCTTGGAGGCGTCTGTCGTCATGACTGCTCGGTGGTAAACTGGCCCCAGGGGCACACCGAGTGTCAAATTGTGGGGGCTCTGCAACCAACGGAGCGCCCTCCAGCACGCCAGAGTAACTGTGACTCGGCGTGCTCGATCATGGCGAGGGTGCATCCTGAGAGACCTGAACCACCACTGCAATGGCCTCAACTGGAGGAGGCTGAGGGGGAGGGTCTGTGATGCAGCCACTGGGAGGCCCAGCAGCCTCTGGAAAAGGGATACCCTGACACGAGCTCTCAGTTGGAAGAGGGAGAGACACGTGTGTATTGAGGCAACTCTCTCTGGCGCCAGCGTGGCAAGCATGGCAATGGAATGGAGGCGCAGTCCGAGGAAGTGTGCCTGCTTAGTTGGCGTCAGGCGGCTCTTCTCTCGATTGACCCGAAGGCCCAATTCTGAGAGGCGGCCTAAAATCAGGTCCATGTAATTTCTGAACCTGCTCCCTTGAGTGAGAACAAACCAGCCAGTCGTCTAGATAATTGAGGACGCGGACCCCCTGGCAATGCAAGGGGGCTAGCACAACGTCCACGCACTTGGAAAAAGTGCGTGGCACTAGCGACAGACCGAAGGGGAGAACAGCAAACTCGAACACTCGGCCCTCGAAGGCGAAGCGGAGAAACTTCCTGTGCGCCTGTGCAAGATGTCAGATCCACCGTGGTGAACCAGTCGCCGGGCAAGATGGCCTGGGACATGGTGCGCAGGTTGAGCATCTTGAAGCGCAGCACCTTGAGGTGGCGATTCAGGCGCCTCAGATTCAAGATGGGGCGGAAACCGCAATCTTTCTTGGGCACAAGCAAGTTTGGGGAATAAAATCCCTCGCGGAGAGCAGAGATTTTGACGTGAAGCACCACACACTGCAATGGGTCCCTCAATCGCTTCCACACCACACTCTGGAAGAGGGGTGGATGTGTCTGAAATTGCAGGGAGTAGCCAACTGATATAATTTGGAGCACCCAAGAGTCTTGGGTGCAGTGTTGCCAATTGGACAGTTGCTGGGCATTGTAACGGTGGGCCAGAGGCTGCTGGAACGCCTCAGGACAGGGCTCGGGTGGTGGAGGAGGTGGGGTCAGCCTGGGGGGGCGCCTGCCTGCCAGTGAGATGCTGGCGGAGATCGGCAGGTGGGCGGGGCTGTGGCCTGGGCTGTGGTCCGGCCTGTGGTCCGGCCTGTGGCCTGGGCTGTGGCCTGGGAGCTGCGGTCGGGGGGCCTCCCTGCTGGCGAGCTGCCGCAGACGGCCTGCGTTGCTGAGCCTGAGGTGCCACCGGGTACACTAGGGCCAGCTGCAAAGACTGTTACCTCACCCGGAGGGTGCACGAGAGCATCTCCTCCACAGAGGGGCCAAAAGTAAAGCCCGGCGAGATAGGGGCAGTGGAATTAACCTATGGAAAATCCACCAAGCTCGTTTTTGCTGCGCCCTGGGTCCTGGCATAAGCCTCCCCTCTCCTGGCTAGGGTGGAGGCTGTTGCCGGATGGTCCCAGGTAGCCCTCAGCCCATCAAGGAAGTCAGGCAGCAGCGGGAGTGCCCGCTGACCCCTCTCAAACCTGGAGCGTGGCGGGGCAGGATCAGAAAGCCAGGGGAGCTGAAGCGACTCCACAGCCCTCTGAATGACTGCCCAGAACTCCCTGTCCTGTCCCGTGGGAGCAGGAGGGGAGTCCACGCTCAACGGAGGAGGGGTAGAAGCAACCAGCTACTCCTCCATGAGCTCCGTCTCGAGCTCTGAGTCCGTGAGGACCCAGAGATAGGCGGTCCTCTTCACAGGTGGCCCGTCTGCTGCCCTCCTCCTGGGATGGGGCAGACAGACTCCCCTCAGTCTCCACCGGTGCAGTGTAAGCTGGCGGTGGAGCGTCATGTCGTGGGGGGAGTGGCTCCTGTTGCGCTGCCTGTGCTGCCTGCGCTGCCTGTGCGGCCAAGAGAGCGCAGATTTGGTCCATCCTGCTATTGAGAGCAAGGATGGCCTCATCGCGCTCCCTGTCGGCAGTGACAGTCTTTCTCCTCACAGTACAGCTTATAGGCCAGTCTGGTCAGGCAGGAAGCAGTGTGTCTCTCTCTCTGTCTCTCCTCTCCAGCTCTGTCTTGTGTCTCGTTGCAGGATGAAGAAGTTAAGAGAATTAAAATTCTCTTTGTTTTCCCTTTTATAAGGTTTCCTTCCAACCAATAGCATTTTGCTACCACCATGACTTGGGTGTCTTATGCTAAAGTAATTTAGAAGTGGGGGGTCATTTTGAATTTGGCTAGGAGCCAATCAGAGGACAAGTCCCTTTTGGTCTCTGGTCATAAAGATAGGGTTACCAGGGCTACCAGGGGCTACCAGGGGCTACCAGGGAGATCTGTTTCCTCTACCAAACCAAATGGTATAGAATTTCCCATAGAAAAATACATTCTAACAAATAATATCTTACACCTTTGACCACAAAACACACAGGCATCAGTCACATCATGATCAATAATGGACAGAAAGGAATTCACTGCTAAAACCATATGCAGAACCTGCCACTGTAAATCCCCAGCTCTCTTATTCAGGGGGGCTGTATACAGGGTTCCCCAAGCTGGGCGAACTGCACTCTCAACTAGCAGCTTCCCTCTCCAGGGTGAATCAGGGACATCTTTTAACTGTGCAAAATGAGTAGTTTTCAATACAAACTGATACAGTGTCTTATTATTGGCACTAGAAAAAACAACATCGGAGACTTCCTTCATCTGTAAAATCAGATCTGGCCTATCCTGCCTGAGCCACATGGAAGGGGAAAGCTTCAACTCAATGAAAAGCCTCTGTCTATCGGATTCATTGCTGCCCATCCAAACCTCCCCCTGTACACCCAGCCCCTACTCCTGCAGGGCCACACTCTACTGAGACAGCAACACCCCTACCACTCGCACTGAGTGCACCTGCAGCCTTCCTGCCAAGGCCTCCACACTCATCCAGCCACCCCCCCTCCCCATCACAACCTGCCCCAGCCTGGTCACACCTGCCTTAACCAGCCTGCTGTGCAAGCCCTGAGACTCCAACACAGGGAGCCGCAGTGCAGGGTTACACAGCAACGGCTCTCTCAAAAGCCAATAAGCCCCCAACCTCTCCATGTCTCTTCGCACCCGCACTAGCCACCACGCTTTCAAGACACTACGGTAAAAAAGTGGAACCCCTCTGAGATCCAACTGAGACATGTCTGTCACAAACAACTGCCTGTCCAGCTACAGCCTCTGAGAACAGCAGCTTCTGAACTGTCTGTAACCTGAACACTTCCACCCTGCTGGTCAGGTCTAAAAGTCCCTGCCCACCTTCTGCTACTGGTAGAAAAAGCACTCTCTGCCTGATCCAGTGCAGCCCGTCCTAAAAGAAATGGAGCAGGGTCCTCTGGAGTCTGGTGAGCACACCTCCTGGCGGCTCCACACACACTAGCCTGTGCCACAGCATTGAAGCCACCAGATTACTAATGACCAGCACCCTCCCTCTGTACGAGAGCTGGGGGAGCAGCCATTGCCAGCGCCCCAACCTCTCCTGTACCTGCTCCTCTATCCTCTCCCAGTTCCCCTGCATTGCCTTCTCTCCCCCCAGGAACACCCCCAGACACTTTAACTCCCCACTACTCCACTGCAGCCCAGCTTGCAAACCCAGGGGCTGCCCCCCCCCCACTCTACGAGCAGCACCGCACTGCTCTTCATCCAATTAACTCTTGCTGATGACACCTGCCCATATCTCTCTAGGCTCTCTTCCAAAAGCACAACATCCCAGTCCCCCACCACACACACACACACACACACATCATCGTCTGCATATGCACACAACCGAACACACACCACACTGCAGGACGGGATGCTCAGACCAGTCAACACAGTCCTCAGCGTGTGCAAGAGAGGCTCTATGGACAAGGAATACAGCATTCCCGATAGCAAGCAGCCTTGTCTAATCCCTCTCTGCACCGGAAATGGGGCACTCAACCCGCCATTGATTTATAACACACTAAAAACATTATTATACAAACATTTAATCAGTGTCAAGAAATTAGGGCCCAAACCAAAAGCTTCCAAGGTATGGAACAAATACTTATGATCCACACCATTAAATGTTTTTTCTTGATCCAAGGAGATCAAACCTGCTTGAAAGCCAAACAACCTGGATGCCGACATCAGGTCCCTCACCAAAAAATGTTTATCAAATATTGAGCGCTGTGGGACACAATAAGTCTGATCTGGGTGCACTAGGGATCCCATAACTGGATTGAGATGGTTGGCAAGAGCCTTTGACAAGATCTTAAAGTCACAGCACAAAAATGACACAGGTCTCCTGTTGGAGATTTAACATAAATCACCCTTTTTAGGGAGCAGTGTAAGTACTGCCCTCCTGCAGCTCAATGGCAGCTCACCGTCCAGCACACCCTCTTCACTCACACTGAGTAAGTCCATCCCCAGTACTGGCCACAGAGCCTTATAAGAACTCCACCAGCAGCCCGTCCAGTCCTGGCGCCTTTCCGTTGTTCAGGCCCTGCAGGGCAACACTGTTTTCTAGTTCTTTTTCTAGTTTTCTCAATCTAAACCTTTCCAGATTCTCAAGCTCCGCAGAGTCCCATATCAGAGCTTGTGCTGAGCTAACAAACTGTTTTAAATCAGGAACAAAGGACTCCACATTCACCCCCCTATTCCCTTTATTTTGTTGCAAAAAACAATAAGACTCTGAGCACTAAACCCCCCTTCCCGGGGATCTGCCACTTCCGACATTTGAGAAGAGTCAGTAATACAGTTTTCATCATCCCTGTCTCCCTCTGAACTATCCTGTACCCTGGCAGCCCCGCCACTCTCGCCACAAGGACTCCTACACTCATCACCCCAGCTGACCCCACCAACCGACACACCATCATCAACAAAACGCACATTCGTTTTTTTTGCGGGTACATAAACATTGTGTGTTTTCACTCTCTTTTTCGCCGGTCTTTAAAATACCTCCTCTTCACCATCCCTCCCTCCATCCTTGTCAGCTTCTTCCTCCACCACCACCCCATCAACACCCAAAACCTCACACACCCCCACTGCTCCCCGGATCTCCACCCCACCTCCGCCACCTTCCTCACCGGCTTCACCAGCTGGTTCACTGATGTCCTCCGCCACTATACGGTGCTGAATCTGCCGCAACCCCGCGGCTTCAGCCGCCGGCTCACCGACACCCTCCTCAACCTGCACTGCCTGAGCCCGCTGCAGGCCCGTGGCTTCCCCCGCCGCACTGGTTCCTGCAACCAGTTCCTCGGCACCAACTTCATCCACCCGCTTCTCACGCTGTCGTGCATCTCCTGCCCCGACCTCCCGTACCGGGCAAGTGCTTCGGATGTGCCCCTCTCCACCACATTTAAAACACTTCATCGTGTCTGTGGTGGCAAAAACCATATAATTGTAGGTGTCATGGCACAAAGTAAACACGACCTCGAACTCTCACCTGGGGTTCTCCAGGATCATGTACACCTGTCTCCGAAAAGACACGACATGCCAGAGTTCTGGGGCTTTACACCCCAGCGGGATATGCTTCACACCCGACATGAGTTTCCTGTACCGCTGCAGCTCTCGTTCAATCAGCAGACTGGGAATGAAAGGCGGGACATTAGAAATGGTTAAAAGAGTCACAGGATTTGCCAACGGAACTACCTGAATGAGTGACTGGTTGACAACAATCCCCTGTTGTAAAACCATTTGCACCAGATCTTCCCTGGCCAGAAACACCACTACGGCTTTACTCATACGGGAGGCTGATTTTACATTCTCGCAGACCACTACCTTCCCCACCGCAAGAACACACTCCTCCACGGTAACCCGTTCAAAAGTCATAATTTTAATGGCGGGCTGACACGTCAGATTTTCCAAAGCAACCATTTTAGAACCACCACCGGCCCTTGCCATGACAGCCCGCCGCTCACCCCACTTCCAGACCAAATAAAGCTCCACAAGGCCAAAACCAGAAAAGCACACAAGGAAATTACGTACACTCTCCTTCACAAAACTCCCACCACACAGAGAGAGAGAGAGAGAGAGAGAGAGAGAGAGAGACATTAAAACAGACAGACACTAACACAGCCAAATACCCACCTACTCTCACACACACACACACTCTCTCTCTCTCTCTCTCACACACACACACACAGCCAGCAAGACACACAGAGCCAGCCAGCTCAGCGATGACATCACGAACCTCTCTCTTAAGCTGACTGCTATGACATCACAGAGCACGTGCATTCCGTTGCTTGCTGTCTGTCAACCACTCAGTCACTGCCAGCCAGACTGCCTGACTGGCTGCATGGGGGGGCTGTTTGCTGCTGCTGCGTACCTTAGCAAGCTTATTTGCTTGACCGGCCTTCCTCCTCCTCCGCCCACATGCCCACCTATGCCCGATCTGCTGTTCACCAGGATCACAGCTCTGCCCCAACAAGGCAGAGCCTCCCAAGAATGGTACAAACTCATCCACGTTCCCCTCCATGGAAAGCTTAAGTAAAAGGCAAAAGCGTTATAAGTCATGAAGAGGAACCCGAGTCCAAGATGCTTCTGACCAGCCATACATATTTGTGTGTATTAAAGATCACATTTGATTACATTTTGGTTTTCTGTAGTTTATTACATCTTATTTTGATTTATAATTATATTGTTTATTTTCCATATATATGTATCTATGTATGTATATATGTATGTATGTATGCATGTCCAATTTCTTTGACAATACAAATGCACAGAATTCAGAGAGAGAGAGAGAGAGAGAGAGAGAGAGAGAGAGAGAGAGAGAGACAGAGAGAGAGGTCATGTTGAACAAAGCTCCTAAAGTAATTTATTAATATGCTCTTTTGGAATTAGAAAATCAGTTTGAAATGAAAATTAAACTTAAATAAATTAAATGAAACAAAATACAATACAATCCTTTAATTATAAATATATATAGAAGAAGACTTTGGACACAGCAAAATCAAACTAAGTACTTAACTGCAAAGAAGAGGATAGATCTTTTTGTGAACCGGCCCGCTTTTCCACCGGTCTTGGAATCGAACGCTGATGTCACTGGATGTGGGCGTTCCCAAGCGTGGAGTAGAAGTGGAGAAACAGCAATAATAATCAGCACCGAGGCGACTGCGTTTCTAAGCCCTATTTAACATCACAATCAAACTCATTCTGCGTCTACACACAGCACAGATACATTGTAAAAACCAAACAAAGAACACGAACATACAAATATACGAATATGCTAAGATCAGCCTTTTATTTGTATTAATTTTTAATGAGGCATTAAGGGATTTGCACCGATTTGCTATTTCAGACACTTTTACTGTATTGACTAAAATACAAGATGAGTTCACATGCATTCGTCACCATGCACACAGTTCACATTTTCATTCATTTTGTGGCGTATTTTTAATTTTATTCATATTTAAAAAACAATTGGCTAGCCTATTGATTATGGATGCGACTGTTTTGTTGGTTTTTGCGGCACAATTGTGGGCAGATGAAAAACTGTTGGACCATCTCAGGTGATGTTAATGCTTTGATGGGATATTGTGCTTATTGATGAAGTCTGTGATGAAGGTCTAAAATCACTGTTGCATTGTCCCTGTTGCCAGACACACAGCAATGCTCCTTTGTTTTGAAAGTCACCCTGGATATGAGCGTCTGCTAACAAATACATAATAATAATAATAATAATAATAATAATAATAATAATAATAATACATTGTCAGAACTGCTGGCGAGTGATCGCTCGCAAAGCGCATCACTGTAACAGATCATACTGTGTATTTGATCTTCTCTTACTGTAGAATATGTATGTTTTGTGTAACTCGCCCTGTGCTAAGAAAATGAATTTATTCATGCGCAAACCAACCCGGGACACATGACTCGTAGGGGCACTGGATTCAGCGTGACACTGGACCAGATAATGACCATTTCATTAACAAACAACATTTCTGTCCAATCTATATCATCACATGAACTCTCCATCATCATAATATCGCTGTAACACGTATTTCCTTTCTCGGAAGGTGAGCTCAGTCATCTTTCATTGCTGCCATTTGCCAACTCTTAACAAATTATTGACCTGGTGAGACCATATTGTTACTGAAGTTTCTCTCTCTGACAGACCACTGTTTGCTGCCGATTTCACTCATTTTTTATCAAAACTCTCCTGACAGTTTCTCAGTTTTTTTTCCCTCTCTACATAATGCAAAACCTGCATAATTTCTTATTCCAGAGTCTTCTCTTTTAAAAATAATTGCATATTTACAATAATTAGAACAGAAATAACTATTTAGAAGAATTATAGCTTTTTAAATAATTATGTAATTACATACTGTATATATATATATATATATATATATATAATTATCAATTATAAAATTTGGTCAATGTTAAATAGAACATTTAATGTAAAGGTTTTTAAATGTCATCTTTACTTAAAGAGGAAACCGATATGAATGTGTGCAGCGCATACTCTTGATAGTACAGTATAGTAGCGTACAGTACACCAGACTGACGGGTAACAGTAATGGCTGTTATGTTTTTTGATTGGATAACAGGATTTATTTAAATATAAGCAATGGACAGTTCCTTGGTAGCCACTGCTAGCCTCTGGTAGCCCCTGGTAACCTTGTCTGTATGTCCAGAAGACCAAAAGGGACCTGTCCTCTTATCGGTTCCTAGCCAAATTCGAAAGGACCCCCACTTCATAATTACATTATCATAAGGCACCCAAGTCATGGAGGTGGCAAAATGCTATTGGTTGGAAGGAAACCTTATAAAAGGGAAAACAACGAGAATTTGAGTTCTCTTAACTTCTTCATCAAGCAACGAGACACAAGACAGAGCTGGAGAGGAGAGACAGAGAGAGACACACTGCTTCCTGCCTGACCAGACTGGCCTATAAGCTGTACTGTGAGGAGAAAGAAGAAAATGGGTATTATCTGTTTCTTACTGTAATCCAGCAGAAGCTTAATATTACTTATTTTCAGTAATATAATTGAATGATATTAGTTTCCTATTTTTGTCAAAATAAATGATTATTGCACATCTGTGACTTGACCGCATCTTCCCTCTAAAAAGAATCTTAAAAGAGAAACCAATTGACCTATGAGTTTTCAGTTCAACTATTTATTTATATTGACTGAAAAACCAAGCATTCAAATTCTCTTACACCATTATCTGTAAAATATGTTATCAACTTGCATTAATATATCATCCAAACTACAATGATACTAATAATGAAAATGTTCATATTATTATATTCTAAGGGTTCTAGTCTATTGTGTATTGTATTTATTATCAGGCCCTTCTCTTATGTTTTACAGTTCTTATTATTATTCCGTACAATACAGGGATTAAATTAAGCATTTTAACCACAAAGTATTGGCTACAGTTATGATGCCTACTTCAGTGTTCATATGCATACAGTTTCTGAGGTCTGGACCACTGCACAGTAGTCCCTGGAGTTGCTGAAGTGATCTGGAACACCATGCATCACCACTGCAAACTTGGATTTCAATGTTTTTGTGTAATCCATGTTGCAATAGCACCTACCGTGTTCCTTTGTGGTGAGCTGGTTAATTATGATCTGGGGAAACCACAATCCTGCAGGTTTAATAAGTCTCTCTACACATCAGTCCCTGAGTACCTTCAACCAATGGTAATTTTGACCAATTAAGCCCAAGAATTGAGTCAATTAAGTTGTCAAGGACTACCCAGTAAAGACGTGAACTCACGACTAGGTCACACTGTGAGCTCTCCAGAGCAGACATTACACTGAGCTCAGTGTGAGCTCACTTAGCGCTTTTCCACCGACATGGTGCCGGTACTGGAGCCAGAGCCGCTGCTCGGCCTGGGATCCAGCTGAACTGTTTGTGAACCGGCCCGCTTTTCCACCGGATTTGGAATCGAACGCTGACGTCACTGGATGTGGGCGTTCCCAAGCGTGGAGTAGAAGTGGAGAAACACAGCAATAATAATCAGCACCGAGGCCACTGCGTCTTTAACTTCACAATCAAACTCATTCCGCGTCTATGGCAAATCGTAACCCTAATGTTACAAATGTTCCCTAAATATGTGTTTTGCAGAATACACAAGCAAACGATATGGAAAATCAGCATTTCATCGACACACATAATAGAACTTATTGTTCTTTAACATTGATGAGAATAATTCACATTAATTAACTTACTGTTGAAGTTAACTTACCCAGTGGCTAATCCTAACTCTATGTTAGAAATTTTCTCTAAACACTTATTTTGCAAGATCAATGAAAAACCTTTAGGAATTTGACACTTTTAAAGATACACATAGGTAATACCAATGTGCTTTAACAATGCAGAAAATAATAATAATGCGTTTATCTTTAATAGTGAAGATGTTGTATAGATGTATATCTTTCAAATACACAAATAGAACAAATGGTTTCCAAACCGAATATAGAACTGAAAATTTCAGAAAATCCATGAAAAATGGAATGTAAACATTTACACTTCTTAACAATTCTATATATCAATTATATTCATAACCCTAACCCTAACACTAACCCTAACTTTAAGTTACAGATGTTCCCTAAACATGTTCCCTTCCTGCCCGCGCTCCCTCTGGCCACCCCGGCTGAAAAGGTGGTTACTTCCAATGTGCCCCCCTTCCTGAGCAACGATCTGCTGGCGGGGGATCTGAGTCGCTATGGCCGGCTCACCTGCGCCATTAGGAGGGTGCTGCTGGGCTGCAGCGCCCCGGAGCTGAAACACGTCCTCTCTTACCGCAGACAGGGTTTCATGGTGCTGGCGGACGGCGCCGATGAGTTAAGCCTGTCTCTGAAGTTTAAGATCGAGGGGTTAGTGTACGTGGTGTTCGTGTCAACTGATACCATGAGGTGTTTGAGGTGCGGGGCGCAGGGGCACATCAGTCACTCTTTCCCTCAGGGAGAGGCTCCGGCGGCCGGGCGAGAGGAAGGTGAGGAGCAGGCAGGGCCGTCTGGTGTCGGCTCTGCCGGCCGGGGGAGCGGTGAGGGGGAGGCGGTGGCAAACGCTACTGGCCTCGGTGGGGACAGAGTAGGGGAGCCTAGTGGGGAAGCTGCTAGCAGTGAGAATGCAGAGCAGCCACGGGCTCAGTTAGCCGAGGAGGGAGCTGCTGTTGCTGCTGATGCGGCCGCCACCAAGACTGAACACTTAGCCAGTGATGACGGGTTTAAAGTGCCCAGGAAAAGACAGCAGAAGCAGTCTGCCCCATCTTCTGAGGCCGTTGATACAGTTGTCTAAAAAGGCGAATATTGCGAGGGCGGCTGGTGAGGAGGATCCCGGAGACGGTGTGGGGGCTGTGGTGCGGCGGGACTCGCAGTCAGGGGAGTCTGTCTGGGGGAACCTGCCGTCTCAACCCAAGGTGGCCGACCGGCTGCGGCGCCGGGAGTCTGAGTGCAGTGCTGCGGCTGTGGAGAGCGCAGACTCGGACAGCGCTGCTGAGGGGGACATCGCTGACTCCCAGGGCGAGCCTGTCTCCACTGACACTGCGGGATACAGTGCTAAAAGCATTAAGGATTTTTTAAGGGAAACAAAGGGGAAGAGGAATATAGTTTAAGAAAACTTCTTCCCTGATGCAAAGCAGTTCCTGGCAACTGCACAAGTGATCCTGCAGGATGTGGCACTCGCGGAGTTTAGTGAGCCGGAGTGCTACATGTAAAAGAGTGTTGTCAGGACTGCTTTGCAATCTAATGATGATGGTTAATAGTATGTTTTTTTTATGTCTCAATGTTTTATTTGTACAAGAGACGCACGCAGAAAGTGTGAATGAGTGTGAGTGGAAAGGAGAGAGTGTGTTTAGCCAAGGGTCTAGTGTGAGTGGGGGAGTGGGGATTTTATTTTCACACAATTTTAAAATTGATTATTTTAAGAAAACAGAGTTTGTTGGTGGAAGATTGTTGATGGTAAAGGCTGAGAGCGGGGGAAGGACCTTTGTGTTTATTAATATCCATGCCCCCAATGCTGTGAGAGACAGACTGTCAGTGTTTTCGGTGCTCAGCAAAGCGCTAGCAGACTGTGGGGCTGAGGAGATCCTGGTTTTGGGGGGGTGTTTGGAACTGTACTGTGGACTATAGATTAGATAGGAATCATTTGGAGCCCAGTCCACAGTCGGCAAAACAGCTGGAAGGTAATACACAGTTGCACAATCTGGTCGATGTCTAGAGGAATGCCAACCCAAAGGTGAAACAGTACACCTGGGTGAGGCCGGGTTCTAGCATTATGTCGCTAGCCAGGCTGGATAGATTTTATACCTTTAAACATCATGTCAATCTGATCGGTGGCTGCCATATCACCCCCACCTCTCATCACTGTGAGTGTCACCCTGCCTCCTATCCGGCTGCGCAGTGCCTACTGGCTTTTCAATAATAGCTTGCTGCAGGACAGGATTTTTTGTAAATCTTTTATTTTCTATTGGCAGAGATGGAGATCAGAGCGCCCTAGGTTTGCCTCCCTGAGACAGTGGTGGGACATTGGCAAGGTTCAGACCAGGCTCTTCTGCCAGAAGTACACTGAGCATAGGACTGACAGCTTGAATGAATCTATGAAGGAGTTAGAAGGAGAGATTCAGGTGCTCCACCGAGCCTTGGACTCTGGAGATTCAGGGGCATTAGAGGACCTCAAAGCTATGCAGCAGGCATTGTCAGAGCTGCTAAGGACGCGGGCTCGAGGAGCAATGGTGCGCTCGCAGTTCCAGAGCCTGACACAGATGGATGCGCCCATCAAGTTCTTCTTTGGGTTGGAATGCAGGCGGAAGCAGAGCAGGGTGATGCTCTGCCTGAGGACGGCTGAGGGCCGCGTGCTGCAGGATGGGCAAGAGATGTGTAGTCATGCCGCCCAGTTCTATAGGGAGCTGTACTCCGCAGAGCCGGGCAGCCTGGAGCAGCAGCAGCAGTTTCTGCAGGGTCTGCCTAAGTTCCCACAGGATGGGGTCAAGGGGCTGGAGGCCCTACTAACTCTGGCAGAGCTGACCTGCGCAATGCAAGAGCTCAATAAGGGCTGGGCACCGGGGCTGGATGGGCTCACTGTGGAGTTTTTCTCAGAGTTTTGGACTGAGCTGGGCCCGGACCTGCTCTCAGTGCTGCAGGAGGGCCTGTGAGCTGGGCTGCTGCCCATTAGCTGTCGTAGAGCTATTCTGACCCTGCTGCCCAAGAAGGGGAGTCTGTCCTCCATTGTGAACATGAGGCCAGTGGCGCTGCTGTGTCAGCACTATAAGATCCTATCTAAGGCTCTGGCTAAGCGGCTCAGAGACATCATGCCGGCCGCAGTGCCTGTTTCAGGTGCTGAGAGCAGTTGGTGTCGGCCCGCGGTTCGTAGAATTTATTCAGCTGCTGTACTGTCATGTGTTTATTGTGCTGAAGATCAATGGTGGCCTGAGTGAGCCTATCCCCATCCATCAAGACATCAGACAGGGCTGCAGTCTGTCAGGGATGCTATACTCCCTTTCTATCGAGCCCCTGCTGCACAGGCTGAGGCAGTTGCTAGCCGGGCTGTCCATCCCTTGTCACCCAGAGCAGGCGGTCAGGGTGTCGGCCTATGCTGCTGAGACACACAGTCTGGCCAGCGAGACGTCCAGGTCATTGTGGGAGTGTCTGGAGGAGTTCAGCAGGGCCTCCTCAGCCAGGGTCAACAAGGGCAAGAGCAGCGTTCATCTGGTTGGCGTGTGGGAGGTTTCTGCACCCCCTGCCCTCCCTGCGGGGCTGCAGTGGTCTCTCTCAGGCCCTCGGGTGCTGGGTGTGACTTTGGGGGAGACACAGGAGAACTGGGCTGGCCTGCTGGAGAGGGTACAGGGCCGGTTGAGGGCATGGCACTGGCTGCTGCCCCAGCTCTCCTTTAGGGGGAGAGCAATTGTTATTAATATCTTGGTGGCCTCCGCATGGAGCATTCTGGCACACTTATGCATGTCTGGACACCCCTTCGGCCCTGGTGTCCCAGATACAGACCCTGCTCCTGGATTTCGTCTGGGACGGGCTGCACTGGGTGCGCAAAGCAGTGCTGTACCTGCCGCTCCAGGAGGGGGGACAGGGGTTGGTTGATCTGTTAAGCAGGCTGAGTACCTTTCGGCTGCAGGCAGCTCAGAGGCTCCTGTACCCTCCAGATCCCCAGTGTCTCCCACCCTGGACACTTGTTATGACAGACACATGTTTTTACTTAAGACACGTCCCAATATACTTCCGTCCCTGCCTGTTTTTTATAGTTCTGTTTTAGAGGTGTGGCAGCACTTTTCCCTGGGTAGGGAGCTGGGGGGCAGCAGTCTGTATTGGCTGTTAGAGGAGCCACTGCTGTGGAACCCCGGTTTTAGCTGTCCACTCCTGCTCTCCAGCAACCTCAGGTCAGTCCTGCTTAAGGTAGACATGATCCAGCTGAGTGATTTGTTGGATTTTAACAGGGGACAGTGGGTTGGTGCCGACAACCTGGCTGCCAGGCTGGGTATGAGGTCACTGAGAGTCGTAACCAGATTTCTCTGGGCAGTACAGAACGCCCTTCCCATAGGCGCTGTGGAGCGGCTTTTCCAGGCTCTCATGCAGCACCATGTCGGGAGTTTTTTTCATGTCTTTTATGTGTTTCTAGTTTGTTTTAATTGTTATTTTTTAGTAAAATAAAGGTGTTCAAAATCAAGAAATCTCTCTCTCTCTCACACAAACACATACACACAGCCAGCAAGACACAAAGAGCCAGCCAGCTCAGCGATGAAATCTCGAACCTCTCTCTGAGCTGACTGCTATGACATCACAGAGCACGTGCATTCCGTTGCTTGCCGTCTGTCAACCACTCAGTCACTGCCAGCCAGACTGCCTGGCTGGCTGGATGGGGAGGCTGTTTGCTGCTGCTGCATACCTTAGCAAGCTTATTTGCTTGACCGGCCTTCCTCCTCCTCCGCCCACATGCCCAGCTCTGCCCGATTTGCTGTTCACCTGGATCACAGCTCTGCCCCAACAAGGCAGAGCCTCCCAAGAATGGTACAAACTCATCCACGTTCCCCTCCAATACAAATGCACTGAATTGAGAGAGAGAAGTGCTAGGGCACATCTGTAACATAAACTAGGGAACATTCGTCACATGCTTAGGGAACATTCCTAACATACAGGGAACATTTGTAAAACGAATTAGGGAACCTTTGTGACATACTAAAAGGTCATGCTGGTAGGTGTTGGGCACTGTGGAAGGAAAGTTAGAATTCATTCCCTCATATCAATTCTACTCTCTTGTATACTTAAGAAAGATAAGGTCAAGCCAGGAGGACAGGCCAGAAGGTAGCTTGTTTTCTGTTCGTTATTCACTATGAGAACCTTGGAGACAATGTCAAACAGTACAATTGAAGTGCCTGCCCCCTAATCCATGTGTTGACCTATGAACTCTGATATATATTCTGCTTAGCTAACTCTCTAATGATAATATAGTAATGACTCTGTGATTGTAACCAGATCTTTGTTTTTTGTGTATAAAAGCCTCTGACTTTTAAATGAAGGCAGAGCGACTTTGGGATCTTCTTGATTCACTGTTCCTCTCCACGCTGCGTGTATTAAAGGCATTGCAACGAACGTTCCAACCTGATTGAAGATGGTTTTTCTTCCACATTACATGGCAACGAGGATGGTATTGCTAACCCTGACAGAGAGGACTGGAATGGCCAGACCAGTGACCAGCAAAACCGCGACAGCAAAATAGAAAAAGGTAAAGGAACCTTTTTGAAAAATTCTCTACTGCGGTGCTTTGCTTTCACTTGTCTGCTCGCCTGGCCCTCTGACGATCAGGTAACGCATTCTATATTTTATTAAACGTTGTTGCTTGCCTTATATCAATTACTTGAGGCAGGAAATGTTTTCTTGCTTGTTAAGAAACAAAGTTTCTTAGTGTTACCATAGACTTGACTGTGTCTTCTTGTTTATGAAGTAATAGGACTGTGTCTTCCTATTTAACCTGGGTTGCCATGAACTTGACTGTGTTTTCTTGTTTGTGAAGAAACAGGACTGTGTCTTCCTGTTTGGGTTCCCGTAGACAAAAGTGTGTCTGTAAAACTGCAGGGTAAGTTTGACCTACAATTAGAAAAAAAAAAAAAAAAAAAGACCGCTAATTAATTGTTCAATATCTGATATGCCGGTGATAATATAAAATCACGTGTTTTGTAGAACCATAAATGGTAAATGAAGAAACGTCATTAAGTTATATACAAGTTATATAAATGCAAATACTACACCATAGTAGCATTATTCAGTGTGTATCCACTTACATCACATTGAATCATCACATATCATTTCACACTTCAGTCACACATCCAAACAGCACAATTCTTTCAATCCAGTAGTCACTCTAATAAACTATGGAAAGGATAGTTCATGAAATGCCCATAGCCCCACCAGACTCTGTATCCTTGTGCTTGGATTTAAAAGAGGTTGGAGTTGTATGACTATTCATGTTTCTTCCCAATCTATTTCCATATTGTTTCTTCAGGCCTTTTCATCAAAATAAAATTGTTATTTTTCAGCACCTGAAATCAATCAGAAATGCATTGTTAATAATCTGTCCGTCTATTCCTGGACATCGCCACCCTCCTGTTGTCAATTGGAATCAGCAGAGTTAGTTGGTTTATTACTTTTACCAGAGTATGGTAAGCATCGTATGTTTCCACCATCCCCCTCCCTCCTGTCCGTCCACACACACTGGCATCAGTGGCCATGAGGACGGATTATGGGCTGCAGCACTTAGAGCGGAGGCCAATGTGAGAGGGGAGACTATGCACTGATGTGTCATGGCATGTGAGTAGGGAACCTGTGGACTAAATGTGAGGGAAATTCATTGTTGCTGGTTCCTGTGAATACAGATAATAGTAGTTATTTTTCTATTCATCTGTATCAACATCAGTATTGTTAGCATTAGTAATGTAACTATTCTCGATTTCCCAGGACATTACTGTTGGTTGACAATGTTGCTTGGTTTGTAGTAGTACATCTGTATTTAGTTACAAGGCAGCTCTCTTATCTCTCTCAGTGGGGAGCTGACCTCACAGACACTTTCACTGCCCCAACGCCCCCTCTGAAAACATCACTCTGTATCCCAACAGCTGTTCTTTCTCCTTTCCTAATTTCTTACTAGTGTAGCGTAAGGTACACTTATAAATTTCAATTTAAGAAGTGAATTTATAGTATCACCTTGTCACGAATCCTGGAATCTTGTAGAACTCAATTTCTGTAATAATTGGACACAGACTCCAATTCCAAAGATATAAATTGTCAAATTTATTCAAAAACAAAGACTAAATGTAGCACTACACTAATTATACAAAAGGGAAAAACTAATTAAAATTCAACTCTAGATCAACAAATCAAAGACAAATCACCTCCGTGACCAAATCAAAGACCATGGGATAGCATATGATAACACAAATCGTTAAACAAAAAAGGTTATAAACACATTGACTACAATAACGGTTAGTAAGACGAAGGTGAGTCTCTCATTAGTATTGTTAGTCAGACATTAAATAACTATGCAGGTTAGTATTTAATGTCAGGTAACTTCTCGTTATATATATATCAGTCTCATTTACGTAGGTGCCGAGAAAGATCCTATCATTACTTGTTACCACAATTTCCCTTAACTGAATATTATTCAATGATTAAGGATAGGCAGGGCCACCAATAATCTAATGTCTATTAACTTGTGTCAATTTCAGACTAAACAGTTAAACAGGAATGAGAAGATATTTCTCGGCGTTGACAGATTTTATTTCTAAAATGATCAACAAAACAGTTTAATGCAACACACATTTATATTTAAGAAAACTAAATGATATTACACATTCTAGAGTTATGAATCACAGATTAACAATTCTAATTGATTTCTCAAATGTCATGAATCATGAACTCCAAACTGTTAAACTTATCTGAACTTCGTCACAGAGAGGCCTCTCTGTCTTCGGGCTCAGATAACAGCACACGGCACGAGGTCCGTGTGGTTTGGAACAAAGGCAGTCCGGTTCGGCTTTGTCCAAGAACTTCCACTCAGTCGATGCACCTGGAAGTTGGGGTTTCGCGAATGTAGAGTCTTTTCCAAACAGATTTCCACTGGTTTGAAGGCTCCAAGGTTGTGCACAAAATCTTTTTGGCAAGCAGGGTCTCTCACCGTACTTATTTGAAGACAAAGTCTTTGAGGAAAGCAGGGCCCTGTTTGTTCCAAGGGTCAAGTTTCTTAAGACTCAAATAGCTATTTAAATGACTGACACTTTCGTATTCAGTCGACTTAGTCAATTGTCCAGCTGTAAAACTCCACTGATCAGGTGGGCACAGGCGGTCAGCGCAGTCTGTAAAGTTCTTTATTTAATAAAGTCCTTTAAAAGAATTCTTCGTACGGCTCAATCTCCTTCTCCCAGTTTAACTCTTCTGTTGCCGGCAAAGACTTGGTTGGTTTCTGGTTCCGGTTCTGGCAACAGAGCTACAGGTTGAGCTGTGGCAGCGAGTTACTGGATCAGGTGAGAGAGAGAGAGAGAAAGACCGTCCGCTGTTCCTTATAGTCTGTCAGATCGATAGGTGATTGGTTCCTGAGTTCTTGAGATTGGATTTTGGTTTCAGCCCCCAGTGTCCTATTGGAGGGGGACTTGATTTATGACTGATGTCAATCCATGCCATCTTTTGGAAATGCCGGTTGGCCCGGGTTCGTAGCTCTATGTCGGGATTTCGGCTCTCGTCCACTTCAAAGAGTTTTTATCACCTACAGGCCCCTTTCTCCAGACATTTCATAGCAGAATTCCAAACTATTTGGCCTCTTCTTGGTGCCATCCTCCCCAAAACTGTCACTTTGATGCAAACCAGTTCCAAGCTGATGAGCTAAGGAAATCTGATAACTTTGGGGGGGGAGAGGTCTTCTTTAGATCAGTGCTTCAGCTCAGAGCCCAAATGCTCTTATCCAAATACACCCAACATAACGCTACAATTTTCATATTATTATAATCTAAGGGTTCTAGTCTATTGTGTATTGTATTTATTCTCAGGCCCTTCTCTTATGTTTTACAGTTGTTATTATTATTCTGTACAATACAGGGATTAAATTAAGTATTTTAAGCACAAAGTATTGGCTACAGTTATGATACCTACTTCACTGTTCATATGCATACAGTTTCTGAGGTCTGGACCACTGCACAGTAGTCCCTGGAGTTGTAGTCCAGACCACTGCAAAATTCGTGCTGAAGTGATCTGGATCACCACGCAATGGCCCAAGGACCACTGCAAACTTGGATTTCAATGTTTTTGTGTAATCCATGTTGCAATAGCAACATCCATGTTCCTTTGTGGTGAGCTGGTTAATTCTGTTCTTTAACATTGAAGAGATTAAGATGAATAAACTTACTGTTGAAGATTATTATTTCATTATTTTTATTTCTTGGCAGACGCCCTTATCCAGGGCGACTTACAACATAAGTGCAAAAATACAGAGAAGTACAAGGCATCAATCATTACAAATTCAACTTAGCTAAAATATATCGCAATTCAAAATACATTTTAAAAATTCCAATTACAATTTACACAAGTACATTAAAAGACTTCCTACATCCTGGACGGTGAAAGCTAAGTGCTGTCAAGATGTAGGGTTACAGACTAGGGCTACGGGAAAGGGAGCAAGGAGGAAAACATTCAAGAACGAGAGGAGCATAATAAGCTGAAGTGCTATCTAGCAGGGATAGAGGACTAATATTACAAGTGCGGTCGGAAGAGATGCGTCTTGAGTAAGTGCCGGAATGAGGTCAAGGACTCTGCTGTTTTGACTTTGGTGGGCAGGTCATTCCACCACCGAAGTCAAAACAGCAGAGTCCTTGACCTCTTTCCGGCACTTGTGTAACCCTTGTAAAAGATGTAACCCTTACCCAGTGGCTAACCCTTACTCTATGTTACAAATGTTCCCTAAAAGCTTATTTTGCAAAAAAAAAAGATCCTTTAGGAATTTTAAACTTTTAAAGATACACATAGGTAATACCAATGTGCTTTAACAATGCCGAAAATAATAATGCGTTTATCTTTAATAGTGAAGATATTGAATAGATGTATATCTATCATATACACAAATAGAAAAAAACGGTTTCCAAACCGAATATAGAACTGAAACTTTCAGACAGTCCATGAAAAATGGAATGTAAATGTTTGCACTTCTTAACAATTCTATATATCAATTATATTCATAACCCTAACCCTAACACTAACCCTAACTTTAAGTTACAAATGTTCCCTAAACACTTATTTTGCAGGATCAATAAAAAACTGTCAGGATTTTTTAAACTTTTACTGACACACATAGTTAATAGCAATGTGTTATAACTTTTCCGAAAATAATAATCCGTATATCTTTAATTGTTTTGACATTATTAAGATATAATGCATCTATCACATAGGGAACATTTGTTACATAATAGGAAAAACATACAAATGATGTAACTTTGAATATATTTAATATTACAGCATACAATTTGTCAGGCTTCATAATAATGGAATTTATGACATACTCTGTAAAAATCAAGCAAATAACATTTGTTGTTCATGAGAAAAAATATATATAATCAAAGCTATCAGACTTTAGCACGTGGTGAATGAACACACATACGATTATACAGCATTTGTTGCAGCTTCGCAAAACCTAATTTTAAACGTTGTTGGTAAATTAGATACAAAGTGAGGACCCTCTATTTGCATTATTCCCCTGTATTATTGCTAAAATAAAGTTTTACTGACATTTTACTGACACTACCACTGCATAGGACACATCTGTAACATGAACGCTACTGAATGGCACATACATTGAAAACTACGGAGAATTGAGACTTATCAAATTTACACTTCATAAATCATCTTAAAACGTTTCCAAACAAGGCAAAACCCACTTGAAATACGTTCATTCACATTTTTGGTAAACAAAAAGAGAGATTGTTACATATGTTCCCTATGATGCATCTACAGAGCGAGAGACAGAGAGAGAGAGAGAGAGAGAGAGAGAGAGAGAGAGAGATACTTTTTTTTAACTTTAAAATGTACTTTATTACAAAAGTGCATCATTCAACACACAAAATCTACAAAAAGCATTAAAAAAAAACAATGCAGCCTACAAAAAATGCAGCTGTTAAACAACTATCCAATTACCATAAAAACAGAACAGACATCACTCTTTATATATTTAAAACCAAACCCTCATTCCCAACCAGGCAGAGAACCCTATCAAGGCACCATACCTTCTCAAACTGATCCACACTACACATTGTTTTGTGGTATTCATAATCGACAGTGATTTGAACAGCTACACTAATTTTAAAAACAGTCAAAACCTCACAGAAGACATGGCCACTCAATTTCCGTTTCCTACTCTTTTTGCCCTATCAAAAAATTGGTTAACTTGACCTTGTCTTTCAGTTGAACAATAGCACTTATACCGAACACAAACACCCTTGGAGAAAAACACAATGAGAGTTGAAAAAAGAACTTTCAACCATAGAAATAAAGGTTGTAATCTATTACAGTCTAAATAACGGTGAGCAACAGTTTTCGTTTGACCACAAAACACACAGGCATCTGTCACATCATGATCAATAATGGACAGAAAGGAATTCACTGCTAAGTGCCAGTGTAAATCCCCAGCTCTCTTATTCAGGGGGGCTGTATACAGGGTTCCCCAAGCTGGGCGAACTGCACTCTCAAATAGCAGCTTCCCTCTCCAGGGTGAATCAAGGACATCTTTTAACTGTGCAAAATGAGTCGTTTTCAATACAAATTGATACAGCGTCTTATTATTGGCACTAGAGAAAACAACATCGGAGACTTCCTTCATCTGTAAAATCAGATCTGGCCTATCCTGCCTGAGCCACATGGAAGGGGAAAGCTTCAGCTCAATGAAAAGCCTCTGTCTATCGGATTCATTGCTGCCCATCCAAACCTCCCCCTGTACACCCAGCCCCTACTCCTGCAGGGCCACACTCTACTGAGACAGCAACACCCCTACCACTCGCACTAAGTCCACCTGCAGCCTTCCTGCCAAGGCCTCCACACTCATCCAGCCACCCCCCCTCCCCATCACAACCTGCCCCAGCCTGGTCACACCTGCCTTAACCAGCCTGCTGTGCAAGCCCTGAGACTCCAACACAGGGAGCCGCAGTGCAGGGTTACACAGCAACGGCTCTCTCAAAAGCCAATAAGCCCCCAACCTCTCCATGTCTCTTCGCACCCGCACTAGCCACCACGCTTTCAAAACACTATGGTAAAAAAGTGGAACCCCTCTGAGATCCAACTGAGACATGTCTGTCACAAACAACTGCCTGTCCAGCTACAGCCTCTGAGAACAGCAGCTTCTGAACTGTCTGTAACCTGAACACTGCCACCCTGCTGGTCAGGTCTAAAAGTCCCTGCCCACCTTCTGCTACTGGCAGAAAAAACACACTCTGCCTGATCCAGTGCAGCCCGTCCCAAAAGAAATGGAGCAGGATCCTCTGGAGTCTGGTGAGCACACCTGGTGGCGGCTCCACACACACTAGCCTGTGCCACAGAATTGAAGCCACCAGATTATTAATGACCAGCACCCTCCCTCTGTACAAGAGCTGGGGTAGCAGCCATCGCCAGCGCCCCAACCTCTCCTGTACCTGCTCCTCTATCCTCTCCCAGTTCCTCTGCTTTGCCTTCTCTCCCCTCAGGAACACCCCCAGACACTTTAACTCCCCACTACTCCACTGCAGGCCAGCTTGCAAACCCAGGGGCTGCCTCCCCCCAACTCCCAGAGCAGCACCGCACTGCTCTTCATCCAATTAACTCTTGCTGATGACACCTGCCCATATCTCTCTAGGCTCTCCTCCAAAAGCACAACGTCCCAGTCCCCCACCACACACACACACACACATCGTCTGCATATGCACACAACCGAACACACACCACACTGCAGGACGGGATGCTCAGACCAGTCAACACAGTCCTCAGCGTGTGCAAGAGAGGCTCTATGGACAAGGAATACAGCATTCCCGATAGCAAGCAGCCTTGTCTAATCCCTCTCTGCACTGGAAATGGGGTACTCAACCCGCCATTTATTTTTAACACACTAAAAACATTATTATACAAACATTTAATCAGTGCCAAGAAATTAGGGCCCTAACCAAAAGCTTCCAAGGTATGGAACAAATACTTATGATCCACACGATCAAATGCTTTTTCTTGATCCAAGGAGATCAAACCTGCTTGAAAGCCAAACAACCTGGATGCCGACATCAGGTACCTCGCCAAAAAAAAATGATCAAATATAGAGCGCTGTGGGACACAATAAGTCTGATCTGGGTGCACTAGGGATCCCATAACTGGATTGAGACGGTTGGCAAGGGCCTTTGACAAGATCTTAAAGTCACAGCACAACAATGACACAGGTCTCCAGTTGGAGATTTAACATAAATCACCCTTTTTAGCGAGCAGTGTAAGTACTGCCCTCCTGCAGCTCAATGGCAGCTCACCGTCCAGCACACCCTCTTCACACACACTGAGTAAGTCCATCCCTAGTACTGGCCACAGAGTCTTATAAGAACTGCATCGGCAGGCCGTCCAGTCCGGGAGCCTTTCCGTTGTTCAGGCCCTGCAGGGCAACACTGTTTTCTAGTTTTTTTTCTAGTTTTCTCAATCTAAACCTTTCTGGATTCTCAAGCTCCGCAGAGCCCCGCAACAGAGCCTGTGCCGAGTTAACAAACTGTTTTAAATCCGAAAAATGGACTCCACATTCACCCTGTAGAACCGTGTCTGAAATAAGTGGAGAGTCGTGGAGACAAAGCAAACAGAACTTTAATCGAGCCGCTCGGAAGCTCCACTGTCAGAAATAATTCCTTCAGTGAGGCTTAATGTTTACAGACATGAGTACAACTTTATTGGAAAAATGACGTAACATCTTATGGCCGTTCATCCAATCAGAAGATACAGGTCCGGGTCCGTTTTACGATCTGTCCTCCCGTGAAGAGGTGATGGATCCAAAGCAGATGTCTGTCTTTGATGTGCACTAGGAAGATGTGATCCCACGGTCTTCATTTACCTAGTGTCAATCGCTCTTTAACAAAAACAATTCCTCCCTATCTGGAGAAACAATTCAGTCATAAACAAATTCTCAGCAGACAGCTGTAGGCTATTTCGGCACTGTGTAATCTTTCATTACTGACAGGAGTTTCTAACAAACCAACCTTGTTGACCCTTTACTTGTCCTGCTAAATCTAATCTGCTCAGCCTGTATACAAAACTACTTCTAATGCTAGTATTAATATAAAACATTATATAATTATCACAAAACACTTTATTCAACTTCCTTTACAGAGTCTTCATTCCCTCCTTTTTGGCAATAGAAATGAAGCGAAATGAAGCCAAAATAATCGTGTTTGTCAGTTACAATAATTTCTTCCTCCGGAGGGGCAGGTGGTATAGTGCTGCGTGTTCAGCTCCCATTTATCCCAACTTGCCACCTACGAGGTATGTATGTATGTACAGCGAGGTATTCAAATAATCAGGGGATAGGATTGTATTTTTATTTGCCTGGTCGGGCAAACAATTATGTCATAACTACACCTTATTGAATATTGAGCTCTTTTATGGAAATTGCAGTGGCCACCTACAATTTCCTGGAGCTTTACTGTGTATCTCAAATTATATTTCATTCTGCCCCAGGTCATAAAGGTCAATCCCCAGTTACATAATACATACATTGTTTTGCTTCAAAAGGAATACAAAAGTCAGCATACATGTTATTTTTACAAATTCAGTTATTCACATATATTTCTGATGCATTTTAATTGATAAACATTGTACATTCCATACCTCTCAAGAGAAGGGCAATGGACTTATTCTTACTTCATGACTCTTATTCCATTCATTTGAGTAATTTGACATCTCCACCAAAAGTACATTATAAATTAACTACCAATACAAGAATATATGCTACTGCAGATGTCATTTGAGCTGTTTTCACAATGTATTGCATATTCCTATAATCTGGACAACCTTTAATTTCAGTATTTTAACTTATTTCTCCATTAAGTCAAGCATCACTTCAGCGTTGTGGACCTCAACATTGGTCTGTTCAAGATGCCGTGAGGCTGTCTTTAAAGCCGCGCCCTCGGCCTACTGTGTCTCAATGAGAACACCAGCGTCTTCTCCATTTGCACCTCTGCCACCACGGGTCAGACATCGGTTCCTTCAGGACACGATTCATAATGTGCATATCTGCCATGTGGAATAGATCGGTCATCTGAAGACACAATGTGTGGTTCGCACAACATCAGAGATCCTCCTTATAAAAGGCATCTCTATCACATGGACAGTAGTTGACATTCACACAATCTATGAGGTTTCCAGTAAAGGGACAATTCATAATAATAATCTTGATCCCAAATTTTCACAGATTATTTCAGTACAGCACTCAGTTGTCGTCAGCAGCATCATATCTCCTGTGTTACTGAATCAACTTTACTACCTAGTGTAAATACTCTTTCTTGTGTGGAGCTGTCAAACTTTCAAAACAATGCGCTTATCTCTTTGCTTTTATCTGACTTATATATCTAAGACTATTTTAATAATTATTACAGCAGCTCTTTCAACAACAAAGTTAATAGTTGTTAGGTAAATAATCATAGTTGACCTCACAGACACTTTCACTGCCCCAACCCCACCCCCCTTTTTTTTTTTTTTTTTTTGTTTGGGGGGGTGAATCCCTTCCTGATTAATAGGGTATTTCTGTTTGGGAAAGCATTATTTCCATACACTTTCATGACTTTAGATTTTAAACTATATCTCATTCAATTATTTATTTATTTTACATTAAGTTATACCTTAAGTAACTTCCTTATTTTCCCTCATATTCCATTCAATCGCCATCAAAACTCTTGTGCTGAAAGTGGCAGCACATTTCTTTCACACATACCAAACTCCCTTTTTACAGTTTCCCAAGCCTCATCGACTCTTAAACCCCTTGTCAACGTCCTCAAACCTTCATCAACATCGCTCAGACCCTCTGAAAACATCACTCTGTATCCTAACAGCTGTTCTTTCTCCTTTTCCTAATTTCTTAGTACACAATTCAAGTTATATTTATTGACATGTATTAATACTATTTATACACATATTTCGCTCCATTATTTGAGTTAATAAATTAAGATATTTTCCTAAAAAAATATATTTTTAGAAAATAAGCATTTTAATTGATTTCAATAATGATTCCCAGATACCTCAGGAAAACAAATTTTCAAAGAAAATGTGTTCAGTCAATGATTTCCATTTTGTTTTCCTGTACTTTATTACATCTTATTGTGATTTATAATTGTAATGTTTCTTTTCCATATATATGTTTGTATGTACGTATGTATGTATGTATGTATGTATGTATGTATGTATAAATGTATGTTTGAATGTCCAATTGCTTTGACAATACAAATGCACTGAATTGAGAGAGAGAGAGACAGAGAGAGAGACAGAGAGACAGACACAGAAGACAGACAGACAGGCACTAACACAGCCACCCACCCACCCACTCTCACACACACACACACACACTCTCTCTCTCTCTCTCTCTCTCTGCATGCTGGGAGTTTATGGGGGGAGTCTGTGGTGGTGGGAGGTTTGTTTGGAGAGAGTGTGTGTGTGTGTTTTTACTACTCTTTTTCTTTCCTTTTCTTGTTTTTTTATAGATACTTTTAATCGTTTGTTGGTTTTAAACGATTCGGGTTTAGGGGGTTGTTTTTCGATTTAGATCAGCATGGCGTTGCGGGCGGGGAGACCCCTCCCTTCATTTAATTACGAAACGCTGACCCGAAAGCACGGGTTTATACTCGTGTCCCAGGAGTAGGTGTCGGTAGAGGACTGTGCGATGGAGATCGGAAGGAAGGTCGGCTTCCAGAACATCGTCTCTGCGGCTCGAATGAATAAGGGCATTGTGGTTTTCCTGAATTCTGAGGCGCTGGTGAAGGATGTGATGGAGGACGGGGTCACAGTGAAGGGGACCTTCCTGCCCACGCTCCCTCTGGCCACCCCGGCTGTAAAGGTGGTTACTTCCAATGTGCCCCCCTTCCTGAGTAACGATCTGCTGGCGGGGGATCTGAGTCGCTATGGCCGGCTCACCTGCGCCATTAGGAGGGTGCTGCTGGGCTGCAGCGCCCCGGAGCTGAAACACGTCCTCTCTTACCAAAGACAGGGTTTCATGGTGCTGGCGGACGGCGCCGATGAGTTAAGCCTGTCTCTGAAGTTTAAGATCGAGGGGTTAGTGTACGTGGTGTTCGTGTCAACTGATACCATGAGGTGTTTGAGGTGCGGGGCACAGGGGCACATCAGTCGCTCTTGCCCTCAGGGAGAGGCTCCGGCGGCCGGGCGAGAGGAAGGTGAGGAGCAGGCAGGGCCGTCTGGTGTCGGCTCTGCCGTCCGGGGGAGCGATGAGGGGGAGGCGGTGGCAAACGCTACTGGCCTCGGTGGGGACAGAGTAGGGGAGCCTAGTGGGGAAGCTGCTAGCAGTGAGAATGCAGAGCAGCCACGGGCTCAGTTAGCCGAGGAGGGAGCTGCTGTTGCAGCTGATGCGGCCGCCACCAAGACTGAACACTTAGCCAGTGATGATGGGTTTAAAGTGCACAGGAAAAGACAGCAGAAGCAGTCTGCCCCGTCTTCTGAGGCAGTTGATTCAGTTGTCTAAAAAGGCGAATATTGCGAGGACGGCTGGTGAGGAGGATCCCGGAGACGGTGTGGGGGCTGTGGTGCGGCGGGACTCGCAGTCAGGGGAGTCTGTCTGGGGGAACCTGCCGTCTCAATCCAAGGTGGCCGACCGCCTGCGGCGCCGGGAGTCTGAGTGCAGTGCTGCGGCTGTGGAGAGCGCAGACTCGGACAGCGCTGCTGAGGGGGACATCGCTGACTCCCAGGGCGAGCCCGTCTCCACTGACACTGCGGGATACAGTGCTAAAAGCATTAAGGATTTTTTAAGAGAGACCAAGGGGAAGAGGAACATAGTTTTAGAAAACTTCTTCCCTAATGCAAAGCAGTTCCTGGCATCTGCACAAGTGATCCTGCAGGATGTGGCACTCGCGGAGTTTAGTGAGCCGGAGTGCTACATGTAAAAGAGTGTTGTCAGGACTGCTTTGCAATCTAATGATAATGGTTAATAGTATGTTTTTTTATGTCTCAATTTTTATTTGTACAAGAGACGCACGCAGACAGTGTGAATGAGTGTGAGTGGCAGTGGGTGTGGAAAGGAGAGAGTGTGTTTAGCCAAGGGTCTAGTGTGAGTGGGGGAGTGGTGATTTTATTTTCACACACTTTTAAAATGGATTATTTTAAGAAAACAGAGTTTGTTGGTGGAAGATTGTTGATGGTAAAGGCTGAGAGCGGGGGAAGGACCTTTGTGTTTATTAATATCTATGCCCCCAATGCTGTGAGAGACAGACTGTCAGTGTTTCCGGTGCTCAGCAAAGCGCTAGCAGACTGTGGGGCTGAGGAGATCCTGGTTTTGGGGGGGTGATTGGAACTGTACTGTGGACTATAGATTAGATAGGAATCATTTGGAGCCCAGTCCACAGTCAGCAAAACAGCTGGAAGGTAATACACAGTTGCACAAATGGTCGATGTCTGGAGGAATGCCAACCCAAAGGTGATACAGTACACCTGGGTGAGGCCGGGTTCTAGCATTATGTCGCTAGCCAGGCTGGATAGATTTTATACCTTTAGACATCATGTCAATTTGATCGGTGGCTGCCATTTCACCCCCACCTGACCACTGACCACTGTCTCATCACTGTGAGTGTCACCCTGCCTTCTGTCCGGCTGCGCAGTGCCTACTGGCTTTTCAATAATAGCTTGCTGCAGGACAGGATTTTTTGTAATTCTTTTCTTTTCTTTTGGCAGAGATGGAGATCTGAGCGCCCTAGGTTTGCCTCCCTGAGAAAGTGGTGGGACATTGGGAAGGTTAAGACCAGGCTCTTCTGCCAGAAGTACACTGAGCATAGGACTGACAGCTTGAATGAATCTATGAAGGAGTTAGAAGGAGAGATTCAGGTGCTCCACCGAGCCTTGGATGCTGGAGATTCGGGGGCATTAGAGGACCTCAAAGCTATGCAGCAGGCATTGTCAGAGCTGCTGGGGACGTGGGCTCGAGGGGCAATGGTGCGCTCGCAGTTCAAGAGCCTGACACAGATGGATGCTCCCATCAAGTTCTTCTTTGGGCTGGAATGCAGGCGGCAGCAGAGCAGGGTGATGCTCTGCCTGAGGATGGCTGAGGGCTGCGTGCTGCAGGATGGGCAAGAGATGGGTAGTCATGCCACATAGTTCTGTAGGGAGCTGTTCTCCGCAGAGCCGGGCAGCCTGGAGCAGCAGCAGCAGTTTCTGTAGGGTCTGCCTAAGGTCCCACAGGATGGGGTCAAGGGGTTAGAGGACCCACTAACCCTGGCTGAGCTGACCTGCGCAATGCAAGAGCTCAATTAGGGCTGGGCACCGGGGCTGGATGGGCTCACCTGCTCTCAGTGCTGTAGGAGGGCCTGTGAGCTGGGCTGCTGCCCATTAGCTGTCGTACAGCTGTTCTGACCCTGCTGCCCAAGAAGGGGAATCTGTCCTCCATTGTGAACTGGAGGCCAGTGGCGCTGCTGTGTCAGGACTATAAGATCCTGTCTAAGGCTCTGACTAAGCGGCTCAGAGACATCATGCCGGCCGCAGAATTTATTCAGCTGCTGTACTGTCATGTGTTCAGTGTGCTGAAGATCAATGGTGGCCTGAGTGAGCCTATCCCCATCCATGGAGGCATCAGAAAGGGCTGCAGTCTGTCAGGGATGCTATACTTCCTTTCTATCGAGCCCCTGCTGCACAGGCTGAGGCAGTTGCTAGCCGGGCTGTCCATCCCTTGTCACCCAGAGCAGGCGGTCAGGGTGTCGGCCTATGCTGCTGAGACACAGTCTGGCCAGCGAGACATCCAGGTCATTGTGGGAGTGTCTGGAGGAGTTCAGCAGGGCCTCCTCAGCCAGGGTCAACTGGGGCAAGAGCAGCGCTCATCTGGTTGGGGTGTGGGAGGGTTCTGCCCCCCCTGCCCTCCCTGCGGGGCTGCAGTGGTCTCTCTCAGGCCCTCGGATGCAGGGTGTGACTTTGGGGGAGGTGCAGGAGAACTGGGCTGTCCTGCTGGAGAGGGTACAGGGCCGGTTGAGGGCATGGCACTTGCTGCTTCCCCAGCTCTCCCTCAGGGGGAGAGCAATTGTTATTAATAACTTGGTGGCCTCCATGCTCTGGCACACTTATGCCTGTCTGGACCCCCCACCGGCCCTGGTGTCCCAGATACAGACCCTGCTCCTGGATTTTGGACGGGCTGCACTGGGTGCGCAAAGCAGTGCTGTACCTGCCGCTCCAGGAGGGGGGACAGGGGTTGGTAGATCTGTTAAGCAGGCTGAGTGCCTTTCGGCTGCAGGCAGCTCAGAGGCTCCTGTACCCTCCAGATCCCCAGTGTCTCCCGCCCTGGACACTTGTTATGACAGACACATGTTTTTACTTAAGACACGTCCCAATATACTTCCTTCCCTGCCTGTTTTTTATAGTACTGTTTTAGAGGTGCTTCTCCCTGGGTAGGGAGCTGGGGGGCAGCAGTCTGTATTGGCTGTTAGAGGAGCCACTGCTCTGGAACCCCGGTTTTAGCTGTCCACTCCTGCTCTCCAGCAGCCTCAGGTCAGTCCTGCTTAAGGTTGACGTGATCCGACGTGAGGGATTTGTTGGATTTAAACAGGGGACAGTGGGTTGGTGCCGGCAGCCTGGCTGCCAGGCTGGGTATGAGGTCACTGAGAGTCGTAACCAGATTTCTCTGGGCAGTACAGAACGCCCTTCCCATAGGCGCTGTGGAGCGGCTTTTCCAGGCTCTCACGCAGCACTGCTGGCCCAAGGACCCTGACACCATCTTTCCCCTTGTTTGTCTGTGTCTCTCAGTCCCCCCTAGCTCATCAGGCCGCCTACTGTCGCCTCACAGTCTGTGTAGTGTGTCTGTCTCCACAGCTCATCGTCAGGAGCTGAATCAGCTCAGTGTGAGGGAGCTGCACCATCAGCAGCTGCAGCCCCTCCCTGACACCCCCTGGAGGGAGCACCTGGCTCTGGGTGAAGATGCCTGCCCGGCCTGGAGGAGCCTGAACAAGCCCCCGCTTTTGCATGGCTTCTGCATGGCGTCATCGCAACAAACTCTATTGCACATACACTGGACCCCAGAGTGAGCGACACCTGCCCCTACTGCGGGGAGAGAGAGACTCTTTTTCACTGTTTCTGCCACTGCCCTAGATTAGAGCTGCTGTTCACTGCACTGGAGAGCCTGTTCAAGCAGCTGGGCCTCCTTTTCTCACGCACTGTGTTTATTTTGGGAGTCCAGTACAAGCAACGCCAATGACATGTTTGTCAGTTAGCAAACCTTCTAGTGGGGCAGGCTAAGCTGGCTAATCCTGAGCAGTAGGAGAAGTCAGACTGAGCGCAGCAGCAACAGTGTGCACTCTCCCTCTTCTGGTCTCTCGTAAGCTCCAGAGTGCGATTACAATTTCTACAGCCTGACGGGAGACCTGGACACTTTTCTGCAGATGTGGGGGGTCGGGGCTGCCCTCTGTGCCATTGACTTTGGACATTTAAACCAACTGGTTTAATTCACTTGAATATTTTACTGGTAGCACGTGTGTAGTGGTTTTTATTGAGGGTTTTTAGAATAGGCTGTGTTTTTTTAATGTTTTTTAGGTGTTTCTAGTTTGTTTTAAATGTTTTGTTAGTATTTCTTTAGTAAAATAAAGGTGTTAATATTCAAAAAATCTCTCTCTCTCTCTGTCTCTCTCACACACACACACACACACACACTCTCTATCTCTCTCTCTCTCACACACACACACACACACACACTCTCTATCTCTCTCTCTCTCACACACACACACACACACATACACAGCCAGCAAGACTCACCAAGCCAGCCAGCTCAGCGATGACATCAGGAACCTCTCTCTGAGCTGACTGCTATGACATCACAGAGCACGTGCATTCCGTTGCTTGCCGTCTGTCAACCACTCAGTCACTGCCAGCCAGACTGCCTGGTTGGCTGGATGGGGGGGCTGTTTGCTGCTGCTGCGTACCTTAGCAAGCTTATTTGCTTGACCGGCCTTCCTCCTCCTCCGCCCACATGCCCACCTATGCCCGATCTGCTGTTCACCTGGATCACAGCTCCGCCCCAACAAGGCAGAGCCTCCCAAGAATGGTACAAACTCATCCACATTCCCCTCCATGGAAAGCTTTAACAAAAGGCAAAAGCGTTATAAGTAATGAAGAGGAACCCGAGTCCAAGACGCTTCCGACCAGCCATACATATTTGTGTGTATTAAAGATCACATTTTATTACATTTTGTTTTTCTGTACTATATTACATCTTATTGTGATTTATAATGATATTGTTTATTGCTTTGACAATACAAATGCACTGAATTGAGAGAGAGAGAGAGAGAGAGAGAGAGAGAGAGAGAGAGAGAGAGAGAGAGAGAGAGAGAAGTGCTAGGGCACATCTGTAACATAAACTAGGGAACATTCGTCACATGCTTAGGGAACATACATATCATACAGGGAACATTTGTAAAACGAATTAGG
Source organism: Amia ocellicauda (assembly GCF_036373705.1). Classification (NCBI taxonomy): domain Eukaryota; kingdom Metazoa; phylum Chordata; class Actinopteri; order Amiiformes; family Amiidae; genus Amia; species Amia ocellicauda. Next base: position 41,696,263 of record NC_089855.1, on the reverse strand, counting down.
GAACATTTGTGACATACTAAAAGGACATATACTGGTAAAATGTTGGGCACATTTGAAACAACAAAAATGGCATTTGGTTATTTATTAGGGACATTAATACCAGTCTGTGCAAATATCTATGCATATTCCAATGTTTGCTGCAGGACTTACAGTTTGAGTGAGGGGGTCAATATGTTTTGATTCAGAACTAACCACTGCTTCCTCAATTTTGTTTTAAACATAATTTAAAAGAAAAGTGGGCTATACATTGGTCTGGAAAAATGCAGCAATGGTCCCTAAAGCAATTCTTTTTGTTTTTTGACACAATTCCTTAAACCCATTTTCTGTAAAATATGTTATCAACATGCATTAATATATCATCCAAACTACAATCATACTAATAATGAAAATGTTCATATTATTATATTCTAAGGGTTCTAGTCTGTTGTGTATTGTATTTATTATCAGGCCCTTCTCTTATGTTTTACAGTTGTTATTATTATTCCGTACAATACACAGATTTAATTAAGTATTTTAACCACAAAGTATTGGCTACAGTTATGATGCCTACTTCACTGTTCATATGCATACAGTTTCTGAGGTCTGGACCACTGCACAGTAGTCCCTGGAGTTGTAGTCCAGACCACTGCAAAATTCGTGCTGAAGTGATCTGGATCACCACGCTATGGCCCAAGGACCACTGCAAACTTGGATTTAAATGTTTTTGTGAAATCCATGTTGCAATAGCAACTACCATGTTCCTTTGTGGTGAGCTGGTTAATTCTGTTCTTTAACATTGAAGAGAAAAATTAACATGAATAAACTTACTGTTGAAGATTATAATTTTATTATTTTTATTTCTTGGCAGACGCCCTTATCCAGGGCGACTTACAACATAAGTGCAAAAATACAGAGAAGTACAAGGCATCAATCATTACAAATTCAACTTAGCAAAAAAATATCGCAATTCAAAATACATTTTAAAAATTCCAATTACAATTTACACAAGTACAGTAAAAGACTTCCTACATCCTGGACGGTGAAATCTAAGTGCTGTCAAGATGTAGGGTTACAGACTAGGGCTACAGGAAAGGGAGCAAGGAGGAAAACATTCAAGAACGAGAGGAGCATAATAAGCTGAAGTGCTATCTAGCAGGGATAGAGGACTAATATTACAAGTGCGGTCGGAAGAGATGCGTCTTGAGTAAGCGCCGGAATGAGGTCAAGGACTCTGCTGTTTTGACTTTGGTGGGCAGGTCATTCCACCACCGAAGTCAAAACAGCAGAGTCCTTGACCTCATTCCGGCACTTGTGTAACCCTTGTGTAAGATGTAACCCTTACCCAGTGGCTAACCCTAACTCTATGTTACACATGTTCCCTAAAAGCTTATTTTGCAAGATCAATAAAGAACCTTTAGGAATTTTAAACTTTTAAAGATACACATAGGTAATACCAATGTGCTTTCACAATTCTGAAAATAATAATGCGTTTATCTTTAATAGTGAAGATATTGTATAGATGTATATCTATCATATACACAAATAGAAAAAAAACGGTTTCCAAACCGAATATAGAACTGAAACTTTCAGACAGTCCATGAAAAATCGAATGTAAACATTTACACTTCTTAACAATTCTATATATCAATTATATTCATAACCCTAACCCTAACATTAACCCTAACTTTAAGTTACAAATGTTCCCTAAACACTTATTTTGCAGGATCAATAAAAAACTGTCAGGATTTTTTAAACTTTTACTGACACACATAGTTAATAGCAATGTGTTATAACTTTTCCAAAAATAATAATCCGTATATCTTTAATTGTTTTGACATTATTAAGATATAATGCATCTATCACATAGGGAACATTTGTTACATAATAGGAAAAACATACAAATGATGTAACTTTGAATATATTTAATGTTACAGCATACAATTTGGCAGGCTTCATAATAATGGAATTTATGACATACTCTGTAAAAATCAAGCAAATAGCATTTGTTGTTCATGAGAAAAAATATATATAATCAAAGCTATCAGACTTTAGCACGTGGTGAATGAACACACATACGATTATACAGCATTTGTTGCAGCTTCGCAAGACCTAATTTTAAACGTTGTTGGTAAATTAGATACAAAGTGAGGACCCTCTATTTGCATTTGTTCCCCTGTATTATTGCTAAAATAAAGTTTAACTGACATTTTACTGACACTACCACTGCATAGGACACATCTGTAACATGAACGCTACTGAATGGCACATACATTGAAAACTACGGAGAATTGAGACTTATCAAATTTACACTTCATAAATCATCTTAAAACGTTTCCAACCACGGCAAAACCCACTTGAAATACGTTCATTCACATTTTTGGTAAACAAAAAGAGAGATTTTTACATATGTTCCCTATGATGCATCTACAGAGACAGAGAGAGAGAGAGAGAGAGAGAGAGAGAGATAGAGAGAGACAGACAGACAGGCAGACAGACACTAACACAGCCACCCACTCTCCCACTCACACACACACACACACACACAGTATCTCTCTCTCTCACACACACACACACGCACACACACACACACACACACACACGCACACACACACACACTCTATCTCTCTCTCTCTCTCTCTCTCAAAATTCAAATTCAAATTCAACGTGCTTTAGTGGCATGACCAAAAAGAAGTATTGCCAAAGCAATGGTGACAAACAACAGTTTTTAACATATATATGTACATTTGCATACAGAAATACACAATATGTATGTTAAAAACAGGTAACTGATTAATTTAAATTAATAAAATTCAATCATAGTTCAGAGAGACATAAAACTGATATTGATAGTAATAATTGGGTGTAGCATAGGTGTCATTGCCTGTGTCCAGGGGTGTCCCCTGTGTGAGTGGACTGAGTATCCACTGTGTCCCTCAGGCTGTGGCAGGCAGCTGTATACTGGGCTGCCAGTAATATGCAGCTGGTCTCCTCTCCCAGAAGGACTGGCACTTTCTCCGAGACTGGCAGGTCTTGAAATCTCTTATAGAGATCTGCTATTTTGGGGACAAATTTTGCTCATAAATGTTTATATTTTTCACATTTTAGAATAAAGTGCAGCTCTGTCTCGACCTCTCGGCGTTGGCAGTGGGGACACAGCCTGTCCTCTCTGGGCAGCCTGGTCTGCCTGTGTCGGCCCGTCTCGATGGCCAGGCTGTGCTCACTGAGCCTGTATTTGGTCAGGATCCTTTTGTGTTTTTCGTTCGTTATTAATTTAAGGTATTCTGACAATGTGTAGTGTCTTTTTAGGGCCCGATAGCACTGCAGTTTACTTTGTGCTTGTGTGTGTGTTTCCCAATGGGTGATGTAGTTTTCTTTGTGCTGTGTGATAATTTGGTTGACTCTGATTGTGTGCATGTGTGTGTTGCTGTCCTGAGGCTGGCCAGTGTCGGTGTGTGTCTGCGCAGTGAGCCTGCGGACCAGCTGGCTGAGAGGGCTCCTCTCTGGGTTCAGCTCTTGGCATTGCAGGGCCTTGTGGTGGTAGGAGTGTGTGTCGCTGTTTATTAGATGGAGCCAGAATTTAATTGCCCTTTTGTGTATGTTGATTAATAATGGGTATTGGCCTAATTCTGCCCTGCATGCATTGTTCGGTGTTTTCCTTTGCACCTGTAGGATATTTTTATGCAAGGTTTCTATTGGGTGTGTGTCCCATTGAGCAAACTCCTGCCCTGTGAGGGGACCCCACACCTCACTGCCATAGAGAGCAATGGGCTGGATTATGGATTCAAATATTTTTAGCCAGATTTGTACAGGTATTTTTATGCAAATGTGTCTCTTTATAGCATAGAAGGCCCTGCGCGCTTTCTCTCTCAGTGTCTTCACCGCCGTGTTGAAGCTTCCTGTTGAGCTGAGTGTGAGGCCTAGGTATGTGTAGTGGGTGCAGTGTTCGATGGTGCTGTTTGCTAAAGTGACGTGGTACCTAGTTCCCTGAGGCCTGGCCTTTTTCTGGAATATCATGGTATTTGTCTTTTTCATGTTTACTGCCAGGGCCCAGGTCTGACAGTACTGCCCCTGCTCTGTGGGCCACAGCAGCACCAGGTCATCTGCGTTGAGCAGGAACTTGACTTCTGTGTCATGTAGGGTGAGGCCGGGGGCTGCAGATTGCTCCAGCATTGTGGCCAATTCATTGATGTAAATATTGAATAGCGTTGGGCTCAGACTGCAGCCCTGCCTCACCCCACGCCTCTGAGTGAAGAACTCTGTTCTTTTATTGCCAATTTTAACTCCGCACTCGTTTCCTGTATACATTGATTTGATGATGTCATATGTTTCACCCCCTACACCACTTTGGAGAAGTTTGTAAAATAAACCTTTGTGCCAGAATGAATCAAATGCTTTTTTTAAATCTATGAAACAAGCAAATATTTTATTTTTATTTTGGTTGACGTGTTTGTCAATGACGGTGTGTAGGGTGTAAATATAATTGGTTGTGCGGTGTTTTGGGAGGAAGCCAATCTGACTCTTACTCAGGACACTGTGCTCGGTAAGGAAGGCCAGTATCCGGGCGTTAATGATTCTGCAGAACACCTTCCCCAGGTTGCTGCTCACACAGATGCCCCGGTAGTTATTAGGGTCCAATTTGTCTCCACTCTTATGAATCGCGGTGATCAGTCCTTTATGCCAGCTGTCAGGGAAGTGGCCCACACTGAGCACCAGGTTGAACAGCCGTAGCAGGGCCTGCTGCAGCTCAGGGCTGCTGTGTTTCAGCATCTCGTTGGAGATTCCATCAGGCCCGCATGCTTTCCTGGGCAGCAGGGCGCGCAGCTTCTCCTGCAACTCCTGCTCAGTAATAGTTGAGTCCAGGGGATTCTGGGTGTCTTTAAATGCCAATTCCATTCCAGGCTGGGATCTGCGGTGTCCGGGCTGGGGAAGGTGGTGTGCAGGTGCAGGGCGGGGGCTCCCAGGGGCCGCTCTCCTGATTGGCTCGGGGTTGTTCTGGGTGGTGTGGGTGCTGGAGAACCTTCTGTGGCCATGTGGGGGGCTGTCTGGGTTTCGGCCCAGCGCAATGTCTTTGAGTGTCTTTGCGAAGACGCTCACTGCTTGTTTGTGGAGATTGACGTTGTTCAACAAGCTGTGGGCCCCAAGAGTGGGGTGGTGTGCCAGGTGCACATTTGGCATCAGAGCACATCCCCGAGAGATCTCAGCGTTGATCATGTGGATGGTGTTGGGGTGGAAGGCCTTCCTGGGCAAGAGGGTGGAGATGATGATTTTGGCGTGGGTGAAGGTCTGGGTGGCCCTCTCCGCCACTCTTCTGATGGAGCTGGCCACCTTGTCCTGCTGGGTCCTCAGGTCGTTTGTGCCTGTGTGTATAATAATATGGCTGGGGGAGCCGAGGCTCTTCTCGGACAGCTGCTGAATGGCCCTCTCTGTGGTCGGACACCAGACCTTGGAGATTTTGCCATCAGGGAAGAGCCGCCTCTCATTTATGAGTTTGCCATTTGAGTCTATCAGCAGGGCTACTTCAGTGTTCTTCTTCATGGTAGACTTTCTGCGTGAGGGGGTCTCATCTGTGTTTGGTTCAGCCTGTGTGTGTGGTGCGCAGGTTTTGTGAGTGGTTTCGGGCTCAGGGTGTGTGTGAGTGCTGGGTGCACTCTGTGTGTTCGGGTCGGGTTGTGTGTGTGTGTTGGGTGCAGTGTGTGAGTGGTGTGTTGTGTGAGAGTCAGTATGTCTGGATGTCATTGGGGTGGGAGGGCTTTGCACATTGTGCACTGCTGGGTTTCTTGAGGGCTAGTTGTTGTGGGCAGTGAATTTGTATAGCTTCTCCTTCAGGCTCTGCACTGTCTTGTCTCTGCATTGCAGTTCCTCTCTCAGGGCCGTCAGCTCCCTCCTCATGGCCTCCCTGCAAGTAGATTGGAGGAAGCCCTAAAAATGGCTTGCAAGTGGGAGCGGGTCAGGAAGCATTAAGAACTGCCTCTTCACATTTCTAAAGCACAATAAATGAGAAGGTTCTGGAACAACCATCTATATGTAAATCTGGAAATATCCTAACAGCTATGGTGTCAAGCAAGTCCATTTCATCTACGTCAGAGAAATCCCCCAAATTACTACAAGCTATTGCAGATTTAAAAGCAGATGTTAAAGCACTCAGAGTAGAGGTGAGCCAGTTGAAGCAACAGCAAGAAAATCTCAAACATGGGCACAGCCAGTACAAAGAGGGGAAAATGGACCGTCAGCCCTCTCCAGAATGGATGAAACGAGAAATATCGTGCATCAAGAAAAGCATCCCCTGATGGGTATAATTCTTCCTCTAGATCACAAAGAGATGTTTCTTCGCCTTTATAGAAACATGTCTCCTGGACCAAGACCCAGACATCATTCCCTTCATAGGCAAAAATATGAAAGGTGGTCTCCATCACCAAGCAACCGTTACTATTCAAGAACTAACAGTCCTAGCAATCGCTATCACTCATCTCACCCTAATCAGCACTGCAGTTCAAGATATTCTCGTAGTCCATCTGCATCCTACTCAGACTCAAGGGACAGGTACACCAGGAGAACACCTAGTCCACATCACCATGAGAGAAGGCCTGATTGCAGATACAGCAAACGTCATCTTTGCTTTGATTCTGAGGATCCCACCTGTCAGGGAAACGAGTGGTAGCAGGTGCTGCGGGCCAAGTAGCTGCTACATTGAATAACAGGGACCCAGAGTCTGAAGCTTCAGCGTTAAAAGAGTCTCCAACCTCATATTGTTTTGCTGTTATTGAAGACACTGCTGTTCAAGCCTTCATTGATACTGGTTCACAAATTTCTTTGATCAGTGAAAATTTAAGAGTGTCAATTCCAGCACTGAAGACAAAGTCCATCAGAAAGACATACGTGTTGGCAAGGTCAGTGACTGGTGAGTGCCTTGATACTCTTGGAACACTAACCATTAGTATTAGACTTGGAGAGGAGGTTTTTCATCATGATGTTCAAGTGATAAGAAATTCCAATCAAGCTGTCATACTCGGATGGGATTTTCTGCAGAAACACCATGCAGTAATTGATGTACAAGGACAATTACAGTTGTGGAACTGGAAAGTCCCACTGTTGTTCTCTAAGCAAATCACACCTCTTTGTTGCAATGCTGTGACATTTGCGCCAATCAACATTCCTGCAATGACTGAGATGAATATCATGGCAAAGTTGCAGCCATTTACAGAAAATCAAATCTCAACTCCAAATTACTTAGGAATGCAACTACCCAGGTCTGTTTGTTGCCAGAACAATGTCTCCAGCGAAGAAAGGATTAACAACCGTTGGTGTCATGAATCCTACCAGTGATGACTGCCATGTCCCAAGTAACACACCACTGGGAAATTTTTACTCTGTGATAAATCTGGGAGGTGAAGAGTTCCAGGTTATTGAGGCTACTGTGCAGAATATCAGGCAGACAGAAGGCACAAAGTTACCCACAGTGGACTTCAGTCAGTCTAAATTGAGTGATCCACAAATGGACCAGCTGGAGAACTTACTTTTGAAGTATTGTGATGTGTTTAGTTCACATGAACATGACTATGGCTGCACAGATGCTGTAAAGCACCACATTTGAACTGGAGATGCCCTACCGATCCGCCAACATGCTTACAGGACTTCTCCAGCTTTGAAACAGGAAATAGAAAAACAAGTTCAGCAGTTGCTGGCCCATGACCTCATTGAGGAGAGCTGCAGCCCTTGGGCTTCACCTGTTGTTTTAGTCAAGAAAAAGGACGGCAGCTACAGATTTTTCATTGAATTCAAGAAATTAAACCCTGTCACCATACGGGACTCGCATCCCTTACCACGGATTTCTGAAGCTTTGGACAGCCTGGCAGGGGCATGCTGGTTTAGTACCATGGACCTGTCAAGTGGTTATTGGCAGGTTCAGCTGGCATCAGAAGACCGGGAGAAGACCGCATTTACCACCGGCAGCGGCTTATGCCATTTTAAGGTCAACCCATGGGACTGACCAATGCACCACCTACCTTCTAACGTTTAATGGAGCTTGTGCTTCGTGGTCTACACTGGAAGATCTGCCTCATCTGTTTGGATGATGTTTTGGTTTTTAGCAAAACCTTTCCTGAACATCTGCAGAGTGTGGAAGATGTCTTTCTTCGCTTTTGAAAGGCAGGACTAAAGCTGAAGGCCAGTAAATGTCAGCTTGCACGGGATGAAGTCTCTTTCCTGGGACATGTAATCACCAAGGGTGGTCTCAGACCAGATTCCAGGAAGCTGGACAAAGTGAAAGATTGGCCAACACCAAGAACACCTACTGAGATGAGAGCTTTTGTGGGTCTCTGTTCCTATTACAGACGATTCGTTAAAAACTTTGCCCAAAAAGATGCAAAACAGTTGGTCTTCTGAACTACAGCCTGAACAAGCTGTTCCTGTAAGACAAACCTGTGAAGATTTAGCAATAGACATTGATGAACTGAAGCAGAAACAACAAGCGGATGTCATTCTGAGAACTGTGATGAAATGGAAAGAAATGGATAACCGAAGACCTACTGCACGACGAATCAAAAACTCCCCGTCAGCTCTGAAAAAGCTCTGGTATGAGTTTCCTTGCCTGACTTTGGAAAATGGGATCCTCTGTCAGAAAATTAAAACCTTTCTACAGAAAGCCTATACTTACCAATTGGTTCTTCCTGAATCCCTCATTCAGACAGCCCTCACTTACCTGCATGGAAATGTCTTCAGTGGACATTTAGGGACTGAACGAACTTTGCAGAGAGCCAGAAAAATCTGCTATTGGCCTTACATGTCACGTGACATTTACAAGTTCTGTACAGAGTGTTTTTACATGTCAGACTCGCAGTGCTCCAACACCAAAAGCTAGAGCTCCTTTACAACCTATTGTGGTGGATCGTCCATTCCAGAAAATTGCTGCTGATCTCACCGAGCTACCAGTCACTTCTCAAGGCAACAGGTATGTTCTTGTTATAATGGATTATTGTACATGCTATGTGAATCTCTTTCCTTTAAAAGATCACCGTGCAACAAGTGTAGCTCAATGCTTGTTTGAAGACTTCATCCGTCAACATGTTATACCTGAGACCATCCACACTGACCACACTGCTCATCCAGAAGCGCCTCCACAGCTGTTTAGAGATCCTGATGATGCACCTGTCAGTCCGCCATCAACACTGACGGCTTTGTCTGGAGACGTCCCTTACCCACTTCCAGTTCCAGCGAGCTCCAGTCATCACTCGATGCCGTCTCTCTCTCTTCTTTTTTCCACAGCTCCTGTCCAGAGGGATATGCTACCTGTTCCAGGTGTTGTTCCACAGCCTGCTCTAGCACTTGAGCCATGCCCAGGTGTCACCCATTCTTCCAGCCTTTGGGATGCCCAAGTCACAGTGCACCCAGAGACTGTGTCTTTTCTCTTACCTCAGCGACCCCAGACTCCTGTGGCATTACCTGCTGGATGTACCTAGTGGTCGTAAAGTTATAAAACCTGACAAGTTTAAAGATTTAGTTCTTTCTTGGTTTATACCTGTTTTCATGTTACATTACAGTTCAATACAGTAATGGCTCCTAATTTGCCATTCTTAAAAAAAAAAAAAAAAAGTTCCTATTGTACTGACATACATCTATTGTGATTTAATTACTGCAACATCAGTTTATCCCTTGGAAAATCTAAGTGTATATATATATATATATATATATATATATATATATATATATATATATATATAAAAATGTAACATTAGAAATACTGTATGATTTATTTAATTAAGAAACGAGGATGTTTCAAATAAAGTGGGGGAGGACTGTAACATTAGTTTATTATTGAAAAATATAAATCTCTATGAAAAGGTATCGTGAAAGAAATTAGAAACACTGTATACATTATTTTACTTTATAGCAGGGAGAAATCGCTATGTGTTATGTTGTTCCCCCAAGAACATATTATTTGAGTTGCATGTTGTAAAGCCGGACAGGTTAGAGTGACGCACATCTTTGTGTTCTGGATAGAGAGGAGTAGTGGCGCTGCACTGCTGTGCTCGGCATTGTATTTGTAACTGCAACTCGGCCTCCGGCACCGGCACCATGTCGGTGGAAAAGCGCTAAGTGAGCTCACACTGAGCTCAGTGTAATGACTGCTCTGGAGAGCTCACAGTGTGACCTAGTCGTGAGTTCACGTCTTTACTGGGTAGTCCTTGACAACTTAATTGACTCAATTCTTGGGCTTAATTGGTCAAAATGACCATTGGTTGAAGGTACTCAGGGACTGATGTGTAGAGAGACTTATTAAAACTGCAGGATTGTGGTTTTCCCAGAACAGAATTAACCAGCTCACCACAAAGGAACATGGATGTTGCTATTGCAACATGGATTACACAAAAACATTGAAATCCAAGTTTGCAGTGGTCCTTGGGCCATTGCGTGGTGATCCAGATCACTTCAGCATGAATTTTGCAGTGGTCTGGACTACAACTCCAGGGACTACTGTGCAGTGGTCCAGACCTCAGAAACTGTATGAATATGAACACTGAAGTAGGCATCATAACTGTAGCCAATACTTTGTGGTTAAAATACTTAATTAAATCTGTGTATTGTACGGAATAATAATAACAACTGTAAAACATAAGAGAAGGGCCTGATATTAAATACAATACTCAATAGACTAAGTAGAACCGTCTGGGAAATAAGTGGAGAAGTCACGGAGATAAAGCAAACAGAACTTTAAACGGGCCGCTCGGAAGCTCCACTGTCAGAAATAATTCTCTCATTGAGACTTAATGTTTACAAACATAAGTACAACTTTATAGGAAAAATGACGTAACATATTATGGCCATTCATCCAATCAGCAGATACAGGTCCGGGTTCGTTTTACGATCTGTCCTCCCGTGAAGAGGTGATGGATCCAAAGCAGATGTCCGTCTTTGATGTGCACTAGGAAGATGCGATCCCACGGTCATCATTTACCTAGTGTCAATCGCTCTTTAACAAAAACAATTCCTCCCTATCTGGAGAAACGATTACGTCATAAACAAATTCACTGCAGACATCTATAGGCTATTTCGGCACTGTGTAATCTTTCATTACTGACAGGAGTTTCTAACAAATCGACCTTGTTGACCCTTTACTTGTCCTGCTAAATCTAATCTGCTCAGCATGTATACAAAACCACTTCTAATGCTAGTATTAATATGAAACATTATTTAATCATTACAAAACACTTTCTTCAACATCCTATACAGAGTCTTCAAAAGCTATCAGACTTTAGCAGCTGGTGTATGAACACACATACGATTATACAGCTTTTTTTGCAGCTTCGCAAGACCTAATTTTAAACGTTGTTGGTGAATTAGATAATTAGTGAGGACCCTCTATTTGCATTTGTTCCCCTTGTGGAAGGAAAGTTAGAATTCTTTCCCTCATAGCTATTCTACTCTCTTGTATACTTAAGACAGATAAGGTCAAGCCAGAAGGACAGGCCAGAAGGTAGCTTGATTTCTGTTTGTTATTTACGATGAGAATCTTGGAGACAATTTCAAACAGTATGATTGAAGTGCCTGCTCCCTAATCCATGTGTTGACCTATGAACTCTGATATATATTCTGCTTCGCTAACTCTCTATGATTAATATAGTAATGACATTGTGATTGTAACCAGATCTTTGTTTTTTATGTATAAAAGCCTCTTACTTTTAAATGAAGACAGAGCGACTTTGGGATCTTCTTGATTCACTGTTCCTCTCCACGTTGCGTGTATTAAAGGCATTGAAACTAACGTTCCAACCTGATTGAAGATGTTTTTTCTTGCACACCCTCTATAATTGCTAAAATAAAGTTTTACTGACATCTGTAACATGAACGCTGCTGAATGGCACATACATTGAAAACTACAGAGAATTGAGACAAATCCAATTTACACTTCATAAATAATCTTAAAACGTTTCCAACCAAGGCATAACCCACTTGAAATACATTCATTCACATTTTTGGTAACAAAAAGAGAGATTGTTACATATGTTCCCTATGATGCATCTACAGAGCGAGAGACAGAGAGAGAGAGAGAGGGAGACAGAGAGAGACAGACAGACACTAACAAGGCCACCCACCCACCCACTCACACACACACACACACACACACATACACACAAAGCCAGCAAGACACACAGAGCCAGCCAGCTCAGCGATGACATCACGAACCTCTCTCTGAGCTGACTGCTATGACATCACAGAGCACGTGCATTCCGTTGCTTGCTGTCTGTCAACCACTCAGTCACTGCCAGCCAGACTGCCTGCCTGGCTGGATGGGGGGGCTGTTTGCTGCTGCTGCGTACCTTAGCAATCTTATTTGCTTGACCGGCCTTCCTCCTCCTCCGCCCACATGCCCACCTATGCCCGATCTGCTGTTCACCTGGATCACAGCTCCGCCCCAACAAGGCAGAGCCTCCCAAGAATGGTACAAACTCATCCACGTTCCCCTCCATGGAAAGCTTTAGCAAAAGGCAAAAGCGTTATAAGTAATGAAGAGGAACCCGAGTCCAAGACGCTTCCGACAAGCCGTACATATTTGTGTGTATTAAAGATCACATTTTATTACATTTTGTTTTTCTGTACTTTATTACATCTTATTCTGATTTATAATTGCATTGTTTATTTTCCATATATATGTATGTATGTATGTTTGCATGTCCAATTGCTTTCACAATATTAATGCACTGAATTGAGAGAGAGAGAGAGAGAGAGAGAGAGAGAGAGAGAGAGAGAGAGAGAGAGAAGTGCTAGGGCACATCTGTAACATAAACTAGGGAACATTCGTCACATGCTTAGGGAAAGGTACTAAAAGGTCATATACTGGTAAGATGTTGGGCACATTTGAAACAACAAAAATGGCATTTGGTTATTTATAAGGGACTTTTATACCAGTCTGTGCAAATATCTATGCATATTCCAATATTTGCTGCATGACTTACAGATTGAGTGAGGGGGTCAATATGTTTGATTCAGAACTAACCACTGCTTCCTCCATTTTGTATTTGAGTAGAAGTGAAGAAACACTGCAATAATAATCAGCCCCGAGGCGACTGCGTTTCTAAACCCTATTTAACATCACAATCAAACTCATTCTGCGTCTACACACAGCACAGATACATTGTAAAAACCAAACAAAAAACACGAAATCACATATAGAAAACCAGAAACGAACATACAAGTATACGAATATGCTAAGATCAGCCTTTTATTTGTATTTATTTGTATTGATGCATTAAGGGATTTACACCGATTTGCTATTTCAGACACTTTCACTGTATTGACTAAAATACAGGATGAGTTCACATGCATTCGTCACCATGCACACAGTTCACATTTTCATTCATTTTGTGGTGTATCTTTACTTTTATTCTTATTTAAAAAACAATTGGCTAGCCTATTGATTATGGATGCGACTGTTTTGTTGGTTTTTGCGGCACAATTGTGGGCAGATCAATAAACTGTTGGACCATCTCAGGTGATGTTAATGCTTTGATGGGATATTGTGCTTATTGATGAAGTCTGTGATGAAGGTCTAAAATCACTGTTGCATTGTCCCTGTTGCCAGACACACAGCAATGCTCGAAAGGTCCCCCACTTCATAATTACATTATTATAAAGCACCCAAGTCATGGTGGTGTCAAAATGCTATTGGTTGGAAGGAAACCTTATAAAAGGGAAAACAAAGAGAATTTGAGTTCTCTTAACTTCTTCATCCTGCAACGAGACACAAGAGAGAGCTGGAGGGAGACAGAGAGAGACACACTGCTTTCTGCCTGACCAGACTGGCCTATAAGCTGTACTGTGAGGAGAAAGAAGAAAATGGGTATTATCTGTTTCTTACTTTAATCCAACAGAAGCTTAATATTACTTATTTTCAGTAATATAATTGAATGATATAAGTTTCGTATTTTTGTCAAAATAAATGATTATTGCACATCTGTGACTTGACCGCATCTTCCCTCTAAAAAGAATCTTAAAAGAGAAACCAATTGACTATGAGTTTTCAGTTCAACTATTTATTTATATTGACTGAAAAACCAAGCATTCAAAATTCTCTTACAATTGTTTATTAACAATTATTATTGCTCGGTTATTTGGCTTCACGGCTGTGCTGTCACCACCGTTCTTATTATTGTCTGTGTCTATTTGTGTTTTTAGTTATTATCTTTGATAGCTAATCCGACTCTGTTCCGTCCGCGCTCTGGGGCTCCGGTGTGCTTCAGTTTCGGCTACAAATTGCACACTTTCAAAATAATAGTTCTGTTTATTGTAGCGTAAGGTACACTTATAAATTTCAATTCAAGAAGTGAATTTATAGTATCACCTTATCACGAATCCTGGAATCTTGTAGAACTCAATTTCCGTAATAATTGGACGCAGACTCCAATTCCAAAGATATAAATTGTCAAATTTATTCAAAAACAAAGACTAAATGTAGCACTACACCAATTATACAAAAGGGCAAAACTAATTAACATTCATCTCTAGATCAACAACTCAAAGACAAATCACTTCCGTGACCAAATCAAAGACCATGTGATCGCATATGATATCACACAAATGGTTAAACAAAAAAGGTTATAAACACATTGACTACAATACCGGTTAGTAAGACGAAGGTGAGTCTCTCATTAGTATTGTTAGTCAGACATTAAATAACTACGCAGGTTAGTATTTAATGTCAGGTAACTTCTCGTTATATATATATCAGTCTCATTTACGTAGGTGCCGAGAAAGATCCTATCATTACTTGTTACCACAATTTCCCATAACTGATTATTATTCAATGATTAAAGATAGGCAGGGCCACCTATAATCTGGTGTCTATTAACTTTTGTCAATTTCAGACTAAACAGTTAAACAGGAATGAGAAGATATTTCTCGGCGTTGACAGATTTTATTTCTAAAATTATCAACAAAACAGTTTAATGCAACACAAATTTATATTGAAGAAAACTAAATGATATTACACATTCTAGAGTTATGAATCACAGATTAACATTTCTAATTGATTTCTCAAATGTCATGAATCACAAACTGTTAAACTTATCTGAACTTCGTCGCAGAGAGGCCTCTCTGGCTTCGAGCTCAGATAACAGCACACGGCACGAGGTCCGTGTGATTTGGAAGAAAGGCAGTCCGGTTCGGCTTTGTCCAAGAACTTCCACTCAATCGATGCACCTGGAAGTTGGGCTTTCTCGAATGTAGAGTGTTTTCCAAACCGATTTTCCACTGGTTTAAAGGCTCCAAGGTTGTGCACAAAATCTTCTTTGTAAGCAGGGTTTCCACCATAGTTACTTGAAGACAAAGTCTTTGAGGAAAGCAGGGCCTTGTTCGTTCCAAGGGTCGAGTTTCTTAAGACTCAGTAGCTATTTAAATGACTGACACTTTCGTATACAGTCGACTTAGTCAATTGTCCAGCTGTAAAACTCCACTGATCAGGTGGGCACAGGCGGTCAGCGCAGTCTGTAAAGTTCTTTATTTAATAAAGTCCTTTAAAAGAATTCTTCGTACGGCTCAATCTCCTTCTCCCAGTTTAACTCTTCTGTTGCCGGCAAAGACTTAGTTGGTTTCTGGTTCTGGTTCTGGCAACAGAGCTACAGGTTGAACTGTGGCAGCGATTTTCTGGTTCAGGTGAGAGAGAGAGAGAGAGAGAGAGAGAGAGAGAGAGAGAGAGAGACCGTGTGCTGTTCTGTATACGCCTGTCAGATCAATAGGTGATTGGTTCTTGACAGTGTTCTATTGGAGGGGGGCTTGATTTATGAATTATGTCAATCCATGCCATCTTTTGGAAATGCCGGTTGGCCCGGGTTCGTAGCTCTATGTCAGGATTTCAGCTCTCGTCCACTTCAAAGAGTTTTTATTACCTACAGGCCCACTTCTCCAGACATCCCACAGCAGGATTCCAAACTATTTGGCCTATTTGTGGTGCCATCCTCCCCAAAACTGTCACTTTGATGTAAACCAGTTCCAAGCTGATGAGTTAAGAAAATCTGATAACTTTGGGGGGAGAGGTCTTCTTTAGATCAGTGCATCAGCTCAGAGCTAAAATGCTCTAATCAAAATACACCCAACATAATGCTACAGTGTTTATTAATTTCTATGCCCCCAATGCTGTGAGAGACAGACTGTCAGTGTTTTCGGTGCTCAGCAAAGCGCTAGCAGACTGTGGGGCTGAGGAGATCCTGGTTTTGGGGGGGTGATTGGAACTGTACTGTGGACTATAGATTAGATAGGAATCATTTGGAGCCCAGTCCACAGTCGGCAAAACAGCTGGAAGGTAATACACAGTTGCACAATCTGGTCGATGTCTGGAGGAATGCCAACCCAAAGGTGAAACAGTACACCTGGGTGAGGCCGGGTTCTAGCATTATGTCGCTAGCCAGGCTGGATAGATTTTATACCTTTAGACATCATGTCAATCTGATCGGTGGCAGCCATATCACCCCCACCTGACCACTGACCACTGTCTCATCACTGTGAGTGCCACCCTGCCTCCTGTCTGGCTGCGCAGTGCCTACTGGCTTTTCAATAATAGCTTGCTGCAGGACTGGATTTTTTGTAATTCTTTTCTTTTCTTTTGGCAGAGATCAGAGCGCCCTAGGTTTGCCTCCCTGAGACAGTGATGGGACATTGGCAAGGTTCAGACCAGGCTCTTCTGCCAGAAGTACACTGAGCATAGGACTGACAGCTTGAATGAATCTATGAAGGAGTTAGAAGGAGAGATTAAGGTGCTCCACCGAGCCTTGGACTATGGAGATTCAGGGGCATTAGAGGACCTCAAAGCTATGCAGCAGGCATTGTCAGAGCTGCTAAGGACGCGGGCTCGAGGAGCAGTGGTGCGCTCGCAGTTCCAGAGCCTGACACAGATGGATGCGCCCATCAAGTTCTTCTTTGGGTTGGAATGCAGGCGGCAGCAGAGCAGGGTGATGCTCTGCCTGAGGACGGCTGAGGGCCGCGTGCTGCAGGATGGGCAAGAGATGCGTAGTCATGCCGCCCAGTTCTATAGGGAGCTGTACTCCGCAGAGCCGGGCAGCCTGGAGCAGCAGCAGCAGTTTCTGCAGGGTCTGCCTAAATTCCCACAGGATGGGGTCAAGGGGCTGGAGGCCCTACTGACTCTGGCAGAGCTGACCTGCGCAATGCAAGAGCTCAATAAGGGCTGGGCACCGGGGCTGGATGGGCTCACTGTGGAGTTTTTCTCAGAGTTTTGGACTGAGCTGGGCCCGGACCTGCTCTCAGTGCTGCAGGAGGGACTGTGAGCTGGGCTGCTGCCCATTAGCTGTCGTAGAGCTATTCTGACCCTGCTGCCCAAGAAGGGGAATCTGTCCTCCATTGTGAACATGAGGCCAGTGGCGCTGCTGTGTCAGGACTATAAAATCCTGTCTAAGGCTCTGGCTAAGCGGCTCAGAGACATCATGCCGGCCGCAGTGCCTGTTTCAGGTGCTGAGAGCAGTTGGTGTCGGCCCGTGGTTCGTAGAATTTATTCAGCTGCTGTACTGTCGTGTGTTTAGTGTGCTGAAGATCAATGGTGGCCTGAGTGAGCATATCCACATCCATCGAGACATCAGACAGGGCTGCAGTCTGTCAGGGATGCTATACTCCCTTTCTATCGAGCCCCTGCTGCACAGGCTGAGGCAGTGGCTAGCCGGGCTGTCCATCCCTTGTCACCCAGAGCAGGCGGTCAGGGTGTCGGCCTATGCTGCTGAGACACACAGTCTGGCCAGCGAGAAGTCCAGGTCATTGTGGGAGTGTCTGGAGGAGTTCAGCAGGGCCTCCTCAGCCAGGGTCAACTGGGGCAAGAGCAGCGCTCATCTGGTTGGGGTGTGGGAGGTTTCTGCATCCCCTGCCCTCCCTGCAGGGCTGCAGTGGTCTCTCTCAGGCCCTCGGGTGCTGGGTGTGACTTTGGGGGAGACGCAGGAGAACTGGGCTGGCCTGCTGGAGAGGGTACTTAGCCGGTTGAGGGCATGGCACTGGTTGCTGCCCCAGCTCTCCTTTAGGGGGAGAGCAATTGTTATTAATATCTTGGTGGCCTCCATGCTCTGGCACACTTATGCATGTCTGGACCCCCCACCGGCCCTGGTGTCCCAGATACAGACCCTGCTCCTGGATTTCTGGACGGGCTGCACTGGGTGCGCAAAGCAGTGCTGTACCTGCCGCTCCAGGAGGGGGGACAGGGGTTGGTAGATCTGTTAAGCAGGCTGTGTGCCTTTCAGCTGCAGGCAGCTCAGAGGCTCCTGTACCCTCCAGATCCCCTGTGTCTCCCGCCCTGGACACTTGTTATGACAGACACATGTTTTTACTTAAGACACATCCCAATATACTTCCTTCCCTGCCTGTTTTTTATAGTACTGTTTTAGAGGTGTGGCAGCACTTCTCCCTGGGTAGGGAGCTGGGGGCAGCAGTCTGTATTGGCTGTTAGAGGAGCCACTGCTGTGGAACCCTGGTTTTAGCTGTCCACTCCTGCTCTCCAGCAGCCTCAGGTCAGTCCTGCTTAAGGTCGACGTGATCCGGCTGAGGGATTTGTTGGATTTTAACAGGGGACAGTGGGTTGGTGCCGACAGCCTGGCTGCCAGGCTGGGTATAAGGTCACTGAGAGTCGTAACCAGATTTCTCTGGGCAGTACAGAACGCCCTTCCCATAGGCGCTGTGGAGCGGCTTTTCCAGGCTCTCACGCAGCACTGCTGGCCCAAGGACCCTGACACTGTCTTTCCCCTTGTTTGTCTGTGTCTCTCAGTCCCCCCTAGCTCATCAGTCCGCCTTCTGTCGCCTCACAGTCTCTGTAGTGTGTCTGTCTCCACAGCTCAGCGTCAGCAGCTCTATCAGCTCAGTGTGAGGGAGCTGCACCATCAGCAGCTGCAGCCCCTCCCTGACACCCCCTGGAGGGAGCACCTGGCTCTGGGGGAAGATGCATGCCTGGAGGATCCTGAACAAGCCCCCGCTTCTGCATGGCTTCTGTATGGCGTCATCGCAACAAACTCTTTTGCACATACACTGGACCCCAGAGTGAGCGACACCTGCCCCTACTGCGGGGAGAGAGAGACACTTTTTCACTGTTTCTGCCACTGCCCTAGATTAGAGCTGCTGTTCACTGCACTGGAGAGCCTGTTTAAGCAGCTGGGCCTCCTTTTCTCACGCTCTGTGTTTATTTTGGGAGTCCAGTACAAGCAGCGCCACAGACATGATTGTGAGTTAGCAAACTTTCTAGTGGGGCAGGCTAAGCTGGCTATCCTGAGCAGTAGGAGAAGTCAGACTTAGCGGGTGCAGCAACAGTGTGCACTCTCCCTCTTCAGGTCTCTCGTAAGCTCCAGAGTGCGACTGGATTACAATTTCTACAGCCTGACGGGAGACCTGGACACTTTTCTGCAGATGTGGGGGGTCAGGGCGGCCCTCTGTGCCATTGACTTTGGACATTTAAACCAACTGGTTTAATTCACTTGAATATTTTATAGGTAGCACGTGTGTAGTGGATTTTATTGAGCGTTTTTAGAATAGGTTGTGTTTTATTGTCGGGAGTTTTTTTCATGTCTTTTATGTGTTTCTAGTTTGTTTTAATTGTTTTTTGTAGTAAAATAAAGGTGTTAAAAAACAAAAAATCTCTCTCTCTCTCACACACACACATACACACAGCCAGCAAGACACAAAGAGCCAGCCAGCTCAGCGATGACAACACAAACCTCTCTCTGAGCTGACTGCTATGACATCACAGAGCACGTGCATTCCATTGCTTGCCGTCTGTCAACCACTCAGTCACTGCCAGCCAGACTGCCTGGCTGGCTGGATAGGGGGGCTGTTTGCTGCTGCTGCGTACCTTAGCAAGCTTATTTGCTTGACCGGCCTTCCTCCTCCTCCGCCCTCATGCCCAGCTCTGCCCGATCTGCTGTTCACCTGGATCACAGCTCCGTCCCAACAAGGCAGAGCCTCCCAAGAATGGTACAAACTCATCCACGTTCCCCTCCAATACAAATGCTCTGAATTGAGAGATAGAAGTACTAGGGCACATCTGTAACATAAACTAGGGAACATTCATAACATACAGGGAACATTTGTAAAACTAATTAGGAAACCTTTGTGACATACTAAAAGGACATACTGGTAGGTGTTGGGCACTGTGGAAGGAAAGTTAGAATTCTTTCCCTCATATCAATTCTACTCTCTTGTATACTTAAGAAAGATAAGGTCAAGCCAGGAGGACATGCCAGAAGGTAGCTTGTTTTCTGTTCGTTATTTAAGATGAGAACCTTGGAGACAATGTCAAACAGTACGATTGAAGTGCCTGCCCCCTAATCCATGTGTTGACCTATGAACTCTGATATATATTCTGCTTAGCTAACTCTCTAATGATAATATAGTAATGACTCTGTGATTGTAACCAGATCTTTGTTTTTTGTGTATAAAAGCCTCTGACTTTTAAATGAAGGCAGAGCGACTTTGGGATCTTCTTGATTCACTGTTCCTCTCCACGCTGCGTGTATTAAAGGCATTGCAACGAACGTTCCAACCTGATTGAAGATGGTTTTTCTTCCACATTACATGGCGACGAGGATGGGATTGCTAACCCTGACAGAGAGGACTGGAATGGCCAGACCAGTGACCAGCAAAACTGTGCCAGCAAAATAGAAAAAGGTAAAGGAACCTTTTTGAAAAATTCCCTACTGCGGTGCTTTGCTTTCACTTGTCTGCTCGCCTGGCCCTCTGACGATCAGGTAACGCATTCTATAATTTATTAAACGTTGTTGCTTGCCTTATATCAATTACTTGAGGCAGGAAATGTTTCTTGCTTGTTAAGAAACAAAGTTTCTTAGTGTTACCATAGACTTGACTGTGTCTTCTTGTTTATGAAGTAATAGGACTGTGTCTTCCTATTTAACCTGGGTTGCCATGAACTTGACTGTGTTTTCTTGTTTGTGAAGAAACAGGACTGTGTCTTCCTGTTTGGGTTCCCGTAAACAAAAGTGTGTCTGTAAAACTGCAGGGTAGGTTTGACCTACAATTAGAGAAAAAAAAAAAAAAAGACCGCTAATTAATTGTTTAGTATCTGATATGCCGGTGATAATATAAAATCACATGTTTTGTAGAACCATAAATGGTAAATGAAGAAACGTCATTAAGTTATATACAAGTTATATAAATGCAAACATATTGAAAAACACATTTGTTATTATTCGTATATAGGATTTATTTTAATTTGTGTTTTGTTTTGTTATATTTTTATTTCTTTTTACTTTTTTTTCTTTTCTAATTTCTAATTGATTTCTCAAATGTCATGAATCACAAACTATTAGACTTATCTGAACTTCGTCGCAGAGAGGCCTCTCTGTCTTCGGGCTCAGATAACAGCACACGGCACGAGGTCCGTGTGGTTTGGAACAAAGGCAGTCCGGTTCGGCTTTGTCCAAGAACTTCCACTCAGTCGATGCACCTGGAAGTTGGGGTTTCGCGAATGTAGAGTCTTTTCCAAACAGATTTCCACTGGTTTGAAGGCTCCAAGGTTGTGCACAAAATCTTCTTTGTAAGCAGGGTTTCCACCATAGTTACTTGAAGACAAAGTTTTTGAGGAAAGCAGGGCCCTGTTTGTTCCAAGGGTCAAGTTTCTTAAGACTCAAATAGCTATTTAAATGACTGACACTTTCGTATACAGTCGACTTAGTCAATTGTCCAGCTGTAAAACTCCACTGATCAAGTGGGCACAGGCGGTCAGCGCAGTCTGTAAAGTTCTTTATTTAATAAAGTCCTTTAAAAGAATTCTTCGTACGGCTCAATCTCCTTCTCCCAGTTTAACTCTTCTGTTGCCGGCAAAGACTTAGTTGGTTTCTGGTTCCAGTTCTGGCAACAGAGCTACAGGTTGAGCTGTGGCAGCGAGTTTCTGGTTCAGGTGAGAGAGAGAGAGAGAGAGCCTGTGCTCTGTTCCTTATAGTCTGTCAGATCAATAGATGATTGGTTCTTGAGTTCTTGAGATTGGATTTCGGTTTCAGCCCCGAGTGTCCTATTGGAGGGGGGCTTGATTTATGACTGATGTCAATCCATGCCATCATTTGGAAATGCCGGTTGGCCCGGGTTCGTAGCTCTATCTCGGGATTTCGGCTCTCGTCCACTTCAAAGAGTTTTTATCATCTACAGGCCCCTTTCTCCAGACATTTCATAGCAGGATTCCAACCTATTTGGCCTCTTCTCGGTGCCATCCTCCCCAAAACTGTCACTTTGATGCAAACCAGTTCCAAGCTGATGAGCTAAGGAAATCTGATAACTTTGGGGGGGGAGAGGTCTTCTTTAGATCAGTGCTTCAGCTCAGAGCCCAAATGCTCTTATCAAAATACACCCAACATAACGCTACACTAGACAATTCAAGTTATATTTATTGACATGTATTAATACTATTTATACACATATTTCGCTCCATTATTTGAGTTAATAAATTAAGATATTTTCCTAATAAAATATATTTTTAGAAAATAAGCATTTTAATTGATTTCAATAACGATTCCCAGATACCTCAGGAAAACAAATTTTCAAAAAAAATGTGTTCAGTCAATGATTTCCCCAATGAAGAGCCTGCGTGGGCACTAAGACTGTCCGCCTGCACGGCTCATATATGTCTTTATTGTGTCACTTCCTCCTATTGAAGTCCAATCTACACCGGTACATGTTCAGAAGAACTGTTCCCAAAGCCAGATTGAACTGATCAATAGTTAATTTCTTACCTACACCTTGTATTTAGGGATCTTATATCTGGGGATTTCAAAAACTCTTCATTGTGGAACTCACAGCTACCAAATGACCACACCTTTAATTTCCTGGAGTATCTGGTTATCTATGTATTTATATCTTCACCAAATTTCACTGTTTCCTCAGATTTCCATTTCAAAAATTAGCTCTAATTCAATTTTTAACATAATTTTTTTTTATTTCTGGTTGGTAAAACTCATTCTAATAGTATTTTTATGTTTTATTTTCTCCTTCAAAATTATGCAATACTAATTTTAGCTCACTTATTCAATGCTCATAATTTATATTTCTATAGTATCCTTAAAATTCTTACCCTTTGACTAATTCACTCTTAGAATCTAAAATCCAAGGTCGAATTTCAACTTTTATTTCAGGTATTTTATGCTATGCACCAATAACCAAATATTTTCTAAAATAAGACTATAATATGTCACTATACTGTTTACATTCTCCTGCTATGGGTTTTACATCAGGCTGTCACTCAGGGCTGCACCAGAGTGCTGCTCCTGTGGATTCCAGCCTTTAGTTTTCCTTTAATTTGACTTTACAGAATTTCTCCATAATATGATTTTTAACAAACAAATTATTGTTCTTCTGAGGCTTAGAGGACACCATTACTATTTATTTACTTTATTAGTATTATTAATCTATGTATTTAGTGTATATTTGTATTACTTTAACATTATTCTTATAATAGAATGCATTATTCATTTCTTATTTCTGATGCTTTGTGCACTCTGTATACAGTTAAATGTCTAAATCCTCATTAATCTGTTGATAAAACATCAATGACTGCGTAATTGTAAATATAATTCTGAAATTATTGGTTACTTCCCTTCTGAGTCTTATTCTGGACTATGCACAATATTAAAAATACAAAGCATACAAAACAGACAATTACCTTACATAACCTTCAGACTATATATATACATAAATACATAAGGCACATACAGATTGACATCCAAAGATAAATCAGATATTAGATTAGTGGCGTGTTTTGTTGACCCTGCAGTGTCTCAAACAGCCCTTAGCATTTATTTATTATATTGTTATTATTAAAAATCAGATGTAAAAAAAACTTTGAAATACACTACTTTGGTGTTTTCTTGATCTATTATGATCAATTTCTTCTCTAAATTCTTATTATTCAGACAAAGAATTATAGAAACTTTGTCGTTTTTTTATCTTGCCTTTACCATTTTAAGATTAACATTTTAAACTTTTTGGAATTCACAAACAGACATGTATTTTAACACCATTATGCCAATCCTATCTTTGCCAACGAGGGGGCTATATTGCTGGACTTTATGTACCTCTGGTTCCGTCTGGTTATTGACTGCCACTGACTCTGGCCCTGGTGTACAAGGGTTTCCTTGCTTAACCTGGGGCTCAGCAGGCCTCGTCGTACCTTTCGGTTCCCTTGGCATCTCTCACCGCAGATCTATCTTACCTGGAATTCACCCTACTGTGATCCTCCGCTGTTCAGTCAACCTTTCTGTTTGTTTTACCTCTACCTCTCCACAAGTTCTCTTTAAATTACAATCTGAGAGCCTAACACAATCCAGAGATCAAATCTAAATATACAGGGTGGTCATTTTTAAAGCTACTCACCCTTGCTTTGGTCCCAGGAGTGGAGGCAAGTTCAGATCCTCGTTCGTGATGCCAAGTTGTAGAACCGTGTCAGAAATAAGTGGAGAAGTCGTGGAGATAAAGCAAACAGAACTTTAATCGAGCCGCTCGGAAGCCCCACGTCAGGAATAATTCCTTCAGTGAGACTTAATGTTTACAAACATGAGTACAACTTTATAGGAAAATGACATAACATCTTATGGCCGTTCATCCAATCAGAAGATACAGGTCCGGGTCCGTTTACGATCTGTCCTCCCGTGAAGAGGTGATGGATCCAAAGCAGATGTCCGTCTTTGATGTGCACTAGGAAGATGTGATCCCACGGTCGACATTTAACTAGTGTCAATCGCCCATTAACAGAAACAATTCCTGCCTATCTGGAGAAACGGTTAAGTCATAAACAAATTTAAAGCAGACATCTGTAGGCTATTTCGGCACTGTGTAATCTTACATTACTGACAGTAGTTTCTAACAAACCAACCATGTTGACCCTTTACTTGTCCTGCTGAATCTAATCTGCTCAGTCTGTAAACAAAACTACTTCTAATGCTAGTATTAATATAAAACATTATATAATTATCACAAAACAGTTTCTTCAACTTCCTATACAGAGTCTTCAAAAGCTATCAGACTTTAGCAGCTGGTAGTTGAACACACATACAATTATACAGCATTTTCTGCAGCTTCGCAAGGCCTAATTTTAAACATTGTTGATAAATTAGATAATTAGTGAGGACCCTCTATTTCCATTTCTTCCTCCATAATAGCTAAAATAAAGTTTTACTGACATTTTATTGACCCTACCACTGCATAGGACACATCTGTAACATGAACGCTACTGAATGGCACATACATTGAAAACTATGGAGAATTGAGACAAATCCATTTTACACTTCATAAATAATCTTAAAACGTTTCCAACCAAGGCAAAACCCACGTGAAATACGTTCATTCACATTTTTGGTAAACAAGAAGAGAGATTGTTACATATGTTCCCTATGATGCATCTACAGAGCGAGAGACAGAGAGAGAGACAGAGAGAGACAGAAAGACAGACAGACAGACAGACACTAACACAGCCACCCACCCACCCACTCACACACACACACATACACACACAGCCAGCAAGACACACAGAGCCAGCCAGCTCAGCGATGACATCACGAACCTCTTTCTGAGCTGACTGCTATGACATCACAGAGCACGTGCATTCCGTTGCTTGCCGTCTGTCAACCACTCAGTCACTGCCAGCCAGACTGCCTGGCTGGCTGGATGGGGGGGCTGTTTGCTGCTGCTGCGTACCTTAGCAAGCTTATCTGCTTGACCGGCCTTCCTCTTCCTCCGCCCACATGCCCACCTATGCCCGATCTGCTGTTCACCTGGATCACAGCTCCGCCCCAACAAGGCAGAGCCTCCCAAGAATGGTACAAACTCATCCACGTTACCCTCCATGGAAAGCTTTAGCAAAAGGCAAAAGCATTATAAGTAATGAAGAGGAACCCGAGTCCAAGACGCTTCCGACCAGCCATACATATTTGTGTGTATTAAAGATCACATTTTATTACATTTTGTTTTTCTGTACTTTATTACATCTAATTGTGAATTATAATTTTATTGTTTATTTTCCATATGTATGTACGTATGTATGTTTGCATGTCCATTTGCTTTGACAATACAAATGCACTAAATTGAGAGACAGAGAGAGAGAGACAGAGAGAGAGAGAGAGAGAGAGAGAGAGACGTGCTAGGGCACATCTGTAACATAAACTAGGGAACATTCGTCACATGCTTAGGGAACATTCATAACAAACAGGGAACATTTGTAAAACGAATTAGGGAACCTTTGTGACATACTAAAAATACATACTGGTAAGATGTTGGACACATTTGAAACAACAAAAATGGCATTTGGTTATTTATTAGGGACATTTATACCAGTCTGAGCAAATATCTGTGCATATTCCAATGTTTGTTGCAGGACTTACAGATTGAAAGAGGGGGTCAAAATGTTTGATTCAGAACTAATCACTGCTTCCTCAATTTTGTTTTAAACATAATTTAAAAGAAAAGTGGGCTATACATTGGTCTGGAAAAAGGGAGCAGTGGTCCCTAAGACAATTCTTTTAGTTTTTTGACACAATTCCTAAAACCCATTTTCGGTAAAATATGTTATCAACTTGCATTAATATATCATCCAAACTACAATCATACTAATCATGAAGATGTTCATATTATTATATTCTAAGGGTTCTAGTCTATTGTGTATTGTATTTATTATCAGGCCCTTCTCTTATGTTTTACAGTTGTTATTATTATTCCGTACAATACAGGGATTAAATTAAGTATTTTAACCACAAAGTATTGGCTACAGTTATGATGCCTACTTCAGTGTTCATATGCATACAGTTTCTGAGGTCTGGACCACTGCACAGTAGTCCCTGGAGTTGTAGTCCAGAGCACTGCAAAATTCGTGCTGAAGTGATCTGGATCACCACGCAATGGCCCAAGGACCACTGCAAACTTGGATTTCAATGTTTTTGTGTAATCCATGTTGCAATCGCAACTACCATGTTCCTTTGTGGTGAGCTGGTTAATTCTGATCTGGGAAAACCACAATCCTGCAGGTTTAATAAGTCTCTCTACACATCAGTCCCTGAGTACCTTCAACCAATGGTCATTTTGACCAATTAAGCCCAAGAATTGAGTCGATTAAGATCTCCTCATTGTAATATGGGGATTCTGAGGGGGGAACATACACGGCACACAGGAACACACATCGGTTTGTGTAGAAATGATTTCATTGCTTATTTTAAGCCATATGTGTGACTCTGCTGTTTTGATGGGCTGTATGGAGTCACTGAGCTCTGCTTTGTACCAGATTATTATGCCCCCGGAGTCCCTGCCATGTCTGACGGAGGGCTTCTTCAGGGAGGGCACTATGACCTCTCTGTAGCCTGAGGGACAGTGACTGGACACGTCTGCCCGACACCATGTCTCTTGCAGGATGATGACATCCTTGTCTCTCACTCTATCACTGAACTCCGGGTCTGTGCTCTTCAGCCCGAACACTGAGGAGCCCAGGCCCTGGATGTTCCACATGGTGATAGATAGGGATCGCATTTCTTTCTACTCTAATTAAGCAATTTAAATAATCCTTTGAAATGAGATATATCTGGAAATGTGTGAGGTGGAAAGGCAACAAATAAATAAATATTAATACTGGTGATATGAAAAAATAGGAAACGAATAAATAAAAAACAAACAAAAAAAAAAACTCCTATATACATACACATACACACATACACACATATATCTACATACACTCACCTAAAGGATTATTAGGAACACCATACTAATACTGTGTTTGACCCCCTTTCACCTTCAGAACTGCCTTAATTCTACGTGGCATTGATTCAACAAGGTGCTGAAAGTATTCTTTAGAAATGATGGCCCATCTTGCATCTTGCAGTTGATGGAGATTTGTGGGATGCACATCCAGGGCACGAAGCTCCCGTTCCACCACATCCCAAAGATGCTCTATAGGGTTGAGATCTGGTGACTGTGGGGGCCAGTTTAGTACAGTGAACTCATTGTCATGTTCAAGAAACCAATTTGAAATGATTCGACCTTTGTGACATGGTGCATTATCCTGCTGGAAGTAGCCATCAGAGGATGGGTACATGGTGGTCATAAAGGGATGGACATGGTCAGAAACAATGGTCAGGTAGGCCGTGGCATTTAAACGATGCCCAATTGGCACTAAGGGGCCTAAAGTGTGCCAAGAAAACGTCCCCCACACCATTACACCACCACCACCAGCCTGCACAGTGGTAACAAGGCATGATGGATCCATGTTCTCATTCTGTTTACGCCAAATTCTGACTCTACCATCTGAATGTCTCAACAGAAATCGAGACTCATCAGACCAGGCAACATTTTTCCAGTCTTCAACTGTCCAATTTTGGTGAGCTTGTGCAAATTGTAGCCTCTTTTTCCTATTTGTAGTGGAGATGAGTGGTACACGGTGGGGTCTTCTGCTGTTGTAGCCCATCCGCCTCAAGGTTGTACGTGTTGTGGCTTCACAAATGCTTTGCTGCATACCTCGGTTGTAACGAGTGGTTATTTCAGTCAAAGTTGCTCTTCTATCAGCTTGAATCAGTCGGCCCATTCTCCTCTGACCTTTAGCATCAACAAGGCATTTTCGCCCACAGGACTGCCGCATACTGGATGTTTTTCCCTTTTCACACCATTCTTTGTAAACCCTAGAAATGGTTGTGCGTGAAAATCCCAGTAACTGAGCAGATTGTGAAATACTCAGACCGGCCCGTCTGGCACCAACAACCATGCCACGCTCAAAATTGCTTAAATCACCTTTCTTTCCCATTCAGACATTCAGTTTGGAGTTCAGGAGATTGTCTTGACCAGGACCACACCCCTAAATGCATTGAAGCAACTGCCATGTGATTGGTTGGTTAGATAATTGCATTAATGAGAAATTGAACAGGTGTTCCTAATAATCCTTTAGGTGAGTGTATATATATATATATATATATATATATATATATATATATATATACACTTAGATTTTCCAAATGATAAACTGATGTTGCAGTAATTAAATCACAATAGATGTATGTCAGTTCAATAGGAACTTTTTTTTTTTTTTTAAGAATGGCAAATTAGGAGCCATTACTGTATTGAACTGTAATGTAACATGAAAACAGGTATAAACCAAGAAAGAACTAAATCTTTAAACTTGTCAGGTTTTAAAACTTTACGACAACTAGGTACATCCAGCAGGTAATGCCACAGGAGTCTGGGGTCGCTGAGGTAAGAGAAAAGACACAGTCTCTGGGTGCACTGTGACTTGGGCATCCCGAAGGCTGGAAGAATGGGTGACACCTGGGCATGGCTCAAGTGCTAGAGCAGGCTGTGGAACAACACCTGGAACAGGTAGCATATCCCTCTGGACAGGAGCTGTAGAAGAAAGAAGAGAGAGAGACGGCATCGAGTGATGACTGGAGCTCGCTGGAACTGGAAGTGGGTAAGGGACGTCTCTAGACAAAGCCGTTAGTGTTGATGGCGGACTGACAGGTGCATCATCAGGATCTCTAAACAGCTGTGGAGGCACTTCTGGATGAGCAGGTAAGTCAGACCAAGGACCTTTGTATGCCTTCAGCCGATGATTGTAATGTACAATCCATGATTTGGATCGTGGATCTTTTGGGTCAGTGATTTCATAGGTCACGCCAGGACAACCGTCTTTATCCAACCTCTTCAGAACTCTATGTGGCCCTTTCCATCTAGGAGCAAGTTTATTCCTTTGATTGGCAGGATCATCAAGGAAAACAAGATCACCTTCAGCATAGGGGTTAAAAGCAAGATTTTAATCATAGTGAGTCTTTAGCAGTAGTTTAGATTCTTTCGACTACTCAGCGGCCATGTCTAAAGCATGTGACAGGCGGTTAAAGACATCCTGGGCATAAGCAGCTGGTGTGCCCGGAGTTGCTTGAGTAGTGAATGAACTGCAGTTCAACAAAACGTCCACAGGCAGACAAGGTTCCCGACCATGAGCAAGGAAAAATTGAGTATA
Source organism: Amia ocellicauda (assembly GCF_036373705.1). Classification (NCBI taxonomy): domain Eukaryota; kingdom Metazoa; phylum Chordata; class Actinopteri; order Amiiformes; family Amiidae; genus Amia; species Amia ocellicauda. The sequence goes on along the minus strand of NC_089855.1, from coordinate 41,666,328 downwards.
TCCAGTACTGGAATGTACACTTGAATTGTACGCAAGTTCCACCTGTGAGAGGTATTTGTCCCATTCTCCTCCATTTTGGTAGATGTATTTAGCTAATTGGTCTTTTAATGTCCGGTTCAGTCTTTCCACCATGCCATCTGATTGGGCATGGTACGGAGATGTTCGTGTCTTCTCAATTCCCAACTTGCTACACAGCTGCTTCACCAGATCAGACTCAAACTGTCTGCCCTGGTCAGTGTGGATGGACTCAGGTATACCATGTTGACGGATGAAGTCTTCAGACAAGCATTGAGCTACACTTGTTGCACGCTGATCTTTAAAAGGAAAGAGATTCACATAGCATGTAAAATAATCCATTACAACAAGAACATACCTGTTGCCTTGAAAAGTGACTGGTAGCTCGGTGAGGTCAGCAGCAATTTTCTGGAATGGACGATCCACCACAATAGGTTGTAAAGGAGCTCTAGCTTTTGGTGTTGGAGCACTGCGAGTCTGACATGTTAAACACTCTGTACAGAACTTGTAAATGTCACGTGACATGTAAGGCCAATAGCAGATTTTTCTGGCTCTCTGCAAAGTTCGTTCAGTCCCTAAATGTCCACTGAAGACATTTCCATGCAGGTAAGTGAGGGCTGTCTGAATGAGGGATTCAGGAAGAACCAATTGGTAAGTATAGGCTTTCTGAAGAAAGGTTTTAATTTTTTGACAGAGGATCCCATTTTCCAAAGTCAGGTGAGGAAACTCATACCAGAGCTTTTTCAGAGCTGACGGGGAGTTTTTGATTCGTCGTGCAGTAGGTCTTCGGTTATCCATTTCTTTCCATTCCATCGCAGTTCTCAGAATGACATCCGCTTGTTGTTTCTGCTTCAGTTCATCAATGTCTATTGCTAAATCTTCACAGGTTTGTCTTACAGGAACAGCTTGTTCAGGCTGTAGTTCAGAAGACCAACTGTTTTGCATCTTTTTGGGCAAAGTTTTTAACGAATCGTCTGTAATAGGAACAGAGACCCACAAAAGCTCTCACCTCAGTAGGTGTTCTTGGTGTTGGCCAATCTTTCAATTTGTCAAGCTTCCTGGAATCTGGTCTGAGACCACCCTTGGTGATTACATGTCCAAGGAAAGAGACTTCATCCCGTATAAAATGGTATAAGCCGCTGCCGGTGGTAAATGCGGTCTTCTCCCGGTCTTCTGATGCCAGCTGAACCTACCAATAACCACTTGACAGGTCCATGGTACTAAACCAGCATGCCCCTGCCAGGCTGTCCAAAGCTTCAGAAATCCGTGGTAAGGGATGCGAGTCCCGTATGGTGACAGGGTTTAATTTCTTAATGCAATGCAAAATCTGTAGCTGCCGTCCTTTTTCTTGACTAAAACAACAGGTGAAGCCCAAGGGCTGCAGCTCTCCTCAATGAGGTGATGGGCCAGCAACTGCTGAACTTGTTTTTCTATTTCCTGCTTCAAAGCTGGAGAAGTCCTGTAAGCATGTTGGCGGATCGGTAGGGCATCTCCAGTTCGAATGTGTTGCTTTACAGCATCTGTGCAGCCATAGTCATGTTCATGTGAACTAAACACATCACAATACTTCAAAAGTAAGTTCTCCAGCTGGTCCATTTGTGGATCACTCAATTTAGACTGACTGAAGTCCAGTGTGGGTAACTTTGTGCCTTCTGTCTGCCTGATATTGTGCACAGTAGCCTCAATAACCTGGAACTCTTCACCTCCCTGATTTATCAGAGAGTAAAAGTTTCCCAGTGGTGTGTTACTTGGCACATGGCAGTCGTCATTGGTAGGATTCATGACACCAATGGTTGTTAATCCTTTCTTCACTGGAGACATTGTTCTGGCAACAAACAGACCTGGGTAGTTGCATGCTTCAGGTTACAGTATTCCTAAGTAATTTGGAGATGAGATTTGATTTTCTGTAAATGGCTGCAACTTTGCCTTGATATTCATCTCAGTCATTGCAGGAATGTAGATTGGCGCAAATGTCACAGCATTGCAACAAAGAGGTGTGATTTGCTTAGAAAACAACAGTGGGACTTTCCAGTTCCACAACTGTAATTGTCCTTGTACATCAATCACTGCATGGTGTTTCTGCAGAAAATCCCATCCGAGTAAGACAGCTTGATTGGAATTTCTTATCACTTGAACATCATGATGACAAACCTCCTCTCCAAGTCTAATATTAATGCTTAGTGTTCCAAGAGTATCAAGGCACTCACCAGTCACTGACCTTGCCAACACGTATGACTTTCTGATGGACTTTGTCTTCAGTGCTGGAATTGACACTCTTAAATTTTCACTGATCAAAGAAATTTGTGAACCAGTATCAATGAAGGCTTGAACAGCAGTGTCCTCAATAACAGCAAAACAATATTGGAGAGGTTGGAGAGTCTTTTAAAGCTGAAGCTTCAGACTCTGGGTCCCTGTTATTCAATGTAGCAGCTACTTGGCCGCAGCACCTGCTACCACTCGTTTCCCTGATAGGTGGGATCCTCAGAATCAAAGTAAAGATGACGTTTGCTGTATCTGCAATCAGGCCTTCTCTCGTTGTGATGTGGACTGGGTGTTCGCCTGGTGTACCTGTCCCTTGAGTGTGAGTAGGATGCAGATGGACTACGAGAATATCTTGAACTGCACTACTCCTCTCTATCCACCACACAAAGACGTGCGTCACTCTAACCTGTCCGGCTTTACAACATGCAACTCAAATAATATGTTCTAGGGGGAACAACATAACACATAGCGATTTCTCCCTGCTATAAAGTAAAATAATGTATACGGTGTTTCTAATTTCTTTTACGATAACTTTTCATATATATTTATATTTTTCAATATTATACTAATGTCACAGTAATACCAATTAACTTTAACAATGCCGAAAATTTTAATGCGTTTATCTTTAATAGTGAAGATATTGTATAGATGTATATCTTTCATATACACAAATAGAACTGAAACTTTCAGACAATCCATGAAAATGTAATGTAAACATTTACATTTCTTTAAAATTCTATATATCAATTATATTCATAACCCTAACCCTATCACTAACCCAAACTTTAAGTTACAATTGTTCCCTAAACACTTATTTTGCAGGATCAATAAAAAACTGTCAAGATTTTTTAAACTTTTACTGACACACAAAGTTAATAGCAATGTGATATAACTTTACGGAAAATAATAATCTGTATATATTTAATTGTTTTGACATTGTTAAGATATAATGCATCTTTCACATAGGGAACATTTGTAACATGATAGGGAAAACATACAAATGATGTAACTTTGAAAATATTCAATATTACAGCATACAGTATAATCAACACAGAACTGTGTCTATACTGAAAAGCTGTTGACATTTGAAAAGTGACAGAGGTTTGAATTTGAAAGTATCAATTCATAAAAGATACAATGAGCAGGAGCAGGAGCTGTGCGATCCATTACCCAGAGCACCTGAAGAACGCTCAGGCCAGGAAGAGTCTCAGACAACACATACTGAAGGACAACCCAGAGACTCTCAGAACCGACTTCTCTCAGACTGGAGACCAGCAAGTCACCAGCAACCTGGTCTTCTACACCGAGCACAGCGACGCCTGGCACGCTGCCATCTGTCAACTGTACAGGCACATTAAAAAGAGAGGCATCAGTAAAGGAAGGCAGGTGTCAATCAGTGAGGAGGACGACCCAGACACCTCCATGCTGACAATCAATCTGTACCACACTGGAACAGTCTTAATACAGGGCAGCGAGGGCAGCCTGGGCACCTTTGAAAATCAGTTCCACTCACTGAAAACGCTGGCTGACAGAGAGAAAAAGGAGAGACGTGTCCAAAAGAGCACAGACGCAGCCACACAGGAGGAGAGTCCAGCCCCACACTGCCCTGCCAACGAAGGGGAGAGCGCCGCGCCAGAGAACAGCGAGGAATCCACACGCAGCCCAGCGCAGGACACCCCTCAGACACCGACACAGTGTCCCAGCTGAGGGAGAACATGTCTCTGCTGGAGGTGGAGCTGATGGAGCTAAAAGAGCTGGTGCTGGCCAAGCTCACAACCTCCAACACCACAGAGCAGCTAACAGACCAGCTCAACAGAGTCCAACACGAGCACAAGGTCACAGTGAGGGAGCTGAGGGAGGAGGTGAGGGAGCTGCAGCAGGACAGGGAGGCCATGAGGAGGGAGATGACGGCCCTGAGAGAGGAACTGCAACGCAGAGACAAGACAGTGCAGAGCCTGAAGGAGCAGCTATACAAATTCACTGCCCACAACAACCAGCCCTCAAGAAACCCAGCAGTGCACAATGTGCAGAGCCCTCCCACCCCAATGACATCCAGACATACTGACTCTCACACAACACACCACTCACACACTGCACCCAACACACACACACAACCCGACCCGAACACACAGAATGCACCCAGCACACACACACACCCTGAGCCCGACACACACAGTGCACCCAACACGCACACACACCATGACTCAGACACACACACTGCACCCAGCACTCACACACACCCTGAGCCCGAAACCACTCACAAAACCTGCGCACCACACACACAGGCTGAACCAAACACATATGAGACCCCCTCACGCAGAAAGACTACCATGAAGAAGAACACTGAAGTAGCCCTGCTGATAGACTCAAATGGCAAACTCATAAATGAGAGGCGGCTCTTCCCTGATGGCAAGATCTCCAAGGTCTGGTGTCCGACCACAGAGAGGGCCATTCAGCAGCTGTCCGAGGAGAGCCTCGGCTCCCCCAGCCATATTATTATACACATAGGCACAAACGACCTGAGGACCCAGCAGGACAAGGTGGCCAGCTCCATCAGAAGAGTGGTGGAGAGGGCCACCCAGACCTTCCCCCACGCCAAAATCATCATCTCCACCCTGCTGCCCAGGAAGGCCTTCCACCCCAACACCATCCACATGATCAACGCTGAGATCTCTCGGGGATGTGCTCTGATGCCAAATGTGCACCTGGCACACCACCCCACTCTTGGGGCCCACAGCTTGTTTGACAACGTCAATCTCCACAAACAAGCAGTGAGCGTCTTCGCAAAGACACTCAAAGACATTGCCCTGGGCCGAAGCCCAGCCAGCCCCCCACATGGCCACAGAAGGTTTTCCAGCACCCACACCACCTAGAACAACCCAGAGCCAATTAGGAGAGCGGCCCCTGGGAGCCCCCGCCCTCCACCTGCACACCACCTTCCCCAGCCCGGACAACGAAGACCCCAGCCTGGATACGCCCGACCACAGAACAGCAGACCCAGAGTGGAGCCCATCCAGAACATGCACAGAGCAGCCCAGCAGCACAGCCAGCGCAACTACGCAGCAGCGGTCAGCAGAGTGGCCGACACCGACACCGGGGAGCTGCAGGAGATCCGACACCTGCTCAACCTCATCTGCACCCAACTGATAAGATAAGTAACTGTGCATAACAAAGAAACCACTGCAGGAGGTGACTAGATATTACCACATCCGAAAATCACCCCTGTATAAATGTAGTTATATACTGATATATATGGACATATTTTCAAAAAATTATGTAGATATATGGATGCTTACATATATGTGTATATATGTAGATATATGTGTGTATGCGTATGTATATAGGAGTGTAAATCAGGAGTTTTTTATTTTTTTATTTATTCATTTCCTATTTTTACATATCACCAGTATTACTATTTATTTATTTGTTACCTTTCAACCTCACACATTTCCAGATATATCTCATTCCAAAGGAGTATATAAATTGCTTAATTAGAGTAGAAAGAAATGCGATCCCTATCTATCACCATGTGGAACATCCAGGGCCTGGGCTCCTCAGTATTCGGGCTGAAGAGCACAGACCTGGAGTTCAGAGAGAGAGTGAGAGACAAGGATGTCATCATCTTGCAAGAGACATGGTGTCGGGCAGACGTGTCCAGTCACTGTCCCTCAGGCTACAGAGAGGTCATAGTGCCCTCCCTGAAGAAGCCCTCCGTCAGACACGGCAGGGACTCCGGGGGCATAATAATCTGGTACAAAGCAGAGCTCAGTGACTCCATACAGCCCATCAAAACAGCAGAGTCACACATATGGCTTAAAATAAGCAAAGAAATCATTTCTACACAAACCGATGTGTTCCTGTGTGCCGTGTATGTTCCCCCCTCAGAATCCCCATATCACAATAAGGAGATCTTCCCCAACCTCCAGACTGAGGTCTGCCACTTCCAGGTCCAGGGAAGTGTGCTGATCTGTGGGGACCTGAACGCCCGGACAGGCAGCCTGCCTGACTTCACCAGCACACAGGGAGACAGCCACATATTCGGCCACACCCCCTTAAACACCCCCATCAGCTCCCTCAGACACAGCCCCGACAGGGGAGTGAATAAAAACGGGCAAGAATTACTGCAGCTCTGTCAGGGACTGGGCCTGTATATCGTGAATGGCAGGATCCGGGGAGACTCTCTGGGAAGATACACCTACAGCTCAGCTCTTGGCAGCAGCACGGTAGACTATGCCATCACAGACCTAGACCCCTTCTCTCTCAGTGCATTCACCGTCAAACCACTGACACCTCTATCAGACCACAGCCAAATCACTGTGTTCCTGAAGAGGACAGAGCACAGCAGCAGCGCTCAAACACAGCCCAGCAAGCTGTACAGCCTCGGACACTCCTACAGATGGGCTCCAGACAGCACACAAGAGTACCAGAAAGCAATTGGCAATCAAGACATCCAATCACTAATACACACCTTTCTGGTCACCCCAAATCAACATAGTAAAGAAGGAATACATCTGGCTATCAAATACTTAAATCATATATTTGAAAAAGCAGCTTTACAGTCAAAATTGGATATTAAAAAGAACATCCTAACAAAATACAAATAGGAGAATTGGTTTGATAAGGAGTGCAATACAATAAGGAAGGAACTGAGGAAAGAAGGAACACTTAGATCAAAAAGAACAACACACCCGAAAGCAACTGACAATAATCGAAGAGTCCATTAACACAAATAGATTCTGGGAAAACTGGAAAAAATGTAATAAATTAAAACCATTCAAAATTGAGATATTTGGAAAAACCACTTTGAAAAACTTTATGAAAACATTTACCACACTGAGAAATCAGCTCAGCATGACATCAGTGTGAAACTAAAAAGAATGGAATTGGCATTTAAAGACACCCAGAATCCCCTGGACCCTGACAGTTTTTTATTGATCCTGCAAAATAAGTGTTTAGGGAACATTTGTAACTTAAAGTTAGGGTTAGGGTTATGAATATAATTGATATATAGAATTGTTAAGAAGTGTAAATGTTTACATTACATATTCATGGATTGTATGCAAGTTTCAGTTCTATATTCGGTTTGGAAACCGTTTTTTTTTCTATTTGTGTACATGAAAGGTATACATCTATACAATATCTTCACTATTAAAGATAAACGCATTTTTATTTTCGGCATTGTGAAAGCACATTGGTATTACCTATGTGTATCTTTAAAAGTTTTAAATTCTTAAAGGTTCATTACTGATCTTGCAAAATAAGGTTTTAGTGAACATTTGTAACATAGAGTTAGGGTTAGCCACTGGGTAAGGGTTACATCTTACACAAGGGTTACACAAGTGCCGGAATGAGGTCAAGGACTCTGCTGTTTTGACTTCGGTGGTGGAATGACCTGCCCACCAAAGTCAAAACCGCAGAGTCCTTGACCTCATTCCGGCGCTTACTCAAGACGCATCTCTTCCGACCGCACTTGTAATATTAGTCCTCTATCTCTGCTAGATAGCACTTCAGCTTATTATGCTCCTCTCGTTCTTGAATGTTTTCCTCCTTGCTCCCTTTCCTGTAGCCCTAGTCTGTAACCCTACATCTTGACAGTACTTAGCTTTCACCGTCCAGGATGTAGGAAGTCTTTTACTGTACTTGTGTAAATTGGAATTGGAATTTTTAAAATGTATTTTGAATTGCGATATTTTTTTGCTAAATTGAATTTGTAATGATTGATGCCTTGTACTTCTCTGTATTTTTGCACTTATGTTGTAAGTCGCCCTCGATAAGGGCGTCTGCCAAGAAATAAAAATAATAAAATAATAATCTTCAACAGTAAGTTTATTCATGTTCATTTTTCTCTTCAATGTTAAAGAACAGAATTAACCAGCTCACCACAAAGGAACATGGTAGGTGCTATTGCAACATGGATTACACAAATACATTGAAATCCAAGTTTGCAGTGGTCTTTGGGCCATTGCGTGGTGATCCAGATCACTTCAGCACGAATTTTGAAGTGGTCTGGACTACAACTCCAGGGACTACTGTGCAGTGGTCCAGACCTCAGAAACTGTATGCATATGAACATTGAAGTAGGCATCATAACTGTAGCCAATACTTTGTGGTTAAAATACTTAATTTAATCCCTGTATTGTACGGAATAATAATAACTCTAAAACATAAGAGAAGGGCCTGAGAATAAATACAATACACAATAGACTAGAACCCTTAGAATATAACAATATGAACATCTTCATGATTAGTATGATTGTAGTTTGGATGATATATTAATGCATGTTGATAACATATTTTACAGAAAATGGGATTTAGGAATTGTGTCAAAGAACTAAAAGAATTGTCTTAGGGACCACTGCTCCCTTTTTCCAGACCAATGTGTAGCCCACTTTTCTTTTAAATTATGTTTAAAACAAAATTGAGGAAGCAGTGGTTACTTCTGAATCAAACATATTGACCCCCTCACTCAATCTGTAAATCCTGCAGCAAACATTGGAATATGCATAGATATTTGCTCAGACTGGTATAAATGTCCCTAATAAATAACCAAGTACCATTTTTGTTGTTTCAAATGTGCCCAACATCTTACCAGTATATGTGCTTTTAGTATGTCACCAACGTTCCTTAATTCGTTTTACAAATGTTCCCTGTATGATATGAATGTTCCCTAAGCATGTGACGAATGTTCCCTAGTTTATGTTACAGATGTGCCCTAGCACTTCTCGCTCTCTCTCTCTCTCCCTCTCTCTCTCTCTCTCTCTCTCTCTCTCTCTCTCTCAATTCAGTGCATTTGTATTGTCAAAGCAATTGGACATGCAAACATACATACATACATACATGCATACATAGAAACATACATACGTACATATGGAAAATAAACAACATCATTATAAATCACAATAAGATGTAATAAAGTACAGAAAAACAAAATGTAATAAAATGTGATCTTTAATACACACAAATATGTATGGCTGGTCGGAAGCGTCTTGGACTCGGGTTCCTCTTCATTACTTATAATTCTTTTGCCTTTTGCTAAAGCTTTCCATGGAGGGGAACGTGGATGAGTTTGTACCATTCTTGGGAGGCTCTGCCTTGTTGGGGCGGAGCTGTGATCCAGGTGAACAGCAGATCGGGCATAGGTGGGCATGTGGGCGGAGGAGGAGGAAGGCCGGTCAAGCAAATAAGCTTGCTAAGGTACGCAGCAGCAGCAAACAGCCCCCCCATCCAGCCAGCCAGGCAGTCTGGCTGGCAGTGACTGAGTGGTTGACAGACGGCAAGCAACGGAATGCACATGCTCTGTGATGTCATAACAGTCAGCTCAGAGAGAGGTTCGTGATGTCATCGCTGAGCTGGCTGGCTCTGTGTGTCTTGCTGGCTGTTTGTGTCTGTGAGAGAGAGAGAGAGATAGAGTGTGTGTGTGTGTGAGTGGGTGGGTGGTTGTGCTAGTGTCTGTCTGTCTGTCTCTCTCTGTCTCTCAATTCAATTCAATTCAAGGGTGCTTTATTGGCATGACAAACAGTTTTCTCTGTCTCTCTCTCTCGCTCTGTAGATGCATCATAGGGAACATATGTAACAATCTCTCTTCTTGTTTACCAAAAATGTTTATGAACGTATTTCAAGTGGGGTTTGCCTTGGTTGGAAACGTTTTAAGATTATTTATGAAGTGTAAATAGGATTTGTCTAAATTCTCCGTAGTTTTCAATGTATGTGCCATTCAGTAGCGTTCATGTTACAGATGTGTCCTATGCAGTGGTTTGGTCAATAAAATGTAAGTAAAACTTTATTTTAGCAATTAAAGAGGGGATCAAATGCAAATAGATGGTCCTAACTAATTATCTAATTTACCAAAAACTTTTAAAATTAGGTCTTGCGAAGCTGCAAGAAATGCTGTATAATCGTATGTGTGTTCATACACCAGCTGCTAAAGTCTGATAGCTTTTGAAGACTCTGTATAGGACGTTGAAGAATGTGTTTTGTGATAATTATATAATGTTTTATATTAATATTAGCATTAGACTGAGTTTTGTATACAGACTGAGCAGATTAGATTTAGAAGGACAAGTAAAGTGTCAACAAGGTCGATTTGTTAGAAACTACTTTCAGTAATGAAAGATTACACAGTGCCGAAATAGCCTACAGATGTCTGCTGTAAATTTGTTTATGACTTAACCGTTTCTCCAGATAGGCAGGAATTGTTTCTGTTAATGGGCGATTGACACTAGGTAAATGACGACCGTGGGATCACATCTTCCTAGTTCACATCAAAGACAGACATCTGCTTTGGATCCATCACCTCTTCACGGGAGGACAGATCGTAAAACGGACCCAGACCAGTATCTTCTGATTGGATGAACGGCCATAAGATGTTATGTCATTTTTCCTATAAAGTTGTACTCATGTTTGTAAACATTAAGCCTCACTGAAGGAGTTATTCCTGACGTGGGGTTTCCGAGCGGCTCGATTGATGTTCTGTTTGCTTTATCTCCATGACTTCTCTACTTATTTCTGACACGGTTCTACAACTTGGCATAACGAATGAGGATCTGAACTTGCCTCCACTCCCGGGACCAAAATACGGGTGAGTAGCTTTAAAAATGACCACCCTGTATATTTAATTTTGATCTCGGGATTTTGTGAGGTTCTCAGATTGTAATTTAAAGAGAACTTGTGGAGAGGTAGAGGTAAAACAAACAGAAAGGTTGACTGTACAGCGGAGGATCACAGTAGGGTGAACTCCAGGTAAGATAGATCTGCGGGGAGAGATGCCAAGGGAACCGAAAGGTACGACGAGGCCTGCTGAGCCCCAGGTTAAGCAAGGAAACCCTTGTACACCAGGGCCAGAGTTAGTGGCAGTCAATAACCAGACGGAACCAGAGGTACATAAAGTCCAGCAATATAGCCCCATCGTTGGCAAAGATAGGATTGGCATAATGGCGTTAAATAAGTGTCTGTATATGAATTCCTACAAGTTTTAATTGTTAAACTTAAAATGGTAAAGGCAAGATAAAAAAACGACAAAGTTTCTATAATTCTTTGTCTGAATAATAAGAATTTAGAGAAGAAATTGATCATAATAGATCAAGAAAACACCAAAGTAGTGTATTTCAAAGATTATTTTACATCTGATTTTTAATAATAACAATATAACGAATTAATAAATGCTAAGGGCTGTTTGAGACACTGCAGGGTCAACAAAACACGCCACTAATCTAATATCTGAATTATCTTTGGATTTTAATCTGTATGTGCTTTGTGTGTTTATGTATATATATAGTCTGAAGGTTATGTAAGGTAAATGTCTGTTTTGTACGCTTTGTATTTTTAATATTGTGCATAGTACAGAATAAGACTAAGAAGGGAAGTAACCAATAATTTCAGAATTATATTTACAATTACGCAGTTATTGATGTTTTAACAACAGATTAATGAGGATTTAGACATTTAACTGTATACAGAGTGCATAAAGCATCAGCAATTAGAAATGAATAATGTATCTATTATTAGAATAATGTTAAAGTAATACAAAACATACACTAAATACATAGATTAATAATACTAATAAAGTAAATAAATAGTAATGGTGTCCTCTAAGACTCAGAAGAACAATAATTTGTTTGTTAAAAATCATATTATGGAGAAATTCTGTCAAATTAAAGGAAACTAAAGGCTGGAATCCACAGGAGCAGCAGAATGTAAACAGTATAGTGACATATTATAGTCTTATTTTAGAAAATATTTGGTTATTGGTGCATAGCATAAAATACCTGAAATAAAATTTAAAATTAGACCTTGCATTTAAGATGAGTGAATTAGTCAAAAGGTAAGAATTTTAAGGATACTACAGAAATATTAAATATAAGCATTGAATAAGTGAGCTAAAATTAGTATTGCATAATTTTGAAGGAGAAAATAAAACATAAAAATACTATTAGAATGAGTTTTACCAACCAGAAATAAAAAAAAATTATGTTAAAAATTGAATTAGAGCTAATTTTTGAAATGGAAATCTGAGGATACAGTGAAATTTGTTGAAGATATAAATATCTATCTATAATAAATAATATAATAATATAATACATCTATCTATAATACATAGATAACCAGATACTCCAGGAAATTAAAGGTGTGGTCATTTGGTAGCTGTGAGTTCCACAATGAAGAGTTTTTGAAATCCCCAGATATAAGATCCCTAAATACAAGTTGTAGGTAAGAAATGAACTATTGATCAGTTCAATCTGGCTTTGGGAACAGTTCTTCTGAACATGTACCGGTGTAGATTGGACTTCAATAGGAGGAAGTGACACAATAAAGACATATATGAGCCGTGCAGGCGGACAGTCTTAGTGCCCACACAGGCTCTTCATTGGGGAAATCATTGACTGAACACATTTTCTTTGAAAATTTGTTTTCCTGAGGTATCTGGGAATCATTATTGAAATCAATTAAAATGCTTATTTTCTAAAAATATATTTTATTAGGAAAATATCTTAATTTATTAACTCAAATAATGGAGCGAAATATGTGTATAAATAGTAATAATACATGTCAATAAATATAACTTGAATTGTCTAGTAAGAAATTAGGAAAGGAGAAAGAACAGCTGTTAGGATACAGAGTGATGTTTTCAGAGGGGGCGTTGGGGCAGTGAAAGTGTCTGTGAGGTCAGCTCCCCACTGAGAGAGATAAGAGAGCTGCCTTGTAACTAAATACAGATGTACTACTACAAACCAAGCAACATTGTCAACCGACAGTAATGTTTTGGGAAATCGAGAATAGTAACATTACTAATGCTAATAATACTGATGTTGATACAGATGAATAGAAAAATAACTACTATTATCTGTCTTCACAGGAACCAGCAACAATGAATTTCCCTCACATTTAGTCCACAGGTTCCCTACTCACATGCCATGACACATCAGTGCATAGTCTCCCCTCTCACATTGGCCTCCGCTCTAAGTGCTGCAGCCCATAATCCGTCCTCATGGCCACTGATGCCAGCGTGTGTGGACGGACAGGAGGGAGGGGGATGGTGGAAACATACGATGCTTACCATACTCTGGTAAAAGTAATAAACCAACTAACTCTGCTGATTCCAATTGACAACAGGAGGGTGGCGATGTCCAGGAATAGACAGACAGATTATTAACAATGCATTTCTGATTGATTTCAGGTGCTGAAAATAACAATTTAATTTTTGATGAAAAGGCCTGAAGAAACAATATGGAAATAGATTGGGAAGAAACATGAATAGTCATACAACTCCAACCTCTTTTAAATCTAAGCACAAGGATACAGAGTCTGGTGGGGCTATGGGCATTTCATGAACTATCCTTTCCATAGTTTATTAGAGTGACTACTGGATTGAAAGAATTGTGCTGTTTGGATGTGTGACTGAAGTGTGAAATGATATGTGATGTTTCAATGTGATGTAAGTGGATACACACTGAATAATGCTACTATGGTGTATTGTATTATTGTATATGGGAATTGAGTGAAAAAATAGTTCTAAAAAAATGTATGTGATAACAAAGCCAATGCTTTTTAATGAACGAATAATACATATTTAAAAAAAAAAAGGTTTTATTGCATAATAAGTCTATTGGGCGATAGAATTGGCTTTAGAGCAGTGCCAATTTGGTTCTAACTTTTGGGAAATATAACTATTTACTTCTCCCGGTTTTGTATTCCTATTTTGCAAAACCGTTTTTAGGTGCTCAAGTCTATCTGAATCAAAAGTCCCATCTTCTGGAAACCTTAACTTTCTGTCACCTATTGTCCAGTCAAACCACTTGTGCACATCGCGCACATCTTCACTCCATAGTTATCATACATATATCTGACATGTGAACCTTTGGGTGGCGGGTCACCCGTTTTACTGGAGCCGTTACCACGCATTTTCTATGTAACGTTTTGTACAAGCACACAAAATAATAACAAAATGACAGGGGAGAAAAGAAAAAAAAGTAAAAATAAATAAAAATATAACAAAACACAAATTAAAATAAATCCTATATATGAATAATAACAAACATGTTTTTCAATATGTTTGCATTTATATAACTTGTATATAACTTCATGACGTTTCTTCATTTACCATTTATGGTTCTACAAAACACGTGCATTTATATTATCACCGGCATATCAGATATTGAACAATTTTTTTTTTTCTAATTGTAGGTCAAACCTACCCTGCAGTTTTTCAGACACACTTTTGTGTACGGGAACCCAAACAGGAAGACACAGTCCTGTTTCTTCACAAACAAGAAAACACAGTCAAGTTCATGGCAACCCAGGTTAAATAGGAAGACACAGTCCTATTACTTCATAAACAAGAAGACACAGTCAAGTCTATGGTAACACTAAGAAACTTTGTTTCTTAACAATCAAGAAAACATTTCCTGCCTCAAGTAATTGATATAAGGCAAGCAACAAGGTTTAATAAAATATAGATTGCGTTACCTGATCGTCAGAGGGCCAGGCGAGCAGACAAGTGAAAGCAAAGCACCGCAGTAGGGAATTTTTCAAAAAGGTTCCTTTACCTTTTTCTATTTTGCTGGCGCGGTTTTGCTGGTCACTGGTCTGGCCATTCCAGTCCTCTCTGTTAGGGTTAGCAATCCCATCCTCGTCGCCATGTAATGTGGAAGAAAAACCATCTTCAATCAGGTTGGAACGTTCGTTGCAATGCCTTTAATACACGCAGCGTGGAGAGGAACAGTGAATCAAGAAGATCCCAAAGTCGCTCTGCCTTCATTTAAAAGTCAGAGGCTTTTATACACAAAAAACAAAGATCTGGTTACAATCACAGAGTCATTACTATATTATCATTAGAGAGTTAGCTAAGCAGAATATATATCAGAGTTCATAGGTCAACACATGGATTAGGGGGCAGGCACTTCAATCGTACTGTTTGACATTGTCTCCAAGGTTCTCATCTTAAATAACGAACAGAAAACAAGCTACCTTCTGGCATGTCCTCCTGGCTTGACCTTATCTTTCTTAAGTATACAAGAGAGTAGAATTGATATGAGGGAAAGAATTCTAACTTTCCTTCCACAGTGCCCAACACCTACCAGTATGTCCTTTTAGTATGTCACAAAGGTTCCCTAATTAGTTTTACAAATGTTCCCTGTATGTTATGAATGTTCCCTAGTTTATGTTACAGATGTGCCCTAGCACTTCTATCTCTCAATTCAGAGCATTTGTATTGGAGGGGAACGTGGATGAGTTTGTACCATTCTTGGGAGGCTCTGCCTTGTTGGGGCAGAGCTGTGATCCAGGTGAACAGCAGATCGGGCAGAGCTGGGCATGTTGCCGGAGGAGGAGGAAGGCCGGTCTAGCAAATAAGCTTGCTAAGGTACGCAGCAGCAGCAAACAGCCCCCCATCCAGCCAGCCAGGCAGTCTGGCTGGCAGTGACTGAGTGGTTGACAGACGGCAAGCAACGGAATGCACGTGCTCTGTGATGTCATAGCAGTCAGCTCAGAGAGAGGTTCGTGATGTCATCGCTGAGCTGGCTGGCTCTGTGTGTCTTGCTGGCTGTGTGTATGTGTGTGAGTGTGAGAGAGAGAGATTTTTTGATTTTTAACACCTTTATTTTACTAAAAAAAACAATTAAAACAAACTAGAAACACATAAAAGACATGAAAAAAACTCCCGACATAAAAACACAACCTATTCTAAAAACGCTCAATAAAAACCACTACACACGTGCTACCTATAAAATATTCAAGTGAATTAAACCAGTTGGTTTAAATGTCCAAAGTCAATGGCACAGAGGGCCGCCCCGACCCCCCACATCTGCAGAAAAGTGTCCAGGTCTCCCGTCAGGCTGTAGAAATTGTAATCCAGTCGCACTCTGGAGCTTACGAGAGACCAGAAGAGGGAGAGTGCACACTGTTGCTGCACCCGCTAAGTCTGACTTCTCCTACTGCTCAGGATAGACAGCTTAGCCTGCCCCACTAGAAAGTTTGCTAACTGACAAACATGTCTGTGGCGCTGCATGTACTGGACTCCCAAAATAAACACAGAGCGTGAGAAAAGGAGGCCCAGCTGCTTGAACAGGCTCTCCAGTGCAGTGAACAGCAGCTCTAATCTAGGGCAGTGACAGAAACAGTGAAAAAGTGTCTCTCTCTCCCCGCAGTAGGGGCAGGTGTCGCTCACTCTGGGGTCCAGTGTATGTGCAAAAGAGTTTGTTGCGATGACGCCATGCAGAAGCCATGCAGAAGCGGGGGCTTGTTCAGGCTCCTCCAGGCCGGGCAGGCATCTTCCCCCAGAGCCAGGTGCTCCCTCCAGGGGGTGTCAGGGAGGTGCTGCAGCTGCTGATGGTGCAGCTCCCTCACACTGAGCTGATTGAGCTCCTGACGATGAGCTGTGGAGACAGGCACACTACACAAACTATGAAGCGACAGTAGGCGGCCTGATGAGCTAGGGGGGACTGAGAGACACAGACAAACAAGGGGAAAGACGGTGTCAGGATCCTTGGGCCAGCAGTGCTGCGTGAGAGCCTGGAAAAGCCGCTCCATAGCGCCTATGGGAAGGGCGTTCTGTACTGCCCAGAGATATCTGGTTACGACTCTCAGTGACCTCATACCCAGCCTGGCAGCCAGGCTGTCGGCACCAACCCACTGTCCCCTGTTAAAATCCAACAAATCCCTCAGCCGGATCACGTCGACCTTAAGCAGGACTGACCTGAGGCTACTGGAGAGCAGGAGTGGACAGCTAAAACCGGGGTTATACAGCAGTGGCTCCTCTAACAGCCAATACAGACTGCTGCCCCCCAGCTCCCTACCCAGGGAGAAGCGCTGCCACACCTCTAAAACAGTACAATAAAAAACAGACAGGGACGGAAGTATATTGGGACGTGTCTTATGTAAAAACATGTGTCTGTCATAACAAGTGTCCAGGGCGGGAGACACTGGGGATCTGGAGGGTACAGGAGCCTCTGAGCTGCCTGCAGCCGAAAGGCACTCAGCCTGCTTAACAGATCTACCAACCCCTGTCCCCCCTCCTGGAGCGGCAGGTACAGCACTGCTTTGCGCACCCAGTGCAGCCCGTCCCAGAAGAAATCCAGGAGCAGGGTCTGTATCTGGGACACCAGGGCCTGTGGGGGGTCCAGACATGCATAAGTGTGCCAGAGCATGGAGGCCACCAAGATATTAATAACAATTGCTCTCCCCCTAAAGGAGAGCTGGGGCAGCAGCCAGTGCCATGCCCTCAACCGGCCCTGTACCCTCTCCAGCAGGCCAGCCCAGTTCTCCTGCGTCTCCCCCAAAGTCACACCCAGCACCCGAGGGCCTGAGAGAGACCACTGCAGCCCCGCAGGGAGGGCAGGGGGTGCAGAAACCTCCCACACCTGAACCTGATGAGCGCTGCTCTTGCCCCAGTTGACCCTGGCTGAGGAGGCCCTGCTGAACTCCTCCAGACACTCCCACAATGACCTGGACGTCTCGCTGGCCAGACTGTGTGTCTCAGCAGCATAGGCCGACACCCTTGGGTGACAAAGGATGGACAGCCCGGCTAGCAGCCTGTGCAGCAGGGGCTCGATAGAAAGGGAGTATAGCATCCCTGACAGACTGCAGCCCTGTCTGATGTCTCAATGGATGGGGATAGGCTCACTCAGGCCACCATTGATCTTCAGCACAATAAACACATGACAGTACAGCAGCTGAATAAATTCTACGAACCGCGGGCCGACACCTACTGCTCTCAGCACCTGAAACAGGCACTGCGGCCGTCATGATGTCTCTGAGCCGCTTAGCCAGAGCCTTAGACAGGATCTTATAGTCCTGACACAGCAGCGCCACTGGCCTCATGTTCACAATGGAGGACAGATTCCCCTTCTTGGGCAGCAGGGTCAGAATAGCTCTACGACAGCTAATGGGCAGCAGCCCAGCTCACAGTCCCTCCTGCAGCACTGAGAGCAGGTCCGGGCCCAGCTCAGTCCAAAACTCTGAGAAAAACTCCACAGTGAGCCCATCCAGCCCCGGTGCCCAGCCCTTATTGAGCTCTTGCATTGCGCAGGTCAGCTCTGCCAGATTTAGAAGGGCCTCCAGCCCCTTGACCCCATCCTGTGGGAACTTAGGCAGACCCTGCAGAAACTGCTGCTGCTGCTCCAGGCTGCCCGGCTCTGCGGAGTACAGCTCCCTATAGAACTGGGCGGCATGACTACACATCTCTTGCCCATCCTGCAGCACGCGGCCCTCAGCCGTCCTCAGGCAGAGCATCACCCTGCTCTGCTGCCGCCTGCATTCCAGCCCAAAGAAGAACTTGATGGGCGCATCCATCTGTGTCAGGCTCTGGAACTGCGAGCGCACCATTGTTCCTCGAGCCCGCGTCCTTAGCAGCTCTGACAATGCCTGCTGCATAGCTTTGAGGTCCTCTAATGCCCCTGAATCTCCAGAGTCCAAGGCTCGGTGGAGCACCTGAATCTCTCCTTCTAACTCCTTCTTAGATTCATTCAAGCTGTCAGTCCTATGCTCAGTGTACTTCTGGCAGAAGAGCCTGGTCTGAACCTTGCCAATGTCCCACCACTGTCTCAGGGAGGCAAACCTAGGGCGCTCTGATCTCTGCCAAAAGAAAAGAAAAGAATTACAAAAAATCCTGTCCTGCAGCAAGCTATTATTGAAAAGCCAGTAGGCACTGCGCAGCCGGACAGGAGGCAGGGTGACACTCACAGTGATGAGACATTGGTCAGTGGTCAGGTGGGGGTGATATGGAAGCCACCGATCAGATTGACATGATGTCTAAAGGTATAAAATCTATCCAGCCTGGCTTGCGACATAATGCTAGAACCCGGCCTCACCCAGGTGTACTGTTTCACCTTTGGATTGGCATTCCTCCTGACATCGACCAGATTGTGCAACTGTGTATTACCTTCCAGCTGTTTTGCCGACTGTGGACTGGGCTCCAAATGATTCCTATCTAATCTATAGTCCACAGTACAGTTCCAATCACCCCCCCAAAACCAGGATCTCCTCAGCCCCACAGTCTGCTAGCGCTTTGCTGAGCACCGAAAACACTGACAGTCTGTCTCTCACAGCATTGGGGGCATAAATATTAATAAACACTGTAGCATTATGTTGGGTGTATTTTTATAAGAGCATTTTAGCTCTGAGCTGAAGCACTGACCTCTCCCCCCAAAGTTATCAGATTTTCATAACTCATCAGCTTGGAGCTGGTTTACATCAAAGTGACAGTTTTGGGGAGGATGGCACCACAAATAGGCCGAATAGATTGGAATCCTGCTGTGGGATGTCTGGAGAAGTGGGCCTGTAGGTAATATAACTCTTTAAACTGGAAATCCAATCTCACAAACTCAAGAACCAATCACCTATTGATCTGACAGGCGTATACAGGACAGCACACGGTCTCTCTATCTCTCTCTCTCTCTCTCTCTCTCTCTCTCTCTCTCTCTCTGTCTCTCTCTCTCACCTGAACCAGAAACTCGCTGCCACAGCTCAACCTGAACCAGAACCAGAAACCAACTAAGTCTTTGCCGGCAACAGAAGAGTTAAACTGGGAGAAGGAGATTGAGCCATACGAGGAATTCTTTTAAAGGACTTTATCAAATAAAGAATTTGACAGACTGCGCTGCCCGCCAGTGCCCACCTGATCAGTGGAGTTTTACAGCTGGACAATTGACTAAGTCGACTGTATACGAAAGTGTCAGTCATTTAAATAGCTACTGAGTCTTAAGAAACTCGATCCTTGGAACGAACAGGGCCCTGCTTTCCTCAAAGACTTTGTCTTCAAGTAACTATGGTGGAAACCCTGCATACAAAGAAGATTTTGTGCACAACCTTGGAGCCTTCAAACCACTGGAAAATCGGTTTGGAAAAGACTCTACATTCGAGAAACCCCAACTTCCAGGTGCATCGACTGAGTGGAAGTTCTTGGACAAAGCCGAACTGGACTGCCTTTGTTCCAAACCACACGGACCTCGTGCCGTGTGCTGTTATCTGAGCCCGAAGCCAGAGAGGCCTCTCTGCGACGAAGTTCAGATAAGTTTAACAGTTTGGAGTTCATGATTCATGACATTTGAGAAATAAATTAGAAATGTTAATCTGTGATTCATAACTCTAGAATGTGTAATAACATTTAGTTTTCTTCAATATAAATGTGTGTTGCATTAAACTGTTTTGTTGATAATTTTAGAAATAAAATCTGTCAACGCCGAGAAATATCTTCTCATTCCTGTTTAACTGTTTAGTCTGAAATTGACACAAGTTAATAGACATTAGATTATTGGTGGCCCTGCCTATCCTTAATCATTGAATAATAATCAGTTAAGGGAAATTGTGGTAACAAGTAATGATAGGATCTTTCTCGGCACCTACGTAAATGAGACTGATATATACATAACGAGAAGTTACCTGACATAAATACTATCCTGTGTAGTTATTTAATGTCTGACTAACAATACTAATGAGAGACTCGCCTTCGTCTTACTAACCGGTATTGTGGTCAATGTGTTTATAACCTTTTTTGTTTAACCATTTGTGTGATATCATATGCGATCACATGGTCTTTGATTTGGTCAAGGAAGTGATTTGTCTTTGAGTTGTTGATCTAGAGATGAATGTTAATTAGTTTTGCCCTTTTGTATAATTAGTGTAGTGCTACATTTAGTCTTTGTTTTTGAATAAATTTGACAATTTATATCTTTAGAATTGGAGTCTGCGTCCAATTTTTACAGAAATTGAGTTCTACAAGATTCCAGGATTCGTGATAAGGTGATACTATAAATTCACTTCTTGAATTGAAATTTATAAGTGTGCCTTACGCTACAATAAACAGAACTATTATTTTGAAAGTGTGCAATTTGTAGCCGAAACTGAAGCACACCGGAGCCCCAGAGCACAGACGGAACAGAGTCGGATTAGCTATCAAAGATAATAACTAATAACACAAATAGACACAGACAATAATAACAACGGTGGTGACAGCACCGCCGTGAAGCCAAATAACCAAGCAATAATAATTGTTAATAAACAATTGTAAGAGAATTTTGAATGCTCGTTTTTTCAGTCAATCTAAATAAATAGTTGAACTGAAAACTCATAGGTCAATTGGTTTCTCTTTTAAGATTCTTTTTAGAGGGAAGATGTGGTCAAGTCACAGATGTGCAATAATCATTTATTTTGACAAAAATAGGAAACTAATATCATTCAATTATATTACTGAAAATAAGTAATTTTAAGCTTCTGCTGGATTACAGTAAGAAACAGATAATACCCATTTTCTTCTTTCTCCTCACAGTACAGCTTATAGGCCAGTCTGGTCAGGCAGGAAGCAATGTGTCTCTCTCTGTCTCTCCTCTCCAGCTCAGTCTTATCGTTGCAGGATGAAGAAGTTAAGAGAACTCAAATTCTCGTTGTTTTCCCTTTTATAAGGTTTCCTTCCATCCAATAGCATTTTGCCACCACCATGACGTGTCTTATGCTAAAGTAATCTAGAAGTGGGGGGTCATTTTGAATTTGGCTAAGAGCCAATCAGAGGACAGGTCCCTTTTGGTCTCTGGTCATAAAGATAGGGTTACCAGGGCTACCAGGGGATATCAGGGGCTACCAGATGAAAGGGAGGAGGTCTGTTTCCTCTACCAAACCAGATGGTATAGAATTTCCCATAGAAAAATACATTCTAACAAATAATATCTTACAGTACAAAACAGGGATTAAATTAAGAATTTTAACCACAATGTATTGGCTACAGTTATGATGCCTACTTCACTGTTCATATGCACACAGTTTCTGAGGTCTGGACCACTGCACAGTAGTCCCTGGAGTTGTAGTCCAGACCACTGCAAAATTCGTGCTGAAGTGATCTGGATCACCACGCAATGGCCGAAGGACCACTGCAAACTTGCATTTCAATGTTTTTGTGTAATCCATGTTGCTATAGCACCTACCATGTTCCTTTGTGGTGAGCTGGTTAATTCTGTTCTGGGAAATCCACAATCCTGCAGGTTTAATAAGTCTCTCTACACATCAGTCCCTGAGTACCTTCAACCAATGGTAATTTTGACCAATTAAGCCCAAGAATTGAGTCGATTAAGTTTTCAAGGACTACCCAGTAAAGACGTGAACTCATGACTAGGTCACACTGTGAGCTCTCCAGAGCAGACATTACACTGAGCTCAGTGTGAGCTCACTTAGCGCTTTTCCACCGACATGGTGCCGGTGCTGGAGCCAGAGCCGCTGCTCGGCCTGGGATCCAGCTGATCTTTTTGTGAACTGTCCCGTTTTTCCACCGGTTTTGGAATCGAACGCTGACGTCACTGGCTGTGGGCATTCCCAAGTGTGGAGTAGAAGTGGAGAAACACAGCAATAATAATCGGCACCGAGGCGACTGTGTCTTTAACATCACAATCAAACTCATACTGCGTCTATGGCAAATCGTAACCCTAATGTTACATATGTTCCATAAATATGTGTTTTGCAGAATACACAAGCAAACGTTATGCAATATCAGCATTTTATCGACACACATAATAGATCTTATTGTTCTTTAACATTGATGAGAATAATTAACAAGAATTAATTTACTGTTGAAGATGTAACCCTTACCCAGTGGCTAACCCTAACTCTATGTTACAAATTTTCCCTAAACACTTATTTTGCAAGATCAATAAAAAACCTTTAGGAATTTTAAACTTTTAAAGATACACATAGGTAATACCAATGTGCTTTAACAATGCCGAAAATAAAAATGTGTTTATCTATAATAGTGAAGATATTGTATAGATGTATATCTTTCATATACACAAATAGAAAAAAAAAACAGTTTCAAAACCGAATATAGAACTGAAACTTTCACACAATCCATGAAAAATTGAATTTAAACATTTACAGTTCTTAGCAATTCTATATATCAATTATATTCATAACCCTAACCCTAACACTAACCCTTACTTTAAGTTAAAAATGTTCCCTAAACACTTATTTTGCAGGTTCAAAAAAAAACTGTCAGGATTTTTTAAACTTTTACTGACACACATAGTTAAAAGCAATGTGTTATAACTTTACCACAAATCATAATCCGTATATCTTTAATTGTTTTGACATTATTAAGATATAATGCATCTTTCACATAGGGAACATTTGTAACATGATAGGAAAAACAAACAAATGATGTAACTTTGAAAATATTCAATATTACAGCATACAATTTGTCAGGCTTTATGATAGAATTTATGACATAATCTGTAAAAATCAAGCAAACAGCATTTGGTGTTCACGAGAAAAAAAAAATGAGATCAAAGCTATCAGACTTTAGCAGCTGGTGTATAAACACACATACGATTATACAGCATTTTTTGCAGCTTCGCAAGACCAAATTTTAAATGTTGTTGGTAAATTTGATAATTAGTGCGGACCCTGTATTTGCATTTCATCCCCTCTATAATTGCTAAAATAAAGTTTTACTGACATTTTATTGACCTTACCACTGCATAGGACACATCTGTAACATGAACGCTACTGAATGGCACATATATTGAAAACTACGGAGAATTGAGACAAATCCAATTTACACTTCATAAATAATCTTAAAACATTTCCAATCAAGGAAAAACCCACTTTAAATACGTTCATTCACATTTTTGGTAAACAAAAAGAGAGATTGTTACATATGTTCCCTATGATGCATCTACAGAGCGAGAGACAGAGACAGAGAGAGAGACAGAGACTAACACAGCCACCCAATCACACACATACACACACACACACACACTCTATCTCTCTCTCTCTCTCTCACACACACACATACACACAGCCAGCAAGACACACAGAGCCATCCAGCTCAGCGTTGATATCACATGACAAACCTCTCTCTTAAGCTGACTGCTATGACATCACAGAGCATGTGCATTCCGTTGCTTGCCGTCTGCCAACCTCTCAGTCACTGCCAGCCAGACTGCCTGGCTGGCTGGATGGGGGGGCTGTTTGCTGCTGCTGTGTACCTTAGCAAGCTTATTTGCTTGACCGGCCTTCCTCCTCCTCTACCCACATGCCCACCTATGCCCGATCTGCTGTTCACCTGGATCACAGCAAAACCCCAACAAGGCAGAGCCTCCCAAGAATGGTACAAACTCATCCACGTTCCCCTCCATGAAGAGGAACCCGAGTGCAAGACGCTTCCGACCAACTATACATATTTGTGTGTATTAAAGATCACATTTTATTACATTTTGTTTTCCTGTACTTTATTACATCTTATTGTGATTTATAATTGTATTGTTTCTTTTCCATATATATGTTTGTATGTATGTATGTATGTATAAATGTATGTTTGAATGTCCAATTGCTTTGACAATACAAATGCACTGAATTGAGAGAGAGAGACAGAGACAGAGACAGACAGACACAGAAGACAGACAGACAGGCACTAACACAGCCATCCACCCACCCACTCTCACACACACACACACACACACACACACTCTCTCTCTCTCTCTCTCTCTCTCTCTCTCTCTCTCTGCATGCTGGGAGTTTATAGGGGAAGTCAGTGATGGTGGGAGGTTTGTTTGGAGAGAGTGTGTGTGTGTGTGTTTTTACTACTCTTTTTCTTTCCTTTTCTTGTTTTTCTATAGATACTTTTAATCGTTTGTTGGTTTTAAACGATTCGGGTTTAGGGGGTTGTTTTTCGATTTAGATCAGCATGGCGTTGCGGGCAGGGAGACCCCCCCCTTCATTTAATTACGAAACGCTGACCCGAAAGCATAGGTTTATACTCGTGTCCCAGGAGTAGGTGTCGGTAGAGGACTGTGCGATGGAGATCCGAAGGAAGGTCGGCTTCCAGAACATCGTCTCTGCGGCTCGAATGAATAAGGGCATCGTGGTTTTCCTGAATTCTGAGGCGCTGGTGAAGGATGTGATGGAGGAGGGGGTCACAGTGAAGGGGACCTTCCTGCCCACGCTCCCTCTGGCCACCCCGGCTGTAAAGGTGGTTACTTCCAATGTGCCCCCCTTCCTGAGCAACGATCTGCTGGCGGGGGATCTGAGTCGCTATGGCCGGCTCACCTGCGCCATTAGGAGGGTGCTGCTGGGCTGCAGCGCCCCGGAGCTGAAACACGTCCTCTCTTACCGTAGACAGGGTTTCATGGTGCTGGCGGATGGCGCCGATGAGTTAAGCCTGTCTCTGAAGTTTAAGATCGAGGGGTTAGTGTACGTGGTGTTCATGTCAACTGATACCATGAGGTGTTTCAGGTGTAGGGCGCAGGGGCACATCAGTCGCTCTTGCCCTCAGGGAGAGGCTCCGGTGGCCGGGCGAGAGGAAGGTGAGGAGCAGGCAGGGCCGTCTGGTGTCGGCTCTGCCGTCCGGGGGAGCGATGAGGGGGAGGCGGTGGCAAACGCTACTGGCCTCTGTGAGGACAGAGTAGGGGAGCCTAATGGGGAAGCTGCTAGCAGTGAGAATGCAGAGCAGCCACGGGCTCAGTTAGCCGAGGAGGGAGCTGCTGTTGCTGCTGATGCGTCCGCCACCAAGACTGAACACTTAGCCAGTGATGATGGGTTTAAAGTGCCCAGGAAAAGACAGCAGAAGCAGTCTGCCCCGTCTTCTGAGGCCGTTGATACAGTTGTCTAAAAAGGTGAATATTGCGAGGACGGCTGGTGAGGAGGATCCCGGAGACGGTGTGGGGGCTGTGGGGCGGCGGGACTCACAGTCAGGGGAGTCTGTCTGGGGGTACCTGCCGTTTCAACCCAAGGTGGCCGTCCGGCTGCGGCGCCGGGAGTCTGAGTGCAGTGCTGCGGCTGTGGAGAGCGCATACTCGGACAGCGCTGCTGAGGGGGACATCGCTGACTCCCAGGGCGAGCCCGTCTCCACTGACACTGCGGGATACAGTGCTAAAAGCAATAAGGATTTTTTAAGAGAGACCAAGGGGAGGAGGAACATAGTTTTAGAAAACTTCTTCCCTTATGCAAAGCAGTTCCTGGCATCTGCACAAGTGATCCTGCAGGATGTGGCACTCGCGGAGTTTAGTGAGCCGGAGTGCTACAGGTTAAAGAAGTGGAAAGAGTGTTGTCAGGACTGCGTTGCAATCTAAAGATGATGGTTAATAGTATGTTTTTTTATGTCTCAATTTTTATTTCTACAAGAGACGCACGCAGACAGTGTGAATGAGTGTGAGTGGCAGTGGGAGTGGAAAGGAGAGAGTGTGTTTAGCCAAGGGTCTAGTGTGAGTGGGGGAGTGGGGATTTTATTTTCACACACTTTTAAAATGGATTATTTTAAGAAAACAGAGTTTGTTGGTGGAAGATTGTTGATGGTAAAGGCTGAGAGCGGGGGAAGGACCTTTGTGTTTATTAATATCTATGCCCCCAATGCTGTGAGAGACAGACTGTCAGTGTTTCCGGTGCTCAGCAAAGCGCTAGCAGACTGTGGGGCTGAGGAGATCCTGGTTTTGGGGGGGTGATTGGAACTGTACTGTGGACTATAGATTAGATAGGAATCATTTGGAGCCCAGTCCACAGTCAGCAAAACAGCTGGAAGGTAATATACAGTTGCACAAATGGTCGATGTCTGGAGGAATGCCAACCCAAAGGTGAAACAGTACACCTGGGTGAGGCCGGGTTCTAGCATTATGTCGCTAGCCAGGCTGGATAGATTTTATACCTTTAGACATCATGTCAATCTGATCGGTGGCTGCCATATCACCCCCACCTGACCACTGACCACTGTCTCATCACTGTGAGTGTCACCCTGCCTCCTGTCCGGCTGTGCAGTGCCTACTGGCTTTTCAATAATAGCTTGCTGCAGGACAGGATTTTTTGTAATTCTTTTCTTTTCTTTTGGCAGAGATGGAGATCAGAGCGCCCTAGGTTTGCCTCCCTGAGAAAGTGGTGGGACATTGGCAAGGTTAAGACCAGGCTCTTCTGCCAGAAGTACACTGAGCATAGGACTGACAGCTTTAATGAATCTATGAAGTAGTTAGAAGGAGAGATTCAGGTGCTCCACCGAGCCTTGGATGCTGGAGATTCGGGGGCATTAGAGGACCTCAAAGCTATGCAGCAGGCATTGTCAGAGCTGCTGTGGACGTGGGCTCGAGGGGCAATGGTGCGCTCGCAGTTCAAGAGCCTGACACAGATGGATGCGCCCATCAAGTTCTTCTTTGGGCTGGAATGCAGGCGGCAGCAGAGCAGGGTGATGCTCTGCCTGAGGACGGCTGAGGGCCGCGTGCTGCAGGATGGGCAAG
Source organism: Amia ocellicauda (assembly GCF_036373705.1). Taxonomy (NCBI): domain Eukaryota; kingdom Metazoa; phylum Chordata; class Actinopteri; order Amiiformes; family Amiidae; genus Amia; species Amia ocellicauda. Next base: position 41,638,861 of record NC_089855.1, on the reverse strand, counting down.
AGATGTGTAGTCATGCCACATAGTTCTGTAGGGAGCTGTACTCCGCAGAGCCGGGCAGCCTGGAGCAGCAGCAGCAGTTTCTGTAGGGTCTGCCCAAGGTCCCACAGGATGGGGTCAAGGGGTTAGAGGCCCCACTAACCCTGGCAGAGCTGACCTGCGCAATGCAAGAGCTCAATAAGGGCTGGGCACCGGGGCTGGATGGGCTCACCTGCTCTCAGTGCTGCAGGAGGGCCTGTGAGCTGGGCTGCTGCCCATTAGCTGTCGTACAGCTGTTCTGACCCTGCTGCCCAAGAAGGGGGATCAGTCCTCCATTGTGAACTGGAGGCCAGTGGCGCTGCTGTGTCAGGACTATAAGATCCTGTCTAAGGCTCTGGCTAAGCGGCTCAGAGACATCATGCCGGCCGCAGTGCCTGTTTCAGGTGCTGAGAGCAGTTGGTGTCGGCCCACGGTTCGTAGAATTTATTCAGATGCTGTACTGTCGTGTGTTCAGTGTGCTGAAGATCAATGGTGGCCTGAGTGAGCCTAGCAGTCTGTCAGGGATGCTATACTTCCTTTCTATCGAGCCCCTGCTGCACAGGCTGAGGCAGTTGCTAGCCGGGCTGTCCATCCCTTGTCACCCAGAGCAGGCGGTCAGGGTGTCGGCCTATGCTGCTGAGACACAGTCTGGCCAGCGAGACATCCAGGTCATTCTGGGAGTGTCTGGAGGAGTTCAGCAGGGCCTCCTCAGACAGGGTCAACTGGGGTAAGAGCAGCGCTCATCTGGTTGGGGTGTGGGAGGGTTCTGCTCCTCCTGCCCTCCCTGCGGGGCTGCAGTGGTCTCTCTCAGGCCCTCGGGTGCTGGGTGTGACTTTGGGGGAGACGCAGGAGAACAGGGCTGGCCTGCTGGAGAGGGTACAGGGCCGGTTGAGGGCATGGCACTGGCTGCTGCCCCAGCTCTCCATTTGGGGGAGACCAATTGTTATTAATAACTTGGTGGCCTCCATGCTCTGGCACACTTATGCCTGTCTGGACCCCCCACCGGCCCTGGTGTCCCAGATACAGACCCTGCTCCTGGATTTCTTCTGGGACGGGCTGCACTGGGTGCGCAAAGCAGTGCTGTACCTGCCGCTCCAGGAGGGGGTACAGGCAGCTCAGAGGCTCCTGTACCCTCCAGATCCCCAGTGTCTCCCGCCCTGGACACTTGTTATGACAGACACATGTTTTTACTTAAGACACGTCCCAATATACTTCCTTCCCTGCCTGTTTTTTATAGTACTGTTTTAGAGGTGTGGCAGCGCATCTCCCTGGGTAGGGGGCTGGGGGGCAGCAGTCTGTATTGGCTGTAAGAGGAGCCACTGCTCTGGAACCCCGGTTTTAGCTGTCCACTCCTGCTCTCCAGCAGCCTCAGGTCAGTCCTGCTTAAGGTCGACGTGATCCGGCTGAGGGATTTGTTGGATTTTAACAGGGGACAGTGGGTTGGTGCCGACAGCCTGGCTGCCAGGCTGGGTATGAGGTCACTGAGAGTCGTAACCAGATTTCTCTGGGCAGTACAGAACGCCCTTCCCATAGGCGCTGTGGAGCGGCTTTTCCAGGCTCTCACGCAGCACTGCTGGCCCAAGGACCCTGACACCGTCTTTCCCCTTGTTTGTCTGTGTCTCTCAGTCCCCCCTAGCTCATCAGGCTGCCTTCTGTCGCCTCACAGTCTGTGTAGTGTGCCTGTCTCCACAGCTCAGCGTCAGGAGCTCAATCAGCTCAGTGTGAGGGAGCTGCACCATCAGCAGCTGCAGCCCCTCCCTGACACCTCCTGGAGGGAGCACCTGGCTCTGGGGGAAGATGCCTGCCCGGCCTGGAGGAGCCTGAACAAGCCCCCGCTTCTGCATGGCTTCTGCATGGCGTCATCGCAACAAACTCTATTGCACATACACTGGACCCCAGAGTGAGCGACACCTGCCCCTACTGCAGGGAGAGAGAGACACTTTTTCACTGATTCTGCCACTGCCCTAGATTAGAGCTGCTGTTCACTGCACTGGAGAGCCTGTTCAAGCAGCTGGGCCCCCTTTTCTCACGCACTGTGTTTATTTTGGGAGTCCAGTACAAGCAGCGCCACAGACATGTTTGTCAGTTAGCAAACTTTCTAGTGGGGCAGGCTAAACTGGCTATCCTGAGCAGTAGGAGAAGTCAGACTGAACGCGGCAGCAACAGTGTGCACTCTCCCTCTTCAGGTCTCTCGTAAGCTCCAGAGTGCGACTGGATTACAATTTCTACAGCCTGACGGGAGACCTGGACACTTTTCTGCAGATGTGGGGGGTCGGGGCTGCCCTCTGTGCCATTGACTTTGGACATTTAAACCAACTGGTTTAATTCACTTGAATATTTTACTGGTAGCACGTGTGTAGTGGTAATTATTCAGGGTTTTTAGAATAGGCTGTGTTTTTTTTATGTTTTTTAGGTGTTTCTAGTTTGTTTTAAATGTTTTGTTAGTATTTCTTTAGTAAAATAAAGGTGTTAATATTCAAAAAATCTCTCTCTCTCTCTGTCTCTCTCACACACACACACACACACACACACACACACACACACACACTCTCTATCTCTCTCTCTCTCACACACAGACACACACACACACAGCCAGCTAGACACACAGAGCCAGCCAGCTCAGCGATGACATCACGAACCTCTCTCTGAGCTGACTGTTATGACATCACAGAGCACGTGCATTCCGTTGCTTGCCGTCTGTCAACCTCTCAGTCACTGCCAGCCAGACTGCCTGGCGAGAGAGAGAGAGAGAGAGAGAGAGAGAGAAGTGCTAGAGCACATCTGTAACATAAACTAGGGAACATTCGTCACATGCTTAGGGAACATTCATATCATACAGGGAACATTTGTAAAACGAATTAGGGAACCTTTGTGACATACTAAAAGGACATATACTGGTAAGTTGTTGGGCACATTTGAAACAACAAAAATGGCATTTGGTTATTTATTAGGGACATTAATACTAGTCTTTGCAAATATCTATGCATATTCCAATGTTTGCTGCAGGACTTACAGATTGAGTGAGGGGGTCAATATGTTTGATTCAGAACTAACCACTGCTTCCTCAATTTTGTTTTAAACATAATTTAAAAGAAAAGTGGGCTATACATTGGTCTGGAAAAATGCAGCAATGGTCCCTAAAGCAATTCTTTTAGTTTTTTGACACAATTCCTTAAACCCATTTTCTGTAAAATATGTTATCAACTTGCATTAATATATCATCCAAACTACAATGATACTAATAATGAAAATGTTCATATTATTATATTCTAAGGGTTCTAGTCTATTGTGTATTGTATTTATTATCAGGCCCTTCTCTTATGTTTTACAGTTGTTATTATTATTCTGTACAATACACGGATTAAATTAAGCATTTTAACCACAAAGTATTGGCTACAGTTATGATGCCTACTTCACTGTTCATATGCATACAGTTTCTGAGGTCTGGACCACTGCACAGTAGTCCCTGGAGTTGTAGTCCAGAGCACTGCAAAATTCGTGCTGAAGTGATCTGGATCACCACGCAATGGCCCAAGGACCACTGCAAACTTGGATTTCAATGTTTTTGTGTAATCCATGTTGCAATAGCACCTACCATGTTCCTTTGTGGTGAGCTGGTTAATTCTGTTCTTTAACATTGAAGAGAAATATTAACATGAATAAACTTACTGTTGAAGATTATTATTTTATTATTTTTATTTCTTGGCAGACGCCCTTATCCAGGGCGACTTACAACATAAGTGCAACAATACAGAGAAGTACAAGGCATCAATCATTACAAATTCAACTTAGTTAAAAAATATCGCAATTCAAAATACATTTTAAAAATTCCAATAACAATTTACACAAGTACAGTAAAAGACTTCCTACATCCTGGACGGTGAAAGCTAAGTGCTGTCAAGATGTAGGGTTACAGACTAGGGCTACAGGAAAGGGAGCAAGGAGGAAAACATTCAAGAACGAGAGGAGCATAATAAGCTGAAGTGCTATCTAGCAGAGATAGAGGACTAATATTACAAGTGCGGTCGGAAGAGATGCGTCTTGAGTAAGCGCCGGAATGAGGTCAAGGACTCTGCTGTTTTGACTTTGGTGGGCAGGTCGTTCCACCACCGAAGTCAAAACAGCAGAGTCCTTGACCTCATTCCGGCACTTGTGTAACCCTTGTGTCAGATGTAACCCTTACCCAGTGGCTAACCCTAACTCTATGTTACAGATGTTCCCTAAACACTTATTTTGCAAGATCAATAAAGAACCTTTAGGAATTTAAAGCTTTTAAAGATACACATAGGTAATACCAATGTGCTTTAACAATGCCAAAAATAATAATGCGTTTTTCTTTAATAGTGAAGATATTGTATAGATGTATATCTTTCATATACACAAATAGAAAAAAAACGGTTTCCAAACCGAATATAGAACTGAAACTTTCAGACAGTCCATGAAAAATGGAATGTAAACATTTACACTTCTTAACAATTCTATATATCAATTATATTCATAACCCTAACCCTATCACTAACCCTAACTTTAAGTTACAAATGTTCCCTAAACACTTATTTTGCAGGATCAATAAAAAACTGTCAGGATTTTTTAAACTTTTACTGACACACATAGTTAATAGCAATGTGTTATAACTTTTCCGAAAATAATAATCCGTTTATCTTTATTTGTTTTGACATTATTAAGATATAATGCATCTATCACATAGGGAACATTTGTTACATGATAGGAAAAACATACAAATTATGTAACTTTGAATATATTTAATATTACAGCATACAATTTGGCAGGCTTCATAATAATGGAATTTATGACATACTCTGTAAAAATCAAGCAAATAACATTTGTTGTTCATGAGAAAAAATATATATAATCAATGCTATCAGACTTTAGCACGTGGCGAATGAACACACATACGATTATACAGCATTTGTTGCAGCTTCGCAAAACCTAATTTTAAACGTTGTTGGTAAATTAGATACAAAGTGAGGACCCTCTATTTGCATTTGTTCCCCTATATTATTGCTAAAATACAGTTTTACTGACATTTTACTGACACTACCACTGCATAGGACACATCTGTAACATGAACGCTACTGAATGGCACATATATTGAAAACTACGGAGAATTGAGACTTATCCAATTTACACTTCATAAATCATCTTAAAACGTTTCCAACCAAGGCAAAACCAACTTGAAATACGTTCATTCACATTTTTGGTAAACAAAAAGAGAGATTGTTACATATGTTCCCTATGATGCATCTACAGAACGAGTGAGAGAGAGAGAGAGAGAGAGAGAGAGAGAGAGAGAGAGAGAGAGAGAGAGATAAGTCACTGAATGTATGAGCTCCTATCCACACAGCAATACCAACAGAGGCCAGCCAAACATACATCCCCCCGCACTGGAGCACACGTACCACGATGCCGAAGCACCGGCCAGCCCCCCATCACCCAGCCTCCCACCCGCCCCACGAGCACCAGGCACAGCGCCCATCAGAAGCCGCTCAGCTATGCCGCAGCCCTGACCCAGGCCGCCACTCCGGCCCCCACCGAGCTGGGGGAGATCAAGCACCTGCTCAGCCTCCTCTGCTCCAGACTGCTGAGCTGAGCCAGAGAACTCGGGTAGGGACGGACAACCCCACTTGTAAATTAAAAATAAATACCTGTGTACATACAATGTAACCATACTTAACATAAAACTAATAATTATTATATTTGAAATTCTAGTTTAAACAAAACCTTAGATTAAAAAGCTGTATTGTTGATAGGCATTTTATTCCACCAAGTACAATGTTAGCTAAAATGAGCTCATTTACAGTCAGCTGCTGGAACATTCAGGGCCTGAACTCCTCGCCTTTCGGGCTAAAGAGCACAGACCCTGAATTCATTAAAAGCATTAAGGAATTAGATATCATAGTTCTGTTGGAGACATGGTGTCGTGCAGAGGTGCCCACACACTGCCCCCTGGGCTACAGGGAGGTTATTGTGCCCTCAATTAAACTGAGCACAGTGCGGCGTGGCAGGGACTCTGGGGGGATCATAGTGTGGTACAAAGAGGAGCTGGCGAACCACATCAGCCCAGACAAACAGGGCCCAACGCACACATGGCTTCAAATTAAGAAGGGAATAGCCCAGTGTGAGAACCATATATACCATTGTACAGCGTATACCCCCACCTCTGAATCCCCCTATTACAATGGGGAATTTTTTAACACCCTCCACACAGAGATCGGCCATTTCCAGGCCCAGGGGAATGTGCTGCTCTGTGGGGACTTCAATGCCCGGATAGGCACCGAGCCCAACTTCATCGGCACACAGGGAAACAGCCATGTGTTCGGTCAGGCCCCTCTCTACCTCACCCCCACCACAACCCAGAGGAACATCCCCGACGGGGTTTAATGGCAGGATCAGAGGGGACTCTTTAGGGAGGTTCACGTATTGCTCAGCTCTTGGGACTAATGTAGTCGACTACGCCCTCACTGACATGGACCCCTCCTTCATCAGTGCATTCACTGTCAAGCAGCAAACCCCCCTGTCAGACCACAACCAAATCACAGTGTTCCTGAAAAGAAGAAGTCAGGCCAGCAACACACAGACACAGCCCAGTAAGCTGTACAACCTTAATCAAACATACAGATGGGCTCCAAACAGCACAGAGGAATTTAACCAAGCAATCAGTTCTACAGAAATAACAGACATCATCAACACTTTCCTCAGCTCACAGTACCAGCCTGACGTGACAGGACTAAATCTGGCCATAAATGATATCAATCAAATATTTCAAATTGCAGCCACAATGGCAAATCTTAAAAAGACAAAGAAAAAGATCAACCAGAATCATACACACACACAGACATGGTTTGATGATGAGTGTAAATCAATAAGAAACAAATTTAAGGCACCTATCCAATCAAAAACATCATCAACCACAAGACACAGAACTATGCCAACAGTACTGTGAGACCCTTAAACACTACAAACACACCCTTAAAAATAAAAAACAGAAACACACAAACAAAACACTCAAAGACATAGAGAAATCTGTTGACCAAAACCAGTTCTGGGAAATGTGGAACAATTTAAATTCAACAAAACAACAAGAATTGGCAATACGAAACGGAACCATTTGGAAAAAATACTTTGAAAACCTTTATAAAGATATCCAACAAAATGATCTGACACACAAACAAATTGAAACCAGGGAAAAACTGAAATTACTCAAACAATCAATTAAAAATAATCAAAACCAAAATGACGCTCCAATCACCCTACAGGAACTATCTAAAAAGCTCCAGGCACTTCCACCCAGAAAAGCCTGCAGCCTGGACAGCATCAGCACTGAAATGCTCAAACACAGCAGCACACAACTGCAGGAGGCTGTGCTTAAATTGTTCAACATGGTCCTCAGAACTGGTTACTTCCCTGACATCTGGAAGCAGGGGCTGATCACCCCAATCTATAAGAGTGGAGACAAATTCGACCCTAACAACTACCAGGGCATCTGTGTTAGCAGTAACCTGGGGAAGGTGTTCTGCAGTATCATCAACGCCCGGATACTGGCCTTCCTTACCGAGCACAGTGTCCTGAGTAAGAGTCAGATTGGCTTCCTCCCAAATCACCGCACTACAGATCATATTTACACCCTACACACCCTCATAGACAAACACGTCCACCAAAAAAGTAAAGGCAAAATCTTTGCCTATTTAATTGATTTCAAAATGGCATTCGATTCCATTTGGCACGAGGGACTTTATTACAGAATTCTTCAAAGCGGTGTAGGGGGTAAAGTCTATGATATTATAAAATCAATGTACACCGAAAACAAATGTGCAGTAAAAATTGGCAACAAAAGAACAGAATTCTTCACTCAGGGGCGGGGAGTGAGGCAGGGCTGCAGTCTGAGCCCAACACTGTTCAACATCTACATCAATGAGTTGGCAACGGTGTTGGAGCAGTCTGATGCCCCTGGCCTCACCCTAAATGACACAGAAGTCAAATTCCTGCTCTATGCGGATGACCTAGTCTTGCTGTCGTCCACAGAACAGGGGCTTCAGCAAAACCTGGCACTGCTAGAGCAGTACTGTTAGTCCTGGGCCCTGGCAGTAAACATGAAGAAGACAAAGATCATGATTTTCCAAAAAAAAATTCCTCAGGGAAACAAATACCACTTCACGCTAGGCAACACTACCCTAGAACACACCTCACACTACACTTACCTGGGCCTGACTATTAGTGCGTCAGGGGGCTTTAACCTGGCAGTGAAGGCACTCAAAGACAAAGCAAGAAGAGCTTTCTGCGCAATCAGATTGTGAATGGGATATTAATGTTATAGAATCTTCTTCTGTCTCAAACTAATTGACAGTGTGATCCAGCCCATTGCGCTGTACGGTAATGAAGTATAGGGTCCACTCAGTCAACAGGACTACACTAGGTGGGACAAACATCCAATAGAGACCCTGCATGCTGAACTCTATAAAAACATACTGCAGGTGCACAGGAACACACCAAACCACGCATGCAGGGCAGAATTAGGCCGCTTCCCAACCCTCATTAATATAAAGAAAAGAACACTGAAATTCTGGATGCACCTGAAGAAAAGTGAGTCAGACTCACTCCAGTACAAGGCCCTCCAAACCCAAGAGCTCAGCCCTGAAAAGAGTCCACTGAGTCAGCTGGCCCTGAAGCTCACGGCACTGACCCCCGCTAATACTGCGAACAGAGACCAGCTTCAGGTCAGCACTGCTAACCTGCCCCCAATCAGAGTCAACCAAATCATAAAGATAACCAAAACCTCCTATCTGGAACATTGGAACAATGAAACCAAATCCCAAAGTAAACTGGATTGCTATCGGGCCCTAAACAGAGAATACACCCTGGCAGAATATCTCTTCACTGTCAGAGATATGAAGCAGAGATGGATCCTGACCAAGACCACAGCCTGGCCATAGAGACGGGCCGACACAGGCAGAGCTGGCTGCCCAGAGAGGAGCGGCGCTGTGGTCACTGCGACACAGGAGAGGTCGAGACATAGATGCACTTCCTCCTACGATGCAATAAATATGCCAAATTAAGGGACACGTTCTATAATAAATTCATAAATATTATAAAATCATTCTCTGAATTGATGAATGAAAAAAAAAAAAGCTATCCTCCTGGGGGAGGGACACACAGCCCCCCTGGCCGCCCAATATGTAGCCGCCTGCCACAGCCTGAGGGGCTCACTGTGAAAACATGACATACATGAGCACCAGCTGTAACCTGATAACTATAAAGCAAATGTACATGTCTATTAAGATTTAATTTATAAATTATAATGTTACTGTTTCATTTTTTTTGTTTCTTTTTTCCTACCTTTTATTATTTTTCAATGTATGTATATATCAACTGCTTTGGCAACACTACGAATCTGTTTGTCCTGCCAATAAAGCAACCTTGAATTGAATTGAATTGAATTGAGAGACAGAGAGAGACAGACAGACAGACAGACACTAACACAGCCACCCGCCCACTCACACACACACATACACACACACTCTATCTCTCTCTCTCACACACACACACACACATACACACAACCAGCAAGACACACAGAGCCAGCCAGCTCATCGATGACATCACAAATCTGAGCTGACTGCTATGACATCACAGAGCACGTGCATTCCGTTGCTTGCCATCTGTCAACCACTCAGTCACTGCCAGCCAGACTGCCTGGCTGGCTGGATGGGGGGGCTGTTTGCTGCTGCTGCGTACCTTAGCAAGCTTATTTGCTTGACCGGCCTTCCTCCTCCTCTGCCCACATGCCCACCTATGCCCGATCTACTGTTCACCTGGATCACAGCTCCGCCCCAACAAGGCAGAGCCTCCCAAGAATGGTACAAACTCATCCACGTTCCCCTCCATGGAAAGCTTTAGCAACAGGCAACAGCGTTATAAGTAATGAAGAGGAACCCGAGTCCAAGACGCTTCCGACCAGCCATACATATTTCTGTGTATTAAAGATCACATTTTATTACATTTTGTTTTTCTGTACTTTATTACATTTTATTGTGATTTTTAATTGTATTGTTTATTTTCCATATATATGTATGTATGTATATATGCATGTCCAATTGCTTTAAAATACAAATGCACTGAATTGAGAGTGAGAGAGAGAGAGAGAAGTGCTAGGGCACATCTGTAACATAAACTAGGGAACATTCGTCACATGCTTAGGGAACCTTTGTGACATACTAAAAGAACATACTGGTAAGATGTTGGGCACATTTGAAACAACAAAAATCCTGCAGGTTTAATAAGTCTCTCTACACATCAGTCCCTGAGTACCTTCAACCAATGGTCATTTTGACCAATTAATCCCAAGAATTGAGTCAATTAAGTTTTCAAGGACTACCCAGTAAAGACGTGAACTCACGACTAGGTCACACTGTGAGCTCTCCAGAGCAGACATTACACTGAGCTCAGTGTGAGCTCACTTAGCGCTTTTCCACCGACATGGTGCCGGTGCTGGAGGCCGAGTTTCAGTTACAAATATAATGCCGAGCACAGCAGTGCAGCGCCACCTCCTCTCTATCCAGAACACAAAGACGTGCGTCACTCTAACCTGTCCGGCTTTACAACATGCAACTGAAATAATATGTTCTTCGGGGAACAACATAACACATAGCGATTTCTCCCTGCTATAAAGTGAAATAATGTATGAAGTGTTTCTAATTTCTTTTACGATACCTTTTCATAGATATTTATATTTTTCAATAATAAACTAATGTCACAGTAATACCAATGAGCTTTAACAATGCCGAAAATAATAATGCGTTTTTCTTTAATAGTGAAGATATTGTATAGATGTATATCTTTCATATACACATATAGAAAAAAAAAGGTTTCCAAACCGAATATAGAACTGAAACTTTCAGACAGTCCATGAAAAATGGAATGTAAACATTTACACTTCTTAACAATTCTATATATCAATTATATTCATAACCCTAACCCTAACACTAACCCTAACTTTAAGTTACAAATGTTCCCTAAACACTTATTTTGCAGGATCAATAAAAAACTGTCAGGATTTTTTAAACTTTTACTGACACACATAGTTAATAGCAATGTGTTATAACTTTTCCGAAAATAATAATCCGTATATATTTAATTGTTTTGACATTATTAAGATATAATGCATCTATCACATAGGGAACATTTGTTACATGATAGGAAAAACATACAAATGATGTAACTTTGAATATAGTTAATATTACAGCATACAATTTGGCAGGCTTCATAATAATGGAATTTATGACATACTCTGTAAAAATCAAGCAAATAACATTTGTTGTTCATGAGAAAAAATATATATAATCAAAGCTATCAGACTTTAGCACGTGGTGAATGAACACACATACGATTATACAGCATTTGTTGCAGCTTCGCAAAACATAATTTTAAACGTTGTTGGTAAATTAGATACAAAGTGAGGACCCTCTATTTGCATTTGTTCCCCTGTATTATTGCTAAAATAAAGTTTTACTGACATTTTACTGACACTACCACTGCATAGGACACATCTGTAACATGAACGGTACTGAATGTCACATACATTGAAAACTACGGAGAATTGAGACTTATCCAATTTACACTTCATAAATCATCTTAAAACGTTTCCAACCAAGGCAAAACCCACTTGAAATACGTTCATTCACATTTTTGGTAAACAAAAAGAGAGATTGTTACATATGTTCCCTATGATGCATCTACAGAGCGAGAGACAGAGAGAGAGAGAGAGAGAGAGAGAAAGAGAGAGAGACAGACAGACAGACAGACAGACAGACAGACAGACAGGCAGACAGACACTAACACAGCCACCCACCCTCCCACTCACACACACACACACACACACACACACACACTATCTCTCTCTCTCTCTCTCTCACACACACACACACACACACACACACACACACACACACACACTATCTCTCTCTCTCTCTCTCTCTCTCTTTCTCTCTCTCAAAATTCAAATTCAAATTCAACGTGCTTTATTGGCATGACCAAAAAGAAGTATTGCCAAAGCAATGGTGACAAACAACAGTTTTGAACATTTATATGTACATTTGCATACATAAATACACAATATATATATGTTAAATACAGGTAACTGATTAATTTCAATTAATAAAATTCAATCATAGTTCAGAGAGACATAAAACTGATATTGATAGTAATAATTGGGTGTAGCATAGGTGTCATTGCCTGTGTCCAGGGGTGTCCCCTGTGTGAGTGGACTGAGTATCCACTGTGTCCCTCAGGCTGTGGCAGGCAGCTGTATACTGGGCTGCCAGTAATATGCAGCTGGTCTCCTCTCCCAGAAGGACTGGCACTTTCTCCGAGTGTGGCAGGTCTGGAAATCTCTTATAGAGATCTGCTATTTTGGGGAAAAATTTTGCTCATAAATGTTTATATTTTTCACATTTTAGAATAAAGTGCAGCTCTGTCTCGACCTCTCGGCGTTGGCAGTGGGGACACAGCCTGTCCTCTCTGGGCAGCCAGGTCTGCCTGTGTCGGCCCGTCTCGATGGCCAGGCTGTGCTCACTGAGCCTGTATTTGGTCAGGATCCTTTTGTGTTTTTCGTTCGTTATTAATTTAAGGTATTCTGACAATGTGTAGTGTCTTTTTAGGGCCCGATAGCACTGCAGTTTACTTTGTGCTTGTGTGTGTGTTTCCCAATGGGTGATGTAGTTTTCTTTGTGCTGTGTGATAATTTGGTTGACTCTGATTGTGTGCATGTGTGTGTTGCTGTCCTGAGGCTGGCCGGTGTCGGTGTGTGTCTGCGCAGTGAGCCTGCGGACCAGCTGGCTGAGGGGGCTCCTCTCTGGGTTCAGCTCTTGGCATTGCAGGGCCTTGTGGTGGTAGGAGTGTGTGTCGCTGTTTATTAGATGGAGCCAGAATTTAATTGCCCTTTTGTGTATGTTGATTAATAATGGGTATTGGCCTAATTCTGCCCTGCATGCGTTGTTCGGTGTTTTCCTTTGCACCTGTAGGATATTTTTGCAGAACTCTGCATGCAATCTCGATCTTAAACTTCAGAGACAGGCTTAACTTATAGGCGCCGTCCGCCAGCACCATGAAACCCTGTCTGCGGTAAGAGAGGACGTGTTTCAGCTCCGGGGCGCTGCAGCCCAGCAGCACCCTCCTAATGGCGCAGGTGAGCCGGCCATAGCGACTCAGATCCCCCGCCAGCAGATCGTTGCTCAGGAAGGGGGGCACATTGGAAGTAACCACCTTTACAGCCGGGGTGGCCAGAGGGAGCGTGGGCAGGAAGGTCCCCTTCACTGTGACCCCCTCCTCCATCACATCCTTCACCAGCGCCTCAGAATTCAGGAAAACCATAATGCCCTTATTCATTCGAGCCGCAGAGACGATGTTCTGGAAGCCGACCTTCCTTCCGATCTCCATCGCACAGTCCTCTACCGACACCTACTCCTGGGACACGAGTATAAGCCCATGCTTTCGGGTCAGCGTTTCGTAATTAAATGAAGGGGGGGTCTCCCCGCCCGCAACGCCATGCTGATCTAAATCTAAAAACAACCCCCTAAACCCGAAATGTTTAAAACCAACAAACGATTAAAAGTATCTATAAAAAAACAAGAAAAGGAAAGAAAAAGAGTAGTAAAAACACACACACACACACTCTCTCCAAACAAACCTCCCACCACCACTGACTTCCCCTATGAACTCCCAGCATGCAGAGAGAGAGAGAGAGAGAGAGAGAGAGAGAGAGAGAGAGAGAGAAAGAGAGAGTGTGTGTGTGTGTATGTGTGAGAGTGGGTGGGTGGGTGGCTGTGTGAGTGCCTGTTTGTCTGTCTTCTGTGTCTGTCTGTCTCTGTTTCTGTCTCTCTCTCTGTCTCTCTCTCTCTCAATTCAGTGCATTTGTATTGTGAAAGCAATTGGACATTCAAACATACATAATTGTATTGTTTATTTTCCATATATATGTATGTATGTATGTATGTTTGCATGTCCAATTGCTTTCACAATACAAATGCACTGAATTGAGAGAGAGAGAGAGAATGAGAGAGAGAGAGAAATGTGTGCAAATATCTATGCATATTCCAATGTTTGCTGCAGGACTTACAGATTGAGTGAGGGGGTCAATATGTTTGATTCAGAACTAACCACTGCTTCCTCAATTTTGTATTTGAGTAGAAGTGAAGAAACACAGCAATAATAATCAGCCCCGAGGCGACTGTGTTTCTAAACCCTATTTAACATCACAATCAAACTCATTCCACGTCTACAGCACAAATACATTGTAAAAACCAAACAAAAAACACAAAATCACATGTAGAAAACCAGAAACGAACATACAAGTATACGAATATGCTAAGATCAGCCTTTTATTTGTATTTATTTGTATTGATGCATTAAGGGATTTACACCGATTTGCTATTTCAGACACTTTCACTGTATTGACTAAAATACAGGATTAGTTCACATGCATTCGTCACCATGCACACAGTTCACATTTTCATTCATTTTGTGGCGTATCTTTACTTTTATTCTTATTTAAAAAACAATTGGCTAGCCTATTGATAACGGATGCGACTGTTTTGTTGGTTTTTGCGGCACAATTGTGGGCAGATCAATAAACTGTTGGACCATCTCAGGTGATGTTAATGCTTTGATGGGATATTGTGCTTATTGATGAAGTCTGTGATGAAGGTCTAAAATCACTGTTGCATTGTCCCTGTTGCCAGACACACAGCAATGCTCCTATGTTTTGAAAGTCACCCTGGATAAGAGCGTCTGCTAACAAATACATAATAATAATAATAATAATAATAATAATAATAATAATAATAATAATAATACATTCTCGGAACTGCTGGCGTGTGATCGCTCGCAAAGCACATCAGTGTAACAGATCTTACTGTGTATTTGATCTTCTCTTACTGTAGAATATGTATGTTTTGTGTAACTCGCCCTGTGCTAAGAAAATGAATTTATTCATGCGCAAACCAACCCGGGACACATGACTCGTAGGGGCACTGGATTCAGCGTGACACCGGACCAGATAATGACCATTTCATTAACAAACAACATATCTGTCCAATCTACACTCACCTAAAGGATTATTAGGAACACCATACTAATACTGTGTTTGACCCCCTTTCGCCTTCAGAACTGCCTTAATTCTACGTGGCATTGATTCAACAAGGTGCTGAAAGCATTCTTTAGAAATGTTGGCCCATATTGATAGGATAGCATCTTGCAGTTGATGGAGATTTGTGGGATGCACATCCAGGGCACATCCAGGGGGTGCTAAATGTCCTCTATGTAAATTTGATAGTCAACTCAGTCTAATTTACATGGGAACATTTGTGTTGCCCAAAATGGTGCATTATGGAAGTTGAATGCAGTTTCTGTGTTTTTTTTTCCCTCTCTACATAATGGAAAACCTGCATAATTTCTTATTCCAGACTCTTCTATTTTAAAAATAATTGCTTATTTACAATAATTAGAACAGAAATAACTATTTAGAAGAATTATATCTTTTTAAATAATTATGTAATAACATACTGTATATATATAATTATCAATTATAAAATTTGGTAAATGTTAAATAGAAGATTTAATGTAAAGGTTTTTAAATGTCCTCTTTACTTAAAGAGGAAACTGATATGAATGTGTGCAGTGCATACTCTTGATAGTCTAGTATAGGAGCGTACAGTACACCAGACTGACGGATAACAGTAATGGCTGTTATGTTTTTTGATTGGATAACAGAATTTATTTAAATATAAGCAATGGACAGTTCCTTTGTAGCCACTGGTAGCCTCTGGTAGCCCCTGGTAACCTTGTCTGTATGTCCAGAAGACCAAAAGGGACCTGTCCTCTTATCAGTTCCTAGCCAAATTCGAAGGGACCCCCACTTCATAATTACATTTTAATAAAGCACCCAAGTCATGGTGGTGGCAAAATGCTATTGGTTGGAAGGAAACCTTATAAAAGGGAAAACAAAGAGAATTTGAGTTCTCTTAACTTCTTCATCCTGCAACGAGACACAAGAAAGAGCTGGAGAGGAGAGAGAGAGAGAGAGAGACACACTGCATCCTGCCTGACCAGACTGACCAGATAAGCTGTACTGTGAGGAGAAAGAAGAAAATGGGTATTATCTGTTTCTTACTGTAATCCAGCAGAAGCTTAATATTACTTATTTTCAGTACTATAATTGAATGATATTAGTTTCCTATTTTTGTCAAAATAAATGATTATTGCACATCTGTGACTTGACCACATCTTCCCTCTAAAAAGAATCTTAAAAGAGAAACCAATTGACCTATGAGATTTCAGTTCAACTATTTATTTAGATTGACTGAAAAAACGAGCATTGCTTATTGTTTATTAACAATTATTATTGCTCAGTTATTTGGCTTCACGGCTGTGCTGTCACCACCGTTGTTATTATTGTCTGTGTCTATTTGTGTTATTAGTTATTATCTTTGATAGCTAATCCGACTCTGTTCCGTCCGTGCTCCGGGGCTCCGGTGTGCTTCCGTTTCGGCTACAAATTGCACACTTTCAAAATAATAGTTTTGTTTATTGTAGCGTAAGGTACACTTATAAATTTCAATTCAAGAAGTAAATTTATAGTATCACCTTATCACGAATCCTGGAATCTTGTAGAACTCAATTTCTGTAATAATTGGACACAGACTCCAATTCCAAAGATATAAATTGTCAAATTTATTCAAAAACAAAGACTAAATGTAGCACTACACTAATTATACAAAAGGGCAAAACTAATTAACATTCATCTCTAGATCAACAACTCAAAGACAAATCACTTCCTTGACCAAATCAAAGACCATGTGATCGCATATGATATCACACAAATGGTTAAACAAAAAAGGTTATAAACACATTGACCACAATACCGGTTAGTAAGACGAAGGTGAGTCTCTCATTAGTATTGTTAGTCAGACATTAAATAACTACGCAGGATAATATTTATGTCAGGTAACTTCTCGTTATATATATATCAGTCTCATTTACGTTTAGGTGCCGAGAAAGATCCTATCATTACTTGTTACCACAATTTCCCTTAACTGATTATTATTCAATGATTAAGAATAGGCAGGGCCACCTATAATCTGGTGTCTATTAACTTTTGTCAATTTCAGACTAAACAGTTAAACAGGAATGAGAAGATATTTCTCGGCGTTGACAGATTTTATTTCTAAAATTATCAACAAAACAGTTTAATGCAACACACATTTATATTGAAGAAAACTAAATGATATTACACATTCTAGAGTTATGAATCACAGATTAACATTTCTAATTTATTTCTCAAATGTCATGAATCATGAACTCCAAACTGTTAAACTTATCTGAACTTCATCGCAGAGAGGCCTCTCTGGCTTCGGGCTCAGATAACAGCACACGGCACGAGGTCCGTGTGGTTTGGAACAAAGGCAGTCCGGTTCGGCTTTGTCCAAGAACTTCCACTCAGTCGATGCACCTGGAAGTTGGGGTTTCGCAAAAGTAGAGTCGTTTCCAAACAGATTTTCCACTGGTTTGAAGGCTCCAAGGTTGTGCACAAAATCTTTTTGGCAAGCAGGGTCTCTCACCGTACTTATTTGAAGACAAAGTCTTTGAGGAAAGCAGGGCCCTGTTTGTTCCAAGGGTCAAGTTTCTTAAGACTCAAATAGCTATTTAAATGACTGACACTTTCGTATTCAGTCGACTTAGTCAATTGTCCAGCTGTAAAACTCCACTGATCAGGTGGGCACAGGCGGTCAGCGCAGTCTGTAAAGTTCTTTATTTAATAAAGTCCTTTAAAATAATTCTTCGTACGGCTCAATCTCCTTCTCCCAGTTTAACTCTTCTGTTGCCGGCAAAGACTTGGTCGGTTTCTGGTTCCGGTTCTGGCAACAGAGCTACAGGTTGAGCTGTGGCAGCGAGTTTCTGGTTCAGGTGAGAGAGAGAGAGAGAGAGAGATAGAGAGAGAGAGAGAGAGAGAGAGAGACCGTGTGCTGTTCTGTATACGCCTGTCAGATCAATAGGTGATTGGTTCTTGAGTTTGTGAGATTGGATTTCCAGTTCAAAGAGTTATATTACCTACAGGCCCACTTCCCCAGACATCCCACAGCAGGATTCCAAACTATTTTGCCTAATTGTGGTGCCATCCTCCCCAAAACTGTCACTTTGATGTAAACCAGTTCCAAGCTGATGAGTTATGAAAATCTGATAACTTTGGGGGGAGAGGTCAGTGCTTCAGCTCAGAGCTAAAATGCTCTTATAAAAATACACCCAACATAATGCTACAGTGTTTATTAATATCTATGCCCCCAATGCTGTGAGAGACAGACTGTCAGTGTTTTCGGTGCTCAGCAAAGCGCTAGCAGACTGTGGGGCTGAGGAGATCCTGGTTTTGGTGGGGTGATTGGAACTGTACTGTGGACTATAGATTAGATAGCAATCATTTGGAGCCCAGTCCACAGTCGGCAAAACAGCTGGAAGGTAATACACAGTTGCACAATCTGGTCGATGTCAGGAGGAATGCCAACCCAAAGGTGAAACAGTACACCTGGGTGAGGCCGGGTTCTAGCATTATGTCGCTAGCCAAGCTGGTAGATTTTATACCTTTAGACATAATGTCAATCTGATCGGTGGCTTCCATATCACCCCCACCTGACCACTGACCACTGTCTCATCACTGTGAGTGTCACCCTGCCTCCTGTCCGGCTGCGCAGTGCCTACTGGCTTTTCAATAATAGCTTGCTGCAGGACAGGATTTTTTGTAATTCTTTTCTTTTCTTTTGGCAGAGATGGAGATCAGAGCGCCCTAGGTTTGCCTCCCTGAGACAGTGGTGGGACATTGGCAAGGTTCAGACCAGGCTCTTCTGCCAGAAGTACACTGAGCATAGGACTGACAGCTTGAATGAATCTATGAAGGAGTTAGAAGGAGAGATTCAGGTGCTCCACCGAGCCTTGGACTCTGGAGATTCAGGGGCATTAGAGGACCTCAAAGCTATGCAGCAGGCATTGTCAGAGCTGCTAAGGACGCGGTCTCGAGGAGCAATGGTGCGCTCGCAGTTCCAGAGCCTGACACAGATGGATGCGCCCATCAAGTTCTTCTTTGGGATAGAATGCAGGCGGCAGCAGAGCAGGGTGATGCTCTGCCAGAGGACGGCTGAGGGCCGTGTGCTGCAGGATGGGCAAGAGATGCGTAGTCATGCCGCCCAGTTCTATAGGGAGCTGTACTCCGCAGAGCCGGGCAGCCTGGAGCAACAGCAGCAGTTTCTGCAGGGTCTGCCTAAGTTCCCACAGGATGGGGTCAAGGGGCTGGAGGCCCTACTAACTCTGGCAGAGCTGACCTGCGCAATGCAAGAGCTCAATAAGGGCTGGGCACCGGGGCTGGATGGGCTCACTGTGGAGTTTTTCTCAGAGTTTCGGACTGAGCTGGGCCCGGACCTGCTCTCAGTGCTGCAGGAGGGCCTGTGAGCTGGGCTGCTGCCCATTAGCTGTCGTAGAGCTATTCTGACCCTGCTGCCGAAGAAGCGGAATCTGTCCTCCATTGTGAACATGAGGCCAGTGGCGCTGCTGTGTCAGGACTATAAGATCCTGTCTAAGGCTCTGGCTAAGCGGCTCAGAGACATCATGCCGGCCGCAGTGCCTGTTTCAGGTGCTGAGAGCAGTTGGTGTCGGCCCGCGGTTCGTAGAATTTATTCAGCTGCTGTACTGTCGTGTCTTTAGTGTGCTGAAGATCAATGGTGGCCTGAGTGAGCATATCCAAATCCATCGAGACATCAGACAGGGCTGCAGTCTGTCAGGGATGCTATACTCCCTTTCTATCGAGCACCTGCTGCACAGGCTGAGGCAGTTGCTAGCCAGGCTGTCCATCCCTTGTCACCCAGAGCAGGCGGTCAGGGTGTCGGCTTATGCTGCTGAGATACACAGTCTGGCCAGCGAGACGTCCAGGTCATTGTGGGAGTGTCTGGAGGAGTTCAGCAGGGCGTCCTCAGCCAGGGTCAACTGGGGCAAGAGCACCGCTTATCTGGTTGGGGTGTGGGAGGTTTTTGCACCCCCTGCCCTCCCTGCGGGGCTGCAGTGGTCTCTCTCAAGCCCTCGGGTGCTGGGTGTGACTTTGGGGGAGACGCAGGAGAACTGGGCTGGCCTGCTGGAGAGGGTACAGGGCCGGTTGAGGGCATGGCGCTGACTGCTGCCCCAGCTCTCCATTAGGGGGTGAGCAATTGTTATTAATATCTTGGTGGCCTCCATGCTCTGGCACACTTATGCATGTCTGGACCCCCCACCGGCCCTGGTGTCCCAGATACAGACCCTGCTCCTGGATTTCTTCTGGGACGGGCTGCACTGGGTGCGCAAAGCAGTGCTGTACCTGCCGCTCCAGGAGGGGGGACAGGGGTTGGTTGATCTGTTAAGCAGGCTGAGTGCGTTTCGGCTGCAGGCAGCTCAGAGGCTCCTGTACCCTCCAGATCCCCAGTGTCTCCCGCCCTGGACACTTGTTATGACAGACACATGTATTTACTTAAGACACCTCCCCATATACTTCCTTCCCTGCCTGTTTTTTATAGTACTGTTTTAGAGGTGTGGCAGCGCTTCTCCCTGGGTAGGGAGCTGGGGGGCAGCAGTCTGTATTGGCTGTTAGAGGAGCCACTGCTGTATAACCCCGGTTTTAGCTGTCCACTCCTGCTCTCCAGCAGCCTCAGGTCAGTCCTGCTTAAGGTCGACGTGATCCGGCTGAGGGATTTGTTGGATTTTAACAGGGGACAGTGGGTTGGTGCCGACAGCCTGGCTGCCAGGCTGGGTATGAGGTCACTGAGAGTCGTAACCAGATTTCTCTGGGCAGTACAGAACGCCCTTCCCATAGGCGCTGTGGAGCGGCTTTTCCAGGCTCTCACGCAGCACTGCTGGCCCAAGGACCCTGACACCGTCTTTCCCCTTGTTTGTCTGTGTCTCTCAGTCCCCCCTAGCTCATCAGGCCGCCTTCTGTCGCCTCACAGTCTCTGTAGTGTGTCTGTCTCCACAGCTCAGCATCAGCAGCTCTATCAGCTCAGTGTGAGGGAGCTGCACATCAGCAGCTGCAGCCCCTCCCTGACACCCCCTGGAGGGAGCACCTGGCTCTGGGGGAAGATGCCTGCCCGGCATGGAGGAGCCTGAACAAGCCCCCGCTTCTGCATGGCTTCTGCATGGCGTCATCGCAACAAACTCTTTTGCACATACACTGGACCCCCGAGTGAGCGACACCTGCCCCTACTGCGGGGAGAGAGAGACACTTTTTCACTGTTTCTGCCACTGCCCTAGATTAGAGCTGCTGTTCACTGCACTGGAGAGCCTGTTCAAGCAGCTGGGCCTCCTATTCTCACGCACTGTGTTTATTTTGTGAGTCCAGTACAAGCAGCGCCACAGACATGTTTGTCAGTTAGCAAACTTCTAGTGGGGCAGGCTAAGCTGGCTATCCTGAGCAGTAGGAGAAGTCAGACTTAGCGCGTGCAGCAACAGTGTGCACTCTCCCTGTTCTGGTATCTCGTAAGCTCCAGAGTGCGACTGGATTACAATTTCTACAGCCTGACGGGAGACCTGGATACTTTTCTGCAGATGTGGGGTGTCGGGGCTGCCCTCTGTGCCATATACTTTGGACATTTAAACCAACTGGTTTAATTCACTTGAATATTTTATAGGTAGCACGTGTGTAGTGGTTTTTATTGAGCGTTTTTAGAATAGGCTGTGTTTTTATGTCGGGAGTTTTTTTCATGTCTTTTATGTGTTTCTAGTTTGTTTTAATTGTTTTTTTTTAGTAAAATAAAGGTGTTAAAAATCAAAAAATTTCTCTCTCTCTCTCTCTCTTTCTCTCTCTCTCTCTCTCTCTCACACACACACATACACACAGCCAGCAAGACACACAGAGCCAGCCAGGTCAGCGATGACATCACATGACGAACCTCTCTTTGAGCTGACTGCTATGACATCACAGAGCACGTGCATTCCGTTGCTTGCCGTCTGTCAACCACCCAGTCACTGTCAGCCAGACTGCATGGCTGGCTGGATGGGGGGGATGTTTGCTGCTGCTGCGTACCTTAGCAAGCTTATTTGCTTGACCGGCCTTTCTCCTCCTCCGCCCTCATGCCCACCTATGCCCGATCTGCTGTTCACCTGGATCACAGCTCCGCCCCAACAAGGCAGAGCCTCCCAAGAATGGTACAAACTCATCCACGTTCCCCTCCAATACAAATGCTCTGAATTGAGAGAGAGAAGTGCTAGGGCACATCTGTAACATAAACTAGGGAACATTCGTCACATGCTTAGGTAACATTCATAACATACAGGGAACATTTGTAAAACGAATTAGGGAACCTTTGTGACATACTAAAAGGACATACTGGTAGGTGTTGGGCACTGTGGAAGGAAAGTTAGAATTCATTCCCTCATATCAATTCTACTCTCTTGTATACTTAAGAAAGATAAGGTCAAGCCAGGAGGACATGCCAGAAGGTAGCTTGTTTTCTGTTCGTTATTTACGATGAGGACCTTGGAGACAATGTCAAACAGTATGATTGAAATGCCTGCCCCCTAATCCATGTGTTGACCTATGAACTCTGATATATATTCTGCTTAGCTAACTCTCTAATGATAATATAGTAATGACTCTGTGATTGTAACCAGATCTTTGTTTTTTGTGTATAAAAGCCTCTGACTTTTAAATGAAGGCAGAGCGACTTTGGGATCTTCTTGATTCACTGTTCCTCTCCACGCTGCGTGTATTAAAGGCATTGCAACGAACGTTCCAACCTGATTGAAGATGGTTTTTCTTCCACATTACATGGCGACGAGGATGGGATTGCGAACCCTAACAGAGAGGACTGGAATGGCCAGACCAGTGACCATCAAAACCGCGCCAGCAAAATAGAAAAAGGTAAAGGAACCTTTTTGAAAAATTCCCTACTGCGGTGCTTTGCTTTCACTTGTCTGCTCGCCTGGCCCTCTGACGATCAGGTAACGCAATCTATATTTTATTAAACATTGTTGCTTGCCTTATATCAATTACTTGAGGCAGGAAATGTTTTCTTGCTTGTTAGTGTTACCATAGACTTGACTGTGTCTTCTTGTTTATGAAGTAATAGGACTGTGTCTTCCTATTTAACCTGGGTTGCCATGAACTTGACTGTGTCTTCTTGTTTGTGAAGAAACAGGACTGTGTCTTCCTGTTTGGGTTCCCGTAGACAAAAGTGTGTCAGTAAAACTGCAGGGTAGGTTTGACCTACAATTAGAAAAAATAAAATTGTTCAATATCTGATATGCCGGTGATAATATAAATGCATGTGTTTTGTAGAACCATAAATGGTAAATGAAGAAACGTCATGAAGTTATATACAAGTTATATAAATGCAAACATATTGAAAAACATGTTTGTTATTATTCGTATATAGGATTTATTTTAATTTGTGTTTTGTTTTGTTATATTTTTATGTCTTTTTACTTTTTTTCTTTTTTCCCCTGTCATTTTGTTATTATTTTGTGTGCTTGTATGTCTTGGTAGTTGTGTACAAAACGTTATATAGAAAATGCGTGGTAACGGCTCCAGTAAAACGGGTGACCCGCCACCCAAAGGTACACATGTCAGATATATGTATGATAACTATGGAGTGAATATGTGCGCGATGTGCACAAGTGGTTTGACTGGACAATAGGTGACAGAAAGTTATGGTTTCCAGAAGATGGGACTTTTGATTCAGATAGACTTGAGCACCTAGAAACGGTTTTGCAAAATAGGAATACAAAACCGGGAGAAGTAAATAGTTATATTTCCCAAAAGTTAGAACCAAATTGGCACTGCTCTAAAGCCAATTCTATCGCCCAATAGACTTATTATGCAATATAACCTTTTTTTTTTAACTAGAGCAAATATGTATTATTCGTTCATTACAAAGCATTGGCTTTGTTATCACATACATTTTTTTAGAACTAGTTTTTCACTCAATTCCAATATACAATAATACAATACACCATAGTAGCATTATTCAGTGTGTATCCACTTACATCACATTGAAACATCACATATCATTTCACACTTCAGTCACACATCCAAACAGCACAATTCTTTCAATCCAGTAGCCACTCTAATAAACTATGGAAAGGATAGTTCATGAAATGCCCATGGTCCCACCAGACTCTGTATCCTTGTGCTTAGATTTAAAAGAGGTTGGAGTTGTATGACTATTCATGTTTCTTCCCAATCTATTTCCATATTGTTTCTTCAGGCCTTTTCCTCAAAGATAAAATTGTTATTTTTCAGCACCTGAAATCAATCAGAAATGCATTGTTAATAATCTGTCCGTCTATTCCTGGACATCGCCACCCTCCTGTTGTCAATTGGAATTAGCAGAGTTAGTTGGTTTATTACTTTTACCAGAGTATGGTAAGCATCGTATGTTTCCACCATCCCCCTCCCTCCTGTCCGTCCACACACACTGGCATCAGTGGCCATGAGGACGGATTATGGGCTGCAGCACTTAGAGCGGAGGCCAATGTGAGAGGGGAGAATATGCACTGATGTGTCATGGCATGTGAGTAGGGAACCTGTGGACTAAATGTGAGGGAAATTCATTGTTGCTGGTTCCTGTGAAGACAGATAATAGTAGTTATTTTTCTATTCATCTGTATCAACATCAGTATTATTAGCATTAGTAATGTTACTATTCTCGATTTCCCAAAACATTACTGTCGGTTGACAATGTTGCTTGGTTTGTAGTAGTACATCTGTATTTAGTTACAAGGCAGCTCTCTTATCTCTCTCAGTGGGGAGCTGACCTCACAGACACTTTCACTGCCCCAACGCCTCCTCTGAAAACATCACTCTGTATCCTAACAACTGTTCTTTCTCCTTTCCTAGATAATACAGGTTATATTTATTGACATGTATTATTAGTATATATTTCGCTCCATTATTTGAGTTAACAGATTAAGATATTTTCCTAATAAAATATATTTTTAGAAAATAAGCATTTTAATTGATTTCAATAATGATTCCCAGATACCTCAGGAAAACAAATTTTCAAAAAAATGTGTTCAGTCAATGATTTCCCCAATGAAGAGCCTGCGTGGGCACTAAGACTGTCCGCCTGCACGGCTCATATATGTCTTTATTGTGTCACTTCCTCCTATTGAAGTCCAATCTACACCGGTACATGTTCAGAAGAACTGTTCCCAAAGCCAGATTGAACTGATCAATAGTTCATTTCTTACCTACACCTTGTATTTAGGGATCTTATATCTGGGGATTTCAAAAACTCTTCATTGTGGAACTCACAGCTACCAAATGACCACACCTTTAATTTCCTGGAGTATCTGGTTATCTATGTATTTATATCTTCACCAAATTTAACTGTTTCCTCAGATTCCCATTACAAAAATTAGCTCTAATACAATTTTCAACCATTATTTTTTTATTTCTGGTTGGTAAAACTCATTCTAATAGTATTTTTAAGTTTTATTTTTTCCTTCAAAATTATGCAATACAAATTTTAGCTCACTTATTCAATGCTCATAATTTATAATTCTATAGTATCCTTAAAATTCTTACCCTTTGACTAATTCACACATCTTAAATCCAAGGTCTAATTTTCACTTTTATTTCAGGTATTTTATGCTTTGCACCAATAACCAAATATTTTCTAAAATAAGACTATAATATGTCACTATACTGTTTACATTCTCCTGCTATGGGATTTACATCAGGCTGTCACTCAGGGCTGCACCAGAGTGCTGCTCCTGTGGATTCCAGCCTTTAGTTTTCCTTTAATTTGACTTTACAGAATTTCTCCATAATATGATTTTTAACAAACAAATTATTGTTCTGAGGCTTAGAGAACACCATTACTATGTATTCACTTTATTAGTATTATTAATCTATGTATTTAGTGTATGTTTTGTATTACTTTAACATTATTCTTATAATAGATGCATTATTCATTTCTTATTTCTGATGCTTTATGCACTCTGTATACAGTTAAATTTCTAAATCCTCATTAATCTGTTGTTAAAACATCAATAACTGCGTAATTGTAAATTTAATTCTGAAATTATTGGTTACTTCCCTTCTCAGTCTTATTCTGTACTATGCACAATATTAAAAATACAAAGCATACAAAACAGACATTTACCTTACATAACCTTCAGACTATATATATACATAAACACACAAAGCACGTACAGATTGACATCCAAAGATAATCCAGATATTAGATTAGTGGTGTGTTTTGTTGACCCTGCAGTGTCTCAAACAGCCCTTAGCATTTATTAATTCATTATATTGTTATTATTAAAAATCAGATGTAAAATAATCTTTGAAATACACTACTTTGGTGTTTTCTTGATCTATTATGATCAATTTCTTCTCTAAATTCTTATTATTCAGACAAAGAATTATGAAAACTTTGTCGTTTTTTTATCTTGCCTTTACCATTTTAAGTTTAACAATTAAAACTTGTAGGAATTCACATACAGACACTTATTTAACGCCATTATGCCAACCCTTTCTTTGCCAACGATGGGGCTATAACGTTGGACTTTATGTACCTCTGGTTCCGTCTGGTTATTGACTTCCACTAACTCTGGCCCTGGTGTACAAGGATTTCCTTGCTTAACCTGGGGCTCAGCAGGCTTCGTCGTACCTTTCGGTTCCCTTGGCATCTCTCCCCACAGATCTGTCTTACCTGGAGTTCACCCTACTGTGATCCTCCGCTGTACAGTCAACCTTTCTATTTGTTTTACCTCTACCTCTCCACAGGTTCTCTTTAAATTACAATCTGAGAGCCTCACACAATCCCGAGATCAAATCTAAATATACAGGGTGGTCATTTTAAAGGTACTCACCCATGCTTTGGTCCCAGGAGTGGAGGCAAGTTCAGATCCTCGTTCGTGACGCCAAGTTGTAGAACCGTGTCAGAAAAAAGTGGAGAAGTCTTGGAGATAAAGCAAACAGAACTTTAATCGAGCCATTCGGAAGCCCCACGTCAGGAATAATTCCTTCAGTGAGACTAAATGTTTACAGACATGAGTACAACTTTATTGGAAAAATGAAGTAACATCTTATGGCCGTTCATCCAATCAGAAGATACAGGTCCGGCTCCGTTTTACGATCTGTCCTCCCGTGAAGAGGTGATGGATCCAAAGCAGATGTCTGTCTTTGATGTGCACTAGGAAGATGCGATCCCACGGTCTTCATTTACCTAGTGTCAATCGCTCTTTAACAAAAACAATTCCTCCCTGTCTGGAGAAACAATTCAGTCATAAACAAATTCTCAGCAGACAGCTGTAGGCTATTCCGGCACTGTGTAATCTTTCATTACTGACAGGAGTTTATATCAAACCAACCTTGTTGACCCTTTACTTGTCCTGCTAAATCTAATCTGCTCAGCCTGTATACAAAACTACTTCTAATGCTAGTATTAATATAAAACATTATATAATTATCACAAAACACTTTATTCAACTTCCTATACAGAGTCTTCAAAAGTTATCAGTCTATAGCAGCTGGTGTTTGAACACACATACAATTATACAGCATTTTCTGCAGCTTCGCAAGACCTAATTTTAAACGTTGTTGGTAAATTAGATAATTAGTGAGGACCCTCTATTTCCATTTCTTCCTCCATAATTGCTAAAATAAAATTTTACTGACATTTTATTGACCCTACCACTGCATAGGACACATCTGTAACATGGACGCTACTGAATGGCACATACATTGAAAACTACGGAGAATTGAGACAAATCCAATTTACACTTCATAAATAATCTTAAAACGTTTCCAACCAATGAAAAACCCACATGAAATACGTTCATTCACATTTTTGGATAACAAAAAGAGAGATTATTACATATGTTCCCTATGATGCATCTACAGAGCGAGAGACAGAGAGAGAGAGACAGAGAGAGACAGAAAGACAGACAGACAGACAGACACTAACACAGCCACCCACCCACCCACTCACACACACACACACACACACACACACAAAGCCAGCAAGACACACAGAGCCAGCCATCTCAGCGATGACATCACGAACCTCTCTCTGAGCTGACTGCTATGACATCACAGAGCATGTGCATTCCGTTGCTTGCCATCTGTCAACCACTCAGTCACTGCCAGCCAGACTGCCTGGCTGGCTGGATGGGGGGGCTGTTTGCTGCTGCTGCGAACCTTAGCAAGCTTATTTGCTTGACCGGCCTTCCTCCTCCTCCGCCCACATGCCCACCTATGCCCGATCTGCTGTTCACCTGGATCACAGCTCCGCCCCAACAAGGCAGAGCCTCCCAAGAATGGTACAAACTCATCCACGTTCCCCTCCATGGAAAGCTTAAACAAAAGGCAAAAGCGTTATAAGTAATGAAGAGGAACCCGAGTCCAAGACGCTTCCGACCAGCCATACATATTTGTGTGTATTACAGATCACATTTTATTACATTTTGTTTTTCTGTACTTCATTACATCTTATTGTGATTGATAATTTTATTGATTATTTTCCATATGTATGTATATATGTTTGCATATCCAATTGCTTTGACAATACAAATGCACTAATTTGAGACACAGTGACATACTAAAAGGACATACTGGTAAGATATTGGGCATATTTGAAACAACAAAAATGGCATTTGGTTATTTATTAGGGACATTTATACCAGTCTGTGCAAATATCTATGCATATTCCAATGTTTGCTGCAGGACTTACAGATTGAGTGAGGGGGTCAATATGTTTGATTCAGAACAAACCACTGCTTCCTCAATTTTGTTTTAAACATAATTTAAAAGAACAGTGGGCTATACATTGGTCTGGAAAAAGGAGCAGTGGTCCCTAAGACAATTCTTTTAGTTTTTTGACACAATTCCTAAAACCCATTTTCTGTAAAATATGTTATCAACTTGCATTAATATATCATCCAAACTTCAATCATACTAATCATGAAAATGTTCATATTATTACATTCTAAGGGTTCTAGTCTATTCTGTATTGTATTTATTATCAGGCCCTTCTCTTATGTTTTACAGTTGTTATTATTATTCCGTACAATACAGGGATTAAATTAAGTATTTTAACCACAAAGTATTGGCTACAGTTATGATGCCTACTTCACTGTTCATATGCACACAGTTTCTGAGGTCTGGACCAGTGCACAGTAGTCCCTGGAGTTGTAGTCCAGACCACTGCAAAATTCGTGCTGAAGTGATCTGGATCACCACGCAATGGCCCAAGGACCACTGCAAACTTGGATTTCAATGTTTTTGTGTAATCCATGTTGCAATAGCACCTACCATGTTCCTTTGTGGTGAGCTGGTTAATTCTGTTCTGGGACAACCACAATCCTGCAGGTTTAATAAGTCTCTCTACACATCAGTCCCTGAGTACCTTCAACCAATGGTAATTTTGACCAATTAAGCCCAAGATTTGAGTCGATTAAGTTGTCAAGGACTACCCAGTAAAGACGTGAACTCACGACTAGGTCACACTGTGAGCTCTCCAGAGCAGACATTGCACTGAGCTCAGTGTGAGCTCACTTAGCGCTTTTCCTCCGACATGGTGCCGGTGCTGGAGCCAGAGCCGCTGCTCGGCCTGGGATCCAGCTGATCTTTTTGTGAACCGGCCCGCTTTTCCGCCGGTCTTGGAATAAAACGCTGACGTCACTGGATGTGGGCGTTCCCAAACGTGGAGTAGAAGTGGAGAAACACAGCAATAATAATCAGCACCGAGGCGACTGCGTCTTTAACATCACAATCAAACTCATTCCGCGTCTATGGCAAATCGTAACCCATATGTTACAAATGTTCCCTAAATATGTGTTTTGCAGAATCCCCCAGCAAACGTTATGGAATATCAGCATTTTATCGACACACATAATAGATCTTATTGTTCTTTAACATTGATGAGAATAATTAACACGAATTAATTTACTGTTGAAGATGTAACCCTTACCCAGTGGCTAACCCTAACTCTATGTTACAAATTTTCCCTAAACACTTATTTTGCAAGATCAATAAAAAACCTTTAGGAATTTTAAACTTTTAAAGATACACATAGGTAATACCAATGTGCTTTAACAATGCCGAAAATAAAAATGTGTTTATCTGTAATAGTGAAGATATTGTATAGATGTATAACTTTCATATACACAAATAGAAAAAAAACAGTTTCAAAACCGAATATAGAACTGAAACTTTCAGACAATCCATGAAAAATTGAATTTAAACATTTACAGTTCTTAACAATTCTATATATCAATTATATTCATAACCCTAACCCTAACACTAACCCTTACTTTAAGTTAAAAATGTTCCCTAAACACTTATTTTGCAGGATCAATAAAAAACTGTCAGGATTTTTTAAACTTTTACTGACACACATAGTTAAAAGCAATGTGTTATAACTTTACCACAAATAATAATCTGTATATCTTTAATTGTTTTGACATTATTAAGATATAATGCATATTTCACATAGGGAACATTTGTAACATGATAGGAAAAACAAACAAATGATGTAACTTTGAAAATATTCAATATTACAGCATACAATTTGTCAGGTTTTATGACAGAATTTATGACATACTCTGTAAAAATCAACCAAACAGCATTTGGTGTTAATGAGAAAGAAAAAATGAGATCAAAGCTATCAGACTTTAGCAGCTGGTGTATGAACACACATACGATTATACAGCATTTTTTGCAGCTTCGCAAGACCAAATTTTAAATGTTGTTGGTAAATTAGATAATTAGTGCGGACCCTCTATTTGCATTTGATCCCCTCTATAATTTCTAAAATAAAGTTTTACTGACATTTTATTGTCCTTACCACTGCATAGGACACATCTGTAACATGAACGCTACTGAATGGCACATATATTGAAAACTACAGAGAATTGAGACAAATCCAATTTACACTTCATAAATAATCTTAAAACGTTTCCAATCAAGGCAAAACCCACTTTAAATACGTTCATTCTCATTTTTGGTAAACAAAAAGAGAGATTTTTACATATGTTCCCTATGATGCATCTACAGAGCGAGAGACAGAGACAGAGAGAGAGACAGAGACTAACACAGCCATCCACTCACACACACATACACACACACACTCCATCTCTCTCTCTCTCTCTCTCTCACACACACATACACACAGCCAGCAAGACACACAGAGCCAGCCAGCTCAGCGATGACATCACGAACCTCTCTCTGAGCTGACTGCTATGACAACACAGAGCACGTGCATTCCGTTGCTTGCCGTCTGTCAACCTCTCAGTCACTGCCAGCCAGACTGCCTGGCTGGCTGGATGGGGGGGCTGTTTGCTGCTGCTGCGTACCTTAGCAAGCTTATGTGCTTGACCGGCCTTCCTCCTCCTCCGCCCACATGCCCACCTATGCCCAATCTGCTGTTCACCTGGATCACAGTTCTGCCCCAACAAGGCAGAGCCTCCCAAGAATGGTACAAACTCATCCACGTTCCCCTCCAATACAAATGCACTGAATTGAGAGAGAGAAGTGCTAGGGCACATCTGTAACAAAAACTAGGGAACATTCGTCACATGCTTAGGGAACATTCATAACATACAGGGAACATTTGTAAAACGAATTAGGGAACCTTTGTGACATATTAAAAGGACATACTGGTAGGTGTTGGGCACTGTGGAAGGAAAGTTAGAATTCTTTCCCTCATATCTATTCTACTCTCTTGTATACTTAAGAAAGATAAGGTCAAGCCAGGAGGACAGGCCAGAAGGTAGCTTGTTTTCTGTTAGTTATTTACTATGAGAACCTTGGAGACAATGTCAAACAGTACGATTGAAGTGCCTGCCCCCTAATCCATGTGTTGACCTATGAACTCTGATATATATTCTGCTTAGCTAACTCTCTAATGATAATATAGTAATGACTCTGTGATTGTAACCAGATCTTTGTTTTTTGTGTATAAAAGCCTCTGACTTTTAAATGAAGGCAGAGCGACTTTGGGATCTTCTTGATTCACTGTTCCTCTCCACGCTGCGTGTATTAAAGGCATTGCAACGAACGTTCCAACCTGATTGAAGATGGTTTTTCTTCCACATTACATGGCGACGAGGATGGGATTGCTAACCCTGACAGAGAGGACTGGAATGGCCAGACCAGTGACCAGCAAAACCGCGCCAGCAAAATAGAAAAAGGTAAAGGAACCTTTTTGAAAAATTCCCTACTGCGGTGCTTTGCTTTCACTTGTCTGCTCGCCTGGCCCTCTGACGATCAGGTAATGCAATCTATATTTTATTAAACGTTGTTGCTTGCCTTATATCAATTACTTGAGGCAGGAAATGTTTTCTTGCTTGTTAAGAAACAAAGTTTCTTAGTGTTACCATAGACTTGACTGTGTCTTCTTGTTTATGAAGTAATAGGACTGTGTCTTCCTATTTAACCTGGGTTGCCATGAACTTGACTGTGTTTCCTTGTTTGTGAAGAAACAGGACTGTGTCTTCCTGTTTGGGTTCCCGTAGACAAAAGTGTGTCTGTAAAACTGCAGGGTAGGTTTGACCTACAATTCGAAAAAAAAAAAAAAAAAAAGACCGCAAATTAATTGTTCAATATCTGATATTCCGGTGATAATATAAAATCACGTGTTTTGTAGAACCATGAATGGTAAATGAAGAAACGTCATTAAGTTATATAAAAGTTATATAAATGCAAATTCTACACCATAGTAGTATTATTCAGTGTGTATTCAGGCCAATGTGAGAGGGGAGACTATGCACTGATGTGTCATGGCATGTGAGTA
This sequence comes from Amia ocellicauda, assembly GCF_036373705.1. NCBI lineage: Eukaryota > Metazoa > Chordata > Actinopteri > Amiiformes > Amiidae > Amia > Amia ocellicauda. The sequence continues at coordinate 41,606,027 of NC_089855.1, read as the reverse complement.
GGGAACCTTTGGACTAAATGTGAGGGTATTTCATTGTTGCTGGTTCCTGTGAAGACAGATAATAGTAGTTATTTTTCTATTCATCTGTATGAACATCAGTATTATTAGCATAAGTATTGTTACTGTTCTCGATTTCCCTGGACATTACTGTCGGTTAACAATGTTGCTTGGTTTGTAGTAGTACCTCTGTATTTAGTTACAAGGCAGCTCTCTTATCTCTCTCAGTGGGGAGCTGACCTCACAGACACTTTCACTGCCCCAACGCCCCCTCTGAAAACATCACTCTGTATCCTAACAGCTGTTCTTTCTCCTTTCCTAATTTCTTACTAGTGTAGCGTAAGGTACACTTATGAATTTCAATTTAAGAAGTGAATTTATAGTATCACCTTATCACGAATCCTGGAATCTTGTAGAACTCAATTTCTGTAATAATTGGACACAGACACCAATTCCAAAGATATAAATTGTCAAATTTATTCAAAAACAAAGACTAAATGTAGCACTACACTAATTATACAAAATGGAAAAACTAAGTAAAATTCAACTCTATATCAACAAATCAAAGACAAATCACTTCCGTGACCAAATCAAAGACCATGGGATCGCATACGATAACACAAATCGTTAAACAAAAAAGATTATAAACACATTGACCACAATACCGGTTAGTAAGACGAAGGTGAGTCTCTCATTAGTATTGTTAGTCAGACATTAAATAACTACGCAGGTTAGTATTTAATGTCAGGTAACTTCTCGTTATATATATATCAGTCTCATTTACGTAGGTGCCGAGAAAGATCCTATCATTACTTGTTACCACAATTTCCCTTAACTGATTATTATTCAATGATTAAGGATAGGCAGGGCCACCAATAATCTAATGTCTATTAACTTGTGTCAATTTCAGACTAAACAGTTAAACAGGAATGAGAAGATATTTCTCGGCGTTGACAGATTTTATTTCTAAAATGATCAACAAAACAGTTTAATGCAACACACATTCATATTTAAGAAAACTAAATGATATTACACATTCTAGAGTTATGAATCACAGATTAACATTTCTAATTTATTTCTCAAATGTCATGAATGATGAACTCCAAACTGTTAAACTTATCTGAACTTCGTCGCAGAGAGGCCTCTCTGTCTTCGGGCTCAGATATCAGCACACGGCACGAGGTCCGTGTGGTTTGGAACAAAGGCAGTCCGGTTCGGCTTTGTCCAAGAACTTCCACTCAGTCGATGCACCTGGAAGTTGGGGTTTCGCAAAAGTAGAGTCGTTTCCAAACAGATTTTCTACTGGTTTGAAGGCTCCAAGGTTGTGCACAAAATCTTTTTGGCAAGCAGGGTCTCTCACCATACTTATTTGAAGACAAAGTCTTTGAGGAAAGCAGGGCCCTGTTTGTTCCAAGGGTCAAGTTTCTTAAGACTCAAATAGCTATTTAAATGACTGACACTTTCGTATTCAGTCGACTTAGTCAATTGTCCAGCTGTAAAACTCCACTGATCAGGTGGGCACAGGCGGTCAGCGCAGTTTGTAAAGTTATTTATTTAATAAAGTCCTTTAAAATAATTCTTCGTACGGCTCAATCTCCTTCTCCCAGTTTAACTCTTCTGTTGCCGGCAAAGACTTGGTCGGTTTCTGGTTCCGGTTCTGGCAACAGAGCTACAGGTTGAGCTGTGGCAGCGAGTTACTGGTTCAGGTGAGAGAGAGAGAGAGAAAGACCGTCCGCTGTTCCTTATAGTCTGTCAGATCGATAGGTGATTGGTTCCTGAGTTCTTGAGATTGGATTTCGGTTTCAGCCCCCAGTGTCCTATTGGAGGGGGGCTTGATTTATGACTGATGTCAATCCATGCCATCTTTTGGAAATGCCGGTTGGCCCGGGTTCGTAGCTCTATGTCGGGATTTCGGCTCTCGTCCACTTCAAAGAGTTTTTATCACCTACAGGCCCCTAACTCCAGACATTTCATAGCAGGATTCCAACCTATTTGGCCTCTTCTCTGTGCCATCCTCCCCAAAACTGTCACTTTGATGCAAACCAGTTCCAAGCTGATGAGCTAAGGAAATCTGATAACTTTGGGGGGGAGAGGTCTTCTTTAGATCAGTGCTTCAGCTCAGAGCCCAAATGCTCTTATCCAAATACACCCAACATAATGCTACAATGTTCATATTATTATATTCTAAGGGTACTAGTCTATTGTGTATTGTATTTATTCTCAGGCCCTTCTCTTATGTTTTACAGTTGTTATTATTATTGCGTACAATACAGGGATTAAATTAAGTATTTTAACCACAAAGTATTGGCTACAGTTATGATGCCTACTTCAGTGTTCATATACGTACAGTTTCTGAGGTCTGGACCACTGCACAGTAGTCCCTGGAGTTGTAGTCCAGAGCACTGCAAAATTCGTGCTGAAGTGATCTGGATCACCACGCAATGGCCCAAGGACCACTGCAAACTTGGATTTCAATGTTTTTGTGTAATCCATGTTGCAATAGCAACATCCATGTTCCTTTGTGGTGAGCTGGTTAATTCTGTTCTTTTACATTGAAGAGATTAAGATGAATAAACTTACTGTTGAAGATTATTATTTGATTATTTTTATTTCTTGGCAGACGCCCTTATCCAGTGCGACTTACAACATAAGTGCAAAAATACAGAGAAGTACAAGGCATCAATCATTACAAATTCAACTTAGCTAAAATATATTGCAATTCAAAATACATTTTAAAAATTCCAATTACAATTTACACAAGTACATTAAAAGACTTCCTACATCCTGGACGGTGAAAGCTAAGTGCTGTCAAGATGTAGGGTTACAGACTAGGGCTACGGGAAAGGGAGCAAGGAGCAAAACATTCAAGAACGAGAGGAGCATAATAAGCTGAAGTGCTATCTAGCAGAGATAGAGGACTAATATTACAAGTGCGGTCGGAAGAGATGCGTCTTGAGTAAGCGCCGGAATGAGGTCAAGGACTCTGCTGTTTTGACTTTGGTGGGCAGGTCATTCCACCACCGAAGTCAAAACAGGTCCTTGACCTCTTTCCGGCACTTGTGTAACCCTTGTGTAAGATGTAACCCTTACCCAGTGGCTAACCCTTACTCTATGTTACAAATGTTCCCTAAAAGCTTATTTTGCAAAAAAAAAGATCCTTTAGGAATTTTAAACTTTTAAAGATACACATAGGTAATACCAATGTGCTTTAACAATGCCAAAAATAATAATGCGTTTATCTTTAATAGTGAAGATATTGAATAGATGTATATCTTTCATACACACAAATAGAAAAAAAAACGGTTTCCAAACCGAATATAGAACTGAAACTTTCAGACAGTCCATGAAAAATGGAATGTAAATGTTTACACTTCTTAACAATTCTATATATCAATTATATTCATAACCCTAACCCTAACACTAACCCTAACTTTAAGTTACAAATGTTCCCTAATCACTTATTTTGCAGGATCAATAAAAAATTGTCAGGATTTTTTAAACTTTTACTGACACACATAGTTAATAGCAATGTGTTATAACTATTCCGAAAATAATAATCCGTATATCTTTAATTGTTTTGACATTATTAAGATATAATGCATCACATAGGGAACATTTGTTACATGATAGGAAAAACATACAAATGATGTAAGTTTGAATATATTTAATATTACAGCATACAATTTGTCAGGCTTCATAATAATGGAATTTATGACATACTCTGTAAAAATCAAGCAAATAACATTTGTTGTTCATGAGAAAAAATATATATAATCAAAGCTATCAGACTTTAGCACGTGGTGAATGAACACACATACGATTATACAGCATTTGTTGCAGCTTCGCAAAACCTAATTTTAAACGTTGTTGGTAAATTAGATACAAAGTGAGGACCCTCTATTTGCATTATTCCCCTGTATTATTGCAAAAATAAAGTTTTACTGACATTTTACTGACACTACCACTGCATAGGACACATCTGTAACATGAACGCTACTGAATGGCACATACATTGAAAACTACGGAGAATTGAGACTTATCAAATTTACACTTCATAAATCATCTTAAAACGTTTCCAAACAAGGCAAAACCCACTTGAAATACATTCATTCACATTTTTGGTAAACAAAAAGAGAGATTGTTACATATGTTCCCTATGATGCATCTACAGAGCGAGAGACAGAGAGAGAGAGAGAGAGAGAGAGAGAGAAAGAGAGAGAGAGATATTTTTTTTTACTTTAAAATGTACTTTATTACAAAAGTGCATCATTCAACACACAAAATCTACAAAAAGCATTAAAAAAAAACAATGCAGCCTACAAAAAATGCAGCTGTTAATCAACTATCCAATTACCATAAAAACAGAACAGACATCACTCTTTATATATTTAAAACCAAACCCTCATTCCCAACCAGGCAGAGAACCCTATCAAGGCACCATACCTTCTCAAACTGATCCACACTACACATTGTTTTGTGGTATTCATAATCGACAGTGATTTGAACAGCTACACTATTTTTAAAAACAGTCAAAACCTCACAAAAGACATGCTTACTCAATGTCCGTTTCCTACTCTTTTTGCCCTATCAAAAAATTGGTTAACTTGACCTTGTCTTTCAGTTGAACAATAGCACTTATACCGAACACAAACACCCTTGGAGAAAAACACAATGAGAGTTGAAAAAGGAACTTTTAACCATTGAAATAAAGGTTGTAATCTATTACAGTCTAAATAACGGTGAGCAACAGTTTTCGTTTGACCACAAAACACACAGGCATCAGTCACATCATGATCAATAATGGACAGAAAGGAATTCACTGCTAAGTGCCAGTGTAAATCCCCAGCTCTCTTATTCAGGGGGGCTGTATACAGGGTTCCCCAAGCTGGGCGAACTGCACTCTCAACTAGCAGCTTCCCTCTCCAGGGTGAATCAGGGACATCTTTTAACTGTGCAAAATGAGTCGTTTTCAATACAAATTGATACAGCGTCTTATTATTGGCACTAGAGAAAACAACATCGGAGACTTCCTTCATCTGTAAAATCATATCTGGCCTATCCTGCCTGAGCCACATGGAAGGGGAAAGCTTCAGCTCAATGAAAAGCCTCTGTCTATCGGATTCATTGCTCCCCATCCAAACCTCCCCCTGTACACCCAGCCCCTACTCCTGCAGGGCCACACTCTACTGAGACAGCAACACCCCTACCACTCGCACTGAGTGCACCTGCAGCCTTCCTGCCAAGGCCTCCACACTCATCCAGCCACCCCCCCTCCCCATCACAACCTGCCCCAGCCTGGTCACACCTGCCTTAACCAGCCTGCTGTGCAAGCCCTGAGACTCCAACACAGGGAGCCGCAGTGCAGGGTTACACAGCAACGGCTCTCTCAAAAGCCAATAAGCCCCCAACCTCTCCATGTCTCTTCGCACCCGCACTAGCCGCCACGCTTTCAAAACACTATGGTAAAAAAGTGGAACCCCTCTGAGATCCAACTGAGACATGTCTGTCACAAACAACTGCCTGTCCAGCTACAGCCTCTGAGAACAGCAGCTTCTGAACTGTCTGTAACCTGAACACTGCCACCCTGCTGGTCAGGTCTAAAAGTCCCTGCCCACCTTCTGCTACTGGCAGAAAAACCACACTCTGCCTGATCCAGTGCAGCCTGTCCCAAAAGAAATGGAGCAGGATCCTCTGGAGTCTGGTGAGCACACCTGCTGGCGGCTCCACACACACTAGCCTGTGCCACAGCATTGAAGCCACCAGATTATTAATGACCAGCACCCTCCCTCTGTACAAGAGCTGGGGTAGCAGCCATCGCCAGCGCCCCAACCTCTCCTGTACCTGCTCCTCTATCCTCTCCCAGTTCCTCTGCTTTGCCTTCTCTCCCCTCAGGAACACCCCCAGACACTTTAACTCCCCACTACTCCACTGCAGCCCAGCTTGCAAACCCAGGGGCTGCCTCCCCCCAACTCCCAGAGCAGCACCGCACTGCTCTTCATCCAATTAACTCTTGCTGATGACACCTGCCCATTTCTCTCTAGGCTCTCTTCCAAAAGCACAACGTCCCAGTCCCCCACCACACACACACACACACATCGTCTGCATATGCACACAACCGAACACACACCACACTGCAGGACGGGATGCTCAGACCAGTCAACACAGTCCTCAGCGTGTGCAAGAGAGGCTCTATGGACAAGGAATACAGCATTCCCAATAGCAAGCAGCCTTGTCTAATCCCTCTCTGCACTGGAAATGGGGTACTCAACCCGCCATTGATTTTTAACACACTAAAAACATTATTATACAAACATTTAATAAGTGCCAAGAAATTAGGGCCCAAACCAAAAGCTTCCAAGTTATGGAACAAATACTTATGATCCACACGATCAAATGCTTTTTCTTGATCCAAGGAGATCAAACCTGCTTGAAAGCCAAACAACCTGGATGCCGACATCAGGTACCTCGCCAAAAAAATATGATCAAATATAGAGTGCTGTGGGACACAATAAGTCTGATCTGGGTGCACTAGGGATCCCATAACTGGATTGAGACGGTTGGCAAGGGCCTTTGACAAGATCTTAAAGTCACAGCACAACAATGACACAGGTCTCCAGTTGGAGATTTAACATAAATCACCCTTTTTAGGGAGCAGTGTAAGTACTGCCCTCCTGCAGCTCAATGGCAGCTCACCGTCCAGCACACCCTCTTCACACACACTGAGTAAGTCCATCCCTAGTACTGGCCACAGAGTCTTATAAGAACTGCACCAGCAGCCCGTCCAGTCCGGGAGCCTTTCCGTTGTTCAGGCCCTGCAGGGCAACACTGTTTTCTAGTTTTTTTTCTAGTTTTCTCAATCTAAACCTTTCCGGATTCTCAAGCTCCGCAGAGCCCCGCAACAGAGCCTGTGCCGAGTTAACAAAATGTTTTAAATCCGAAACTATGGACTCCACATTCACCCTGTAGAACCGTGTCTGAAATAAGTGTAGAGTCGTGGAGACAAAGCAAACAGAACTTTAATCGAGCCGCTCGGAAGCTCCACTGTCAGAAATAATTCCTTCAGTGAGGCTTAATGTTTACAGACATGAGTACAACTTTATTGGAAAAATGACGTAACATCTTATGGCCGTTCATCCAATCAGAAGATACAGGTCCGGGTCCGTTTTACGATCTGTCCTCCCGTGAAGAGGTGATGGATCCAAAGCAGATGTCCGTCTTTGATGTGCACTAGGAAGATGCGATCCCACGGTCTTCATTTACCTTGTGTCAATCGCTCTTTAACAAAAACAATTCCTCCCTATCTGGAGAAACAATTCAGTCATAAACAAATTCTCAGCAGACAGCTGTAGGCTATTTCGGCACTGTGTAATCTTTCATTACTGACAGGAGTTTCTAACAAACCAACCTTGTTGACCCTTTACTTGTCCTGCTAAATCTAATCTGCTCAGTCTATATACAAAACTACTTCTAATGCTAGTATTAATATAAAACATTATATAATTATCACAAAACACTTTCTTCAACTTCCTTTACAGAGTCTTCATTCCCTCCTTTTTGGTAATAGAAATGAAGCGAAATGAAGCCAAAATAATCGTGTTTGTCAGTTACAATAATTTCTTCCTCCGGAGGGGCAGGTGGTATAGTGCTGCGTGTTCAGCTCCCATTAATCCCAACCTGCCACCTACGAGGTGTGTATGTATGTACAGCGAGGTATTCAAATAATCAGGGGATAGGATTGTATTTTTATTTGCCTGGTCGGGCAAACAATTATGTCATAACTACACCTTATTGAATATTGAGCTCTTTTATGGAAATTGCAAAGGCCACCTACAATTTCCTGGAGCTTTACTGTGTTTCTCAAATTATATTTCATCCTGCCCCAGGTCATAAAGGTCAATCCCCAGTTACATAATACATACATTGTTTTGCTTCTAAAGGAATACAAAAGTCAGCAAACATGTTATTTTTACAAATTCAATTATTCACATATATTTCTGATGCATTTTAATTGATAAACAATGTACATTCCATACCTCTCAAGAGAAGGGCAATGGACTTATTCTTACTTGACATCTCCACCAAAAGTACATTATAAACTACCAATACAAGAATATATGCTACTGCAGATGTCATCTGTGCTGTTTTCACAATGTATTGCAGATTCCTATAATCTGGACAACCTTTAATTTCAGTATTTTAACTTATTTCTCCATTAAGTCAAGCATCACTTCAGCGTTGTGGACCTCAACATTGGTCTGTTCAAGATGCCGTGAGGCTGTCTTTAAAGCCGCGCCCTCGGCCTACTGTGTCTCAATGAGAACACCAGCGTCTTCTCCATATGCACCTCTGCCACCACGGGTCAGACATCGATTCCTTCAGGACACGATTCATAATGTGCATATCTGCCATGTGGAATAGATCGGTCATCTGAAGACACAATGTGTGGTTCGCACAACATCAGAGATCCTCCTTATAAAAGGCATCTCTATCACATGGACAGTAGTTGACATTCACACAATCTATGAGGTTTCCAGTAAAGGGACAATTCATAATAATAATCTTGATCCCAAATTTTCACAGATTATTTCAGTACAGCACTCAGTTGTCGTCAGCAGCATCATATCTCCTGTGTTACTGAATCAACTTTACTACCTAGTGTAAATACTCTTTCTTGTGTGGAGCTGTCAAACTTTCAAAACAATGCGCTTATCTCTTTGCTTTTATCTGACTTATATATCTAAGACTATTTTAATAATTATTACAGCAGCTCTTTCAACAACATAGTTAATAGTTGTTAGGTAAATGATCATAGTTGACCTCACAGACACTTTCACTGCCCCAACCCTACCGCCCTTTTTTTTGTTTTTTTTGTTTTGTTTGGGGGGTGAATCCCTTCCTGATTAATAGGGTATTTCTGTTTGGGAAAGCACTATTTCCATACACTTTCATGACTTTAGATTTTAAACTATATCTCATTTATTTATTTATTTATTTAAAATTAAGTTATACCTTAACTAACTTCCTTATTTCCCAATCGCCATCAAAACTCTTGTGCTGAAAGTGGCAGCACATTTCTTTCACACATACCAAACTCCCTTTTTTACAGCTTCCCAAGCCTCATCGACTCTTAAACCCCTTGTCAACGTCCTCAAACCTTCATCAACATCGCTCAGACCCTCTGAAAACATCACTCTGTATCCTAACAACTGTTCTTCCTCCTTTTCCTAATTTATTACTACACAAATCAAGTTATATTTATTGACATGTATTATTACTATTTATACACATATTTCGCTCCATTATTTGAGTTAATAAGTTAAGATATTTTCCTAATAAAATATATTTTTAGAAAATAAGCATTTTAATTGATTTCAATAATGATTCCCAGATACCTCAGGAAAACAAATTTTCAAAAAAAATGTGTTCAGTCAATGATTTCCCCAATGAAGAGCCTGCGTGGGCACTAAGACTGTCCGCCTGCACAGCTCATATATGTCTTTATTGTGTCACTTCCTCCTATTGAAGTCCAATCTATACCGGTACATGTTCAGAAGAACTGATCCCAAAGCCTATACAGAGTCTTCAAAATCAGACTTTAGCAGCTGGTGTATGAACACACATACAATTATACAGCATTTTCTGCAGCTTCGCAAGACCTAATTTTAAACATTGTTGGTCAATTAGATATTTAGTGAGGACCCTCTATTTCCATTTCTTCCTCCATAATTGCTAAAATAAAGTTTTACTGACATTTTATTGACCCTACCACTGCATAGGACACATCTGTTACATGAACGCTACTGAATGGCACATACATTGAAAACTACAGAGAGAGACAGAAAGACAGGCAGACAGACAGACACTAACACAGCCACCCACCCACCCACTCACGCACACACACACACACCCTATCTCTCTCTCTCTCACACACACACACAGCCAGCAAGACACAGAGCCAGCCAGCTCAGCGATGACATCACAAACCTCTCTCTGAGCTGACTGCTATGATATCACAGAGCACGTGCATTCCGTTGCTTGCCGTCTGTCAACCACTCAGTCACTGCCAGCCAGACTGCCTGGCTGGCTGGATGGGGGGGCTGTTTGCTGCTGCTGCGTACCTTAGCAAGCTTATTTGCTTGACCAGCCTTCCTCCTCCTCCGCCCACATGCCCACCTATGCCCGATCTGCTGTTCACCTGGATCACAGCACATGTGCTAGGGCACATCTGTAACATAAACTAGGGAACATTCGTCACATGCTTAGGGAACATTCATAACATACAGGGAACATTTGTAAAACGAATTAGGGAACATTTGTGACATACTAAAAATACATACTGGTAAGATGTTGGGCACATTTGAAACAACAAAAATGGCATTTGTTTTTTTATTAGGGACATTTATACCAGTCTGTGCAAATATCTATGCATATTCCAATGTTTGCTGCAGGACTTACAGATTGAGTGAGGGGGTCAGTATGTTTGATTCAGAACTAACCACTGCTTCCTCAATTTTGTTTTAAACATAATTTTTTAAAAAAGTGTGCTATATATTGGTCTGGAAAAAAGGAGCAGTGGTCCCTAAGACAATTCTTTTAGTTTTTTTTAACACAATTCCTAAAACCCATTTTCTGTAAAATATGTTATCAACTTGCATTAATATATCATCCAAACTACAATCATACTGTGAGAGAATTTGGGATTGCTTGGTTTTTCAGTCAATCTAAATAAATAGTTGAACTGAAAACTTATAGGTCCTTTTTTTTTTTTTTGATTCTTTTTAGAGGGAAGATGTGGTCAAGTCACAGATGTGCAATAGTCATTTATTTTGACAAAAATAGGAAACTAATATAATTCAATTATATTACTGAAAATAAGTAATATGAAGCTTCTGCTGGATTACAGTAAGAAACAGATAATACCCATTTTCTTCTTTCTCCTCACAGTACAGCTTATAGGCCAGTCTGGTCAGGCAGGAAGCAATGTGTCTCTCTCTGTCTCTCCTCTCCAGCTCAGTCTTATCGTTGCAGGATGAAGAAGTTAAGAGAACTCAAATTCTCGTTGTTTTCCCTTTTATAAGGTTTCCTTCCATCCAATAGCATTTTGCCACCACCATGACGTGTCTTATGCTAAAGCAATCTAGAAGTGGGGGGTCATTTTGAATTTGGCTAAGAGCCAATCAGAGGACAGGTCCCTTTTGGTCTCTGGTCATAAAGATAGGGTTACCAGGGCTACCAGGGGATACCAGGGGCTACCAGATGAAAGGGAGGAGGTCTGTTTCCTCTACCAAACCAGATGGTATAGAATTTCCCAAAGAAAAATACATTCAAACAAATAATATCTTAAAGTACAAAACAGGGATTAAATTAAGTATTTTAACCACAAAGTATTGGCTACAGTTATGATGCCTACTTCACTGTTCATAGTATTGCCTACAGTTATGATGCCTACTTCACTGTTCATATGCACACAGTTTCTGAGGTCTGGACCACTGCACAGTAGTCCCTGGAGTTGTAGTCCAGACCACTGCAAAATTCGTGCTGAAGTGATCTGCATCACCACGCAATGGCCGAAGGACCACTGCAAACTTGGATTTCAATGTTTTTGGGGAATCCATGTTGCAATAGCACCTAACATGTTTCTTTGTGGTGAGCTGGTTAATTCTGTTCTGGGAAATCCACAATCCTGCAGGTTTAATAAGTCTCTCTACACATCAGTCCCTGAGTACCTTCAACCAATGGTAATTTTTACCAATTAAGCCCAAGAATTGAGTCGATTAAGTTTTCAAGGACTACCCAGTAAAGACGTGAACTCACGACTAGGTCACACTGTGAGCTCTCCAGAGCAGACATTACACTGAGCTCAGTGTGAGCTCACTTAGCACTTTTCCACCGACATGGTGCCGGTGCTGGAGCCAGAGCCGCTGCTCGGCCTGGAATCCAGCTGATCTTTTTGTGAACCGGCCCGCTTTTCCACCGGTTTTGGAATCAAACGCTGACGTCACTGGATGTGGGCGTTCCCAAGTGTGGAGTAGAAGTGGAGAAACACAGCAATAATAATCGGCACCGAGGCGACTGCGTCTTTAACATCACAATCAAACTCATACCGCGTCTATGGCAAATCGTAACCCTAATGTTACATATGTTCCATAAATATGTGTTTTGCAGAATACACAAGCAAACGTTATGCAATATCAGCATTTTATCGACACATAATAGATCTTATTGTTCTTTAACATTGATGAGAATAATTAACAAGAATTAATTTACTGTTGAAGATGTAACCCTTACCCAGTGGCTAACCCTAACTCTATGTTACAAATTTTCCCTAAACACTTATTTTGCAAGATCAATAAAAAACCTTTAGGAATTTTAAACTTTTAAAGATACACATAGGTAATACCAATGTGCTTTAACAATGCCGAAAATAAAAATGTGTTTATCTATAATAGTGAAGATATTGTATAGATGTATATCTTTCATATACACAAATTGAAAAAAAAGAACAGTTTCATAACCGAATATAGAACTGAAACTTTCATACAATCCATGAAAAATTGAATTTAAACATTTACAGTTCTTAGCAATTCTATATATCAATTATATTCATAACCCTAACCCTAACACTAACACTTACTTTAAGTTAAAAATGTTCCCTAAACACTTATTTTGCAGGATCAATAAAAAACTGTCAGGATTTTTTAAACTTTTACTGACACACATAGTTAAAAGCAATGTGTTATAACTTTACCACAAATCATAATCCGTATATCTTTAATTGTTTTGACATTATTAAGATATAATGCATCTTTCACATAGGGAACATTTGTAACATAATAGGAAAAACAAACAAATGATGTAACTTTGAAAATATTCAATATTACAGCATACAATTTGTCAGGCTTTATGACAGAATTTATGACATAATCTGTAAATATCAAGCAAACAGCATTTGGTGTTCACGAGAAAAAAAAAATGAGATCAAAGCTATCAGACTTTAGCAGCTGGTGTATAAACACACATACGATTATACAGCATTTTTTGCAGCTTCGCAAGACCAGATTTTAAATGTTGTTGGTAAATTAGATAATTAGTGCGGACCCTCTATTTGCATTTGATCCCCTCTATAATTGCTAAAATAAAGTTTTACTGACATTTTATTGACCTTACCACTGCATAGGACACATCTGTAACATGAACGCTACTGAATGGCACATATATTGAAAACTACAGAAAATTGAGACAAATCCAATTTACACTTCATAAATAATCTTAAAACGTTTCCAAACAAGGCAAAACCCACTTTAAATACGTTCATTCACATTTTTGGTAAACAAAAAGAGAGATTGTTACATATGTTCCCTATGATGCATCTACAGAGCGAGAGACAGAGACAGAGACTAACACAGCCACCCACTCACACACACATACACACACACACACTCTATCTCTCTCTCTCTCTCACACATACACACACATACACACAGCCAGCAAGACACACAGAGCCATCCAGCTCAGCGTTGACATCACATGACAAACCTATCTCTTAATCTGACTGCTATGACATCACAGAGCACGTGCATTCCGTTGTTTGCCGTCTGTCAACCTCTCAGTCACTGCCAGCCAGACTGCCTGGTTGGCTGGATGGGGGGGCTGTTTGCTGCTGCTGCGTACCTTAGCAAGCTTATCTGCTTGACCGGCCTTCCTCCTCCTCCGCCCACATGCCCACCTATGCCCGATCTGCTGTTCACCTGGATCACAGCAAAACCCCAACAAGGCAGAGCCTCCCAAGAATGGTACAAACTCATCCACGTTCCCCTCCATGAAGAGGAACCCGAGTCCAAGACGCTACCGACCAGCTATACATATTTGTGTGTATTAAAGATCACATTTTATTACACTTTGTTTTTCTGTACTTTATTACATCTTATTGTGATTTATAATTGTATTGTTTCTTTTCCATATATATGTATGTATGTATGTATGTATGTATGTATGTATAAATGTATGTTTGAATGTCCAATTGCTTTGACAATACAAATGCACTGAATTGAGAGAGAGAGAGACAGAGAGAGAGACAGAGACAGAGACAGACAGACACAGAAGACAGACAGACAGGCACTAACACAGCCACCCACCCACCCACTCTCACACACACACACACACACACTCTCTCTCTCTCTCTCTCTCTCTCTCTCTGCATGCTGGGAGTTTATGGGGGGAGTCAGTGGTGGTGGGAGGTTTGTTTGGAGAGATTGTGTGTGTGTGTGTTTTTACTACTCTTTTTCTTTCCTTTTCTTGTTTTTTTGTAGATACTTTTAATCGTTTGTTGGTTTTAAACGATTCGGGTTTAGGGGGTTGTTTTTCGATTTAGATCAGCATGGCGTTGCGGGCGGGGAGACCCCTCCCTTCATTTAATTACGAAACGCTGACCCGAAGGCACGGGTTTATACTCGTGTCCCAGGAGTAGGTGTCGGTAGAGGACTGTGCGATAGAGATCGGAAGGAAGGTCGGCTTCCAGAACATCGTCTCTACGGCTCGAATGAATAAGGGCATTGTGGTTTTCCTGAATTCTGAGGCGCTGGTGAAGGATGTGATGGAGGAGGGGGTCACAGTGAAGGGGACCTTCCTTCCCACGCTCCCTCTGGCCACCCTGGCTGTAAAGGTGGTTACTTCCAATGTGCCCCCCTTCCTGAGCAACGATCTGCTGGCGGGGGATCTGAGTCGCTATGGCCGGCTCACCTGCGCCATTAGGAGGGTGCTGCTGGGCTGCAGCGCCCCGGAGCTGAAACACGTCCTCTCTTACCGCAGACAGGGTTTCATGGTGCTGGCGGACGGCGCCGATGAGTTAAGCCTGTCTCTGAAGTTTAAGATCGAGGGGTTAGTGTTGGTGGTGTTCGTGTCAACTGATACCATGAGGTGTTTCAGGTGCGGGGCGCAGGGGCACATCAGTCGCTCTTGCCCTCAGGGAGAGTCTCCGGCGGCCGGGCGAGAGGAAGGTGAGGAGCAGGCAGAGCCGTCTGGTGTTGGCTCTGCGGGCCGGGGGAGCGGTGAGGGGGAGGCGGTGGCAAACGCTACTGGCCTCGGTGGGGACAGAGTAGGGGAGCCTAGTGGGGAAGCTGCTAGCAGTGAGAATGCAGAGCAGCCACGGGCTCAGTTAGCCGAGGAGGGAGCTGCTGTTGCTGCTGATGCGGCCGCCACCAAGACTGAACACTTAGCCAGTGATGATGGGTTTAAAGTGCCCAGGAAAAGACAGCAGAAGCAGTCTGCCCCGTCTTCTGAGGCCGTTGATACAGTTGTCTAAAAAGGCGAATATTGCGAGGACGGCTGGTGAGGAGGATCCCGGAGACGGTGTGGGGGCTGTGGGGCGGCGGGACTCACAGTCAGGGGAGTCTGTCTGGGGGAACCTGCCGTCTCAACCCAAGGTGGCCGACCGGCTGCGGCGCCGGGAGTCTGAGTGCAGTGCTGCGGCTGTGGAGAGGGCAGACTCGGACAGCGCTGCTGAGGGGGACATCGCTGACTCCCAGGGCGAGCCCGCCTCCTCTGACACTGCGGGATACAGTGCTAAAAGCATTAAGGATTTTTTATGAGAGACCAAGGGGAAGAGGAACATAGTTGTAGAAAACTTCTTCCCTAATGCAAAGCAGTTCCTGGCATCTGCACAAGTGATCCTGCAGGATGTGGCACTCGCGGAGTTTAGTGAGTCGGAGTGCTACAGGTAAAAGAAGTGGAAAGAGTGTTGTCAGGACTGCTTTGCAATCTAATGATGATGGTTAATAGTATGTTTTATTATGTCTCAATTTTTATTTGTACAAGAGACGCACGCAGACAGTGTGAATGAGTGTGAGTGGCAGCGGGAGTGGAAAGGAGAGAGTGTGTTTAGCCAAGGGTCTAGTGTGAGTGGGGGAGTGGGGAGTTTATTTTCACACACTTTTAAAATGGATTATTTTAAGAAAACAGAGTTTGTTGGTGGAAGATTGTTGATGGTAAAGGCTGAGAGCGGAGGAAGGACCTTTGTGTTTATTAATATCTATGCCCCCAATGCTGTGAGAGACAGACTGTCAGTGTATTCGGTGCTCAGCAATGCGCTAGCAGACTGTGGGGCTGAGGAGATCCTGGTTTTGGGGGGGTGATTGGAACTGTACTGTGGACTATAGATTAGATAGGAATCATTTGGAGCCCAGTCCACAGTCAGCAAAACAGCTGGAAGGTAATACACAGTTGCACAATCTGGTCGATGTCTGGAGGAATGCCAACCCAAAGGTGATACAGTACACCTGGGTGAGGCCGGGTTCTAGCATTATGTCGCTAGCCAGGCTGGATAGATTTTATAACTTTAGACATCAAGTCAATTTGATCGGTGGCAGCCATTTCACCCCCACCTAACCACTGACCACTGTCTCATCACTGTGAGTGTCACCCTTTCTCCTGTCCGGCTGCGCAGTGCCTACTGGCTTTTCAATAATAGCTTGCTGCAGGACAGGATTTTTTGTAATTCTTTTCTTTTCTTTTGGCAGAGATGGAGATCAGAGCGCCCTAGGTTTGCCTCCCTGAGAAAGTGGTGGGACATTGGCAAGGTTAAGACCAGGCTCTTCTGCCAGAAGTACACTGAGCATAGGACTGACAGCTTGAATGAATCTATGAAGGAGTTAGAAGGAGAGATTCAGGTGCTCCACCAAGCCTTGGATGCTGGAGATTCGGGGGCATTAGAGGACCTCAAAGCTATGCAGCAGGCATTGTCAGAGCTGCTAAGGACGCGGGCTCGAGGAGCAATGGTGCGCTCGCAGTTCCAGAGCCTGACACAGATGGATGCGCCCATCAAGTTCTTCTTTGGGCTGGAATGCAGGCGGCAGCAGAGCAGGGTGATGCTCTGCCTGAGGACGGCTGAGGGCCGCGTGCTGCAGGATGGGCAAGAGATGGGTAGTCATGCCACATAGTTCTGTAGGGAGCTGTACTCCGCAGAGCCTGGCAGCCTGGAGCAGCAGCAGCAGTTTCTGCAGGGTCTGCCTAAGGTCCCACAGGATGGGGTCAAGGGGTTAGAGGCCCCACTAACCCTGGCAGAGCTGACCCGCGCAATGCAAGAGCTCAATAAGGGCTGGGCACCGGGGCTGGATGGGCTCACCTGCTCTCAGTGCTGTAGGAGGGCCTGTGAGCTGGGCTGCTGCCCATTAGCTGTTGTACAGTTGTTCTGACCCTGCTGCCCAAGAAGGGGAATCTGTCCTCCATTGTGAACATGAGGCCAGTGGCGCTGCTGTGTCAGGACTATAAGATCCTGTATAAGGCTCTGGCTAAGCGGCTCAGAGACATCATGCCGGCCGCAGTGCCTGTTTCAGGTGCTGAGAGCAGTTGGTGTCGACCCACGGTTCGTAGAATTTATTCAGCTGCTGTACTGTCGTAGTTCAGTGTGCTGAAGATCAATGGTGGCCTGAGTGAGCCTATCCCCATCCATGGAGGCATCAGACAGGGCTGCAGTCTGTCAGGGATGCTATACTTCCTTTCTATCGAGCCCCTGCTGCACAGGCTGAGGCAGTTGCTAGCCGGGCTGTCCATCCCTTGTAACCCAGAGCAGGCGGTCAGGGTGTCGGCCTATGCTGCTGAGACACAGTCTGGCCAGCGAGACATCCAGGTCATTGTGGGAGTGTCTGGAGGAGTTCAGCAGGGCCTCCTCAGCCAGGGTCAACTGGGGCAAGAGCAGCGCTCATCTGGTTGGGGTGTGGGAGGGTTCTGCCCCCCCTGCCCTCCCTGCGGGGCTGCAGTGGTCTCTCTCAGGCCCTCGGGTGCTGGGTGTGACTTTGGGGGAGACGCAGGAGAACTGGGCTGGCCTGCTGGAGAGGGTACAGGGCCGGTTGAGGGCATGGCACTTGCTGCTGCCCCATCTCTCCCTCAGGGGGAGAGCAATTGTTATTAATAACTTGGTGGCCTCCATGCTCTGGCACACTTATGCCTGTCTGGACCCCCCACCGGCCCTGGTGTCCCAGATACAGACCCTGCTCCTGGATTTCTTCTGGGACGGGCTGCACTGGGTGCGCAAAGCAGTGCTGTACCTGCCGCTTCAGGAGGGGGGACAGGGGTTGGTAGATCTGTTAAGCAGGCTGAGTGCCTTTCGGCTGCAGGCAGCTCAGAGGCTCCTGTACCCTCCAGATCCCCAGTGTCTCCCGCCCTGGACACTTGTTATGACAGACACATGTTTTTACTTAAGACACGTCCCAATATACTTCCTTCCCTGCCTGTTTTTTATAGTACTGTTTTAGAGGTGTGGCAGCGCTTCTCCCTGGGTAGGGAGCTGGGGGGCAGCAGTCTGTATTGGCTGTTAGAGGAGCCACTGCTCTGGAACCCCGGTTTTAGCTGTCCACTCCTGCTCTCCAGCAGCCTCAGGTCAGTCCTGCTTATGGTCGACGTGATCCGGCTGTGGGATTTGTTGGATTTTAACAGGGGACAGTGGGTTGGTGCCGACAGCCTGGCTGCCAGGCTAGGTATGAGGTCACTGAGAGTCGTAACCAGATTTCTCTGGGCAGTACAGAACGCCCTTCCCATAGGCGCTGTGGAGCAGCTTTTCCAGGCTCTCACGCAGCACTGCTGGCCCAAGGACCCTGACACCGTCTTTCCCCTTGTTTGTCTGTGTCTCTCAGTCCCCCCTAGCTCATCAGGCCGCCTACTGTCGCTTCATAGTCTGTGTAGTGTGCCTGTCTCCACAGCTCATCGTCAGGAGCTCAATCAGCTCAGTGTGAGGGAGCTGCACCATCAGCAGCTGCAGCCCCTCCCTGACACCCCCTGGAGGGAGCACCTGGCTCTGGGGGAAGATGCCTGTCCGGCCTGGAGGAGCCTGAACAAGCCCCCGCTTCTGCATGGCTTCTGCATGGCGTCATCGCAACAAACTCTATTGCACATACACTGGACCCCAGAGTGAGCGACACCTGCCCCTACTGCGGGGAGAGAGAGACTCTTTTTCACTGTTTCTGACACTGCCCTAGATTAGAGCTGCTGTTCACTGCACTGGAGAGCCTATTCAAGCAGCTGGGCCTCCTTTTCTCACGCACTTTGATTATTTTGGGAGTCCAGTACAAGCAGCGCCAATGACATGTTTGTCAGTTAGCAAACTCTCTAGTGGGGCAGGCTAAGCTGGCTATCCTGAGCAGTAGGAGAAGTCAGACTGAGCGCAGCAGCAACAGTGAGCACTCTCCCTCTTCAGGTCTCTCGTAAGCTCCAGAGTGCGACTGGATTACATTTTTTACAGCCTGACGGGAGACCTGGACACTTTTCTGCAGATGTGGGGGGTCGGGGCGGCCCTCTGTGCCATTGACTTTGGACATTTAAACCAACTGGTTTAATTCACTTGAATATTTTATTGGTAGCATGTGTGTAGTGCTTTTTATTGAGGGTTTTTAGAATAGGCTGTGTTTTTTTAATGTTTTTTAGGTGTTTTTAGTTTGTTTTAAATGTATTGTTACTATTTCTTTAGTAAAATAAAGGTGTTAATATTCAAAAAAT
This sequence comes from Amia ocellicauda, assembly GCF_036373705.1. Taxonomy (NCBI): domain Eukaryota; kingdom Metazoa; phylum Chordata; class Actinopteri; order Amiiformes; family Amiidae; genus Amia; species Amia ocellicauda. The sequence continues at coordinate 41,586,545 of NC_089855.1, read as the reverse complement.
TTCTCTCTCTCTCTGTCTCTCTCTCTCACACACACACACACACATACACAGCCAGCAAGACTCACCAAGCCAGCCAGCTCAGCGATGACATCATGAACCTCTCTTTGAGCTGACTGCTATGACATCACAGAGCACGTGCATTCCGTTGCTTGCCGTCTGTCAACCACTCAGTCACTGCCAGCCAGACTGCCTGGCTGGCTGGATGGGGGGGCTGTTTGCTGCTGCTGCGTACCTTAGCAAGCTTATTTGCTTGACCGGCCTTCCTCCTCTTCCGCCCACATGCCCAGCTCTGCCCGATCTGCTGTTCACCTGGATCACAGCTCCGCCCCAACAAGGCAGAGCCTCCCAAGAATGGTACAAACTCATCCACATTCACCTCCATGGAAAGCTTTAACAAAAGGCAAAAGCGTTATAATGAAGAGGAACCCGAGTCCAAGACGCTTCCGACCAGCCATACATATTTGTGTGTATTAAAGATCACATTTTATTACATTTTGTTTTTCTGTACTATATTACATCTTATTGTGATTTATAATGATATTGTTTATTGCTTTGACAATACAAATGCACTGAATTGAGAGAGAGAGAGAGAGAGACAGAGAGTGAGAGAGAGAGTGAGAGAGAAGTGCTAGGGCACATCTGTAATATAAACTATGGAACATTCGTCACATGCTTAGGGAACATTCATATCACACAGGGAACATTTGTAAAACGAATTAGGGAACCTTTGTGACATACTAAAAGGACATACTGGTAAGATGTTGGGCACATTTGAAACAACAAAAATGGCATTTGGTTATTTAATTGGGACATTAATACCAGTCTGTGCAAATATCTATGCATATTCCAATGTTTGCTGCAGGACTTACAGATTGAGTGAGGGGGTCAATATGTTTGATTCAGAACTAACCACTGCTTCCTCAATTTTGTTTTAAACATAATTTAAAAGAAAAGTGGGCTATACATTGGTCTGGAATAATGCAGCAATGGTCCCTAAAGCTATTCTTTTAGTTTTTTGACACAATTCCTTAAACCCATTTTCTGTAAAATATGTTATCAACTTGCATTAATATATCATCCAAACTACAATCATACTAATAATGAAAATGTTCATATTATTATATTCTAAGGGTTCTAGTCTATTGTGTATTGTATTTATTATCAGGCCCTTCTCTTATGTTTTACAGTTGTTATTATTATTCCGTACAATACAGGGATTAAATTAAGCATTTTAACCACAAAGTATTGGCTACAGTTATGATGCCTTCTTCAGTGTTCATATGTATACAGTTTCTGAGGTCTGGACCACTGCACAGTAGTCCCTGGAGTTGTAGTCCAGACCACTGCAAAATTCGTGCTGAAGTGATCTGGATCACCACGCAATGGCCCAAGGACCACTACATACTTGGATTTCAATGTTTTTGTGTAATCCATGTTGCAATAGTAACTACCATGTTCCTTTGTGGTGAGCTGGTTAATTCTGTTCTTTAACATTGAAGAGAAAAATTAACATGAATAAACTTACTGTTGAAGATTATTATTTTATTATTTTTATTTCTTGGCAGACGCCCTTATCCAGGGCGACTTACAACATAAGTGCAAAAATACAGAGAAGTACAAGGCATCAATCATTACAAATTCAACTTAGTTAAAAAATATCGCAATTCAAAATACATTTTAAAAATTCCAATTACAATTTACACAAGTACAGTTAAAGACTTCCTACATCCTGGACGGTGAAAGCTAAGTGCTGTCAAGATGTAGGGTTACAGACTAGGGCTACAGGAAAGGGAGCAAGGAGGAAAACATTCAAGAACGAGAGGAGCATAATAAGCTGAAGTGCAATCTAGCAGAGATACAGGACTAATATTACAAGTGCGGTCGGAAGAGATGCGTTTTGAGTAAGCGCCGGAATGAGGTCAAGGACTCTGCTGTTTTGACTTTGGTGGTCAGGTCATTCCACCACCGAAGTCAAAACAGCAGAGTCCTTGACCTCATTCCGGCGCTTGTGTAACCCTTGTGTAAGATGTAACCCTTACCCAGTGGCTAACCCTAACTCTATGTTACAAATGTTCCCTAAAAGCTTATTTTGCAAGATCAGTAAAGAACCTTTAAGAATTTTAAACTTTTAAAGATACACATAGGTAATACCAATGTGCTTTCACAATGCCGAAAATAATAATGCGTTTATCTTTAATAGTGAAGATATTGTATAGATGTATATCTATCATAATCACAAATAGAAAAAAAAAACGGTTTCCAAACCGAAAATAGAACTGAAACTTTCAGACAGTCCATGAAAAATGGAATGTAAACATTTACACTTCTTAACAATTCTATATATCAATTATATTCATAACCCTAACCCTAACACTAACCCTAACTTTAAGTTACAAATGATCCCTAAACACTTATTTTGCATGATCAATAAAAAACTGTCAGGATTTTTTAAACTTTTACTGACACACATAGTTAATAGCAATGTGTTATAACTTTTCCAAAAATAATAATCCGTATATCTTTAATTGTTTTGACATTATTAAGATATAATGCATCTATCACATAGGGAACATTTGTTACATAATAGGAAAAACATACAAATGATGTAACTTTGAATATATTTAATATTACAGCATACAATTTGGCAGGCTTCATAATAATGGAATTTATGACATACTCTGTTAAAATCAAGCAAATAGCATTTGTTGTTCTTGAGAAAAAATATATATAATCAAAGCTATCAGACTTTAGCACGTGGTGAATGAACACACATACGATTATACAGCATTTGTTGCAGCTTAATTTTAAACGTTGTTGGTAAATTAGATACAAAGTGAGGACCCTCTATTTGCATTTGTTCCCCTGTATTATTGCTAAAATAAAGTTTTACTGACATTTTACTGACACTACCACTGCATAGGACACATCTGTAACATGAACGCTACTGAATGGCACATACATTGAAAACTACGGAGAATTGAGACTTATCAAATTTACACTTCATAAATCATCTTAAAACGTTTCCAACCAAGGCAAAACCCACTTGAAATACGTTCATTCACATTTTTGGTAAACAAAAAGAGAGATTGTTACATATGTTCCCTATGATGCATCTACAGAGACAGAGAGAGAGAGAGAGAGAGAGAGAGAGACAGACAGACAGGCAGACAGACACTAACACAGCCACCCACCCTCCCACTCACACACACACACACACACACACACACTATCTCTCACACACACACACACACACACACACACACACACACACTATCTCTCTCTCTCTCTCTCTCTCTCTCTTTCTCTCTCTCAAAATTCAAATTCAAATTCAACGTGCTTTATTGGCATGACCAAAAAGAAGTATTGCCAAAGCAATGGTGACAAACAACAGTTTTGAACATTTATATGTACATTTGCATACATAAATACACAATATGTATGTTAAAAACAGGTAACTGATTAATTTCAATTAATAAAATTCAATCATAGTCAAGAGAGACATAAAACTGATATTGATAGTAATAATTGGGTGTAGCATAGGTGTCATTGCCTGTGTCCAGGGGTGTCCCCTGTGTGAGTGGACTGAGTATCCACTGTGTCCCTCAGGCTGTGGCAGGCAGCTGTACACTGGGCTGCCAGTAATATGCAGCTGGTCTCCTCTCCCAGAAGGACTGGCACTTTCTCCGAGTCTGGCAGGTCTGGAAATCTCTTATAGAGATCTGCTATTTTGGGGAAAAATTTTGCTCATAAATGTTTATATTTTTCACATTTTAGAATAAAGTGCAGCTCTGTCTCGACCTCTCGGCGTTGGCAGTGGGGACACAGCCTGTCCTCTCTGGGCAGCCAGGTCTGCCTGTGTCGGCCCGTCTCGATGGCCAGGCTGTGCTCACTGAGCCTGTATTTGGTCAGGATCCTTTTGTGTTTTTCGTTCATTATTAATTTAAGGTTTTCTGACAATGTGTAGTGTCTTTTTAGGACCCGATAGCACTGCAGTTTACTTTGTGCTTGTGTGTGTGTTTCCCAATGGGTGATGTAGTTTTCTTTGTGCTGTGTGATAATTTGGTTGACTCTGATTGTGTGCATGTGTGTGTTGCTGTCCTGAGGCTGGCCGGTGTCGGTGTGTGTCTGCGCAGTGAGCCTGCGGACCAGCTGGCTGAGGGGGATCCTCTCTGGGTTCTGCTCTTGGCATTGCAGGGCCTTGTGGTGGTAGGAGTGTGTGTCGCTGTTTATTAGATGGAGCCAGAATTTAATTGCTCTTTTGTGTATGTTGATTAATAATGGGTATTGGCCTAATTCTGCCCTGCATGCGTTGTTTGGTGTTTTCCTTTGCACCTGTAGGATATTTTTGCAGAACTCTGCATGCAAGGTTTCTATTGGGTGTGTGTCCCATTTTGGCAAACTCCTGCCCTGTGAGGGGACCCCACACCTCACTGCCATAGAGAGCAATGGGCTTGATTATGGATTCAAATATTTTTAGCCAGATTTGTACAGGTATTTTTATGCAAATGTGTCTCTTTATGGCATAGAAGGCCCTGCGTGCTTTCTCTCTCAGTGTCTTCACCGCCGTGTTGAAGCTTCCTGTTGAGCTGAGTGTGAGGCCTAGGTATGTGTAGTGGGTGCAGTGTTCGATGGTGCTGTTTGCTAAAGTGACGTGGTACCTAGTTCCCTGAGGCCTGGCCTTTTTCTGGAATATCATGGTATTTGTCTTTTTCATGTTTACTGCCAGGGCCCAGGTCTGACAGTACTGCTCCAGCAGTGCCAGGTTCTGCTGCAGCACCTGCTCTGTGGGCCACAGCAGCACCAGGTCATCTGCGTTGAGCAGGAACTTGACTTCTGTGTCATGTAGAGTGAGGCCGGGGGCTGCAGATTGCTCCAGCATTGTGGCTAATTCATTGATGTAAATATTGAATAGCGTTGGGCTCAGACTGCAGCCCTGCCTCACCCCACACCTCTGAGTGAAGAACTCTGTTCTTTTATTGCCAATTTTAACTCCGCACTCATTTCCTGTATACATTGATTTGATGATGTCATATGTTTCACCCCCTACACCACTTTGGAGAAGTTTGTAAAATAAACCTTCGTGCCAGAATGAATCAAATGCTTTTTTTAAATCTATGAAACAAGCAACTATTTTATTTTTATTTTGGTTGACATGATTGTCAATGAGGGTGTGTAGGGTGTAAATATGATCGGTTGTGCGGTGTTTTGGGAGGAAGCCAATCTGACTCTTACTCAGGACACTGTGCTCGGTAAGGAAGGCCAGTATCCGGGCGTTAATGATACTGCAGAACATCTTCCCCAGGTTGCTGCTCACACAGATGCCCCTGTAGTTATTAGGGTCCAATTTGTCTCCACTCTTATGAATCGCGGTGATCAGTCCTTTATGCCAGCTGTCAGGGAAGTGGCCCACACTGAGCACCAGGTTGAACAGCCGTAACAGGGCCTGCTGTAGCTCAGGGCTGCTGTGTTTCAGCATCTCGTTGGAGATGCCATCAGGCCCGCATGCTTTCCTGGGCAGCAGGGCGCGCAGCTTCTCCTGCAACTCCTGCTCAGTAATAGTTGAGTCCAGGGGATTCTGGGTGTCTTTAAATGGCAATTCCATTCTTTTTAGTTTCACACTGATGTCATGCTGAGCTGATTTCTCAGTGTGGTGAATGTTTTCATAAAGTTTTTCAAAATGGTTTTTCCAAATATCTCAATTTTGAATGGCCAATTCTTCAGGTTTTAATTTATTACATTTTTTCCAGTTTTCCCAGAATCTATTTGTGTTAATGGACTCTTCGATTATTGTCAGTTGCTTTCGGGTGTGTTGTTCTTTTTGATCTAAGTGTTCCTTCGTTCCTCAGTTCCTTCCTTATTGTATTGCACTCCTTGTCAAACCAATTCTCCTCTTTGTATTTTGTTGGGATGTTCTTTTTAATTTTCAATTTTGACTGTAAAGCTGCTTTTTCAAATATATGTTTTAAGTATTTTATAGCCAGATGTATTCCTTCTTTACTATGTTGATTTGGGGTGATCAGAAAGGTGTGTATTAGTGATTGGATGTCTTGATTGCCAATTGCTTTCTGGTACTCTTGTGTGCTGTCTGGAGCCCATCTGTAGGAGTGTCTGAGGCTGTACAGCTTGCTGGGCTGTGTGTGAGCGCTGCTGCTGTGCTCTGTCCTCTTCAGGAACACAGTGATTTGGCTGTGGTCAAATAGAGGTGAATGCACTGAGAGAGAAGGGGTCTAGGTCTGTGATGGCATAGTCTACCGTGCTGCTGCCAAGAGCTGAGCTGTAGGTGTATCTTCCCAGAGAGTCTCCCCGGATCCTGCCATTCACGATATACAGGCCCAGTCCCTGACAGAGCTGCAGTAATTTTTGCCCGTTTTTATTCACTCCCCTGTCGTGGCTGTGTCTGAGGGAGCTGATGGGGGTGTTTAAGGGGGTGTGGCCGAATATGTGGCTGTCTCCCTGTGTGCTGGTGAAGTCAGGCAGGCTGCCTGTCCGGGCGGTCAGGTCCCCACAGATCAGCACACTTCCCTGGACCTGGAAGTGGCAGACCTCAGTCTGAGGGTTGGGGAAGATCTCCTCATTGTGATATGGGGATTCTGAGGGGGGAACATACATGGCACACAGGAACACATCGGTTTGTGTAGAAATGATTTCTTTGCTTATTTTAAGCCATATGTGTGACTCTGCTGTTATGATGGGCTGTATGGAGTCACTGAGCTCTGCTTTGTACCAGATTATTATGCCCCCGGAGTCCCTGCCGTGTCTGACGGAGGGCTTCTTCAGGGAGGGCACTATGACCTCTCTGTAGCCTGAGGGACAGTGACTGGACACGTCTGCCCGACACCATGTCTCTTGCAGGATGATGACATCCTTGTCTCTCACTCTCTCTCTGAACTCCAGGTCTGTGCTCTTCAGCCCGAACACTGAGGAGCCCAGGCCCTGGATGTTCCACATGGTGATAGATAGGGATTGCATTTCTTTCTACTCTAATTAAGCAATTTATATACTCCTTTGGAATGAGATATATCTGGAAATGTGTGAGGTGGAAAGTAAACAAATAAATAAATAGTAATACTGGTGATATATTAAAATAGGAAACGAATAAATAAAAAATTAAAAAAATTAAAAACTCCTGACTTACACTACTATATACATACCCATACACACATATATCTACATATATACACATATATGTAAGCATCCATATATCTACATAATTTTAAGAAAATATGTCCATATATATCAGTATATAACTACATTTATACAGGGGTGATTTTCGGATGTGGTAATAGCTAGTCACCTCCTGCAGTGGTTTCTTTGTTATGCACAGTTACTTATCTTATCAGTGCAGATGAGGTTGAGCAGGTGTCGGATCTCCTGCAGCTCCCCGGTGTCGGCCACTCTGCTGACCGCTGCTGCGTAGTTGCGCTGGCTGTGCTGCTGGGCTGTTCTGTCCATGTTCTGGATGGGCTCCACTCTGGGTCTGCTGTCCTGTGGTCGGGCGAATACAGGTTGGGGTCTGCAGTGTTCGGGCTGGGGAAGGTGGTGTGCAGGTGGAGAACCTGATTGGCTCGGGGTTGTTCTGGGTGGTGTGGGTGCTGGAGAACCTTCTGTGACCATGTGGGGGGCGGGCTGGGTTTCGGCCCAGAGCGATGTCTTTGAGTGTCTTTGCGAAGACGCTCACTGCTTGTTAGTGGAGATGGACTTGGTCAAACAAGCTGTGGGCCCCAAGAGTGGGGTGGTGTGCCAGGTGCACATTTGGAATCAGAGCACATCCCCGAGAGATCTCAGCGTTGATCATGTGGATGGTGTTGGGGTGGAAGTCCTTCCTGGGCAGCAGGGTGGACATGATGATTTTGGCGTGGGGGAAGGTCTGGGTGGCCCTCTCCGCCACTCTTCTGATGGAGCTGGCCACCTTGTCCTGCTGGGTCCTCAGATCGTTTGTGCCTGTGTGTATAATAATATGGCTGGGGGAGCCGAGGCTCTCATCGGACAGCTGCTGAATGGCCCTCTCTGTGGTCGGACACCAGAACATGGAGATCTTGCCATCAGGGAAGAGCCGCCTCTCATTTATGAGTTTGCCATTTGAATCTATCAGCAGGGCTACTTCAGTGTTCTTCTTCCTGGTAGTCTTTCTGCGTGAGGGGGTCTCATCTGTGTTTGGCTCGGCCTGTGTGTGTGGTGCGCAGGTTTTGTGAGTGGTTTCGGGCTCAGGGTGTGTGTGTGCTGGGTGCAGTGTGTGTGTCTGAGTCAGGGTATGTGTGTATGTCGGGCTCAGGGGTGTGTGTGTGTGCTGGGTGCACTCTGTGTGTTCGGGTCAGGTTGTGTGTGTGTGTTGGGTGCAGTGTGTGTGTCAGGCTCAGGGTGTGTGTTGGATGCAGTGTGTGAGTGGTGTGTTGTGTGAGAGTCAGTATGTCTGGATGTCATTGGGGTGGGAGGGCTCTGCACATTGTGCACTGCTGGGTTTCTTGAGGGCTAGTTGTTGAGGGCAGTGAATTTGTATAGCTTCTCCTTCAGGCTCTGCTCTGTCTTGTCTCTGCGTTGCAGTTCCTCTCTCAGGGCCGTCAGCTTCCTCCCCATGGCCTCCCTGTCCTGCTGCAGCTCCCTCACCTCCTCCCTCAGCTCCCTCACTGTGACCTTGTGCTCGTGTTGGACTCTGTTGAGCTGGTCTGTTAGCTGCTCTGTGGTGTTGGAGGTTGTGAGCATGGCCAGCACCAGCACTTTTAGCTCCATCAGCTCCACCTCCAGCAGGGACATGTTCTCCCTCAGCTGGGACACTGTGTCGGGTGTCTGAGGGGTGTCCTGCGCTGGGCTGCGTGTGGATTCCTCGCTGTTCTCTGGCGCGGCGCTCTCCCCTCCGTTGGCAGGGCAGTGTGGGGCTGGACTCTCCTCCTGTAAGGCTGCGTCTGTGCTCTTTTGGACACGTCTCTCCTTTTTCTATCTGTCAGCCAGCGTTTTCAGTGAGTGGAACTGATTTTCAAAGGTGCCCAGGCTGCCCTCGCTGCCCTGTATTAAGACTGTTCCAGTGTGGTACAGATTGATTGTCAGCATGGAGGTGTCTGGGTCGTCCTCCTCACTGATTGACACCTGCCTTCCTTTACTGATGCCTCTCTTTTTAATGTGCCTGTACAGTTGACAGATGGCAGCGTGCCAGGCGTCGGTGTGCTTGGTGTAGAAGACCAGGTTGGTGGTGACTTGCTGGTCTCCAGTCTGAGACAAGTCGGCTCTGAAAGTCTCTGGGTTGTCCTTCAGTATGTGTTGTCTGAGACTCTTCCTGGCCTGAGCGTTCTTCAGGTGCTCTGGGTAATGGATCGCACAGCTCCTGCTCCTGCTCATTGTATCTTTTATGAATTGATACTTTCAAATTCAAACCTCTGTCACTTTTCAAATGTCAACAGCTTTTCAGTATAGACACAGTTCTGTGTTGATTATACTGTATGCTGTAATATTGAATATTTTCAAAGTTACATCATTTGTATGTTTTTCCTATCATGTAACAAATGTTCCCTATGTGATAGATGCATTATATCTTAATAATGTCAAAACAATTAAAGATATACGGATTATTATTTTTGGAAAAGTTATAACACATTGCTATTAACTATGTGTATCTTTAAAAGTTTAAAAAATCCTGACAGTTTTTTATTGATCCTGCAAAATAAGTGTTTAGGGAACATTTGTAACTTAAAGTTAGGGTTAGTGTTAGGGTTAGGGTTACATCTTACACAAGGGTTACACAAGCGCCGGAATGAGGTCAAGGACTCTGCTGTTTTGACTTCGGTGGTGGAATGACCTGCCCACCAAAGTCAAAACAGCAGAGTCCTTGACCTCATTCCGGCGCTTACTCAAGACGCATCTCTTCCGACCGCACTTGTAATATTAGTCCTGTATCTCTGCTAGATAGCACTTCAGCTTATTATGCTCCTCTCGATCTTGAATGTTTTCCTCCTTGCTCCCTTTCCTGTAGCCCTAGTCTGTAACCCTACATCTTGACAGCACTTAGCTTTCACCGTCCAGGATGTAGGAAGTCTTTTACTGTACTTGTGTAAATTGTAATTGGAATTTTTAAAATGTATTTTGAATTGCGATATTTTTTAACTAAGTTGAATTTGTAATGATTGATGCCTTGTACTTCTCTGTATTTTTGCACTTATGTTGTAAGTCGCCCTGGATAAGGGCGTCTGCCAAGAAATAAAAATAATCAAATAATAATCTTCAACAGTAAGTTTATTCATGTTAATTTTTTTCTTTAATGTTAAAGAACAGAATTAACCAGCTCACCACAAAGGAACATGGTAGGTGCTATTGCAACATGGATTACACAAAAACATTGAAATCCAAGTTTGCAGTGGTCCTTGGGCCATTGCGTGGTGATCCAGATCACTTCAGCACGAATTTTGCAGTGGTCTGGACTACAACTCCAGGGACTACTGTGCAGTGGTCCAGACCTCAGAAACTGTGTGCATATGAACACTGAAGTAGGCATCATAACTGTAGCCAATACTTTGTGGTTAAAATGCTTAATTTAATCCTTGTATTGTACGGAATAATAATAAGAACTGTAAAACATAAGAGAAGGGCCTGATAATAAATACAATACACAATAGACTAGAACCATTAGAATATAATAATATGAACATTTTCATTATTAGTATCATTGTAGTTTGGATGATATATTAATGCAAGTTGATAACATATTTTACAGAAAATGGGTTTAAGGAATTGTGTCAAAAAACTAAAAGAATTGCTTTAGGGACCATTGCTGCATTTTTCCAGACCAATGTATAGCCCACTTTTCTTTTAAATTATGTTTAAAACAAAATTGAGGAAGCAGTGGTTAGTTCTGAATCAAACATATTGACCCCCTCACTCAATCTGTAAGTCCTGCAGCAAACATTGGAATATGCATAGTTATTTGCACAGACTGGTATTAATGTCCCTAATGAATAACCAAATGCCATTTTTGTTGTTTCAAATGTGCCCAACATCATACAAGTATATGTCCTTTTAGTATGTCACAAAGGTTCCCTAATTCGTTTTACAAATGTTCTCTGCATGATATGAATGTTCCCTAAGCATGTGACGAATGTTCCCTAGTTTATGTTACAGATGTGCCCTAGCACTTCTCTCTCACTCTTTCTCTCTCTCTCTCTCTCTCAATTCAGTGCATTTGTATTGTCAAAGCAATAAACAATATCATTATAAATCACAATAAGATGTAATATAGTACAGAAAAACAAAATGTAATAAAATGTGATCTTTAATACACACAAATATGTATGGCTGGTCAGAAGCGCCTTGGACTCGGGTTCCTCTTCATTACTTATAACGCTTTTGCCTTTTGTTAAAGCTTTCCATGGAGGGGAAAGTGGATGAGTTTGTACCATTCTTGGGAGGCTCTGCCTTGTTGGGGCGGAGCTGTGATCCAGGTGAACAGCAGATCGGGCATAGGTGGGCATTGATGCCATTACCATCAACAATCTTCCACCAACAAACTCTGTTTTCTTAAAATAATCCATTTTAAAAGTGTGTGAAAATAAAATCCCCACTCCCCCACTCACACTAGACCCTTGGCTAAACACACTCTCTCCTTTCCACTCCCGCTGCCACTCACACTCATTCACACTGTCTGCATGCGTCTCTTGTAGAAATAAAAATTGAGACATAAAAAAACATACTATTAACCATCATCTTTAGATTGCAAAGCAGTCCTGACAACACTCTTTCCACTTCTTTAACCTGTAGCACTCCGGCTCACTAAACTCCGCGAGTGCCACATCCTGCAGGATCACTTGTGCAGATGCCAGGAACTGCTTTGCATAAGGGAAGAAGTTTTCTAAAACTATGTTCCTCTTCCCCTTGGTCTCTCTTAAAAAATCCATATTGCTTTTAGCACTGTATCCCGCAGTGTCAGTGGAGACGGGCTCGCCCTGGGAGTCAGCGATGTCCCCCTCAGCAGTGCTGTCCGAGTCTGCGCTCTCCACAGCCGCAGCACTGCACTCAGACTCCCGGCGCCGCAGCCGGACGGCCACCTTGGGTTGAGACGGCAGGTTCCCCCAGACAGACACCCCTGACTGTGAGTCCCGCCGCACCACAGCCCCCACACCGTCTCCGGGATCCTCCTCACCAGCCGTCCTCGCAATATTCGCCTTTTTAGACAACTGTATCAACGGCCTCAGAAGACGGGGCAGACTGCTTCTGCTGTCTTTTCCTGGGCACTTTAAACCCATCATCACTGGCTAAGTGTTCATTCTTGGTGGCGGCCGCATCAGCAGCAACAGCAGCTCCCTCCTCGGCTAACTGAGCCCGTGGCTGCTCTGCATTCTCACTGCTAGCAGCTTCCCCACTAGGCTCCCCTACTCTGTCCCCACCGAGGCCAGTAGCGTTTGCCACCGCCTCCCCCTCATCGCTCCCCCGGCCGGCAGAGTCGACACCAGACGGCCCTGCCTGCTCCTCACCTTCCTCTCGCCCGGCCGCCGGAGCCTCTCCCTGAGGGCAAGAGTGACTGATGTGCCCCTGCGCCCCGCACCTCAAACACCTCATGGTATCAGTTGACACGAACACCACGTACACTAACCCCTCGATCTTAAACTTCAGAGACAGGCTTAACTCATCGGCGCCGTCCGCCAGCACCATGAAACCCTGTCTGCGGTAAGAGAGGACGTGTTTCAGCTCCGGGGCGCTGCAGCCCAGCAGCACCCTCCTAATGGCGCAGGTGAGCAGGTCATAGCGACTCAGATCCCCCGCCAGCAGATCGTTGCTCAGGAAGGGGGGCACATTGGAAGTAACCACCTTTACAGCCGGGGTGGCCAGAGGGAGCGTGGGCAGGAAGGTCCCCTTCACTGTGACCACCTCCTCCATCACATCCTTCACCAGCGCCTCAGAATTCAGGAAAACCACGATGCCCTTATTCATTCGAGCCGCTGAGACGATGTTCTGGAAGCCGACCTTCCTTCCGATCTCCATCGCACAGTCCTCTACCGACACCTACTCCTGGGACACGAGTATAAGCCCATGCTTTCGGGTCAGCGTTTCGTAATTAAATGAAGGGGGGGTCTCCCCGTCCGCAACGCCATGCTGATCTAAATCGAAAAACAACCCCCTAAACCAGAATCGTTTAAAACCAACAAACGATTAAAAGTATCTATAAAAAAACAAGAAAAGGAAAGAAAAAGAGTAGTAAAAACACACACACACACACTCTCTCCAAACAAACCTCCCACCACCACTGACTTCCCCTATGAACTCCCAGCATGCAGAGAGAGAGAGAGAGAGAGAGAGAGAGAGAGAGAGAGAGAGAGTGTGTGTGTGTATGTGTGAGAGTGGGTGGGTGGGTGGCTGTGTTAGTGCCTGTTTGTCTGTCTTCTGTGTCTGTCTGTCTCTGTCTCTGTCTCTCTCTCTGTCTCTCTCTCTCTCAATTCAGTGCATTTGTGTTATCAAAGCAATTGGACATTCAAACATACATTTATACATACATACATACAAACATATATATGGAAAAGAAACAATACAATTATAAATCACAATAAGATGTAATAAAGTACAGGAAAACAAAATGTAATAAAATGTGATCTTTAATACACACAAATATGTATAGTTGGTCGGAAGCGTCTTGGACTCGGGTTCCTCTTCATGGAGGGGAACATCGATGAGTTTGTACCATTCTTGGGAGGCTCTGCCTTGTTGGGGTTTTGCTGTGATCCAGGTGAACAGCAGATCGGGCATAGGTGGGCATGTGGGTAGAGGAGGAGGAAGGCCGGTCAAGCAAATAAGCTTGCTAAGGTACGCAGCAGCAGCAAACAGCCCCCCCTTCCAGCCAGCCAGGCAGTCTGGCTGGCAGTGACTGAGTGGTTGACAGACGGCAAGCAACGGAATGCACGTGCTCTGTGATGTCATAGCAGTCAGCTCAGAGAGAGGTTTGTCCTGTGATGTCAACGCTGAGCTGGATGGCTCTGTGTGTCTTGCTGGCTGTGTGTATGTATGTGTGTGTGAGAGACAGAGAGAGAGAGATAGAGTGTGTGTGTGTGTGTGTATGTGTGTGTGAGTGGGTGGCTGTGTTAGTCTCTGTCACTATCTCTGTCTCTGTCTCTCGCTCTGTAGATGCATCATAGGGAACATATGTAACAATCTCACTTTTTGTTTACCAATAATGTGAATGAACGTATTTCAAGTGGGTTTTGCCTTGTTTGGAAACGTTTTAAGATTATTTATGAAGTGTAAATTGGATTTGTCTCAATTCTCTGTAGTTTTCAATATATGTGCCATTCAGTAGCGTTCATGTTACAGATGTGTCCTATGCAGTGGTAGGGTCAATTAAATGTCAGTAAAACTTTATTTTAGCATTTATGGAGGAAGAAATGCAAATAGAGGGTCCTCACTAATTATCTAATTTATCAACAACGTTTAAAATTAGGTCTTGCGAAGCTGCAGAAAATGCTGTATACTCGTATGTGTGTTCAAACACCAGCTGCTAAAGTCTGATAGCTTTTGAAGACTCTGTATAGGACATTGAAGAAAGTGTTTTGTGATAATTATATAATGTTTTATATTAATACTAGCATTAGAAGTAGTTTTGTTTACAGACTGAGCAGATTAGATTCAGCAGGACAAGTAAAGGGAGAAGAAGGTTGGTTTGTTAGAAACTCCTGTCAGTAATGAAAGATTACACAGTGCCGAAATAGCCTACAGATGTCTGCTGTGAATTTGTTTATGACTTAATCATTTCTCCAGATAGGGAGGAATTGTTTTTGTTAAAGAGCGATTGACAATAGGTAAATGATGACCGTGGGATCGCATCTTCCTAGTGCACATTAAAGACGGACATCTGCTTTTGATCCATCACCTCTTCACAGGAGGACAGATCGTAAACGGAGCCAGACCTGTATCTTCTGATTGGATGAACGGCCATAAGATGTTATGTCATTTTTCCGATAAAGTTGTACTCATGTCTGTAAATATTAAGTCTCACTGAAGGAATTATTCCTGACGTGGGGCTTCCGAGCGGCTCGATTAAAGTACTGTTTTCTTTATCTCCGCGACTTCTCCACTTATTTCTAAGACGGTTCAACACACACAGCCAGCAAGACACACAGAGCCAGCCAGCTCAGCGATGACATCACGAACCTCTCTCTGAGCTGACTGCTATGACATCACAGAGCACGTGCATTCCGTTGCTTGCCGTCTGTCAACCTCTCAGTCACTGCCAGCCAGACTGCCTGGCTGGCTGGATGGGGGGGCTGTTTGCTGCAGCTGCGTACCTTAGCAAGCTTACTTGCTTGACCGGCCTTTCTCCTCCTCCGCCCACATGCCCACCTATGCCCGATCTGCTGTTCACCTGGATCACAGCTCCGCCCCAACAAGGCAGAGCCTCCCAAGAATGGTACAAACTCATCCACGTTCTCCTCCATGGAAAGCTTTAGCAAAAGGCAAAAGCGTTATAAGAGGAACCCGAGTCCAAGACGCTTCCGTCCAGCCATACATATTTGTGTGTATTAAAGATCACATTTTATTACATTTTGTTTTTCTGTACATTATTACATCTTATTGTGATTTATAATTGTATTGTTTATTTTCCATATATATGTATGTATGTATGTATGTATGTATGTTTGCATGTCCAATTGCTTTCACAATACAAATGCACTGAATTGAGAGAGAGAGAGAGAATGAGAGAGAGAGAGAATTGTGTGCAAATATCTATGCATATTCCAATGTTTGCTGCAGGACTTACAGATTGAGTGAGGGGGTCAATATGTTTGATTCAGAACTAACCACTGCTTCCTCAATTTTGTATTTGAGTAGAAGTGAAGAAACACAGTAATAATAATCAGCCCCGAGGCGACTGTGTTTCAAAACCCTATTTAACATCACAATCAAACTCATTTCACGTCTACACACAGCACAGATACATTGTAAAAACCAAACAAAAAACACGAAATCACATGTAGAAAACCAGAAACGAACATACAAGTATACGAATATGCAAAGATCAGCCTTTTATCTGTATTTATTTGTATTGATGCATTAAGGGAATTACACCGATTTGCTATTTCAGACACTTTCACTGTATTGACTAAAATACAGGATTAGTTCACATGCATTCGTCACCATGCACACAGTTCACATTTTCATTCATTTTGTGGCGTATCTTTACTTTTATTCTTATTTAAAAAACAATTGGCTAGCCTATTGATAACGGATGCGACTGTTTTGTTGGTTTTTGCGGCACAATTGTGGGAAGATCAATAAACTGTTGGACCATCTCAGGTGATGTTAATGCTTTGATGGGATATTGTGCTTATTGATGAAGTCTGTGATGAAGGTCTAAAATTACTGTTGCATTGTCCCTGTTGCCAGACACACAGCAATGCTCCTATGTTTTGAAAGTCACCCTGGATAAGAGCGTCTGCTAACAAATACATAATAAAAATAATAATAATAATAATAATAATAATAATAATAATAATAATACATTGTCGGAACTGCTGGCGTGTGATAGCTCGCAAAGCACATCAGTGTAACAGATCTTACTGTGTATTTGATCTTCTCTTACTGTAGAATATGTATGTTTTGTGTAACTCGGCCTTTGCTTAGAAAATGAATTTATTCATGCACAAACCAACCCGGGACACATGACTCGTAGGGGCACTGGATTCAGCGTGACACCGGACCAGATAATGACCATTTCATTAACAAACAACATATCTGTCCAATCTACACTCACCTAAAGGATTATTAGGAACACCATACTAATACTGTGTTTGACCCCCTTTCGCCTTCAGAACTGCCTTAATTCTACGTGGCATTGATTCAACAAGGTGCTGAAAGCATTCTTTAGAAATGTTGGCCCATATTGATAGGATAGCATCTTGCAGTTGATGGAGATTTGTGGGATGCACATCCAGGGCACATCCAGGGGGTGCTGAATGTCCTCTATGTAAATTAGATAGTCAACTCAGTCTAATTTACATGGGAACATTTGTGTTGCCCAAAATGGTGCATTATGGAAGTTGCATGCAGTTTCTGTGTTTTTTTTTCCCTCTCTACATAATGGAAAACCTGCATAATTTCTTACTCTTCTCTTTTTAAAATAATTGCTTATTTACAATAATTAGAACAGAAATAACTATTTAGAAGAATTATAGCTTTTTAAATAATTATGTAATAACATACTGTATATATATAATTATCAATTATAAAATTTGGTAAATGTTAAATAGAAGATTTAATGTAAAGGTTTTTAAATGTCCTCTTTACTTAAAGAGGAAACCGATATGAATGTGTGCAGCGCATACTCTTGATAGTCTAGTATAGGAGCGTACAGTACACCAGACTGACGGATAACAGTAATGGCTGTTATGTTTTTTGATTGGATAACAGAATTTATTTAAATATAAGCAGTGGACAGTTCCTTTGTAGCCACTGGTAGCCTCTGGTAGCCCCTGGTAACCTTGTCTGTATGTCCAGAAGACCAATAGGGACCTGTCCTCTTATCGGTTCCTAGCCAAATTCGAAGGGACCCCCACTTCATAATTACATTATAATAAAGCACCCAAGTCATGGTGGTGGCAAAATGCTATTGGTTGGAAGGAAACCTTATAAAAGGGAAAACAAAGAGAATTTGAGTTCTCTTAACTTCTTCATCCTGCAACGAGACACAAGACAGAGCTGGAGAGGAGAGAGAGAGAGAGAGAAACACTGCTTCCTGCCTGACCAGACTGACCAGATAAGCTGTACTGTGAGGAGAAAGAAGAAAATGGGTATTATCTGTTTCTTACTGTAATCCAGCAGAAGCTTAATATTACTTATTTTCAGTACTATAATTGAATGATATTAGTTTCCTATTTTTGTCAAAATAAATGATTATTGCACATCTGTGACTTGACCACATCTTCCCTCTAAAAAGAATCTTAAAAGAGAAACCAATTGACCTATGAGTTTTCAGTTCAACTATTTATTTAGATTGACTGAAAAAACGAGCATTGCTTATTGTTTATTAACAATTATTATTGCTCGGTTATTTGGCTTCACGGCTGTGCTGTCACCACCGTTGTTATTATTGTCTGTGTCTATTTGTGTTATTAGTTATTATCTTTGATAGCTAATCCGACTCTGTTCCGTCCGCGCTCCGGGGCTCCGGTGTGCTTCCGTTTCGGCTACAAATTGCACACTTTCAAAATAATAGTTTTGTTTATTGTAGCGTAAGGTACACTTATAAATTTCAATTCAAGAAGTGAATTTATAGTATCACCTTATCACGAATCCTGGAATCTTGTAGAACTCAATTTCTGTAATAATTGGACGCAGACTCCAATTCCAAAGATATAAATTGTCAAATTTATTCAAAAACAAAGACTAAATGTAGCACTACACCAATTATACAAAAGGGAAAAACTAATTAACATTCATCTCTAGATCAACAACTCAAAGACAAATCACTTCCTTGACCAAATCAAAGACCATGTGATCGCATATGATATCACACAAATGGTTAAACAAAAAAGGTTATAAACACATTGACCACAATACCGGTTAGTAAGACGAAGGTGAGTCTCTCATTAGTATTGTTAGTCAGACATTAAATAACTACGCAGGATAATATTTATGTCAGGTAACTTCTCGTTATGTATATATCAGTCTCATTTACGTTTAGGTGCCGAGAAAGATCCTATCATTACTTGTTACCACAATTTCCCTTAACTGATTATTATTCAATGATTAAGGATAGGCAGGGCCACCTATAATCTGGTGTCTATTAACTTGTGTCAATTTCAGACTAAACAGTTAAACAGGAATGAGAAGATATTTCTCGGCGTTGACAGATTTTATTTCTAAAATTATCAACAAAACAGTTTAATGCAACACACATTTATATTGAAGAAAACTAAATGATATTACACATTCTAGAGTTATGAATCACAGATTAACATTTCTAATTTATTTCTCAAATGTCATGAATCATGAACTCCAAACTGTTAAACTTATCTGAACGTCGTCGCAGAGAGGCCTCTCTGGCTTCGGGCTCAGATAACAGCACACGGCACGAGGTCCGTGTGGTTTGGAACAAAGGCAGTCCGGTTCGGCTTTGTCCAAGAACTTCCACTCAGTCGATGCACCTGGAAGTTGGGGTTTCTCGAATGTAGAGTCTTTTCCAAACCGATTTTCCAGTGGTTTGAAGGCTCCAAGGTTGTGCACAAAATCTTCTTTGTAAGCAGGGTTTCCACCACAGTTACTTGAAGACAAAGTCTTTGAGGAAAGCAGGGCCCTGTTCGTTCCAAGGATCGAGTTTCTTAAGACTCAGTAGCTATTGTCACTGTCACTTTGATGTAAACCAGTTCCAAGCTGATGAGTTATGAAAATCTGATAACTTTGGGGGGAGAGGTCAGTGCTTCAGCTCAGAGCTAAAATGCTCTTATAAAAATACACCCAACATAATGCTACAGTCTTTATTAATATCTATGCCCCCAATGCTGTGAGAGACAGACTGTCAGTGTTTTCGGTGCTCAGCAAAGCGCTAGCAGACTGTGGGGCTGAGGAGATCCTGGTTTTGGGGGGGTGATTGGAACTGTACTGTGGACTATAGATTAGATAGCAATCATTTGGAGCCCAGTCCACAGTCGGCAAAACAGCTGGAAGGTAATACACAGTTGCACAATCTGGTCGATGTCAGGAGGAATGCCAACCCAAAGGTGAAACAGTACACCTGGGTGAGGCCGGGTTCTAGCATTATGTCGCTAGCCAAGCTGGTAGATTTTATACCTTTAGACATCATGTCAATCTGATCGGTGGCTGCCATATCACCCCCACCTGACCACTGACCACTGTCTCATCACTGTGAGTGTCACCCTGCCTCCTGTCCGGCTGCGCAGTGCCTACTGGCTTTTCAATAATAGCTTGCTGCAGGACAGGATTTTTTGTAATTCTTTTCTTTTCTTTTGGCAGAGATGGAGATCAGAGCGCCCTAGGTTTGCCTCCCTGAGACAGTGGTGGGACATTGGCAAGGTTCAGACCAGGCTCTTCTGCCAGAAGTACACTGAGCATAGGACTGACAGCTTGAATGAATCTATGAAGGAGTTAGAAGGAGAGATTCAGGTGCTCCACCGAGCCTTGGACTCTGGAGATTCAGGGGCATTAGAGGACCTCAAAGCTATGCAGCAGGCATTGTCAGAGCTGCTAAGGAAGCGGGCTCGAGGAGCAATGGTGCGCTCGCAGTTCCAGAGCCTGACACAGATGGATGCGCCCATCAAGTTCTTCTTTGGGTTGGAATGCAGGCGGCAGCAGAGCAGGGTGATGCTCTGCCTGAGGACGGCTGAGGGCCGTGTGCTGCAGGATGGGCAAGAGATGCGTAGTCATGCCGCCCAGTTCTATAGGGAGCTGTACTCCGCAGAGCCGGGCAGCCTGGAGCAACAGCAGCAGTTTCTGCAGGGTCTGCCTAAGTTCCCACAGGATGGGGTCAAGGTGCTGGAGGCCCTTCTAACTCTGGCAGAGCTGACCTGCGCAATGCAAGAGCTCAATAAGGGCTGGGCACCGGGGCTGGATGGGCTCACTGTGGAGTTTTTCTCAGAGTTTCGGACTGAGCTGGGCCCGGACCTGCTCTCAGTGCTGCAGGAGGGCCTGTGAGCTGGGCTGCTGCCCATTAGCTGTCGTAGAGCTATTCTGACCCTGCTGCCCAAGAAGGGGAATCTGTCCTCCATTGTGAACATGAGGCCAGTGGCGCTGCTGTGTCAGGACTATAAGATCCTGTCTAAGGCTCTGGCTAAGCGGCTCAGAGACATCATGCCGGCCGCAGTGCCTGTTTCAGGTGCTGAGAGCAGTTGGTGTCGGCCCACGGTTCGTAGAATTTATTCAGCTGCTGTACTGTCGTGTCTTTAGTGTGCTGAAGATCAATGGTGGCCTGAGTGAGCATATCCAAATCCATCGAGACATCAGACAGGGCTGCAGTCTGTCAGGGATGCTATACTCCCTTTCTATCGAGCCCCTGCTGCACAGGCTGAGGCAGTTGCTAGCCGGGCTGTCCATCCCTTGTCACCCAGAGCAGGCGGTCAGGGTGTCGGCGTATGCTGCTGAGATACACAGTCTGGCCAGCGAGACGTCCAGGTCATTGTGGGAGTGTCTGGAGGAGTTCAGCAGGGCATTCCCAGCCAGGGTCAACTGGGGCAAGAGCACCGCTTTTCTGGTTGGGGTGTGGGAGGTTTTTGCACCCCCTGCCCTCCCTGCGGGGCTGCAGTGGTCTCTCTCAAGCCCTCGGGTGCTGGGTGTGACTTTGGGGGAGACGCAGGAGAACTGGGCTGGCCTGCTGGAGAGGGTACAGGGCCGGTTGAGGGCATGGCGCTGGCTGCTGCCCCAGCTCTCCATTAGGGGGTGAGCAATTGTTATTAATATCTTGGTGGCCTCCATGCTCTGGCACACTTATGCATGTCTGGACCCCCCACCGGCCCTGGTGTCCCAGATACAGACCCTGCTCCTGGATTTCTTCTGGGACGGGCTGCACTGGGTGCGCAAAGCAGTGCTGTACCTGCCGCTCCAGGAGGGGGGACAGGGGTTGGTTGATCTGTTAAGCAGGCTGAGTGCGTTTCGGCTGCAGGCAGCTCAGAGGCTCCTGTACCCTCCAGATCCCCAGTGTCTCCCGCTCTGGACACTTGTAATGACAGACACATGTTTTTACTTAAGACACCTCCCCATATACTTCCTTCCCTGCCTGTTTTTTATAGTACTGTTTTAGAGGTGTGGCAGCGCTTCTCCCTGGGTAGGGAGCTGGGGGGCAGCAGTCTGTATTGGCTGTTAGAGGAGCCACTGCTGTATAACCCCGGTTTTAGCTGTCCACTCCTGTTCTCCAGCAGCCTCAGGTCAGTCCTGCTTAAGGTCGACGTGATCCGGCTGAGGGATTTGTTGGATTTTAACAGGGGACAGTGGGTTGGTGCCGACAGCCTGGCTGCCAGGCTGGGTATGAGGTCACTGAGAGTCGTAACCAGATTTCTCTGGGCAGTACAGAACGCCCTTCCCATAGGCGCTGTGGAGCGGCTTTTCAAGGCTCTCACGCAGCACTGCTGGCCCAAGGACCCTGACACCGTCTTTCCCCTTGTTTGTCTGTGTCTCTCAGTCCCCCCTAGCTCATCAGGCCGCCTTCTGTCGCCTCACAGTCTCTGTAGTGTGTCTGTCTCCACAGCTCAGCATCAGCAGCTCTATCAGCTCAGTGTGAGGGAGCTGCACCATCAGCAGCTGCAGCCCCTCCCTGACACCCCCTGGAGGGAGCACCTGGCTCTGGGGGAAGATGCCTGCCCGGCATGGAGGAGCCTGAACAAGCCCCCGCTTCTGCATGGCTTCTGCATGGCGTCATCGCAACAAACTCTTTTGCACATACACTGGACCCCCGAGTGAGCGACACCTGCCCCCACTGCGGGGAGAGAGAGACACTTTTTCAATGTTTCTGCCACTGCCCTAGATTAGAGCTGCTGTTCACTGCACTGGAGAGCCTGTTCAAGCAGCTGGGCCTCCTATTCTCACGCTCTGTGTTTATTTTGGGAGTCCAGTACAAGCAGCGCCACAGACATGTTTGTCAGTTAGCAAACTTTCTAGTGGGGCAGGCTAAGCTGGCTATCCTGAGCAGTAGGAGAAGTCAGACTTAGCGCGTGCAGCAACAGTGTGCACTCTCTCTCTTCTGGTCTCTCGTAAGTTTCAGAGTGCAACTGGATTACAATTTCTACAGCCTGACGGGAGACCTGGACACTTTTCTGCAGATGTGGGGTGTCGGGGCTGCCCTCTGTGCCATATACTTTGGACATTTAAACCAACTGGTTTAATTCACTTGAATATTTTATAGGTAGCACGTGTGTAGTGGTTTGTATTGAGCGTTTTTAGAATAGGCTGTGTTTTTATGTCGGGAGTTTTTTTCATGTCTTTTATGTGTTTCTAGTTTGTTTTAATTGTTTTTTTTTAGTAAAATAAAGGTGTTAAAAATCAAAAAATCTCTCTCTCTCTCTCTCTCTCTCTCTCTCTCTCTCTCTCTCTCTCTCTCTCTCTCTCTCTCTCTCTCTCTCTCTCTCTCTCTCTCTCTCTCTCTCTCTCTCTCTCACACACACACATACACACAGCCAGCAAGACACACAGAGCCAGCCAGGTCAGCGATGACATCACGAACCTCTCTTTGAGCTGACTGCTATGACATCACAGAGCATGTGCATTCCGTTGCTTGCCGTCTGTCAACCACTCAGTCACTGCCAGCCAGACTGCCTGGCTGGCTGGATAGGGGGGCTGCTGCTGCTGCTGCGTACCTTAGCAAGCTTATTTGCTTGACCGGCCTTCCTCCTCCTCCGGCAACATGCCCAGCTCTGCCCGATCTGCTGTTCACCTGGATCACAGCTCCGCCCCAACAAGGCAGAGCCTCCCAAGAATGGTACAAACTCATCCACGTTCCCCTCCAATACAAATGCTCTGAATTGAGAGAGAGAAGTGCTAGGGCACATCTGTAACATAAACTAGGGAACATTCGTCACATGCTTAGGGAACATTCATAACATACAGGAAAACTAATTAGGGAACCTTTGTGACATACTAAAAGGACATACTGGTAGGTGTTGGGCACTGTGGAAGGAAAGTTAGAATTCTTTCCCTCATATCAATTCTACTCTCTTGTATACTTAAGAAAGATAAGGTCAAGCCAGGAGGACAGGCCAGAAGGTAGCTTGTTTTCTGTTAGTTATTTACTATGAGAGCCTTGGAGACAATGTCAAACAGTACGATTTAAGTGCCTGCCCCCTAATCCATGTGTTGACCTATGAACTCTGATATATATTCTGCTTAGCTAACTCTCTAATGATAATATAGTAATGACTCTGTGATTGTAACCAGATCTTTGTTTATTGTGTATAAAAGCCTCTGACTTTTAAATGAAGGCAGAGCGACTTTGGGATCTTCTTGATTCACTGTTCCTCTCCACGCTGCGTGTATTAAAGGCATTGCAACGAACGTTCCAACCTGATTGAAGATTGTTTTTCTTCCACATTACATGGCGACGAGGATGGGATTGCTAACCCTGACAGAGAGGACTGGAATGGCCAGACCAGTGACAAGCAAAACCGCGCCAGCAAAATAGAAAAAGGTAAAGGAACCTTTTTGAAAAATTCCCTACTGCGGTGCTTTGCTTTCACTTGTCTGCTCGCCTGGCCCTCTGACGATCAGGTAACGCAATCTATATTTTATTAAACGTTGTTGCTTGCCTTATATCAATTACTTGAGGCAGGAAATGTTTCTTGCTTGTTAAGAAACAAAGTTTCTTAGTGTTACCATAGACTTGACTGTGTCTTCTTGTTTATGAAGTAATAGGACTGTGTCTTCCTATTTAACCTGGGTTGCCATGAACTTGACTGTGTTTTCTTGTTTGTGAAGAAACAGGACTGTGTCTTCCATAGACAAAAGTGTGTCTGTAAAACTGCAGGGTAGGTTTGACCTACAATTCGAAAAAAAAAAAAAAAAAAAAAAGACCGCTAATTAATTGTTCAATATCTGATATGCCGGTGATAATATAAAATCACGTGTTTTGTAGAACCATAAATGGTAAATGAAGAAACGTCATTAAGTTATATACAAGTTATATAAATGCAAATTCTACACCATAGTAGTATTATTCAGTGTGTATCCACTTACATCACATTGAAACATCACATATCATTTCACACTTCCGTCACACATCCAAACAGCACAATTCTTTCAATCCAGTAGTAACTCTAATAAACTATGGAAAGTATAGTTCATGAAATGCCCATAGTCCCACCAGACTCTGTATCCTTGTGCTTAGATTTAAAAGAGGTTGGAGTTGTATGACTATTCATGTTTCTTCCCAATCTATTTCTATATTGTTTCTTCAGGCCTTTTCCTCAAAGATAAAATTGTTATTTTTCAGCACCTGAAATCAATCAGAAATGCATTGTTAATAATCTGTCCGTCTATTCCTGGACATCGCCACCCTCCTGTTGTCAATTGGAATCAGCAGAGTTAGTTGGTTTATTACTTTTACCAGAGTATGGTAAGCATCGTATGTTTCCACCATCCCCCTCCCTCCTGTCCGTCCACACACACTGGCATCAGTGGCCATGAGGACGGATTATGGGCTGCAGCACTTAGAGCGGAGGCCAATGTGAGAGGGGAGAATATGCACTGATGTGTCATGGCATGTGAGTAGGGAACCTTTGGACTAAACCTTTGGTTCCTGTGAAGACAGATAATAGTAGTTATTTTTCTATTCATCTGTATCAACATCAGTATTATTAGCATTAGTAATGTAACTATTCTCGATTTCCCAGGACATTACTGTCAGTTAACAATGTTGCTTGGTTTGTAGTAGTACATCTGTATTTAGTTACAAGGCAGCTCTCTTATCTCTCTCAGTGGGGAGCTGACCTCACAGACACTTTCACTGCCCCAACGCCCCCTCTGAAAACATCACTCTGTATCCTAACAGCTGTTCTTTCTCCTTTCCTAATTTCTTACTAGTGTAGCGTAAGGTACACTTATGAATTTCAATTTAAGAAGTGAATTTATAGTATCACCTTATCACGAATCCTGGAATCTTGTAGAACTCAATTTCTGTAGTAATTGGACACAGTCACCAATTCCAAAGATATAAATTGTCAAATTTATTCAAAAACAAAGACTAAATGTAGCACTACACTAATTATACAAAAGGGAAAAACTAATTAAAATTCAACTCTAGATCAACAAATCAAAGACAAATAACTTCCGTGACCAAATCAAAGACCATGGGATAGCATATGATAACACAAATCGTAAAACAAAAAAGGTTATAAACACATTGACCACAATACCGGTTAGTAAGACGAAGGTGAGTCTCTCATTAGTATTGTTAGTCAGACATTAAATAACTACGCAGGTTAGTATTTAATGTCAGGTAACTTCTCGTTATATATATATCAGTCTCATTTACGTAGGTGCCGAGAAAGATCCTATCATTACTTGATTATTATTCAATGATTAAGGATAGGCAGGGCCACCAATAATCTAATGTCTATTAACTTGTGTCAATTTCAGACTAAACAGTTAAACAGGAATGAGAAGATATTTCTCGGCGTTGACAGATTTTATTTCTAAAATGATCAACAAAACAATTTAATGCAACACACATTCATATTTAAGAAAACTAAATGATATTACACATTCTAGAGTTATAAATCACAGATTAACATTTCTAATTTATTTCTCAAATGTCATGAATGATGAACTCCAAACTGTTAAACTTATCTGAACTTCGTCACAGAGAGGCCTCTCTGGCTTCGGGCTCAGATAACAGCACACGGCACGAGGTCCGTGTGGTTTGGAACAAAGGCAGTCCGGTTCGGCTTTGTCCAAGAACTTCCACTCAGTCGATGCACTTGGAAGTTGGGGTTTCGCAAAAGTAGAGTCGTTTCCAAATAGATTTTCCACTGGTTTGAAGGCTCCAAGGTTGTGCACAAAATCTTTTTGGCAAGCAGGGTCTCTCACCGTACTTATTTGATGACAAAGACTTTGAGGAAAGCAGGGCCCTGTTTGTTCCAAGGGTCAAGTTTCTTAAGACTCAAATAGCTATTTAAATGACTGACACTTTCGTATTCAGTCGACTTAGTCAATTGTCCAGCTGTAAAACTCCACTGATCAGGTGGGCACAGGCGGTCAGCGCAGTCTGTAAAGTTCTTTATTTAATAAAGTCCTTTAAAATAATTCTTCGTACGGCTCAATCTCCTTCTCCCAGTTTAACTCTTCTGTTGCTGGCAAAGACTTGGTTGGTTTCTGGTTCCGGTTCTGGCAACAGAGCTACAGGTTGAGCTGTGGCAGCGAGTTACTGGTTCAGGTGAGAGAGAGAGAGAGAAAGACCGTCCGCTGTTCCTTATAGTCTGTAAGATCGATAGGTGATTGGTTCCTGAGTTCTTGAGATTGGATTTCGGTTTCAGCCCCCAGTGTCCTATTGGAGGGGGGCTTAATTTATGACTGATGTCAATCCATGCCATCTTTTGGAAATTCCGGTTGGCCCGGGTTCGTAGCTCTATGTCGGGATTTCGGCTCTCGTCCACTTCAAAGAGTTTTTATCACCTACAGGCCCCTTTCTCCAGACATTTCATAGCAGGATTCCAACCTATTTGGCCTCTTCTCTGTGCCATCCTCCCCAAAACTGTCACTTTGATGCAAACCAGTTCCAAGCTGATGACCTAAGGAAATCTGATCACTTTGGGGGGGGAGAGGTCTTCTTTAGATCAGTGCTTCAGCTCAGAGCCCAAATGCTCTTATCCAAATACACCCAACATAACGCTACAATGTTCATATTATTATAATCTAAGGGTTCTAGTCTATTGTGTATTGTATTTATTCTCAGGCCCTTCTCTTATGTTTTACAGTTGTTATTATTATTCTGTACAATACAGGGATTAAATTAAGTATTTTAACCACAAAGTATTGACTACAGTTATGATGCCTACTTCACTGTTCATATGCACACAGTTTCTGAGGTCTGGACCACTGCACAGTAGTCCCTGGAGTTGTAGTCCAGACCACTGCAAAATTCGTGCTGAAGTGATCTGGATCACCACGCAATGGCCCAAGGACCACTGCAAACTTGGATTTCAATGTTTTTGTGTAATCCATAATGCAATAGCAACATCCATGTTCCTTTGTGGTGAGCTGGTTAATTCTGTTCTTTAACATTGAAGAGATTAACATGAATAAACTTACTGTTGAAGATTATTATTTGATTTTTTTTATTTCTTGGCAGACGCCCTTATCCAGGGCGACTTACAACATAAGTGCAAAAATACAGAGAAGTACAAGGCATCAATCATTACAAATTCAACTTAGCTAAAATATATTGCAATTCAAAATACATTTTAAAAATTCCAATAACAATTTACACAAGTACATTAAAAGACTTCCTACATCCTGGACGGTGAAAGCTAAGTGCTGTCAAGATGTAGGGTTACAGACTAGGGCTACGGGAAAGGGAGCAAGGAGGAAAACATTCAAGAACGAGAGGAGCATAATAAGCTGAAGTGCTATCTAGCAGGGATAGAGGACTAATATTACAAGTGCGGTCGGAAGAGATGCGTCTTGAGTAAGCGCCGGAATGAGGTCAAGGACTCTGCTGTTTTGACTTTGGTGGGCAGGTCATTCCACCACCGAAGTCAAAACAGCAGAGTCCTTGACCTCTTTCCGGCACTTGTGTAACCCTTGTGTAAGATGTAACCCTTACCCAGTGGCTAACCCTAACTCTATTGTTACAAATGTTCCCTAAAAGCTTATTTTGCAAAAAAAAAAGATCCTTTAGGAATTTTAAACATTTAAAGATACACATAGGTAATACCAATGTGCTTTAACAATGCCGAAAATAATAATGCGTTTATCTTTAATAGTGAAGATATTGAATAGATGTATATCTTTCATATACACAAATAGAAAAAAAACGGTTTCCAAACCGAATATAGAACTGAAACTTTCAGACAGTCCATGAAAAATGGAATGTATATGTTTAAACTTCTTAACAATTCTATATATCAATTATATTCATAACCCTAACCCTAACACTAACCCTAACTTTAAGTTACAAATGTTCCATAATCACTTATTTTGCAGGATCAATAAAAAACTGTCAGGATTTTTTTTAACTTTTACTGACACACATAGTTAATAGCAATGTGTTATAACTTTTCCAAAAATAATAATCCGTATATCTTTAATTGTTTTGACATTATTAAGATATAATGCATCTATCACATAGGGAACATTTGTTACATGATAGGAAAAACATACAAATGATGTAACTTTGAATATATTTAATATTACAGCATACAATTTGTCAGGCTTCATAATAATGGAATTTATGACATACTCTGTAAAAATCAAGCAAATAACATTTGTTGTTCATGAGAAAAAATATATATAATCAAAGCTATCAGACTTTAGCACGTGGTGAATGAACACACATACGATTATACAGCATTTGTTGCAGCTTCGCAAAACCTAATTTTAAACGTTGTTGGTAAATTAGATACAAAGTGAGGACCCTCTATTTGCATTATTCCCCTGTATTATTGCTAAAATAAAGTTTTACTGACATTTTACTGACACTACCACTGCATAGGACACATCTGTAACATGAATGCTACTGAATGGCACATACATTGAAAACTACAGAGAATTGAGACTTATCAAATTTATACTTCATAAATCATCTTAAAACGTTTCCAAACAAGGCAAAACCAACTTGAAATTCGTTCATGCACATTTTTGGTAAACAAAAAGAGAGATTGTTACATATGTTCCCTATGATGCATCTACAGAGCGAGAGACAGAGAGAGAGAGAGAGAGAGAGAGAGAGAGAGAGAGAGAGATACTTTTTTAACTTTAAAATGTACTTTATTACAAAAGTGCATCATTCAACACACAAAATCTACAAAAAGCATAAAAAAAACAATGCAGCCTACAAAAAATGCAGCTGTTAAACAACTATCCAATTACCATAAAAACAGAACAGACATCACTCAAGGCACCATACCTTCTCAAACTCATCCACACTACACATTGTTTTGTGGTATTCATAATCGACAGTGATTTGAACAGCTACACTAATTCTAAAAACAGTCAACACCTCACAAAAGACATGGCCAATCAATTTCCGTTTCCTACTCTTTTTGCCCTATCAAAAAATTGGTTAACTTGACCTTGTCTTTCAGTTGAACAATAGCACTTATACCGAACACAAACACCCTTGGAGAAAAACACAATGAGAGTTGAAAAAAGAACTTTCAACCATAGAAATCAAGGTTGTAATCTATTACAGTCTAAATAACGGTGAGCAACAGTTTTCGTTTGACCACAAAACACACAGGCATCAGTCACATCATGATCAATAATGGACAGAAAGGAATTCACTGCTAAGTGCCAGTGTAAATCCCCAGCTCTCTTATTCATGGGGGCTGTATACAGGGTTCCCCAAGCTGGGCGAACTGCACTCTCAAATAGCAGCTTCCCTCTCCAGGGTGAATCAGGGACATCTTTTAACTGTGCAAAATGAGTCGTTTTCAATACAAATTGATACAGCGTCTTATTATTGGCACTAGAGAAAACAACATCGGAGACTTCCTTCATCTGTAAAATCAGATCTGGCCTATCCTGCCTGAGCCACAATGAAGGGGAAAGCTTCAGCTCAATGAAAAGCCTCTGTCTATCGGATTCATTGCTGCCCATCCAAACCTCCCCCTGTACACCCAGCCCCTACTCCTGCAGGGCCACACTCTACTGAGACAGCAACACCCCTACCACTCGCACTGAGTGCACCTGCAGCCTTCCTGCCAAGGCCTCCACACTCATCCAGCCACCCCCCCTCCCCATCACAACCTGCCCCAGCCTGGTCACACCTGCCTTAACCAGCCTGCTGTGCAAGCCCTGAGACTCCAACACAGGGAGCCGCAGTGCAGGGTTACACAGCAACGGCTCTCTCAAAAGCCAATAAGCCCCCAACCTCTCCATGTCTCTTCGCACCCGCACTAGCCACCACGCTTTCAAAACACTATGGTAAAAAAGTGGAACCCCTCTGAGATCCAACTGAGACATGTCTGTCACAAACAACTGCCTGTCCAGCTACAGCCACTGAGAACAGCAGCTTCTGAACTGTCTGTAACCTGAACACTGCCACCCTGCTGGTCAGGTCTAAAAGTCCCTGCCCACCTTCTGCTACTGGCAGAAAAACCACACTCTGCGTGATCCAGTGCAGCCTGTCCCAAAAGAAATGGAGCAGGATCCTCTGGAGTCTGGTGAGCACACCTGGTGGCGGCTCCACTCACACTAGCCTGTGCCACAGCATTGAAGCCACCAGATTATTAATGACCAGCACCCTCCCTCTGTAAAAGAGCTGGGGTAGCTGCCATCGCCAGCGCCCCAACCTCTCCTGTACCTGCTCCTCTATCCTCTCCCAGTTCCTCTGCTTTGCCTTCTCTCCCCTCAGGAACACCCCCAGACACTTTAACTCCCCACTACTCCACTGCAGCCCAGCTTGCAAACCCAGGGGCTGCCGCCCCCCAACTCCCAGAGCAGCACCGCACTGCTCTTCATCCAATTAACTCTTGCTGATGACACCTGCCCATATCTCTCTAGGCTCTCTTCCAAAAGCACAACGTCCCAGTCCCCCACCACACTCACACACACACATCGTCTGCATATGCACACAACCGAACACACACCACACTGCAGGACGGGATGCTCAGACCAGTCAACACAGTCCTCAGCGTGTGCAAAAGAGGCTCTATGGACAAGGAATACAGCATTCCCGATAGCAAGCAGCCTTGTCTAATCCCTCTCTGCACTGGAAATGGGGTACTCAACCCGCCATTGATTTTTAACACACTAAAAACATTATTATACAAACATTTAATCAGTGCCAAGAAATTAGGGCCCTAACCAAAAGCTTCCAAGGTATGGAACAAATACTTATGATCCACACGATCAAATGCTTTTTCTTGATCCAAGGAGATCAAACCTGCTTGAAAGCCAAACAACCTGGATGCCGACATCAGGTACCTCGCCAAAAAAAAAAAGATCAAATATAGAGCGCTGTGGGACACAATAAGTCTGATCTGGGTGCACTAGGGATCCCATAACTGGATTGAGACGGTTGGCAAGGGCCTTTGACAAGATCTTAAAGTCACAGCACAACAATGACACAGGTCTCCAGTTGGAGATTTAACATAAATCACCCTTTTTAGGGAGCAGTGTAAGTACTGCCCTCCTGCAGCTCAATGGCAGCTCACCGTCCAGCACACCCTCTTCACACACACTGAGTAAGTCCATCCCTAGTACTGGCCACAGAGTCTTATAAGAACTGCACCGGCAGGCCGTCCAGTCCGGGAGCCTTTCCGTTGTTCAGGCCCTGCAGGGCAACACTGTTTTCTAGTTTTTTTTCTAGTTTTCTCAATCTAAACCTTTCCGGATTCTCAAGCTCCGCAGAGCCCCGCAACAGAACCTGTGCCGAGTTAAAAAACTGTTTTAAATCCGAAACAATGGACTCCACATTCACCCTGTAGAACCGTGTCTGAAATAAGTGGAGAGTCGTGGAGACAAAGCAAACAGAACTTTAATCGAGCCGCTCGGAAGCTCCACTGTCAGAAATAATTCCTTCAGTGAGGCTTAATGTTTACAGACATGAGTACAACTTTATTGGAAAAATGACGTAACATCTTATGGCCGTTCATCCAATCAGAAGATACAGGTCCGGGTCCATTTTACGATCTGTCCTCCCGTGAAGAGGTGATGGATCCAAAGCAGATATCTTTCTTTGATGTGCACTAGGAAGATGTGATCCCACGGTCGTCATTTACCTAGTGTCAATCGCTCTTTAACAAAAACAATTCCTCCCTATCTGGAGAAACAATTCAGTCATAAACAAATTCTCAGCAGACAGCTGAAGGCTATTTCGGCACTGTGTAATCTTTCATTACTGACAGGAGTTTCTAACAAACCAACCTTGTTGACTCTTTACTTGTCCTGCTAAATCTAATCTGCTCAGCCTGTATACAAAACTACTTCTAATGCTAGTATTAATATAAAACATTATATAATTATCACAAAACATTTTCTTCAACTTCCTTTACAGTCTTCATTCCCTCCTTTTTGGCAATAGAAATGAAGCGAAATGAAGCCAAAATAATCGTGTTTGTCAGTTACAATAATTTCTTCCTCCGGAGGGGCAGGTGGTATAGTGCTGCGTGTTCACCTCCCATTTATCCCAACTTGCCACCTACGAGGTGTGTATGTATGTACAGCGAGGTATTCAAATAATCAGGGGATAGGATTGTATTTTTATTTGCCTGGTCGTGCAAACAATTATGTCATAACTACACCTTATTGAATATTGAGCTCTTTTATGGAAATTGCAGTGGCCACCTACAATATCCTGGAGCTTTACTGTGTATCTCAAATTATATTTCATCCTGCCCCAGGTCATAAAGGTCAATCCCCAGTTACATAATACATACATTGTTTTGCTTCTAAAGGAATACAAAAGTCAGCAAACATGTTATTTTTACAAATTCAGTAATTCACATATATTTCTGATGCATTTTAATTGATAAACATTGTACATTCCATACCTCTCAAGAGAAGGGCAATGGACTTATTCTTACTTCATGACTCTTATTCTATTCATTTGAGTAATTTGACATCTCCACCAAAAGTACATTATAAATTAACTACCAATACAAAAATATATGCTACTGCAGATGTCATTTGAGCTGTTTTCACAATGTATTGCAGATTCCTATAATCTGGACAACCTTTAATTTCAGTATTTTAACTTATTTCTCCATTAAGTCAAGCATCACTTCAGCGTTGTGGACCTCAACATTGGTCTGTTCAAGATGCCGTGAGGCTGTCTTTAAAGCCGCGCCCTCGGCCTACTGTGTCTCAATGAGAACACCAGCGTCTTCTCCATATGCACCTCTGCCACCACGGAGTCGGACATCGGTTCCTTCAGGACACGATTCATAATGTGCATATCTGCCATATGGAATAGATCGGTCATCTGAAGACACAATGTGTGGTTCGCACAACATCAGAGATCCTCCTTATAAAAGGCATCTCTATCACATGGACAGTTGTTGACATTCACACAATCTATGAGGTTTCCAGTAAAGGGACAATTCATAATAATAATCTTGATCCCAAATTTTCACAGATTATTTCAGTACAGCACTCAGTTGTCGTCAGCAGCATCATATCTCCTGTGTTACTGAATCAACTTTACTACCTAGTGTAAATACTCTTTCTTGTGTGGAGCTGTCAAACTTTCAAAACAATGCGCTTATCTCTTTGCTTTTATCTGACTTATATATCTAAAACTATTTTAATAATTATTACAGCAGCTCTTTCAACAACATAGTTAATACTTGTTAGGTAAATGATCATAGTTGACCTCACAGACACTTTCACTGCCCCAACCCCACCCCCCTTTTTTTTTTTTTTTTTGTTTGGGGGGGTGAATCCCTTCCTGATTAATAGGGTATTTCTGATTGGGAAAGCATTATTTCCATACACTTTCATGACTTTAGATTTTAAACTATATCTCATTCAATTATTTATTTATTTTACATTAAGTTATACCTTAAGTAACTTCCTTATTTTCCCTCATATTCCATTCAATCGCCATCAAAACTCTTGTGCTGAAAGTGGCAGCACATTTCTTTCACACATACCAAACTCCCTTTTTACAGCTTCCCAAGCCTCATCGACTCTTAAACCCCTTGTCAACGTCCTCAAACCTTCATCAACATCGCTCAGACCCTCTGAAAACATCACTCTGTATCCTAACAGCTGTTCTTTCTCTTTTTCCTAATTTCTTACTACACAATTCAAGTTATATTTATTGACATGTATTAATACTATTTATACACATATTTCGCTCCATTATTTCAGTTAATAAATTAAGATATTTTCCTAATAAAATATATTTTTAGAAAATAAGCATTTTAATTGATTTCAATAATGATTCCCAGATACCTCAGGAAAACAAATTTTCAAAGAAAATGTGTTCAGTCAATGATTTCCCCAATGAAGAGCCTGCGTGGGCACTAAGACTGTCCGCC
Organism: Amia ocellicauda; assembly: GCF_036373705.1. Classification (NCBI taxonomy): domain Eukaryota; kingdom Metazoa; phylum Chordata; class Actinopteri; order Amiiformes; family Amiidae; genus Amia; species Amia ocellicauda. The sequence continues at coordinate 41,551,941 of NC_089855.1, read as the reverse complement.
TGCACGGCCCATATATGTCTTTATTTTGTCACTTCCTCCTATTGAAGTCCAATCTACACCGGTACATGTTCAGAAGAACTGTTCCCAAAGCCAGATTGAACTGATCAATAGTTCATTTCTTACCTACACCTTGTATTTAGGGATCTTATATCTGGGGATTTCAAAAACTCTTCATTGTGGAACTCACAGCTACCAAATGACCACACCTTTAATTTCCTGGAGTATCTGGTTATCTATGTATTTATATCTTCACCAAATTTCACTGTTTCCTCAGATTTCCATTTCAAAAATTAGCTCTAATTCAATTTTTAACATAATTTTTTTTTATTTCTGGTTGGTAAAACTCATTCTAATAGAATTTTTATGTTTTATTTTCTCCTTCAAAATTATGCAATACTAATTTTAGCTCACTTATTCAATGCTCATAATTTATATTTCTATATTTATATTTTATATTTATATTGTTTTCTTGATCTATTATGATCAATTTCTTCTCTAAATTCTTATTATTCAGACAAAGAATTATAGAAACTTTGTCGTTTTTTTATCTTGCCTTTACCATTTTAAGTTTAACAATTAAAACTTTTTGGAATTCACAAACAGACACGTATTTTAACACCATTATGCCAATCCTATCTTTGCCAACGATGGGACTATAACGTTGGACTTTATGTACCTCTGGTTCCGTCTGGTTATTGACTGCCACTGACTCTGGCCCTGGTGTACAAGGGTTTCCTTGCTTAACCTGGGGCTCAGCAGGCCTCGTCGTACCTTTCGGTTCCCTTGGCATCTCTCACCGCAGATGTATCTTACCTGGAATTCACCCTACTGTGATCCTCCGCTGTACAGTCAACCTTTCTGTTTGTTTTACCTCTACCTCTCCACAAGTTCTCTTTAAATTACAATCTGAGAGCCAAACACAATCCAGAGATCAAATCTAAATATAAAGGGTGGTCATTTTTAAAGCTACTCACCCTTGCTTTGGTCCCAGGAGTGGAGGCAAGTTCAGATCCTCGTTCGTGATGCCAAGTTGTAGAACCGTGTCAAAAATAAGTGGAGAAGTCGTGGAGATAAAGCAAACAGAACTTTAATCGAGCCACTCAGAAGCCCCACGTCAGGAATAATTCCTTCAGTGAGACTTAATGTTTACAAACATGAGTACAACTTTATAGGAAAATGACATAACATCTTATGGCCGTTCATCCAATCAGAAGATACAGGTCCGGGTCCGTTTACGATCTGTCCTCCCGTGAAGAGGTGATGGATCCAAAGCAGATGTCCGTCTTTGATGTGCACTAGGAAGATGTGATCCCACGGTCGTCATTTAACTAGTGTCAATCGCCCATTAACAGAAACAATTCCTGCCTATCTGGAGAAACGGTTAAGTCATAAACAAATTTACAACAGACAGCTGTAGGCTATTCCGGCACTGTGTAATCTTACATTACTGACAGTAGTTTCTAACAAACCAACCTTGTTGACCCTTTACTTGTCCTGCTGAATCTAATCTGCTCAGTCTGTAATCAAAACTACTTCTAATGCTAGTATTAATATAAAACATTATATAATTATCACAAAACAGTTTCTTCAACTTCCTATACAGAGTCTTCATTCCCTGCTGTTTGGCAATGGAGCAAAGCGGAAAGAAGCCAAAGAGTTATGTTTGTCAGTTACAAGTAAATCCCCTTAGGGGTTAGGAAGATTTGACGCTTCTTGATTGAGGATTGCAGCTCCTTCATCCCAACCCTTCCCCGTGGGGTGTATATGTGTGTACGGCGAGTGTAAGGGTGTCCCTGCTGTCGGGGAGAGCGATAAGTGTGTGCCCCTAAGTGTGGATGTACAGAATGTCCTGAAGGCGTCTCATGGAGCTGAGTGACCTTTGTAATAGTATCTTTCCAATGCATCCTTTGGTTTTCCTTGAGTCATGAGGTTTATTGCCTTTGATACTAAATCCATTTGTCCTCAGTCACATGGAGCCTCCAGAACCAAGGGGATAGAATAAGATTTGTGTCAATGGGTGTGTGAGTTTTGCTCCTCCCGAGTGAGGGACGGTGTCGTTTAGTAGAAATTTAGAGAAAGTCTGCCAACGAGGGTGTTTTAATTGCAGCTGTAACCATAGTAGATACATTATGAGGTTTACAAAGTTTTTGAGACAGTGTATTTAAGAAATAAAAAAGAAACTTACAGACATAGCAGAATATTAACTACTGATATCAATCCTTGTAACACAATCATACCCAGATTACCAAAGGTATCAGCAAGCCATCCCCAGAGGGGTTTTCCTCCGGAGGACTGGTGTATCTTTGTAGTTGCTGTCCTAATGTGCTCTATAAGATTACCAATGTGTTCAGAGTTATCTGGTATGTAAGTACAGCATTCCTGCCCTATAATGGCACATGTCCCTCCTTGTGCTGCTAGCAGGAAATCTAGAGCTAGCCTGTTCTGGAGGGCAACAGTTCGCATAGCCACTATTTCAGTTGTTAAATTGCTGAGAACTTCAGTTGTAGAAATACTTAATGTTTCTAATATACCAGCTACTAATCTGATTTCCTTTATTGCTCTTCCGACTCCATACATAGGAAATAGTATGGAAGCAAACCTGTCTCCTTCCCCTATCTCACGTTTAGGGTGAGTAAATTGTTCTATATCTGGAAGGTATTTATCTTCAGTGTGGCGCAAAGCTGGCACCACAAATCCTAAATAACAAGAACCTGTGAACTTACAAGGAAGTTCCCAATATGCCCGCAAGCCGCATATCCAATAAGTCCCATTCCATGGGGCATAAAATCGACAAGTCTGATACCTAAAGTCAGAACCATCGATAGCCACAGTGTGATTACAAGTGCTATTACCTATAAATTGGGATTGCATGGTTTGGTTATAGTATGAAACATACACAGATCCTTTGTTACTGTGAGCCAAGTCAATATATGGCATTTTAAAATCTCTTCTATTCTGATCCATCTTTGGTACCATTCTCCTGTGATGCCTAAGGCATAATCATATGCATATCGTACATTAGAGGCAACTCTAAGTTGTGAATAATCAGAAAATACTGGAAATGGAATGGGGATCATTGGAACCCCTTTCTTAGTGTCGTGTGGAATGTGGGAACAAACCCAACATTTTGTTTTATTAAGGGCATTTGCATAGGTGCGTGTAATTTGGATAAATCTGTCCATGATTCAACTAAGGACAGGCAGATCAGTCCAAATACTGTAGTGTACACAGTCGTCTTCATGCTGGATTATCTCTTAGTACCTGTAGGGGTACAAAACCTTTACCAGTTAGGGGAATGTCTCTCAAAATTCAGGAAATCTGCAACTGTTGCTTTCCTAGGAATGAGAAAAGATAAAGGTTTAGTACACAGTTCTCCTGGATTATAATTTTTTACTTGTGACCAATGTTTCCATCTAGTACCCCCCTCCTGTCCGTCAATACAGACTGAAGTGTCTGTAGAAAGAAGGACATTATGCGGTCCTGTCCATTTGGGCCTAAGCCCTGGTCTGCTTGGGATTATTTTAACCATCACTTGCGAACCAACCTCAGGAAGTGTTGTTGGCATTTCCTCTTTGAGTTCCAAGTCCCTGAGGGACTGGAGATCACGTGCTTGTGTTCTATGTTTTTTTAAGTGTGTACATAGCTGTGCTACATACTGTTTAAGATAGTCTTTGAATGGAGCACTGGGATCACTGGGACCCCAGATGCCAGCAGGGAGTTGCATAGCTCTCCCTGTCATTAACTCTTATGGAGAAAGCTGAGTACTCCGATTAGGTGACGCTCTAAGTTTATACAGCACAGCGGGGAGTGCTACTGTCCATCCCTTGCCTGTAGTTAACAGGGCTTTTGCCAAACTTTCCTTCAGTGTCCGGTTAGTGCGCTCCACTAAGCCTGAACTCTGAGGGTGATAAGGTATATGAAATCGTTGTTTTACCCCTAGCAGTAAACATGCTTCCTTCATTACCTTACCGGTGAAATGAGTCCCTTGATCTGAGTCCATTTGACGGGGCACACCCCATCGGGGAATAACCTCAGTCACTAGGACTTGTGCTGCAGTGATGGCAGAGCAGTCCCTGCAGGGGAAAGCCTCAACCCATTTTGTGAAATGGTCAATTATTACCAAGCAATAGGATTTCCCATGACATTTTGTCAGGGGTCCTGTAAAGTCAATTTGAATATTTTCCCACAGACCTCAAGGCCGGGGCTGGTGTGATTTAGTGACTTTGATCGGTTTACCTGGGTTTACTTGTGCGCAAGGAATACACTGTTGACACCACTTCGCAGTGTCCCTGCCTATGCCAGGCCACCACCAGTGTTCACGCAATTGAGTTAACATGGCCTTGCGACCCGTGTGAGCTGGGCCATGGTACTGGTCCAGAAGCGTTGAGCTAATACACTGGGGTGCTAATACACATTGTAAGTTAGGACTACGCCACTTCGTCTGAGTGCACTGCACCTCCCTTAACCCACTCTTGTACTTCATCCTCCTCACAGTTTTTCTGTAGCTGTGCGAGGTCAGTAGTTTCTGGTTCTCGGATGCTCACAAGTTTACTAGAGCAGGGGAATCCTGCTAACGTCACATGACTGCCTGTCTCTGCTGCCTTTTTTGCAGCTAGGTCTTCAAAGTGATTCCCACAGGTCCATCCATCATCAGAAAGACTCTGATGAGCTTTCACTTTAACTACTGCTACCTTTTCTGGAAGGTGTGCTGCCTCAGCTAGGGCTATAACATACTCATAATTTTGTATTACATCTCCTGCTGTTGTTATAAACCCTCTACATTCCCAGGTTGCCATATAGTCGTGTACTACTCCAAATGCATAGCGACTGTCAGTGAAAATGTTAACTTTAATGTCTTTCGCTATTTTTAATGAATCAGTTAACACCACGAGTTCTGCCACTTGGGCTGAACAGTGTCCTGAAGGGATCCAGATTTTACGACGGTGCTATCATCCAATACCACTGCCCACCCAGTGTGGGGGACTCCATCTATTATTTTCCTGGATCCATCAACATATCGTTCCAAGTCAGGGTCTGTGAGGGGGTTTTCTAGGAAGCGACTGTGGTCCTCCTGGAGCACCAGCTCAGAGCATGTATGCTCTTCTTCCTCCCCTGCTGGGTTTACTCGTGTGTTTTTTATTATTTGTATGGATTTATCTCTGGGGAGCAAAACAGCTTCCCATCTAGCTCGTCTACGGAGACTGAACACAATTTGCCGGTGTGTAATAATTAAACTAATGTGTGTCCTGTGTGCAGAATCAACTGTGTCTTCATTACAATCGGCTCGCATGCCTGCACTGCCCAAGAGGCGCAGTCTACTGCTGCCATACAGCGATGCATGCCTGCTGCTACCGTGGGTTGCTTTGTGGAGTAATAGGCGACGGGACATTGCCTATCCCCATGTTCCTGTGTCAGAACTGCTGTATAATAGATCCCATCTTGGGAACAGTAGAGGTGAAATGGTTAAGCATGATCTGGTAACCCGAGGGCGGGGGCATTGCTGAGAGCCTGTTTTATTACACGATAGGCTATTTCCTGTTTATGTCCCCAGTCTATGGGGTCCAAGGGAGCCGGGCTCCCTTTGATTAGCGCCTGTATCGGACCTGTGGCTTGTGTGAAATTAGGGATGAAAGTGCGCCAATAATTAAGGAGCTCCATAACTTTACGCACAGCCCTAACATGATGTGGATTTGGCATATTTAGAATGGCTTCTTGCCTATTATGCGTCATAGATTTTTGTCCTTGTGAAATGTTGTGTCTGAGATATTGAACCTTAGTTAAGCCTATTTGTGCTTTCTTAGGGCTTGCTTTAAATCCTGCCTTTTGTAAGACACTGAGGACTGTAATTAATGCGCCTAAGTGTGCGGTCTCATCAGGAGATGCAATCAAAAGATCATCCACGTACTGGATGATGAAACTATTCCAGGGTGTCAGATCTATGCCTTCTAAAGTCTTAGCCATTGCCTGGTGGAAGAGTGTTGGGCTGTTGTGAAATCCCTGTTGCACTCTAGTCCATGTGTACTGTTTGTCGCATACAGTAAACGCACATTTATCTTGGGAATCAGAGTGGAGTGGCAGGCTTCAAAATCCATTGCTAGTATCTAGGATCGTAAAAATAGAGTGTTCGGGTTTCAAATTAGGCATAGAATTAGTGGTTGAATGCGTTTCGTGTATTATTCCTGCATGATGCAATGTTTGAATAATTGTCTGAACTGCCGTAAAAGCTTCTGGTTTAATAGGATACTGTTTATGTGCTTTGTGTACTGGACCTGGGATAACTATAGGTTCAATTTTTGCCAGACCACAATCTTGTTTATGTGTTGCCCAAACATCAGGAAATGCCTGACATACGTGTCCAAGTGGTGTGTCTGGCCATATATGAGGTGTTGACGGTGTGAGTGAGATACTAGCGCAATTTGTTGCGTATCTTTGTGTATCCTTTTTATTCCCGTGTGTATTGGTCCATATTATGCGATTATTATTAGCATCCACTAGTGCGCCGGCTTCTCTAAGGATATCTATACCTAATATTGTCCCCTCTGGGTTTTTACAAACCCAAAAAGACACTGGTATGAGGAGATCGCCTATTTCTAGAAGTTGAGCTGTGCTGAGTGTGGCTGTGATACATGCGCCACCTACACCTGAGATCTGTAGTCTGCGTTTAGTCAGTGGGAGGGGAGATCGGTTATCGAGACAGAGGCGCCTGTATCCACCGACATTGAACACTGCCGACCCCTAACAGTGCACTTATGTGGAGGCGGGGATCTTCCCCTGTACCGACCTCGGGGCCGAGGCGACCTATTTCCTATTGAGTTTCTCTGTCAGATCTCGGATGATGTGCAGAAGCTCCGCGTCTCCTCTGGGCTGATCGGGGTTTGTCTTGGTCTGATTGCAGGGCGCTTGGTGTCGCCTGGAGCGCCTGCCTTCCAGCACTTGTCCCCCGTGTGCCCTGTCCTCCCACAGAAAGTGCACTTAGGGCGGGTTGATTTAGACCGACAGTCTTTAGCAATATGTCCTATTTATCCGCAATTGTAACATTTACCTCCGTTTTGTGTTATGGCAGATATAGCTGCCACAGCAGTTATTTTTGCTTTTGACTACTTGTTTTCTACCTCTGAAGCCCATTGTACAATCTGCTGATATGTGTTTCCTACAGGCACACCCATATTGAGGATGTCTTGGTGTGCTTTACTAAACCCTTCCTGTAATCATTTTAAACAGATCACATTATCACAGTCCGGAGTGATCTCTAAAAGTAGTGAACTTTCGTTCCGCATAATCGCAGCAAGTCTCTCCTGGCTTCTGTACGAGGCCACAGACTAAACCCCAATTTCCCTGTCTTTACAGCCGCGATGAAGTGAGTGATCCTTAGATTATTATTATCATTTCCAGCTGTTATCCAGGTACTATCCTGCTGGGTTAACCTGTCCCAGATTGGCCTTGGACATTTAGTTTTAATTATTATATGTACGTCTCTAGCGTGCATTTGGTGTACATCTAACATCTCATTACATTTTACCCAGAAGTCCAGATTCCCATGATTGGGTTTAAGTTTTGGAAGTCGCATAATATTGTGTGTTTCTCTCCGGGTGTAAAGGAGCGATGCACCGACGTTGTTAATGCGTAAAATTGTCCGTCGGCAGAGAGATGTTGTCTAGTGCGCATCTCTGTAGGTGCTATTTGTATTTTTTCTGACTTGAATGAACTCAAATCTGGGTAAAGTTTAGACTCTGTTCTATTATCAGGGGGGTTGTCTGAATGTTTACATGGTGGAGGGGCAGAAGCACCAAACCAACATCCCCCATATTTTTCGCATTCATGTTCCCAGGCTTTTCGGTCTAAATCGTCCCAGTCGGGTTCATTTCCCTACATTATTAGTTCATTCTTTATTTTTCTCTTCCTCATTTCTAATTCTTTTCTCATTATCTATCTCTGTTTGCATCTCAGCGACTTTCTCTTTTAATTCTTTTATTGTTGCTGTATTTTCCTCATCCATTGCGATTAGTTTCTTCTCTAATTTCGCACTATATTGACAAAGAATTACAGAAGCTTTATTGGTTTTCTCTCTCTTTTCCTTATTCCACCATTCTCTATGCTGTTTGGGAACCCAGTTAGGATCCCATCCTGCCTTTTCCATCTAAAGTTGAAGTTTTTAAAACTTCTCTTGTAGGTATTCACATATAGACACGTCTTGTAATGCCATAATGCCAACCCTATCTTTGCCAACGATGGGGCTATAACGTTGGACTTTCTGTACCTCTGGTTCCGTCTGGTTATTGACTGCCACTAACTCTGGCCCTGGCATACAAGGATTTCCTTGCTTAACCTGGGGCTCAGCAGGCCTCGTCGTACCTTTCGGTTCCCTTGGCATCTCTCCCCACAAATCTGTCTTACCTGGAGTTCACCCTACTGTGATCCTCCGCTGTACAGTCAACCTTTCTGTTTGTTTTACCTCTACCTCTCCACAGGTTCTCTTTAAATTACAATCTGAGAGCCTCACACAATCACGAGATCAAATCTAAATATACAGGGTGGTCATTTTAAAGGTACTCACCATTGCTTTGGTCCCGGGATTGGAGGCAAGTTCAGATCCTCGTTCTTATGCCAAGTTGTAGAACCGTGTCAGAAATAAGTGGAGAAGTCGCGGAGATAAAGCAAACAGAACTTTAATCGAGCCATTCGGAAGCCCCACGTCAGGAATAATTCCTTCAGTGAGACTTAATGTTTACAGACATGAGTACAACTTTATTGGAAAAATGACGTAACATCTTATGGCCGTTCATCCAATCAGAAGATATAGGTCTGGGTCCGTTTTACGATCTGTCCTCCCGTGAAGAGGTGATGGATTCAAAGCAGATGTCCGTCTTTGATGTGCACTAGGAAGATGCGATCCCACGGTCTTCATTTACCTTGAGTCAATCGCTCTTTAACAAAAACAATTCCTCCCTATCAGGAGAAACAATTCAGTCATAAACAAATTCTCAGCAGACAGCTGTAGGCTATTTCGGCACTGTGTAATCTTTCATTACTGACAGGAGTTTCTAACAAACCAACCTTGTTGACCCTTTACTTGTCCTGCTAAATCTAATCTGCTCAGTGTATATACAAAACTACTTCTAATGCTAGTAATAATATAAAACATTATATAATTATCACAAAACACTTTCTTCAACTTCCTTTACAGAGTCTTCATTCCCTCCTTTTTCGCAATAGAAATGAAGCGAAATAAAGCCAAAATAATCGTGTTTGTCAGTTACAACAATTTCTTCCTCCGGAGGGGCAGGTGGTATAGTGCTGCGTGTTCAGCTCCCATTTATCCCAACCTGCCACCTACGAGGTGTGTATGTATGTACAGCGAGGTATTCAAATAATCAGGGGATAGGAATGTATTTTTATTTGCCTGGTCGGGCAAACAATTATGTCATAACTACACCTTATTGAATATTGAGCTCTTTTATGGAAATTGCAGTGGCCACCTACATTTTCCTGGAGCTTTACTGTGTATCTCAAATTATATTTCATCCTGCCCCAGGTCATAAAGGTCAATCCCCAGTTACATAATACATACATTGTTTTGCTTCTAAAGGAATACAAAAGTCAGCAAACATGTTATTTTTACAAATTCAGTTATTCACATATATTTCTGATGCATTTTAATTGATAAACATTGTACATCCCATACCTCTCAAGAGAAGGGCAATGGACTTATTCTTACTTCATGACTCTTATTCTATTCATTTGAGTAATTTGACATCTCCACCAAAAGTACATTATAAACTACCAATACAAGAATATATGCTACTGCAGATGTCATCTGTGCTGTTTTCACAATGTATTGCAGATTCCTATAATCTGGACAACCTTTAATTTCGGTATTTTAACTTATTTCTCCATTAAGTCAAGCATCACTTCAGCGTTGTGGACCTCAACATTGGTCTGTTCAAGATGCCGTGAGGCTGTCTTTAAAGCCGCGCCCTCGGCCTACTGTGTCTCAATGAGAACACCAGCGTCTTCTCCATATGCACCTCTGCCACCACGGGTCAGACATCGATTCCTTCAGGACACGATTCATAATGTGCATATCTGCCATGTGGAATAGATCGGTCATCTGAAGACACAATGTGTGGTTCGCACAACATCAGAGATCCTCCTTATAAAAGGCATCTCTATCACATGGACAGTAGTTGACATTCACACAATCTATGAGGTTTCCAGTAAAGGGACAATTCATAATAATAATCTTGATCCCAAATTTTCACAGATTATTTCAGTACAGCACTCAGTTGTCGTCAGCAGCATCATATCTCCTGTGTTACTGAATCAACTTTACTACCTAGTGTAAATACTCTTTCTTGTGTGGAGCTGTCAAACTTTCAAAACAATGCGCTTATCTCTTTGCTTTTATCTGACTTATATATCTAAGACTATTGTAATAATTATTACAGCAGCTCTTTCAACAACAAAGTTAATAGTTGTTTGGTAAATGATCATAGTTGACCTCACAGACACTTTCACTGCCCCAACCCCACCCCCCTTTTTTTTTTTTTTTTTTTTTTTGTTTGGGGGGTGAATCCCTTCCTGATTAATAGGGTATTTCTGTTTGGGAAAGCACTATTTCCATACACTTTCATGACTTTAGATTTTAAACTATAACTCTTTCAATTATTTATTTATTTAAAATTAAGTTATACCTTAAGTAACTTCCTTATTTTCCCTCATATTCCATTCAATCGCCATCAAAACTCTTGTGCTGAAAGTGGCAGCACATTTCTTTCACACATACCAAACTCCCTTTTTACAGCTTCCCAAGCCTCATCGACTCTTAAACCCCTTGTCAACGTCCTCAAACCTTCATCAACATCGCTCAGACCCTCTGAAAACATCACTCTGTATCCTAACAGCTGTTCTTTCTCCTTTTCCTAATTTTTTACTACACAATTCAAGTTATATTTATTGACATGTATTATTACTATTTATACACATATTTCGCTCCATTATTTGAGTTAATAAGTTAAGATATTTTCCTAATAAAATATATTTTTAGAAAATAAGCATTTTAATTGATTTCAATAATGATTCCCAGATACCTCAGGAAAACAAATTTTCTAAGAAAATGTGTTCAGTCAATGATTTCCCCAATGAAGAGCCTGCGTGGGCACTAAGACTGTCCGCCTGCACGGCTCATATATGTCTTTATTGTGTCACTTCCTCCTATTGAAGTCCAATCTACACCGGTACATGTTCAGAAGAACTGATCCCAAAGCCTATACAGAGTCTTCAAAAGCTATCAGACTTTATCAGCTGGTGTATGAACACACATACAATTATACAGCATTTTCTGCAGCTTCGCAAGACCTAATTTTAAACATTGTTGGTCAATTAGATATTTAGTGAGGACCCTCTATTTCCATTTCTTCCTCCATAATTGCTAAAATAAAGTTTTACTGACATTTTATTGACCCTACCACTGCATAGGACACATCTGTTACATGAACGCTACTGAATGGCACATACATTGAAAACTAAAGAGAGAGACAGAAAGACAGACAGACAGACAGACACTAACACAGCCACCCACCCACCCACTCACACACACACACACACACTCTATCTCTCTCTCTCTCACACACACACACAGCCAGCAAGACACACAGAGCCAGCCAGCTCAGCGATGACATCACCAACCTCTCTCTGAGCTGACTGCTATGACATCACAGAGCACATGCATTCCGTTGCTTGCCATCTATCAACCACTCAGTCACTGCCAGCCAGACTGCCTGGCTGGCTGGATGGGGGGGCTGTTTGCTGCTGCTGCGTACCTTAGCAAGCTTATTTGCTTGACCGGCCTTCCTCCTCCTCCGCCCACATGCCCACCTATGCCCGATCTGCTGTTCACCTGGATCACAGCTCCGCCCCAACAAGGCAGAGCCTCCCAAGAATGGTACAAACTCATCCACGTTCCCCTCCATGGAAAGCTTTAGCAACAGGCAAATACATACATATTTGTGTGTACTAAAGATCACATTTTATTACATTTTGTTTTTCTGTACTTTATAACATCTTACTGTGATTTATGATTATATTGTTTATTTTCCATTTATATGTATGTATGTATGTATGCATGTATGTATGTTTGCATGTCCAATTTCTTTGTAAATACAAATATACAAATGCACTGAATTGAGAGAGAGAGAGAGAGAGAGAGAGAGAGAGAGAGAGTGCTAGGGCACATCTGTAAAATAAACTAGGGAACATTCGTCACATGCTTAGGGAACATTCATAACATACAGGGAACATTTGTAAAATGAATTAGGGAACATTTGTGACACACTAACAAAACATACTGGTAAGATGTTGGGCACATTTGAAACAACAAAAATGGCATTTGTTTTTTTATTAGGGACATTTATACCAGTCTGTGCAAATAACTATGCATATTCCAATGTTTGCTGCAGGACTTACAGATTGAGTGAGGGGGTCAATATGTTTGATTCAGAACTAACCACTGCTTCCTCAATTTTGTTTTAAACATAATTTAAAAAAAAAGTGTGCTATATATTGGTCTGGAAAAAAGGAGCAGTGGTCCCTAAGACAATTCTTTTAGTTTTTTTAACACAATTCCTAAAACCCATTTTCTGTAAAATATGTTATCAACTTGCATTAATATATCATCCAAACTACAATCATACTGTAAGAGAATTTGGGATTGCTTGGTTTTTCAGTCAATTTAAATAAATAGTTGAACTGAAAACTTATAGGTCCTTTTTTTTTTTTTAAGATTCTTTTTAGAGGAAAGATGCGGTCAAGTCACAGATGTGCAATAATCATTTATTTTGACAAAAATAGGAAACTAATATAATTCAATTATATTACTGAAAATAAGTAATATTAAGCTTCTGCTGGATTACAGTAAGAAACAGATAATACCCATTTTCTTCTTTCTCCTCACAGTACAGCTTATAGGCCAGTCTGGTCAGGCAGGAAGCAATGTGTCTCTCTCTGTCTCTCCTCTCCAGCTCAGTCTTATCGTTGCAGGATGAAGAAGTTAAGAGAACTCAAATTCTCGTTGTTTTCCCTTTTATAAGGTTTCCTTCCATCCAATAGCATTTTGCCACCACCATGACGTGTCTTATGCTAAAGTAATCTAGAAGTGGGGGGTCATGTTGAATTAGGCTAAGAGCCAATCAGAGGACAGGTCCCTTTTGGTCTCTGGTCATAAAGATAGGGTTACCAGGGCTACCAGGGGATACCAGGGGCTACCAGATGAAAGGGAGGAGGTCTGTTTCCTCTACCAAACCAGATGGTATAGAATTTCCCATTGAAAAATACATTCTAACAAATAATATCTTACAGTACAAAACAGGGATTAAATTAAGTATTTTAACCACAAAGTATTGGCTACAGTTATCATGCCTACTTCAGTGTTCATATGCATACAGTTTCTGAGGTCTGGACCACTGCACAGTAGTCCCTGGAGTTGTAGTCCAGACCACTGCAAAATTCGTGCTGAAGTGATCTGGATCACCACGCAATGGCCCAAGGGCCACTGCAAACTTGAATTTCAATGTTTTTGTGTAATCCATGTTGCAATAGCACCTACCATGTTCCTTTGTGGTGAGCTGGTTAATTCTGTTCTGGGAAATCCACAATCCTGCAGGTTTAATAAGTCTCTCTACACATCAGTCCCTGAGTACCTTCAACCAATGGTAATTTTGACCAATTAAGCCCAAGAATTGAGTCAATTAAGTTTTCAAGGACTACCCAGTAAAGACGTGAACTCACGACTAGGTCACACTGTGAGCTCTCCAGAGAAGACATTACACTGAGCTCAGTGTGAGCTCACTTAGCGCTTTTCCACTGACATGGTGCCGGTGCTGGAGCCAGAGCCGCTGCTCGGCCTGGGATCCAGCTGATCTGTTTGTGAACCGGCCCGCTTTTCCACCGGTTTTGGAATCGAACGCTGACGTCACTGGATGTGGGCGTTCCCAAGTGTGAAGTAGAAGTGGAGAAACACAGCAATAATAATCGGCACCGAGGCGACTGTGTCTTTAACATCACAATCAAACTCATTCCGCGTCTATGGCAAATCGTAACCCATATGTTACATATATTCCATAATTATGTGTTTTGCAGAATACACAAGCAAACGTTATGCAATATCAGCATTTTGTAGACACACATTTAATAGATCTTATTGTTCTTTAACATTGATGAGAATAATTAACAAGAATTAATTTACTGTTGAAGATGTAACCCTTACCCAGTGGCTAACCCTTACTCTATGTTACAAATGTTCCCTAAAAGCTTATTTTGCAAGATCAATAAAGAACCTTTAGGAATTTTAAACTTTTAAAGATACACATAGGTAATACAATGAGCTTTAACAATGCCGAAAATAATAATGCGTTTATCTTTAATAGTGAAGATATTGTATAGATGTATATCTATCATATACACAAATAGAAAAAAAAACGTTTTCCAAACCGAATATAGAACTGAAACTTTCAGACAGTCCATGAAAAATCGAATGTAAACATTTACACTTCTTAACAATTCTATATATCAATTATATTCATAACCCTAACCCTAACACTAACCCTAACTTTAAGTTAAAAATGTTCCCTAAACACTTATTTTGCAGGATCAATAAAAAACTGTCAGGATTTTTTAAACTTTTACTGACACACATAGTTAATAACAATGTGTTATAACTTTTTCAAAAATAATAATCCGTATATCTTTAATTGTTTTGACATTATTAAGATACAATGCATCTATCACATAGGGAACATTTGTTACATAATAGGAAAAACATACAAATGATGTAACTTTGAATATATTTAATATTACAGCATACAATTTGGCAGGCTTCATACTAATGGAATTTATGACACACTCTTATGACACTGTTAAAATCAAGCAAATAGCATTTGTTGTTCATGAGAAAAAATATATATAATCAAAGCTATCAGACTTTAGCACGTGGTGAATGAACACACATACGATTATACAGCATTTGTTGCAGCTTCGCAAGACCTAATTTTAAACGTTGTTGGTAAATTAGGACCCTCTATTTGCATTTGTTCCCCTGTATTATTGCTAAAATAAAGTTTTACTGACATTTTACTGACACTACCACTGCATAGGACACATCTGTAACATGAACGCTACTGAATGGCACATACATTGAAAACTACGGAGAATTGAGACTTATTCAATGTACACTTCATAAATCATCTTAAAACGTTTCCAACCAAGGCAAAACCCACTTGAAATACGTTCATTCACATTTTTGGTAAACAAAAAGAGAGATTGTTACATATGTTCCCTATGATGCATCTACAGAGACAGAGAGAGAGAGAGAGAGAGAGAGAGAGAGAGAGAGAGAGAGAGAGACAGACAGACAGGCAGACAGACACTAACACAGCCACCCACTCTCCCACTCACACACACACACACACACACACACACAGTATCTCTCTCTCTCTCACACACACACATGCACACACACACACACACACACACACGCACACACACACACACTCTATCTCTCTCAAAATTCAAATTCAAATTCAACGTGCTTTAATGGCATGACCAAAAAGAAGTATTGCCAAAGCAATGGTGACAAACAACAGTTTTTAACATATATATGTACATTTGCATACAGAAATACACAATATGTATGTTAAAAACAGGTAACTGATTAATTTCAATTAATAAAATTCAATCATAGTTCAGAGAGACATAAAACTGATATTGATAGTAATAATTGGGTGTAGCATAGGTGTCATTGCCTGTGTCCAGGGGTGTCCCCTGTGTGAGTGGACTGAGTGTCCACTGTGTCCCTCAGGCTGTGGCAGGCAGCTGTATACTGGGCTGCCAGTAATATGCAGCTGGTCTCCTCTCCCAGAAGGACTGGCACTTTCTCCGAGACTGGCAGGTCTTGAAATCTCTTATAGAGATCTGCTATTTTGGGGACAAATATTGCTCATAAATGTTTATATTTTTCACATTTTAGAATAAAGTGCAGCTCTGTCTCGACCTCTCGGCGTTGGCAGTGGGGACACAGCCTGTCCTCTCTGGGCAGTCATGTCTGCCTGTGTCGGCCCGTCTCGATGGCCAGGCTGTGCTCACTGAGCCTGTATTTGGTCAGGGTCCTTTTGTGTTTTTCGTTCGTTATTAATTTAAGGTTTCCTGACAATGTGTAGTGTCTTTTTAGGGCCCGATAGCACTGCAGTTTGCTTTGTGCTTGTGTGTGTGTTTCCCAATGGGTGATGTAGTTTTCTTTGTGCTGTGTGATAATTTGGTTGACTCTGATTGTGTGCATGTGTGTGTTGCTGTCCTGAGGCTGGCCGGTGTCGGTGTGTGTCTGCGCAGTGAGCCTGCGGACCAGCTGGCTGAGGGGGCTCCTCTCTGGGTTCAGCTCTTGGCATTGCAGGGCCTTGTGGTGGTAGGAGTGTGTGTCGCTGTTTATTAGATGGAGCCAGAATTTAATTGCCCTTTTGTGTATGTTGATTAATAATGGGTATTGGCCTAATTCTGCCCTGCATGCGTTGTTCGGTGTTTTCCTTTGCACCTGTAGGATATTTTTATGCAAGGTTTCTATTGGGTGTGTGTCCCATTGAGCAAACTCCTGCCCTGTGAGGGGACCCCACACCTCACTGCCATAGAGAGCAATGGGCTGGATTATGGATTCAAATATTTTTAGCCAGATTTGTACAGGTATTTTTATGCAAATGTGTCTCTTTATGGCATAGAAGGCCCTGCGCGCTTTCTCTCTCAGTGTCTTCATCGCCGTGTTGAAGCTTCCTGTTGAGCTGAGTGTGAGGCCTAGGTATGTGTAGTGGGTGCAGTGTTCGATGGTGCTGTTTGCTAAAGTGACGTGGTACCTAGTTCCCTGAGGCCTGGCCTTTTTCTGGAATATCATGGTATTTGTCTTTTTCATGTTTACTGCCAGGGCCCAGGTCTGACAGTACTGCCCCTGCTCTGTGGGCCACAGCAGCACCAGGTCATCTGCGTTGAGCAGGAACTTGACTTCTGTGTCATGTAGGGTGAGGCCGGGGGCTGCAGATTGCTCCAGCATTGTGGCCAATTCATTGATGTAAATATTGAATAGTGTTGGGCTCAGACTGCAGCCCTGCCTCACCCCACGCCTCTGAGTGAAGAACTC
Source organism: Amia ocellicauda (assembly GCF_036373705.1). NCBI lineage: Eukaryota > Metazoa > Chordata > Actinopteri > Amiiformes > Amiidae > Amia > Amia ocellicauda. The sequence continues at coordinate 41,534,771 of NC_089855.1, read as the reverse complement.
TGTTCTTTTATTGCCAATTTAAACTCCGCACTCGTTTCCTGTATACATTGATTTGATGATGTCATATGTTTCACCCCCTACACCACTTTGGAGAAGTTTGTAAAATAAACCTTTGTGCCAGAATGAATCAAATGCTTTTTTTAAATCTATGAAACAAGCAAATATTTTATTTTTATTTTGGTTGACGTGTTTGTCAATGAGGGTGTGTAGGGTGTAAATATGATCGGTTGTGCGGTGTTTTGGGAGGAAGCCAATCTGACTCTTACTCAGGACACTGTGCTCGGTAAGGAAGGCCAGTATCCGGGCGTTAATGATTCTGCAGAACACCTTCCCCAGGTTGCTGCTCACACAGATGCCCCGGTAGTTATTAGGGTCCAATTTGTCTCCACTCTTATGAATTGCGGTGATCAGTCCTTTATGCCAGCTGTCAGGGAAGTGGCCCACACTGAGCACCAGGTTGAACAGCCGTAGCAGGGCCTGCTGTAGCCCAGGGCTGCTGTGTTTCAGCATCTCGTTGGAGATGCCATCAGGCCCGCATGCTTTCCTGGGCAGCAGGGCGCGCAGCTTCTCCTGCAACTCCTGCTCAGTAATAGTTGAGTCCAGGGGATTCTGGGTGTCTTTAAATGCCAATTCCATTCTTTTTAGTTTCACACTGATGTCATGCTGAGCTGATTTCTCAGTGTGGTGAATGTTTTCATAAAGTTTTTCAAAGTGTTTTTTCCAAAAATCTCAATTTTGAATGGCCAATTCTTCAGGTTTTAATTTATTACATTTTTTCCAGTTTTCCCAGAATCAATTTGTGTTAATGGACTCTTCGATTATTGTCAGTTGCTTTCGGGGGTGTTGTACTTTTTGATCTAAGTGTTTCTTTGTTCCTCAGATCCTTCCTTATTCTATTTCACTCCTTGTCAAACCAATTCTCCTCTTTGTATTTTGTTGGGATGTTCTTTTTAATTTTCAATTTTGACTGTAAAGCTGCTTTTTCAAATATATGATTTAAGTATTTTATAGCCAGATGTATTCCTTCTTTACTATGTTGATTTGGGGTGACCAGAAAGGTGTGTATTAATGATTGGATGTCTTGATTGCCAGTTGCTTTCTGGTACTCTTGTGTGCAGTCTGGAGCCCATCTGTAGGAGTGTCCGAGGCTGTACAGCTTGCTGGGCTGTGTGTGAGCGCTGCTGCTGTGCTCTGTCCTCTTCAGGAACACAGTGATTTGGCTGTGGTCTGATAGAGGTGAATGCACTAAGAGAGAAGGGGTCTAGGTTTGTGATGGCATAGTCTACCGTGCTGCTGCCAAGAGCTGAGCTGTAGGTGTATCTTCCAAGAGAATCTCCCCGGAACCTGCCATTCACGATATACAGGCCCAGTCCCTGACAGAGCTGCAGTAATTTTTGCCCGTTTTTATTTACTCCCCTGTCGTGGCTGTGTCTGAGGGAGCTGATGGGGGTGTTTAAGGGGGTGTGGCCGAATATGTGGCTGTCTCCCTGTGTGCTGGTGAAGTCAGGCAGGCACCCTGTCCGGGCGTTCAGGTCCCCACAGATCAGCACACTTCCCTGGACCTGGAAGTGGCAGACCTCAGTCTGGAGGTTGGTGAAGATCTCCTCATTGAGATATGGGGATTCTGAGGGGGGAACATACACGGCACACAGGAACACATCGGTTTGTGTAGAAATTATTTATTTGCTTATTTTAAGCCATATGTGTGACTCTGCTGTTTTGATGGGCTGTATGGAGTCACTGAGCTCTGCTTTGTACCAGATTATTATGCCCCCGGAGTCCCTGCCGTGTCTGACGGAGGGCTTCTTCAGGGAGGGCACTATGACCTCTCTGTAGCCTGAGGGACAGTGACTGGACACGTCTGCCCGACACCATGTCTCTTGCAGGATGATGACATCCTTGTCTCTCACTCTATCTCTGAACTCCGGGTCTGTGCTCTTCAGCCCGAACACTGAGGAGCCCAGGCCCTGGATGTTCCACATGGTGATAGATAGGGATCGCATTTCTTTCTACTCTAATTAAGCAATTTATATACTCCTTTGGAATGAGATATATCTGGAAATGTGTGAGGTGGAAAGTAAACATATAAATAAATAGTAATACTGGTGATATGTAAAAATAGGAAACAAATAAATTAAAAAAATAAAAAATAAAAAACTCCTGACTTACACTCCTATATACATACGCATACACACATATATCTACATATATACACATATATGTAAGCATCCATATATCTACATAATTTTTAGAAAATGTCCATATATATCAGTATATAACTACATTTATACAGGGGTGATTTTCGGATGTGGTAATAGCTAGTCACCTCCTGCAGTGGTTTCTTTGTTATGCACAGTTACTAATCTTATCAGTCGGATGCAGATGAGGTTGAGCAGGTGTCGGCCACTCTGCTGACCGCTGCTGCGTAGTTGCGCTGGCTGTGATGCTGGGCTGCTCTGTGCATGTTCTGGATGGGCTCCACTCTGGGTCTGCTGTCCTGTGGTCGGGCGTATACAGGTTGGGGTCTGCAGTGTCCGGGCTGGGGAAGGTGGTGTGCAGGTGGAGGGCGGGGGCTCCCAGGGGCCACTCTCCTGATTGGCTCGGGGTTGTTCTGGGTGGTGTGGGTGCTGGAGAACCTTCTGTGGCCATGTGGGGGGCTGTCTGGGTTTCGGCCCAGGGCAATGTCTTTGAGTGTCTTTGCGAAGACGCTCACTGCTTGTTTGTGGAGATTGACGTTGTCAAACAAGCTGTGGGCCCCAAGAGTGGGGTGGTGTGCCAGGTGCACATTTGGCATCAGAGCACATCCCCGAGAGATCTCAGCGTTGATCATGTGGATGGTGTTGGGGTGGAAGTCCTTCCTGGGCAGCAGGGTGGAGATGATGATTTTGGCGTGGGTGAAGGTCTGGGTGGCCCTCTCCGCCACTCTTCTGATGGAGCTGGCCACCTTGTCCTGCTGGGTCCTCAGATCGTTTGTGCCTGTGTGTATAATAATATGGCTGGGGGAGCCGAGGCTCTTCTCGGACAGCTGCTGAATGGCCCTCTCTGTGGTCGGACACCAGACCTTGGAGATCTTGCCATCAGGGAAGAGCCGCCTCTCATTTATGAGTTTGCCATTTGAGTCTATCAGCAGGGCTACTTCAGTGTTCTTCTTCTGGTAGTCTTTCTGCGTGAGGGGGTCTCATCTGTGTTTGGTTCAGCCTGTGTGTGTGTTGCGCAGGTTTTGTGAGTGGTTTCGGGCTCAGGGTGTGTGTGAGTGCTGGGTGCAGTGTGTGTGTCTGAGTCAGGGTGTGTGTGTGTGTTGGGTGCACTGTGTGTGTCTTGCTCAGGGTGTGTGTGTGTGCTGGGTGCACTCTGTGTGTTCGGGTCGGGTTGTGTGTGTGTGTTGGGTGCAGTGTGTGAGTGGTGTGTTGTGTGAGAGTCAGTATGTCTGGATGTCATTGGGGTGGGAGGGCTCTGCACATTGTGCACTGCTGGGTTTCTTGAGGGCTAGTTGTTGTGGGCAGTGAATTTGTATAGCTTCTCCTTCAGGCTCTGCACTGTCTTGTCTCTGTGTTGCAGTTCCTCTCTCAGGGCCGTCAGCTCCCTCCTCATGGCCTCCCTGTCCTGCTGCAGCTCCCTCACCTCTTCCCTCAGCTCCCTCACTGTGACCTTGTGCTCGTGTTGGACTCTGTTGAGCTGGTCTGTTAGCTGCTCTGTGGTGTTGGAGGTTGTGAGATTGGCCAGCACCAGCTCTTTTAGCTCCATCAGCTCCACCTCCAGCAGGGACATGTTCTCCCTCAGCTGGGACACTGTGTCTGGTGTCTGAGGGGTGTCCTGCGCTGGGCTGCGTGTGGATTCCTCGCTGTTCTCTGGCGCGGTGCTCTTCCCTCCGTTCTCAAGGCAGTGTGGGGCTGGACTCTCCTCCTGTGTGGCTGCGTCTGTGCTCTTTTGGACACGTCTCTCCTTTTTCTCTCTGTCAGCCAGCGTTTTCAGTGAGTGGAACTGATTTTCAAAGGTGCACAGGCTGCCCTCGCTGCCCTGTATTAAGACTGTTCCAGTGTGGTACAGATTGATTGTCAGCATGGAGGTGTCTGGGTCGTCCTCCTCACTGATTGACACCTGCCTTCCTTTACTGATGCCTCTCCTTTTAATGTGCCTGTACAGTTGACAGATGGCAGCGTGCCAGGCGTCGGTGTGCTCGGTGTAGAAGACCAGGTTGCTGGTGACTTGCTGGTCTCCAGTCTGAGAGAAGTCGGCTCTGAGAGTCTCTGGGTTGTCCTTCAGTATGTGTTGTCTGAGACTCTTCCTGGCCTGAGCGTTCTTCAGGTGCTCTGGGTAATGGATCGCACAGCTCCTGCTCCTGCTCATTGTATCTTTTATGAATTGATACTTTCAAATTCAAACCTCTGTCACTTTTCAAATGTCAACAGCTTTTCAGTATAGACACAGTTCTGTGTTGATTATACTGTATGCTGTAATATTGAATATTTTCAAAGTTACATCATTTGTTTGTTTTTCCTATCATGTTACAAATGTTCCCTATGTGAAAGATGCATTATATCTTAACATTGTCAAAACAATTAAATATATACAGATTATTATTTTCCGTAAAGTTATATCACATTGCTTGACAGTTTTTTATTGATCCTGCAAAATTGGGAAAAGTGTTTAGGGAACAATTGTAACTTAAAGTTAGGGTTAGTGATAGGGTTAGGGTTATGAATATAATTGATATATAGAATTGTTAAGAAGTGTAAATGTTTACATTACATTTTTCATGGATTGTCTGAAAGTTTCAGTTCTATATTCGATTTGGAAACCGTTTTTTCTATTTGTGTATATGAAAGATATACATCTATGCAATATCTTCATTATTAAAGATAAACGCATTATTATTTTCGGCATTGTTGAAGCTCATTGGTATTACTGTGACAATACTTTATTATTGAAAAATATAAATATATATGAAAAGGTATCGTAAAAGAAATTAGAAACACCGTATACATTATTTTACTTTATAGCAGGGAGGAATCGCTATGTGTTATGTTGTTCCCCCAAGAACATATTATTTGAGTTGCATGTTGTAAAGCCGGACAGGTTAGAGTGACGCACGTCTTTGTGTTCTGGATAGAGAGGAGTAGTGGCGCTGCACTGCTGTGCTCGGCATTGTATTTGTACCTGCAACTCGGTTCATAAGAGACATAAACAAAAGTGCCAGGAACAATAAATTGTGTCAAGGAGTCCTGATGTAAACTGAACCCCAAACAACATGTCTACCTCCGAAGAGACTCGTTTCACGGTTTACAGACTGGCGGCAGCGAGGGATATTGTTTGCTTTTGTTTTTTCTCTACCGAGGCCGGATGCAGTGAGCTGTGCTTGCGGGTGACTGAGACAAAACCATGTCGGTGGTGAGTGAACTGTACTGTTAAAATCGGAAAATAATAATAATAAAAACTTACGAAAGTAATAAACAGCTATGTCAAGTCATTTAACCGCAAATAGCTAAGTTAAACAAGTATATAAAAAAAACCATGGAAAATCCGATAGACAGATTGATTAATGTTGACGCAGCAAATGGAAATGAAGCGATTAATGCAGAAAGACGCACGAATACGACAGAGTAACACATGATCGTGTTGAGCTGCCTCCTTGCTTTCACGGAGATGGGAAGGATAAAGAAAGTTTCTCTCTGTGGAACACGCGTCTGGAATTGGCTGTAAAAGCTGCACAAACAGCACCAGGATCTTGCAACAATTGTACCAACACGTTTAAGTGCTGATGCACTGTCATACTGGGTTTCTTTACCCTCTGAAATGCAAAAAGACTATGCTAAAACAGTAGACACATTAAAATAAGTCTTTGGAAGAAAAGAATACCTACTGCATTTTCAAACTTTTGTTAATGCAAGACCCCGTCAGCCTAAAGAAGCATTAGAAGTTTATGCAGCCGAAGTAAGCAGACTTGTGCAAGAGGCGTTTCCCAATTACGGACAGCCAGCTATTGAAATGGAGCGTTTTAGACGTTTTGTTGCTGGTTTAGACCCAGTGCTGCAGGCAAAGTGTTATGAGCATGGTGCAAGTAGATTGGAGGAAGCCCTAAAAATGGCTTGCAAGTGGGAGCGGGTCAGGAAGCATTAAGAACTGCCTCTTCACATTTCTAAAGCACAATAAATGAGAAGGTTCTGGAACAACCATCTATATGTAAATCTGGAAATATCCTAACAGCTATGGTGTCAAGCAAGTCCATTTCATCTACGTCAGAGGAATCCCCCAAATTACTACAAGCTATTGCAGATTTAACTGCAGATGTTAAAGCATTCAGAGTAGAGGTGAGCCAGTTGAAGCAACAGCAAGAAAATCTCAAACATGTGCACAGCCAGTACAAAGAGGGGAAAAAGGACCGTCAGCCCTATCCAGAATGGATGAAACAAGAGAAATATCGTGCATCACGAAAAGCATCCCCTGATGGGTATAATTCTTCCTCTAGATCACAAAGAGATGTTTCTTCGCCTTTATAGAAACATGTCTCCTGGACCAAGACCCGGACATCATTCCCTACATAGGCAAAAATATGAAAGGTGGTCTCCATCACCAAGCAACCGTTACTATTCAAGAACTAACAGTCCTAGCAATCGCTATCACTCATCTCACCCTGATCAGCACTGCAGTTCAAGATATTCTCGTAGTCCATCTGCATCCTACTCACACTCAAGGGACAGGTACACCAGGAGAACACCCAGTCCACATCACCATGAGAGAAGGCCTGATTGCAGATACAGCAAACGTCATCTTTGCTTTGATTCTGAGGATCCCACCTATCAGGGAAACGAGTGGTAGCAGGTGCTGCGGGCCAAGTATCTGCTACATTGAATTACAGGGGTCCAGAGTCTGAAGCTTCAGCGTTAAACGACTCTCCAACCTCATATTGTTTTGCTGTTATTGAAGACACTGCTGTTCAAGCCTTCATTGATACTGGTTCACACATTTTTTTGATCAGTGAAAATTTAAGAATGTCAATTCCAGCAATGAAGACAAAGTCCATCAGAAAGACATACGTGTTGGCAAGGTCAGTGACTGGTGAGTGCCTTGATACTCTTGGAACACTAACCATTAGTATTAGATTTGGAGAGGAGGTTTTTCTTCATGATGTTCAAGTGATAAGAATTTCCAATCAAGCTGTCATACTCGGATGGGATTTTCTGCAGAAACACCATGCAGTGATTGATGTACAAGGACAACTACAGTTGTGGAACTGGAAAGTCCCACTGTTGTTTTCTAAGCAAATCACACCTCTTTGTTGCAATGCTGTGACATTTGTGCCAATCTACATTCCTGCAATGACTGAGATGAATATCATGGCAAAGTTGCAGCCATTTACAGAAAATCAAATCTCAACTCCAAATTACTTAGGAATACTGGAACCTGAAGCATGCAACTACCCAGGTCTGTTTGTTGCCAGAACAATGTCTCCAGCGACGAAAGGATTAACAACCGTTGGTGTCATGAATCCTACCAATGACGACTGCCATGTCCCAAGTAACACACCACTGGGAAATTTTTACTCTCTGATAAATCAGGGAGGTGAAGAGTTCCAGGTTATTGAGGCTACTGTGCACAATATCAGGCAGACAGAAGGCACAAAGTTACCCACAGTGGACTTCAGTCAGTCTAAATTGAGTGATCCACAAATGGACCAGCTGGAGAACTTACTTTTGAAGTATTGTGATGCGTTTAGTTCACATGAACATGACTATGGCTGCACAGATGCTGTAAAGCACCACATTCGAACTGGAGATGCCCTACCGATCCGCCAACATGCTTACAGGACTTCTCCAGCTTTGAAGCAGGAAATAGAAAAACAAGTTCAGCAGTTGCTGGCCCATGACCTCATTGAGGAGAGCTGCAGCCCTTGGGCTTCACCTGTTGTTTAAGTCAAGAAAAAGGTCGGCAGCTACAGATTTTGCAATGACTTCAAGAAATTAAACCCTGTCACCATACGGGACTCGCATCCCTTACCACGGATTTCTGAAGCTTTGGACAGCCTGGCAGGGGCATGCTGGTTTAGTACCATGGACCTGCCAAGTGGTTATTGGCAATTTCAGCTGGCATCAGAAAGCTGACTAAAGCTGAAGGCCAGTTAATGTTAGCTTGCACAGGATGAAGTCTCTTTCCTGGGACATGTAATCACCAAGGGTGGTCTCAGACCAGATTCCAGGAAGCTGGACAAAGTGAAAGATTGGCCAACACCAAGAACACCTACTGAGGTGAGAGCTTTTGTGGGTCTCTGTTCCTATTACAGACGATTCGTTAAAAACTTTGCCCAAAAAGCTGCACCACTGCATTTGCTCACTCAGAAGGGAGTTGTTTTTCAATGGACCCCTGAATGTGAAGATGCCTTTTACTCTCTGAAGTGTGCTCTAACTGAACATCCAGTAGTGGCCTATCCAGATTTTTCTCTACCATTCTTACTCTACACCGATGCTTCTCAGAATGCAATTGGCTCTGTGCTCACTCAGGTTCAAGACAGAAAAGAAAGAGTGATTGCATACGCAAGCCACACCCTCACTCCTTCAGAGAAAAAATGGTCTAAATATGATCTTGAACTCTGGGCAATAATCTGGTCTGTGTGGCACTTTAGGCACTTTCTGTCTGGCACCCCATTTAAAATTGTCACAGACCACAAACCATTGCTGAGTCTGAAGAAAAGACCAGCTGATGGTGATCCCACAGGAAGAAGGGGACGTTGGATTCTAGATCTGGATGTGTATGACTGTGTAATTATTCACAGGGAAGGAGCACAGCATGCCAACGCTGATGCTTTATCCAGAAGACCGGACATTTCTCAGAGTAGTAAGGGAGTGCAGTGTTTACTTGTCACCTCACAGAAACAGAAAAGTACGTCATCTACTGACATGCAAAACAGTTGGTCTTCTGAACTACAGCCTGAACAAGCTGTTCCTGTAAGACAAACCTGTGAAGATTTAGCAATTGACATTGATGAACTGAAGCATAAACAACAAGCGGATGTCATTCTGAGAACTGTGATGAAATGGAAAGAAATGGATAACCGAAGACCTACTGCACGACGAATCAAAAACTCCCCGTCAGCTCTGAAAAAGCTCTGGTATGAGTTTCCTCGCCTGACTTTGGAAAATGGGATCCTCTGTCAAAAAATTAAAACCTTTCTGCAGAAAGCCTATACTTACCAATTGGTTCTTCCTGAATCCCTCATTCAGACAGACCTCACTTACCTACATGGAAATGTCTTCAGTGGACATTTAGGGACTGAACGAACTTTGCAGAGAGCCAGAAAAATCTGCTATTGGCCTTACATGTCACGTGACATTTACAAGTTCTGTACAGAGTGTTTAACATGTCAGACTCGCAGTGCTCCAACACCAAAAGCTAGAGCTCCTTTACAACCTATTGTGGTGGATCGTCCATTCCAGAAATTTGCTGCTGACCTCACCGAGCTACCAGTCACTTCTCAAGGCAACGGGTATGTTCTTGTTATAATGGATTATTTTACATGCTATGTGAATCTCTTTCCTTTAAAATATCAGCGTGCAACAAGTGTAGCTCAATGCTTGTTTGAAGACTTCATCCGCCAACATGGTATACCTGAGTCCATCCACACTGACCAGGGCAGACAGTTTGAGTCTGATCTGGTGAAGCAGCTGTGTAGCAAGTTGGGAATTGAGAAGACACGAACATCTCCGTACCATGCCCAATCAGATGGCATGGTGGAAAGACTGAACCGGACATTAAAAGACCAATTAGCTAAATACATCTACCAAAATGGAGGAGAATGGGACAAATACCTCTCACAGGTGGAACTTGCGTACAATTCAAGTGTACATTCCAGTACTGGATATACTCAATTTTTCCTTGCTCATGATCGGGAACCTTGTCTGCCTGTGGACGTTTTGTTGAACTGCAGTTCATTCACTACTCAAGCAACTCCGGGCACACCAGCTGCTTATGCCCTGGATGTCTTTAACCGCCTGTCACATGCTTTTGACATGGCCGCTGAGTAGTCGAAAGAATCTAAACTACTGCAAAAGACTCACTATGATCAAAAGCTTGCTTTTAACCCCTATGCTGAAGGTGATCTTGTTTTCCTTGATGATCCTGCCAATCAAAGGAATAAACTTGCTCCTAGATGGAAAGGGCCATATAGAGTTCTGAAGAGGTTGGATAAAGACGGTTGTCCTGGCGTGACCTATGAAATCACTGACCCAAAAGATCCACGATCCAAATCATGGATTGTATATTACAATCTGCTGAAGGCATACAAAGGTCCTTGGTCTGACTTACCTGCTCATCCAGAAGCGCCTCCACAGCTGTTTAGAGATCCTGATGATGCACCTGTCAGTCCGCCATCAACACTGACGGCTTTGTCTGGAGACGTCCCTTACCCACTTCCAGTTCCAGCGAGCTCCAGTCATCACTCGATGCCGTCTCTCTCTCTTCTTTCTTCCACAGCTCCTGTCCAGAGGGATATGCTACCTGTTCCAGGTGTTGTTCCACAGCCTGCTCTAGCACTTGAGCCATTCCCAGGTGTCACCCATTCTTCCAGCCTTCGGGATGCCCAAGTCACAGTGCACCCAGAGACTGTGTCTTACCTCAGCGACCGCAGACTCCTGTGGCATTACCTGCTGGATGTACCTAGTGGTCGTAAAGTTATGAAACCTGACAAGTTTAAAGATTTAGTTATTTCGTAGTACATACCTGTTTTCATGTTACATTACAGTTCAATTCAGTAATGGCTTCTAATTTGTCATTCTTAAAAAAAAAAAAAAGTTCCTATTGTACTGATATACATCTATTGTGATTAAATTACTGCAACATCAGTTTATCATTTGGAAAATCTAAGTGTATATATATATATATATATAAAAATGTAACATTAGAAAAACTGTATGATTTATTTAATTAAGAAACGAGGAAGTTTTAAATAAAGTGGGGGAAGACTGAGACATTAGTCTATTATTGAAAAAAATAAATATCTATGAAAAGGTATCGTAAATGAAATTAGAAACACTTTATACATTATTTTACTTTATATCAGGGAGAAATCGCTATGTGTTATGTTGTTCCCCTAAGAACATATTTCAGTTGCATGTTGTAAAGCCGGACAGGTTAGAGTCACGCACGTCTTTGTGTTCTGGATAGAGAGGAGGTGGCGCTGCACTGCTGTGCTCGGCATTGTATTTGTAACTGCAACTTGGGCTCCAGCACCGGCACCATGTCGGTGGAAAAGCGCTAAGTGAGCTCACACTGAGCTCAGTGTAATGTCTGCTCTGGAGGGCTCACAGTGTGACCTAGTCGTGAGTTCACGTCTTTACTGGGTAGTCCTTGACAACTTAATTGACTCAATTCTTGGGCTTAATTGGTCAAAATGACCATTGGTTGAAGGTACTCAGGGACTGATGTGTAGAGAGACTTATTAAACCTGCAGGATTGTGGTTTTCCCAGAACAGAATTAACCAGCTCACCACAAAGGAACGTGGTAGGTGCTATAGCAACATGGATTACACAAAAACATTGAAATCCAAGTTTGCAGTGGCCCTTGGGCCATTGTGTGGTGATCCAGATCACTTCAGCATGAATTTTGCAGTGGTCTGGACTACAACTCCAGGGACTACTGTGCAGTGGTCCAGACCTCAGAAACTGTATGCATATGAACAGTGAAGTAGGCATCATAACTGTAGCCAATACTTTGTGGTTAAAATGCTTAATTTAATCTCTGTATTGTACGGAATAATAATAACAACTGTAAAACATAAGAGAAGGGCCTGATAATAAATACATTACACAATAGACTAGAACCCTTAGAATATAATAATATGAACATTTTCATGATTAGTATGATTGTAGTTTGGATGATATATTAATGCAAGTTGATAACATATTTTACAGAAAATGGGTTTTAGGAATTGTGTTAAAAATACTAAAAGAATTGTCTTAGGGACCACTGCTCCTTTGTATAGCCCACTTTTCTTTTAAATTATGTTTAAAACAAAATTGAGGAAGCAGTGGTTAGTTCTGAATCAAACATATTGACCCCCTCACTCAATCTGTAAGTCCTGCAGCAAACATTGGAATATGCATAGATATTTGCACAGACTGGTATAAATGTCCCTAATAAATAACCAAATGCCATTTTTGTTGTTTCAAATGTGTCCAACATCTTACCAGTATGTCCTTTTAGTATGTCACAAAGGTTCCCTAATTCGTTTTACAAATGTTCCCTGTATGTTATGAATGTTCCCTAAGCATGTGACGAATGTTCCCTCGTTTATGTTACAGATGTGCCCTAGCACTTCTCTCTCTCTTTCTCGGTCTCTCACTCTCAATTCAGTGCATTTGTATTTTAAAAGCAATTGGACATGCATACATACATACATACATACATACATACATACATATATATGGAAAATAAACAATACAATTATAAATCACAATAAGATGTAATAAAGTACAGAAAAGCAAAATGTAATAAAATGTGATCTTTAATACAAACAATGTATGGCTGGTCGGAAGCGTCTTGGACTCGGGTTCCTCTTCATTATAACGCTTTTGCCTTTTGTTAAAGCTTTCCATGGAGGGGAACGTGGATGAGTTTGTACCATTCTTGGGAGGCTCTGCCTTGTTGGGGTGGAGCTGTGATCCAGGTGAACAGCAGATCGGGCATAGGTGGGCATGTGGGCGGAGAAGGAGGAAGGCCGGTCAAGCAAATAAGCTTGCTAAGGTACGCAGCAGCAGCAAACAGCCCCCCCATCCAGCCAGCCAGGCAGTCTGGCTGGCAGTGGCTGAGTCGTTGACAGACTGCAAGCAACGGAATGCACGTGCTCTGTGATGTCATAGCAGTCAGCTCAGAGAGAGGTTCGTGATGTCATCGCTGAGTTGGCTGGCTCTGTGTGTCTTGCTGGCTGTGTGTGTTGAACCGTCTTAGAAATAAGTGGAGAAGGCGCGGAGATAAAGCAATCAGTACTTTAATCGAGCAGCTCGGAAGCCCCACGTCAGTAATAATTCCTTCAGTGAGACTTAATGTTTACAAACATGAGTATAACTTTATAGGAAAAATGACATAACATCTTATGGCCATTCATCCAATCAGCAGATACAGGTCCGGGTCCGTTTTACGATCTGTCCTCCCGTGAAGAGGTGATGGATCCAAAGCGGATGTCCGTCTTTGATGTGCACTAGGAAGATACGATCCCACGGTCATCATTTACCTATTGTCAATCGCTCTTTAACAAAATCAATTCCTCCCTATCTGGAGAAATGATTAAGTCATAAACAAATTCACAGCAGACATCTGTAGGCTATTTCGGCACTGTGTAATCTTTCATTACTGATAGGAGTTTCTAACAAACCAACCTTCTTGACCCTTTACTTGTCCTGCTAAATCTAATCTGCTCAGTCTGTAAACAAAACTACTTCTAATGCTAGTATTAATATAAAACATTATATAATTATCACAAAACACTTTCTTCAATGTCCTATACAGAGTCTTCAAAAGCTATCAGACTTTAGCAGCTGGTGTTTGAACACACATACGAGTATACAGCAGTTTCTGCAGCTTCGCAAGACCTAATTTTAAACGTTGTTGATAAATTAGATAATTAGTGAGGACCCTCTATTTGCATTTCTTCCTCCATAAATGCTAAAATAAAGTTTTACTGACATTTTATTGACCCTACCACTGCATAGGACACATCTGTAACATGAACGCTACTGAATGGCACATATATTGAAAACTACAGAGAATTGAGACAAATCCAATTTACCCTTCATAAATAATCTTAAAACTTTTCCAAACAAGGCAAAACCCACTTGAAATACGTTCATTCACATTTTTGGTAAACAAAAAGAGAGATTGTTACATATGTTCCCTATGATGCATCTACAGAGCGAGAGACAGAGACAGAGAGAGAGACAGAGACTAACACAGCCACCCACTCACACACACATACACACACACACACACTCTATCTCTCTCTCTCTGTCTCTCACACACACATACATACACACAGCCAGCAAGACACACAGAGCCATCCAGCTCAGCGTTGACATCACATGACAAACCTTTCTCTTAAGCTGACTGCTATGACATCACAGAGCACGTGCATTCCGTTGCTTGCTGTCTGTCAACCACTCAGTCACTGCCAGCCAGACTGCCTGGCTGGCTGGATGGTGGGGCTGTTTGCTGCTGCTGCGTACCTTAGCAAGCTTATTTGCTTGACCGGCCTTCCTCCTCCTCTACCCACATGCCCACCTATGCCCGATCTGCTGTTCACCTGGATCACAGCAAAACCCCAACAAGGCAGAGCCTCCCAAGAATGGTACAAACTCATCCACGTTCCCCTTGATGAAGAGGAACCCGAGTCCAAGACGCTTCCGACCAACTATACATATTTGTGTGTATTAAAGATCACATTTTATTACATTTTGTATTCCTGTACTTTATTACATCTTATTGTGATTTATAATTGTATTGTTTCTTTTCCATATATATGTTTGTATGTATGTATGTATAAATGTATGTTTGAATGTCCAATTGCTTTGACAATACAAATGCACTGAATTGAGAGAGAGAGACAGAGAGAGAGACAGAGACAGAGACAGACAGACACAGAAGACAGACAAAAAGGCACTAACACAGCCACCCACCCACCCACTCTCACACACACACACACACACACACACACTCTCTCTCTCTCTCTCTCTCTCTCTCTCTCTCTCTCTCTCTCTCTCTCTCTGCATGCTGGGAGTTCATAGGGGAAGTCAGTGGTGGTGGGAGGTTTGTTTGGAGAGAGTGTGTGTGTGTGTGTTTTTACTACTCTTTTTCTTTCCTTTTCTTGTTTTTTTATAGATACTTTTAATCGTTTGTTGGTTTTAAACGATTCGGGTTTAGGGGGTTGTTTTTCGATTTAGATCAGCATGGCGTTGCGGGCGGGGAGACCCCCCCCCTTCATTTAATTACGAAACGCTGACCCGAAAGCACGGGTTTATACTCGTGTCCCAGGAGTAGGTGTCGGTAGAGGACTGTGCGATGGAGATCGGAAGGAAGGTCGGCTTCCAGAACATCGTCTCTGCGGCTCGAATGAATAAGGGCATTGTGGTTTTCCTGAATTCTGAGGCGCTGGTGAAGGATGTGATGGAGGAGGGGGTCACAGTGAAGGGGACCTTCCTGCCCACGCTCCCTCTGGCCACCCCGGCTGTAAAGGTGGTTACTTCCAATGTGCCCCCCTTCCTGAGCAACGATCTCCTGGCGGGGGATCTGAGTCGCTATGGCCGGCTCACCTGCGCCATTAGGAGGGTGCTGCTGGGCTGCAGCGCCCTGGAGCTGAAACACGTCCTCTCTTACCGCAGACAGGGTTTCATGGTGCTGGCGGACGGCGCCGATGAGTTAAGCCTGTCTCTGAAGTTTAAGATCGAGGGGTTAGTGTACGTGGTGTTCGTGTCAACTGATACCATGAGGTGTTTGAGGTGCGGGGCACAGGGGCACATCAGTCGCTCTTGCCCTCAGGGAAGCTGCTAGCAGTGAGAATGCAGAGCAGCCACGGGCTCAGTTAGCCGAGGAGGGAGCTGCTGTTGCTGCTGATGCGGCCGCCACCAAGACTGAACACTTAGCCAGTGATGATGGGTTTAAAGTGCCCAGGAAAAGACAGCAGAAGCAGTCTGCCCCGTCTTCTGAGGCCGTTGATACAGTTGTCTAAAAAGGCGAATATTGCTAGGGCGGCTGGTGAGGAGGATCCCGGAGACGGTGTGGGGGCTGTGGGGCGGCGGGACTCGCAGTCAGGGGAGTCTGTCTGGGGGAACCTGCCGTCTCAACCCAAGGTGGCCGACCGGCTGCGGCGCCGGGAGTCTGAGTGCAGTGCTGCGGCTGTGGAGAGCGCAGACTCGGACAGCACTGCTGAGGGGGACATCGCTGACTCCCAGGGCGAGCCCGTCTCCACTGACACTGCGGGATACAGTGCTAAAAGCATTAAGGATTTTTTAAGAGAGACCAAGGGGAACAGGAACATAGTTTTAGAAAACTTCTTCCCTAATGCAAAGCAGTTCCTGGCATCTGCACAAGTGATCCTGCAGGATGTGGCACTCGCGGAGTTTAGTGAGCCGGAGTGCTACAGGTTAAAGAAGTGGAAAGAGTGTTGTCAGGACTGCTTTGCAATCTAATGATGATGGTTAATAGTATGTTTTTTTATGTCTCAATTTTTATTTGTACAAGAGACGCACGCAGACAGTGTGAATGACTGTGAGTGGCAGCGGGAGTGGAAAGGAGAGAGTGTGTTTAGCCAAGGGTCTAGTGTGAGTGGGGGAGTGGGGATTTTATTTTCACACACTTTTAAAATGGATTATTTTAAGAAAACAGAGTTTGTTGGTGGAAGATTGTTGATGGTAAAGGCATCAATGCCCACCTATGCCCGATCTGCTGTTCACCTGGATCACAGCTCCGCCCCAACAAGGCAGAGCCTCCCAAGAATGGTGTGTGTGTGTGTGTGTGTGTGTGTGTGTGTGTGTGTGAGTGTGTGTGTGTGTGTGTGTGTGTGTGAGTGGGAGGGTGGGTGGCTGTGTTAGTGTCTGTCTGTCTGCCTGTCTGTCTGTCTGTCTGTCTCTCTCTCTCTCTCTCTCTCTCTCTCTCTCTCTCTCTCTCTCTCTCTCTCTCTCTCTCTGTCTCTCGCTCTGTAGATGCATCATAGGGAACATATGTAACAATCTCTCTTTTTGTTTACCAAAAATGTGAATGAACGTATTAAAAGTGGGTTTTGCCTTGGTTGGAAACGTTTTAAGATGATTTATGAAGTGTAAATTGGATAAGTCTCAATTCTCCGTAGTTTTCAATGTATGTGCCATTCAGTAGCGTTCATGTTACAGATGTGTCCTATGCAGTGGTAGTGTCCGTAAAATGTCAGTAAAACTTTATTTTAGCAATAATACAGGGGAACAAATGCAAATAGAGGGTCCTCACTTTGTATCTAATTTACCAACAACGTTTAAAATTATGTTTTGCGAAGCTGCAACAAATGCTGTATAATCGTATGTGTGTTCATTCACCACGTGCTAAAGTCTGATAGCTTTGATTATATATATTTTTTCTCATGAACAACAAATGTTATTTGCTTGATTTTTACAGAGTATGTCATAAATTCCATTATTATGAAGCCTGCCAAATTGTATGCTGTAATATTAACTATATTCAAAGTTACATCATTTGTATGTTTTTCCTATCATGTAACAAATGTTCCCTATGTGAAAGATGCATTATATCTTAATAATGTCAAAACAATTAAAGATATACGGATTATTATTTTCGGAAAAGTTATAACACATTGTTATTAACTATGTGTGTCAGTAAAAGTTTAAAAAATCCTGACAGTTTTTTATTGATCCTGCAAAATAAGTGTTTAGGGAACATTTGTAACTTAAAGTTAGGGTTAGTGTTAGGGTTAGGGTTATGAATATAATTGATATATAGAATTGTTAAGAAGTGTAAATGTTTACATTCCATTTTTCATGGACTGTCTGAAAGTTTCAGTTCTATATTCGGTTTGGAAACCTTTTTTTTTCTATATGTGTATATGAAAGATATACATCTATACAATATCTTCGCTATTAAAGATAAACGCATTATTATTTTCGGCATTGTTAAAGCTCATTGGTATTACTGTGACATTAGTTTATTATTGAAAAATATAAATATCTATGAAAAGGTATCGTAAAAGAAATTAGAAACACTTCATACATTATTTCACTTTATAGCAGGGAGGAATCGCTATGTGTTATGTTGTTCCCCGAAGAACATATTATTTGAGTTGCATGTTGTAAAGCCGGACAGGTTAGAGTGACGCACGTCTTTGTGTTCTGGATAGAGAGGAGTAGTGGCGCTGCACTGCTGTGCTCGGCATTGTATTTGTAACTGCAACTCGGCCTCCAGCACCGGCACCATGTCGGTGGAGAAGCGCTAAGTGAGCTCACACTGAGCTCAGTGTAATGTCTGCTCTGGAGAGCTCACAGTGTGACCTAGTCGTAAGTTCACGTCTTTATTGGGTAGTCCTTGAAAACTTAATTGACTCAATTCTTGGGATTAATTGGTCAAAATGACCATTGGTTGAAGGTACTCAGGGACTGATGTGTAGAGAGACTTATTAAACCTGCAGGATTTTTGTTGTTTCAAATGTGCCCAACATCTTACCAGTATGTCCTTTTAGTATGTCACAAAGATTCCCTAATTCGTTTTACAAATGTTCCCTGTATGTTATGAATGTTCCCTAAGCATGTGACGAATGTTCCCTAGTTTATGTTACAGATGTGCCCTAGCACTTCTCTCTCTCTCTCTCTCACTCTCAATTCAGTGCATTTGTATTTTAAAAGCAATTGGACATGCATATATATATATACATACATATATATGGAAAATAAACAATACAATTAAAAATCACAATAAAATGTAATAAAGTACAGAAAAACAAAATGTAATAAAATGTGATCTTTAATACACACAAATATGTATGGCTGGTCGGAAGCGTCTTGGACTCGGGTTCCTCTTCATTACTTATAATGCTTTTGCCTTTTGCTAAAGCTTTCCATGGAGGAGAACGCGAATGAGTTTGTACCATTCTTGGGAGGCTCTGCCTTGTTGGGGCGGAGCTGTGATGCAGGTGAACAGCAGATCGGGCATAGGTGGGCATGTGGGCGGAGGACGAGGAAGGCCGGTCAAGCAAATAAGCTTGCTAAGGTACACAGCAGCAGCAAACAGCCCCCCCATCCAGCCAGCCAGGCAGTCTGGCTGGCAGTGACTGAGTGGTTGACAGATGGCAAGCAATGGAATGCACGTGCTCTGTGATGTCATAGCTGTCAGCTCAGGTTTGTGATGTCATCGATGAGCTGGCTGGCTCTGTGTGTCTTGCTAGTTGTGTGTATGTGTGTGTGTGTGTGTGTGAGAGAGAGAGATAGAGTGTGTGTGTATGTGTGTGTGTGAGTGGGCGGGTGGCTGTGTTAGTGTCTGTCTGTCTGTCTCTCTCTGTCTCTAAATTCAATTCAATTCAATTCAAGGTTGCTTTATTGGCAGGACAAACAGATTCGTAGTGTTGCCAAAGCAGTTGATATATACATACATTGAAAAATAATAAAAGGTAGGAAAAAAGAAACAAAAAAAATGAAACAGTAACATTATAATTTATAAATTAAATCTTAATAGACATGTACATTTGCTTTATAGTTATCAGGTTACAGCTGGTGCTCATGTATGTCATGTTTTCACAGTGAGCCCCTCAGGCTGTGGCAGGCGGCTACATATTGGGCGGCCAGGGGGGCTGTGTGTCTCTCCCCCAGGAGGATAGCTTTTTTTTTTTTTTTCATTCATCAATTCAGAGAATGATTTTATAATATTTATGAATTTATTATAGAACGTGTCCCTTAATTTGGCATATTTATTGCATCGGAGGAGGAAGTGCATCTCTGTCTCGACCTCTCCTGTCTCGCAGTGACCACAGCGCCGCTCCTCTCTGGGCAGCCAGCTCTGCCTGTGTCGGCCCGTCTCTATGGCCAGGCTGTGGTCACTGAGCCTGTACTTGGTCAGGATCCATCTCTGCTTCATATCTCTGACAGTGAAGAGATATTCTGCCAGGGTGTATTCTCTGTTTAGGGCCCGATAGCAATCCAGTTTACTTTGGGATTTGGTTTCATTGTTCCAATGTTCCAGATAGGAGGTTTTGGTTATCTTTATGATTTGGTTGACTCTGATTGGGGGCAGGTAAGCAGTGCTGACCTGAAGCTGGTCTCTGTTCGCAGTATTAGCGGGGGTCAGTGCCGTGAGCTTCAGGGCCAGCTGACTCAGGGGACTCTTTTCAGGGCTGAGCTCTTGGGTTTGGAGGGCCTTGTACTGGAGTGAGTCTGACTCACTTTTCTTCAGGTGCATCCAGAATTTCAGTGCTCTTTTCTTTATATTAATGAGGGTTGGGAAGCGGCCTAATTCTGCCCTGCATGCGTGGTTTGGTGTGTTCCTGTGCACCTGCAGTATGTTTTTATAGAGTTCAGCATGCAGGGTCTCTATTGGATGTTTGTCCCACCTAGTGTAGTCCTGTTGACTTCATTACCGTACAGCGCAATGGGCTGGATCACACTGTCAATTAGTTTGAGACAGAAGAAGATTGTATAACATTAATATCCCATTCACAATCTGATTGCGCACAAAGCTCTTGCTTTGTCTTTGAGTGCCTTCACTGCCAGGTTAAAGCCCCCTGACGCACTAATAGTCAGGCCCAGGTAAGTGTAGTGTGAGGTGTTCTAGGGTAGTGTTGCCAAGCGTGAAGTGGTATTTGTTTCCCTGAGGAATTTTTTTTTGGAAAATCATGATCTTTGTCTTCTTCTTGTTTACTGCCAGGGCCCAGGACTAACAGTACTGCTCTAGCAGTGCCAGGTTTTGCTGAAGCCCCTGTTCTGTGGACGACAGCAAGACTAGGTCATCTGCATAGAGCAGGAATTTGACTTCTGTGTCATTTAGGGTGAGGCCAGGGGCATCAGACTGCTCCAACACCGTTGCCAACTCATTGATGTAGATGTTGAACAGTGTTGGGCTCAGACTGCAGCCCTGCCTCACTCCCCGCCCCTGAGTGAAGAATTCTGTTCTTTTGTTGCCAATTTTTACTGCACATTTGTTTTCGGTGTACATTGATTTTATAATATCATAGACTTTACCCCCTACACCGCTTTGAAGAATTCTGTAATTAAGTCCCTCGTGCCAAATGGAATCGAATGCCATTTTGAAATCAATGAAACAGGCAAAGATTTTGCCTTTACTTTTTTGGTGGACGTGTTTGTCTATGAGGGTGTGTAGGGTGTAAATATGATCTGTAGTGCGGTGATTTGGGAGGAAGCCAATCTGACTCTTACTCAGGACACTGTGCTCGGTAAGGAAGGCCAGTATCCGGGCGTTGATGATACTGCAGAACACCTTCCCCAGGTTACTGCTAACACAGATGCCCAGGTAGTTGTTAGGGTCGAATTTGTCTCCACTCTTATAGATTGGGGTGATCAGCCCCTGCTTCCAGATGTCAGGGAAGTAACCAGTACTGAGGACCATGTTGAACAATTTAAGCACAGCCTCCTGCAGTTGTGCGCTGCTGTGTTTGAGCATTTCAGTGCTGATGCTGTCCGGGCTGCAGGCTTTTCTGGGTGGAAGTGCCTGGAGCTTTTTAGATAGTTCCTGTAGGGTGATTGGAGCGTCATTTGGGTTTTGATTATTTTTAATTGATTGTTCGAGCAATTTCAGTTTTTCCCTGGTTTCAATTTGTTTGTGTGTCAGATCATTTTGTTTGATATCTTTATAAAGGTTTTCAAAGTATTTTTTCCAAATGGTTCCGTTTCGTATTGCCAATTCTTGTTGTTTTGTTGAATTAAATTGTTCCACATTTCCCAGAACTGGTTTTGGTCAACAGATTTCTCTATGTCATTGAGTGTTTTGTTTGTGTGTTTCTGTTTTTTATTTTTAAGGGTGTGTTTGTAGTGTTTAAGGGTCTCACAGTACTGTTGGCATAGTTCTGTGTCTTGTGGTTGATGATGTTTTTGATTGGATAGGTGACTTAAATTTGTTTCTTATTGATTTACACTCATCATCAAACCATGTCTGTGTGTGTGTATGATTCTGGTTGATCTTTTTCTTTGTCTTTTTAAGATTTGCCATTGTGGCTGCAATTTGAAATACTTGATTGATATCATTTATGGCCAGATTTAGTCCTGTCACGTCAGGCTGGTACTGTGATCTGAGGAAAGTGTTGATGATGTCTGTTATTTCTGTAGAACTGATTGCTTGGTTAAATTCCTCTGTGCTGTTTGGAGCCCATCTGTATGTTTGATTAAGGTTGTACAGCTTACTGGGCTGTGTCTGTGTGTTGCTGGCCTGACTTCTTCTTTTCAGGAACACTGTGATTTGGTTGTGGTCTGACAGGGGGGTTTGCTGCCTGACAGTGAATGCACTGATGAAGGAGGGGTCCATGTCAGTGAGGGCGTAGTCGACTACATTAGTCCCAAGAGCTGAGCAATACGTGAACCTCCCTAAAGAGTCCCCTCTGATCCTGCCATTAAACCCCGTCGGGGATGTTCCTCTGGGTTGTGGTGGGGGTGAGGTACAGAGGGGCCTGACCGAACACATGGCTGTTTCCCTGTGTGCCGATGAAGTTGGGCTCGGTGCCTATCCGGGCATTGAAGTCCCCACAGAGCAGCACATTCCCCTGGGCCTGGAAATGGCCGATCTCTGTGTGGAGGGTGTTAAAAAATTCCCCATTGTAATAGGGGGATTCAGAGGTGGGGGTATACGCTGTACAAAGGTATATATGGTTCTCACACTGGGCTATTCTCTTCTTAATTTGAAGCCATGTATGCGTTGGGCCCTGTTTGACTGGGCTGATGTGGTTCGCCAGCTCCTCTTTGTACCACACTATGATCCCCCCAGAGTCCCTGCCACGCCGCACTGTGCTCAGTTTAATTGAGGGCACAATAACCTCCCTGTAGCCCAGGGGGCAGTGTGTGGGCACCTCTGCACGACACCATGTCTCCAGCAGAACTATGATATCTAATTCCTTAATGCTTTTAATGAATTCAGGGTCTGTGCTCTTTAGCCCGAAAGGCGAGGAGTTCAGGCCCTGAATGTTCCAGCAGCTGACTGTAAATGAGCTCATTTTAGCTAACATTGTACTTGGTGGAATAAAACAATACCATATCAACAATACAACTTTTTAATCTAAGGTTTTGTTTAAACTAGAATTTCAAATATAATAATTATTAGTTTTATGTAAAGTATGGTTACATTGTATGTACACAGGTATTTATTTTTAATTTACAAGTGGGGTTGTCCGTCCCTACCCGAGTTCTCTGGCTCAGCTCAGCAGTCTGGAGCAGAGGAGGCTGAGCAGGTGCTTGATCTCCCCCAGCTCGGTGGGGGCTGGAGTGGCGGCCTGGGTCAGGGCTGCGGCATAGCTGAGCGGCTTCTGATGGGCGCTGTGCCTGGTGCTCGTGGGGCGGGTGGGAGGCTGGGTGATGGGGGCCTGGCCGGTGCTGCGGCATCGTGGTACGTGTGCTCCAGTGCGGGGGGGTTGTATGATTGGCTGGCCTCTGTTGGTATTGCTGTGTGGATAGGAGCTCATACATTCAGTGACTTCTCTCTCTCTCTCTCTCTCTCTCTCTCTCTCGTTCTGTAGATGCATCATAGGGAACATATGTAACAATCTCTCTTTTTGTTTTCCAAAAATGTGAATGAACGTATTTCAAGTTGGTTTTGCCTTGGTTGGAAACGTTTTAAGATTAATTAAGAAGTGTAAATTGGATTTGTCTCAATTCTCCGTTGTTTTCAATGTATGTGCCATTCAGTAGCGTTCATGTTACCGATGTGTCCTATGCAGTGGTAGGGTCAATAAAATGTCAGTAAAACTTTATTCTGATAGCTTTGATTTTATTTTTTTGTCATGAACAACAAATGCTATTTGCTTGATTTTTACAGAGTATGTCATAAATTCCATTTTTATGAAGCCTGACAAATTGTATGCTGTAATATTGAATATTTTCAAAGTTACATCATTTGTTTGCATTTCCTATCATGTAACAAATCTTCCCTATGTGAAAGATGCATTATATCTTAATCACGTCAAAACAATTAAAGATATACGGATTATTATTTTCGGTAAAGTTATAACACATTGCCATTAACTATGTGTGTCAGTAAAAGTTTAAAAAATCCTGACAGTTTTTTATTGATCCTGCAAAATAAGTGTTTAGGGAACATTTGTAACTTAAAGTTAGGGTTAGGGTAATTAATATAATTGATATATAGAATTGTTAAAAAGTGAAAATGTTTACATTCCATTTTTCATGGTTTGTCTGAAAGTTTCAGTTCTATATTCGGTTTGGAAACCGTTTATATATATATATATATATATATATATATATATACATTATTCTATACAATATCTTTACTATTAAAGATAAACGCATTATTATTTTCGGCATTGTTAAAGCACATTGGTATTACCTATGTGTATCATTAAAAGTTTAAAATTCCTAAAGATTTTTTATTGATCTTGTAAAATAAGTGTTTAGGGAAAATTTGTAACATAGAGTTAGAGTTAGCCACTGGGTAAGGGTTACATCTTCAACAGTAAGTTAATTCATGTTAATTATTCTCATCAATTTTAGTCAATACAGTAAAAGTGTCTGAAATAGCAAATCGGTTGAAATCCCTTAATGCATCAATAAAAATGTATACAAATAAAAGGCTGATCTTAGCATATTCGTATACTTGTATGTTCGTTTCTGGTTGTCTACATGTGATTTCGAGTTTTTTGTTTGGTTTTTACAATGTATCTGTGCTGTGTGTAGACGCGGAATGAGTTTGATTGTGATGTTAAATAGGGTTTAGAAACGCAGTCGCCTCGGTGCTGATTATTATTGCTGTGTTTCTCCACTTCTACTCCACGCTTGGGAACGCCCACATCCAGTGACGTTAGCGTTCGATTCCAAGACCGGTGGAAATGCAAGCCGGTTCACAAAAAGATCAGCTGGATCCCAGGCCGAGCAGCGGCTCTGGCTCCAGCACCGGCACCATGTCGGTGGAAAAGCGCTAAGTGAGCTCACACTGAGCTCAGTGTAATGTCTGCTCTGGAGAGCTCACAGTGTGACCTAGTCGTGAGTTCACGTCTTTACTGGGTAGTCCATGACAACTTAATTGACTCAATTCTTGGGCTTAATTGGTCAAAATTACCATTGGTTGAAGTTACTCAGGGACTGATGTGTAGAGAGACTTATTAAACCTGCAGGATTGTGGTTTTCCCAGAACAGAATTAACCAGCTCACCACAAAGGAACATGGTAGGTGCTATTGCAACATGGATTACACAAAAACATTGAAATCCAAGTTTGCAGTGGTGATGCATGGTGTTCCAGATCACTTCAGCAACTCCAGGGACTACTGTGCAGTGGTCCAGACCTCAGAAACTGTGTGCATATGAACACTGAAGTAGGCATCATAACTGTAGCCAATACTTTGTGGTTAAAATACTTAATTTAATCCCTGTATTGTACGGAATAATAATAACAACTGTAAAACATAAGAGAAGGGCCTGAAAATAAATACAATACACAATAGACTAGAACCCTTAGAATATAATAATATGAACATTTTCATTATTAGTATCATTGTAGTTTGGATGATATATTAATGCAAGTTGATAACATATTTTACAGAAAATGGGTTTTAGGAATTGTGTCAAAAAACTAAAAGAATTGTCTTAGGGACCACTGCTCCTTTTTTCCAGACCAATGTATAGCCCACTTTTCATTTAAATTATGTTTAAAACAAAATTGAGGAAGCAGTGGTTAGTTCTGAATCAAACATATTGACCCCCTCACTCAATCTGTAAGTCCTGCAGCAAACATTGGAATATACATAGATATTTGCACAGACTAGTATTAATGTCTCTAATAAATAACCAAATGCCATTTTTGTTGTTTCAAATGTGCCCAACATCTTACCAGTATGTCCTTTTAGTATGTCACAAAGGTTCCCTAATTCGTTTTACAAATGTTCCCTGTATGTTACGAATGTTCCCTAAGCATGTGACGAATGTTCCATAGTTAATGTTACAGATGTGCCCTAGTACTCTCTCTCTCTCTCTCTCTCTCTCTCTGTCTCTCAATTTAGTGCATTTGGATTGTCAAAGCAATTGGACATGCAATCATACATACATACATATGGAAAATAAAAAATAAAATTATAAATCACAATAAGATGTAATAAAGTACAGAAAAACAAAATGTAATAAAATGTGATCTTTAATACACACAAATATGTATGGCTGGTCAGAAGCGTCTTGGACTCGGGTTCCTCTTCATTACTTATAACGCTATTGCCTTTTGTTAAAGCTTTCCATGGAGGGGAACGTGGATGAGTTTGTACCATTCTTGGGAGGCTCTGCCTTGTTGGGGCGGAGCTGTGATCCAGGTGAACAGCAGATCGGGCATAGGTGGGCATGTGGGCGGAGGAGGAGGAAGGCCGGTCAAGCAAATAAGCTTGCTAAGGTACGCAGCAGCAGCAAACAGCCCCCCCATCCAGCCAGCCAGGCAGTCTGGCTGGCAGTGACTGAGTGGTTGACAGACGGCAAGCAACGGAATGCACGTGCTCTGTGATGTCATAGCAGTCAGCTCAGAGAGAGGTTCGTGATGACATCGCTTAGCTGGCTGGCTCTGTGTGTCTTGCTGGCTGTGTGTGTAGAACCGTCTTAGAAATAAGTGGAGAAGTCGCGGAGATAAAGCAAACAGAAGTTTAATCGAGCCACTCAGAAGCCCCACGTCAGGAATAATTCCTTCAGTGAGACTTAATGTTTACAAACATGAGTACAACTTTATAGGAAAATGACATAACATCTTATGGCCGTTCAACCAATAAGAAGATACAGGTCCGGGTCCGTTTACGATCTGTCCTCCCGTGATGAGGTGATGGATCCAAAGCAGCAATGTCCGTCTTTGATGTGCACTAGGAAGATGTGATCCCACGGTCGTCATTTAACTAGTGTCAATCGCCCATTAACAGAAACAATTCCTGCCTATCTGGAGAAACGGTTAAGTCATAAACAAATTTACAGCAGACAGCTGTAGGCTATTCCGGCACTGTGTAATCTTTCATTACTGATAGGAGTTTCTAACAAACCGACCTTGTTGACCCTTTACTTGTCCTGCTGAATCTAATCTGCTCAGTCTGTAAACAAAACTACTTCTAATGCTAGTATTAATATAAAACATTATATAATTATCACAAAACACTTTCTTCAACTTCCTATACAGAGTCTTCAAAAGCTATCAGACTTCAGCAGCTGGTGTTTGAACACACATACAGTTATACAGCATTTTCTGCAGCTTCGCAAGGCCTAATTTTAAACATTGTTGGTAAATTAGATAATTAGTGAGGACCCCCTATTTCCATTTCTTCCTCCATAATTGCTAAAATAAAGTTTTACTGACATTTTATTGACCCTACCACTGCATAGGACACATCTGTAACATGAACGCTACTGAATGGCACGTACATTGAAAACTACGGAGAATTGAGACAAATCCAA
Organism: Amia ocellicauda; assembly: GCF_036373705.1. Classification (NCBI taxonomy): domain Eukaryota; kingdom Metazoa; phylum Chordata; class Actinopteri; order Amiiformes; family Amiidae; genus Amia; species Amia ocellicauda. The sequence goes on along the minus strand of NC_089855.1, from coordinate 41,507,677 downwards.
TTTACACTTCATAAATAATCTTAAAACGTTTCCAACCAAGGCAAAACCCACGTGAAATACGTTCATTCACATTTTTGGTAAACAAGAAGAGAGATTGTTACATATGTTCCCTATGATGCATCTACAGAGCGAGAGACAGAGAGAGACAGAAAGACAGACAGACAGACAGACACTAACACAGCCACCCACCCACCCACTCACACACACACACACTCTATCTCTCTCTCTCTCACACACACACACAGCCAGCAAGACACACAGAGCCAGCCAGCTCAGCGATGACATCACGAACCTCTCTCTGAGCTGACTGCTATGACATCACAGAGCATGTGCATTCCGTTGCTTGCCATCTGTCAACCACTCAGTCACTGCCAGCCAGACTGCCTGGCTGGCTGGATGGGGGGCTGTTTGCTGCTGCTGTGTACCTTAGCAAGCTTATCTGCTTGACCGGCCTTCCTCTTCCTCCGCCCACATGCCCACCTATGCCCGATCTGCTGTTCACCTGGATCACAGCAAAACCCCAACAAGGCAGAGCCTCCCAAGAATGGTACAAACTCATCCACGTTACCCTCCATGGAAAGCTTAAACAAAAGGCAAAAGCGTTATAAGTAATGAAGAGGAACCCTATTGTGTATTGTATTTATTCTCAGGCCCTTCTCTTATGTTGTACAGTTGTTATTATTATTCTGTACAATACAGGGATTAAATTAAGTATTTTAACCACAAAGTATTGGCTACAGTTATGATGCCTACTTCAGTGTTCATATTCATACAGTTTCTGAGGTCTGGACCACTACACAGAAGTCCCTGGAGTTGTAGTCCAGAGCACTGCAAAATTCGTGCTGAAGTGATCTGGATCACCACGCAATGGCCCAAGGACCACTGCAAACTTGGATTTCAATGTTTCTGTGTAATCCATGTTGCAACAGCAACTACCATGTTCCTTTGTGGTGAGCTGGTTAATTCTGATCTGGGAAAACCACAATCCTGCAGGTTTAATAAGTCTCTCTACACATCAGTCCCTGAGTACCTTCTACCAATGGTCATTTTGACCAATTAAGCCCAAGAATTGAGTGAATTAAGTTGTCAAGGACTACCCAGTAAAGACGTGAACTCACGACTAGGTCACACTGTGAGCTCTCCAGAGCAGACATTAGACTGAGCTCAGTGTTAGCTCACTTAGCGCTTTTCCACCGACATGGTGCCGGTGCTGGAGGCCGAGTTGCAGTTACAAATACAATGCCGAGAACACCAGTGCAGCGCCACCTCCTCTCTATCCAGAACACAAAGACGTGCGTCACTCTAACCTGTCCGGCTTTACAACATGCAACTGAAATAATATGTTCTTAGGGGAACAACATAACACATAGCGATTTCTCCCTGCTATAAAGTAAAATAATGTATACAGTGTTTCTAATTTCTTTTACGATACCTTTTCATAGATATTTATATTTTTCAATAATAAACTAATGTCACAGTCTTCCCCCACTTTATTTGAAACGTCCTCGTTTCTTAATTACATAAATCATACAGTATTTCTAATGTTACATTTTTATATATATATATATATATATATATATATATATATATATATACACACTTTGATTATCCAAATGATAAACTGATGTTCCAGTAATTAAATCACAATAGATTTTATTTTTTTTAAGAATGACAAATTAGAAGCCATTACTGAATTGAACTGTAATGTAACATGAAAACAGGTATGTACTACGAAATAACTAAATCTTTAAACTTGTCAGGTTTCATAACTTAACGACCACTAGGTACATCCAGCAGGTAATGCCACAGGAGTCTGCGGTCGCTGAGGTAAGAGAACAGACACAGTCTCTGGGTGCACTGTGACTTGGGCATCCCGAAGGCTGGGAGAATGGGTGACACCTGGGCATGGCTCAAGTGCTAGAGCAGGCTGTGGAACAACACCTGGACAGGAGCTGTGGAAAAAAGAAAAGAGAGAGATGGCATCGAGTGATGACTGGAGCTCGCTGGAACTGGAAGTGGGTAAGGGACGTCTCCAGACAAAGCCGTCAGTGTTGATGGCGGACTGACAGGTGCATCATCAGGATCTCTAAACAGCTGTGGAGGCGCTTCTGGATGAGCAGGTAAGTCAGACCAAGGACCTTTGTATGCCTTCAGCCGATTGTAATGTACAATCCATGATCTGGATGATTTCTGGAATGGACGATTCACCACAATAGGTTGTAAAGGAGCTCTAGCTTTTGGTGTTGGAGCACTGCGAGTCTGACATGTTAAACACTCTGTACAGAACTTGTAAATGTCACGTGACATGTAAGGCCAATAGCAAATTTTTCTGGCTCTCTGCAAAGTTCGTTCAGTCCCTAAATGTCCACTGAAGACATTTCCATGCAGGTAAGTGAGGGCTGTCTGAATGAGGGATTCAGGAAGAACCAATTGGTAAGTATAGGCTTTCTGCAGAAAGGTCTTAATTTTTTGACAGAGGATCCCATTTTCCAAAGTCAGGTGAGGAAACTCATACCAGAGCTTTTTCAGAGCTGACGGGGAGTTTTTGATTCGTCATGCAGTAGGTCTTCGGTTATCCATTTCTTTCCATTCCATCGCAGTTCTCAGAATGACATCCGCTTGTTGTTTCTGCTTCAGTTCATCAATGTCTATTGCTAAATCTTCACATGTTTGTCTTACAGGAACAGCTTGTTCAGGCTGTAGTTCAGAAGATAAACTGTTTTGCATCTTTTTGGGCAAAGTTTTTAACGAATCGTCTGTAATAGGAACAGAGACCCACAAAAGCTCTCACCTCAGTAGGTGTTCTTGGTGTTGGCCAATCTTTCAATTTGTCAAGCTTCCTGGAATCTGGTCTGAGACCACCCTTGGTGATTACATGTCCCAGGAAAGAGACTTCATCCCGTGCAAGCTGACATTTACTGGCCTTCAGCTTTAGTCCTGCCTTTCAAAAGCGAAGAAAGACATCTTCCAAACTCTGCAGATGTTCAGGAAAGGTTTTGCTAAAAACCAAAACATCATCCAAACAGATGAGGCAGATCTTCCAGTGTAGACCACGAAGCACAAGCTCCATTAGACGTTGGAAGGTAGGTGGTGCATTGGTCAGTCCCATTGGCATGACCTTAAAATGGTATAAGCCGCTGCCGGAGGTAAATGCGGTCTTCTCCCGGTCTTCTGATGCCAGCTGAAATTGCCAATAACCACTTGGCAGGTCCATGGTACTAAACCAGCATGCCCCTGCCAGGCTGTCCAAAGCTTCAGAAATCCGTGGTAAGGGATGCGAGTCCCGTATGGTGACAGGGATTAATTTCTTGATGCAATGCAAAATCTGTAGCTGCCGTCCTTTTTCTTGACTAAAACAACAGGTGAAGCCCAAGGGCTGCAGCTCTCCTCAATGAGGTCATGGGCCAGCAACTGCTGAACTTGTTTTTCTATTTCCTGCTTCAAAGCTGGAGAAGTCCTGTAAGCATGTTGGCGGATCGGTAGGGCATCTCCAGTTCGAATGTGTTACTTTACAGCATCTGTGCAGCCATAGTCATGTTCATGTGAACTAAACACATCACAATACTTAAAAAGTAAGTTCTCCAGCTGGTCCATTTGTGGATCACTCAATTTAGACGGACTGAAGTCCACTGTGGGTAACTTTGTGCCTTCTGTCTGCCTGATATTGTGCACAGTGGCCTCAATAACATGGAACTCTTCACCTCCCTGATTTATCAGAGAGTAAAAATTTCCCAGTGGTGTGTTACTTGGCACATGGCAGTCGTCACTGGTAGGATTCATGACACCAATGGTTGTTAATCCTATCTTCACTGGAGACATTGTTCTGGCCACAAACAGACCTGGGTAGTTGCATGCTTCAGGTTCCAGTATTCCTAAGTAATTTGGAGTTGAGATTTGATTTTCTGTAAATGGCTGCAACTTTGCCATGATATTCATCTCAGTCATTGCAGGAATGTAGATTGGCGCAAATGTCACAGCATTGCAACAAAGAGGTGTGATTTGCTTAGAAAACAACAGTGGGACTTTCCAGTTCTACAACTGTAATTGTCCTTGTACATCAATCACTGCATGGTGTTTCTGCAGAAAATCCCATCCGAGTATGACAGCTTGATTGGAATTTCTTATCACTTGAACATCATGATGAAAAACCTCCTCTCCAAGTCTAATACTAATGGTTAGTGTTCCAAGAGTATCAAGGCACTCACCAGCCACTGACCTTGCCAACACGTATGACTTTCTGATGGACTTTGTCTTCAGTGCTGGAATTGACACTCTTAATTTTTCACTGATCAAAGAAATTTGTGAACCAGTATCAATGAAGGCTTGAACAGCAGTGTCTTCAATAACAGCAAAACAATATTGGAGAGGTTGGAGAGTCTTTTAAAGCTGAAGCTTCAGACTCTGGACCCCTGTCATTCAATGTAGCAGCTACTTGGCCCGCAGCAACTGCTACCACTCGTTTCCCTGATAGGTGGGATCCTCAGAATCAAAGTAAAGATGACATTTGCTGTATCTGCAATCAGGCCTTCTCTCATGGTGATGTGGACTGGGTGTTCTCCTGGTGTATCTGTCCCTTGAGTGTGAGTAGGATGCAGATGGACTACGAGAATATCTTGAACTTCAGTGCTGATCAGGGTGAGATGAGTGATAGCGATTGCTAGCACTGTTAGTTCTTGAATAGTAACGGTTGCTTGGTGATGGAGGCCACCTTTCATATTTTTGCCTATGTAGGGAATGATGTCCGGGTCTTGGTCCAGGAGACATGTTTCTATAAAGGCGAAGAAACATCTCTTTGTGATCTAGAGGAAGAATTATACCCATCACGGGATGCTTTTCTTGATGCACGATATTTCTCTTGTTTCATCCATTCTGGAGAGGGCTGACGGTCCTTTTTCCCCTCTTTGTACTGGCTGTGCCCATGTTTGAGATTTTCTTGCTGTTGCTTCAACTGGCTCACCTCTACTCTGAGTGCTTTAACATCTGCAGTTAAATCTGCAATAGCTTGTAGTAATTTGGGGGATTCCTCTGACGTAGATGAAATGGACTTGCTTGACACCATAGCTGTTAGGATATTTCCAGATTTACATATAGATGGTTGTTCCAGAACCTTCTCATTTATTGTGCTTTAGAAATGTGAAGAGGCAGTTCTTAATACTTCCTGACCCGCTCCCACTTGCAAGGCATTTTTAGGGCTTCCTCCAATCTACTTGCACCATGCTCATAACACTTTGCCTGCAGCACTGGGTCTAAACCAGCAACAAAACGTCTAAAACGCTCCATTTCAATAGCTGGCTGTCCGTAATTGGGAAACGCCTCTTGCACAAGTCTGCTTACTTCGGCTGCATAAACTTCTAATGCTTCTTTAGGCTGACGGGGTCTTGCATTAACAAAAGTTTGAAAATGCAGTAGGTATTCTTTTCTTCCAAAGACTTATTTTAATGTGTCTACTGTTTTAGCATAGTCTTTTTGCATTTCAGAGGGTAAAGAAACCCAGTATGACAGTGCATCAGCACTTAAACGTGTTGGTACAATTGTTGCAAGATCCTGGTGCTGTTTGTGCAGCTTTTACAGCCAATTCCAGACGCGTGTTCCACAGAGAGAAACTTTCTTTATCCTTCCCATCTCCGTGAAAGCAAGGAGGCAGCTCAACACGATCATGTGTTACTCTGTCGTATTCGTGCGTCTTTCTGCATTAATCGCTTCATTTCCATTTGCTGCGTCAACATTAATTAATCTGTCTCGGATTTTCCATATATATATTTTTATACTTGTGTAACTTAGCTATTTGCGGTTAAATGACTTGACATAGCGGTTTATTACTTTCGTAAGTTTTTTTTATTATTATTTTCCGATTTTAACAGTACAGTTCACTCAACACCGACATGGTTTTGTCTCAGTCACCCGCAAGCACAGCTCACTGCATCCGGCCTCGGTAGAGAAAAAACAAAAGCAAACAATATCCCTCGCTGCCGCCAGTCTGTAAACCGTGAAACGAGTCTCTTTGGAGGTAGACATGTTGTTTGGGGTTCAGTTTACATCAGGACTCCTTGACACAATTTATTGTTCCTGGCACTTTTGTTTATGTCTCTTATGAACCGAGTTGCAGGTACAAATACAATGCCGAGCACAGCAGTGCAGCGCCACTACTCCTCTCTATCCAGAACACAAAGACGTGCGTCACTCTAACCTGTCCGGCTTTACAACATGCAACTCAAATAATATGTTCTTGGGGGAACAACATAACACATAGCGATTCCTCCTGCTATAAAGTAAAATAATGTATAGGGTGTTTCTAAATTCTTTTACGATACCTTTTCATATATATTTATATTTTTCAATAATAAACTAATGTCACAGTAATAAAAATGAGCTTTAACAATGCCGAAAATAATAATGCGTTTATCTTTAATAGTGAAGATATTGTATAGATGTATATCTTTCATATACACAAATAGGAATGCAACCTTCAGACAATCCATGAAAATGTAATGTAAACATTTACACTTCTTAAAAATTCTATATATCAATTATATTCATAACCCTAACCCTATCACTAACCCTAACTTTAAGTTACAATTGTTCCCTAAACACTTATTTTGCAGGATCAATAAAGAACTGTCAGGATTTTTTAAAATTTTACTGACACACATAGTTAATAGCAATGTGATATAACTTTACGGAAAATAATAATCTGTATATATTTAATTGTTTTGACAATGTTAAGATATAATGCATCTTTCACATAGGGAACATTTGTAACATGATAGGAAAAACAAACAAATGATGTAACTTTGAAAATATTCAATATTACAGCATACAGTATAATCAACACAGAACTGTGTCTATACTGAAAAGCTGTTGACATTTGAAAAGTGACAGAGGTTTGAATTTGAAAGTATCAATTCATAAAAGATACAATGAGCAGGAGCAGGAGCTGTGCGATCCATTACCCAGAGCACCTGAAGAACGCTCAGGCCAGGAAGAGTCTCAGACAACACATACTGAAGGACAACCCAGAGACTCTCAGAGCCGACTTCTCTCAGACTGGAGACCAGCAAGTCACCAGCAACCTGGTCTTCTACACCGAGCACACCGACGCCTGGCACGCTGCCATCTGTCAACTGTACAGGCACATTAAAAATAGAGGCATCAGTAAAGGAAGGCAGGTGTCAATCAGTGAGGAGGACGACCCAGACACCTCCATGCTGACAATCAATCTGTACCACACTGGAACAGTCTTAATACAGGGCAGCGAGGGCAGCCTGGGCACCTTTGAAAATCAGTTCCACTCACTGAAAACGCTGGCTGACAGAGAGAAAAAGGAGAGACATGTCCAAAAGAGCACAGACGCAGCCACACAGGAGGAGAGTCCAGCCCCACACTGCCCTGCCAACGGAGGGGAGAGCGCCGCGCCAGAGAACAGCGAGGAATCCACACGCATCCCAGCACAGGACACCCCTCAGACACCGACACAGTGTCCCAGCTGAGGGAGAGCATGTCCCTGCTGGAGGTGGAGCTGATGGAGCTAAAAGAGCTGGTGCTGGCCATGCTCACAACCTCCAACACCACAGAGCAGCTAACAGACCAGCTCAACAGAGTCCAACACGAGCACAAGGTCATAGTGAGGGAGCTGAGGGAGGAGGTGAGGGAGCTGCAGCTGGACAGGGAGGCCATGAGGAGGGAGCTGACGGCCCTGAGAGAGGAACTGCAACGCAGAGACAAGACAGTGCAGAGCCTGAAGGAGCAGCTATACAAATTCACTGCCCACAACAACTAGCCCTCAAGATACCCAGCAGTGCACAATGTGCAGAGCCCTCCCACCCCAATGACATCCAGACATACTGACTCTCACACAACACACCACTCACACACTGCACCCAACACACACACACAACTCGGCCCGAACACACAGAATGCACCCAGCACACACACACACCCTGAGCACAACACACACAGTGCACCCAATACACACACACACCCTGACTCAGACACACACACTGCACCCAGCACTCACACACACCCTGAGCCCGAAACCACTCACATAACCTGCGCACCCCACACACAGGCCGAATCAAACACAGATGAGCCCCCCTCACGCAGAAAGACTACCATGATGAAGAACACTGAAGTAGCCCTGCTGATAGACTCAAATGGCAAACTCATAAATGAGAGGCGGCTCTTCCCTGATGGCAAGATCTCCAAGGTCTGGTGTCCGACCACAGAGAGGGCCATTCAGCAGCTGTCCGAGGAGAGCCTCGGCTCCCCCAGCCATATTATTATACACACAGGCACAAACGACCTGAGGACCCAGCAGGACAAGGTGGCCAGCTCCATCTCCACCCTGCTGCCCAGGAAGGACTTCCACCCCAACACCATCCACATGATCAACGCTGAGATCTCTCGGGGATGTGCTCTGATGCCAAATGTGCACCTGGCACACCACCCCACTCTTGGGGCCCACAGCTTGTTTGACCACGTCCATCTCCACAAACAAGCAGTGAGCGTCTTCGCAAAGACACTCAAAGACATCGCCCTGGGCCGAAACCCAGACAGCCCCCCACATGGCCACAGAAGGTTCTCCAGCACCCACACCACCCAGAACAACCCCGAGCCAATCAGGAGAGCGGCCCCTGGGAGCCCCCGCCCTCCACCTGCACACCACCTTCCCCAGCCTGGACACCGCAGACCCCAGCCTGGATACGCCTGACCACAGGACAGCAGACCCAGAATGGAGCCCATCCAGAACATGCACAGAACAGCCCAGCAGCACAGCCAGCGCAACTACGCAGCAGCGGTCAGCAGAGTAGCCGACACCGACACCGGGGAGCTGCAGGAGATCCGACACCTGCTCAACCTCATCTGCACCCGACTGATAAGATTAGTAACTGTGCATAACAAAGAAACCACTGCAGGAGGTGACTAGCTATTACCACATCCGAAAATCACCCCTGTATAAATGTAGTTATATACTGATATATATGGACATATTTTCTAAAAATTATGTAGATATATGGATGCTTACATATATGTGTATATATGTAGATATATGTGTGTATGCGTATGTATATAGGAGTGTAAGTCAGGAGTTTTTTTTTTTGTTTATTTTCTAATTTATTAGTTTCCTATTTTTTCATATCACCAGTATTAATATTTATTTATTTGTTTACTTTCCACCTCACACATTTCCAGATATATCTCATTCCAATATAAATTGCTTAATTAGAGTAGAAAGAAATGCGATCCCTATCTATCACCATGTGGAACATCCAGGGCCTGGGCTCCTCAGTGTTCGGGCTGAAGAGCACAGACCCGGAGTTCAGACAGAGAGTGAGAGACAAGGATGTCATCATCCTGCAAGAGACATGGTGTCGGGCAGATGTGTCCAGTCACTGTCCCTCAGGCTACAGAGAGGTCATAGTGCCCTCCCTGAAGAAGCCCTCCGTCAGACATGGCAGGGACTCCGAGGGCATAATAATCTGGTACAAAGCAGAGCTCAGTGACTCCATACAGTCCATCAAAACAGCAGTCACACATATGGCTTAAAATAAGCAAAGAATAATTTCTCCCCAAACCGATGTGTTCCTGTGTGCTGTGTATGTTCCCCCCTCAGAATCCCCATATCACAATAAGGAGATCTTCCCCAACCTCCAGACTGAGGTCTGCCACTTCCAGGTCCAGGGAAGTGTGCTGATCTGTGGGGACCTGAACGCCCGGACAGGCAGCCTGCCTGACTTCACCAGCACACAGGGAGACAGCCACATATTCGGCCACACCCCCTTAAACACCCCCATCAGCTCCCTCAGACACAGCCACGACAGGGGAGTGAATAAAAACGAGCAAAAATTACTGCAGCTCTGTCAGGGACTGGGCCTGTATATCGTGAATGGCAGGATCCGGGGAGACTCTCTGGGAAGATACACCTACAGCTCAGCTCTTGGCAGCAGCACGGTAGACTATGCCATCACAGACCTAGACCCCTTCTCTCTCAGTGCATTCACCTCTATCAGACCACAGCCAAATCACTGTGTTCCTGAAGAGGACAGAGCACAGCAGCAGCGCTCACACACAGCCCAGCAAGCTGTACAGCCTCAGACACTCCTACAGATGGGCTCCAGACAGCACACAAGAGTACCAGAAAGCAATTGGCAATCAAGACATCCAATCACTAATACACACCTTTCTGGTCACCCCAAATCAACATAGTAAAGAAGGAATACATCTGGCTATAAAATACTTAAAACATATATTTGAAAAAGCAGCTTTACAGTCAAAATTGAAAATTAAAAAGAACATCCCAACAAAATACAAAGAGGAGAATTGGTTTGACAAGGAGTGCAATACAATAAGGAAGGAACTGAGGAACGAAGGAACACTTAGATCAAAAAGAACAACACACCCGAAAGCAACTGACAATAATCGAAGAGTCCATTAACACAAATAGATTCTGGGAAAACTGGAAAAAATGTAATAAATTAAAACCATTCAAAATTGAGATATTTGGAAAAACCACTTTGAAAAACTTTATGAAAACATTCACCACACTGAGAAATCAGCTCAGCATGACATCAGTGTGAGACTAAAAAGAATGGAATTGGCATTTAAAGACACCCAGAATCCCCTGGACCCTGAGAGTTTTTTATTGATCCTGCAAAATAAGTGTTTAGGGAACATTTGTAACTTAAAGTTAGGGTTAGTGTTAGGGTTAGGGTTATGAATATAATTGATATATAGAATTGTTAAGAAGTGTAAATGTTTACATTACATTTTCATGGATTGTATGCAAGTTTCAGTTCTATATTCGGTTTGGAAACCGTTTTTTTTTCTATTTGTGTATATGAAAGTTATACATCTATACAATATCTTCACTATTAAAGATAAACGCATTATTATTTTTGGCATTGTTAAAGCACATTGGTATTACCTATGTGTATCTTTAAAAGCTTAAAATTCCTAAAGGTTCTTTATTGATCTTGCAAAATAAGCTTTTAGGGAACATTTGTAACATAGAGTTAGGGTTAGCCACTGGGTAAGGGTTACATCTTAAACAAGGGTTACACAAGTGCCGGAATGAGGTCAAGGACTCTGCTGTTTTGACTTCAGTGGTGGAATGACCTGCCCACCAAAGTCAAAACCGCAGAGTCCTTGACCTCATTCCGGCGCTTACTCAAGACGCATCTCTTCCGACCGCACTTGTAATATTAGTCCTCTATCCCTGCTAGATAACACTTCAGCTTATTATGCTCCTCTCGTTCTTGAATGTTTTCCTCCTTGCTCCCTTTCCTGTAGCCCTAGTCTGTAACCCTACATCTTGACAGCACTTAGCTTTCACCGTCCAGGATGTAGGAAGTCTTTTACTGTACTTGTGTAAATTGTAATTGGAATTTTTAAAATGTATTTTGAATTGCGATATTTTTTTGCTAAGTTGAATTTGTAATGATTGATGCCTTGTACTTCTCTGTATTTTTGCACTTATGTTGTAAGTCGCCCTGGATAAGGGCGTCTGCCAAGAAATAAAAATAATCAAATAATAATCTTCAACAGTAAGTTTATTCATGTTAATTTTTCTCTTCAATGTTAAAGAACAGAATTAACCAGCTCACCACAAAGGAACATGGTAGGTGCTATTGCAACATGGATTACACAAATACATTGAAATCCAAGTTTGCAGTGGTCCTTGGGCCATTGCGTGGTGATCCAGATCACTTCAGCACGAATTTTGAAGTGGTCTGGACTACAACTCCAGGGACTACTGTGCAGTGGTCCAGACCTCAGAAACTGTATGCATATGAACACTGAAGTAGGCATCATAACTGTAGCCAATACTTTGTGGTTAAAATACTTAATTTAATCCCTGTATTGTACGGAATAATAATAATAACTCTAAAACATAAGAGAAGGGCCTGAGAATAAATACAATACACAATAGACTAGAACCCTTTGAATATAATAATATGAACATCTTCATGATTAGTATAATTGTAGTTTGGATGATATATTAATGCATGTTGATAACATATTTTACAGAAAATGGGATTTAGGAATTGTGTCAAAGAACTAAAAGAATTGTCTTAGGGACCACTGCTCCCTTTTTCCAGACCAATGTGTAGCCCACTTTTCTTTTAAATTATGTTTAAAACAAAATTGAGGAAGCAGTGGTTACTTCTGAATCAAACATATTGACCCCCTCATTCAATCTGTAAATCCTGCAGCAAACATTGGAATATGCATAGATATTTGCACAGACTAGTATAAATGTCCCTAATAAATAACCAAGTACCATTTTTGTTGTTTCAAATGTGCCCAACATCTTACCAGTATATGTGCTTTTAGTATGTCACCAACATTCCTTAATTCGTTTTACAAATGTTCCCTGTTTGTTATGAATGTTCCCTAAGCATGTGACGAATGTTCCATAGTTTATATTACAGATGTGCCCTAGCACTTCTCTCTCTCTCTCTCTCTCTCTCTCTCCCTCTCTCTCTCTCTCTCTCTCTCTCTCTCTCTCTCTCTCTCAATTCAGTGCATTTGTATTGTCAAAGCAATTGGACATGCAAACATACATACATACATACATATGGAAAATAAACAACATCATTATAAATCACAATAAGATGTAATAAAGTACAGAAAAACAAAATGTAATAAAATGTGATCTTTAATACACAGAAATATGAATGGCTGGTCGGAAGCGTCTTGGACTCGGGTTCCTCTTCATTACTTATAACGCTATTGCCTTTTGTTTAAGCTTTCCATGGAGGGGAACGTGGATGAGTTTGTACCATTCTTGGGAGGCTCTGCCTTGTTGGGGCGGAGCTGTGATCCAGGTGAACAGCAGATCGGGCATAGGTGGGCATGTGGGCGGAGGAGGAGGAAGGCCGGTCAAGCAAATAAGCTTGCTAAGGTACGCAGCAGCAGCAAACAGCCCCCCCATCCAGCCAGCCAGGCAGTCTGGCTGGCAGTGACTGAGTGGTTGACAGACGGCAAGCAACGGAATGCACGTGCTCTGTGATGTCATAGCAGTCAGCTCAGAGAGAGGTTCGTGATGTCATCGCTGAGCTGGCTGGCTCTGTGTGTCTTGCTGGCTGTGTGTATGTGTGTGAGTGTGAGAGAGAGAGATTTTTTGATTTTTAACAACTTTATTTTACTAAAAAAAACAATTAAAACAAACTAGAAACACATAAAAGACATGAAAAAAACTCCCGACATAAAAACACAACCTATTCTAAAAACGCTCAATAAAAACCACTACACACGTGCTACCTATAAAATATTCAAGTGAATTAAACCAGTTGGTTTAAATGTCCTAAGTCAATGGCACAGAGGGCCGCCCCGACCCCCCACATCTGCAGAAAAGTGTCCAGGTCTCCCGTCAGGTTGTAGAAATTGTAATCCAGTCGCACTCTGGAGCTTACGAGAGACCAGAAGAGGGAGAGTGCACACTGTTGCTGCACCCGCTAAGTCTGACTTCTCCTACTGCTCAGGATAGACAGCTTAGCCTGCCCCACTAGAAAGTTTGCTAACTGACAAACATGTCTGTGGCGCTGCATGTACTGGACTCCCAAAATAAACACAGAGCGTGAGAAAAGGAGGCCCAGCTGCTTGAACAGGCTCTCCAGTGCAGTGAACAGCAGCTCTAATCTAGGGCAGTGACAGAAACAGTGAAAAAGTGTCTCTCTCTCCCCGCAGTAGGGGCAGGTGTCGCTCACTCTGGGGTCCAGTGTATGTGCAAAAGAGTTTGTTGCGATGACGCCATGCAGAAGCCATGCAGAAGCGGGGGCTTGTTCAGGCTCCTCCAGGCCGGGCAGGCATCTTCCCCCAGAGCCAGGTGCTCCCTCCAGGGGGTGTCAGGGAGGGGCTGCAGCTGCTGATGGTGCAGCTCCCTCACACTGAGCTGATTGAGCTCCTGACGCTGAGTTGTGAAAACAGACACACTACAGAGACTGTGAGGCGACAGAAGGCGGCCTGATGAGCTAGGGCGGACTGAGAGACACAGACAAACAAGGGGAAAGATGGTGTCAGGGTCCTTGGGCCAGCAGTGCTGCGTGAGAGCCTGGAAAAGCCGTTCCACAGCGCCTATGGGAAGGGCGTTCTGTACTGCCCTGAGAAATCTGGTTACGACTCTCAGTGACCTCATACCCAGCCTGGCAGCCAGGCTGTCGGCACCAACCCACTGTCCCCTGTTAAAATCCAACAAATCCCTCAGCCGGATCACGTCGACCTTAAGCAGGACTGACTTGAGGCTACTGGAGAGCAGGAGTGGACAGCTAAAACCGGGGTTATACAGCAGTGGCTCCTCTAACAGCCAATACAGACTGCTGCCCCCCAGCTCCCTACCCAGGGAGAAGCGCTGCCACACCTCTAAAACAGTACAATAAAAAACAGGCAGGGACGGAAGTATATTGGGACGTGTCTTATGTAAAAACATGTGTCTGTCATAACAAGTGTCCAGGGCGGGAGACACTGGGGATCTGGAGGGTACAGGAGCCTCTGAGTTGCCTGCAGCCGAAAGGCACTCAGCCTGCTTAACAGATCTACCAACCCCTGTCCCCCCTCCTGGAGCGGCAGGTACAGCACTGCTTTGCGCACCCAGTGCAGCCCGTCCCAGAAGAAATCCAGGAGCAGGGTCTGTATCTGGGACACCAGGGCCTGTGGGGGGTCCAGACATGCATAAGTGTGCCAGAGCATGGAGGCCAACAAGATATTAATAACAATTGCTCTCCCCCTAAAGGAGAGCTGGGGCAGCAGCCAGTGCCATGCCCTCAACCGGCCCTGTACCCTCTCCAGCAGGCCAGCCCAGTTCTCCTGCGTCTCCCCCAAAGTCACACCCAGCACCCGAGGGCCTGAGAGAGACCACTGCAGCCCCGCAGGGAGGGCAGGGGGTGCAGAAACCTCCCACACCCGAACCTGATGAGCGCTGCTCTTGCCCCAGTTGACCCTGGCTGAGGAGGCCCTGCTGAACTCCTCCAGACACTCCCACAATGACCTGGACGTCTCACTGGCCAGACTGTG
The DNA here is from genome assembly GCF_036373705.1 of Amia ocellicauda. Taxonomy (NCBI): domain Eukaryota; kingdom Metazoa; phylum Chordata; class Actinopteri; order Amiiformes; family Amiidae; genus Amia; species Amia ocellicauda. The sequence goes on along the minus strand of NC_089855.1, from coordinate 41,492,668 downwards.
TGTCTCAGCAGCATAGGTCGACACCCTTGGGTGACAAAGGATGTCCAAAACTCTGAGAAAAACTCCACAGTGAGCCCATCCAGCCCCGGTGCCCAGCCCTTATTGAGCTCTTGCATTGCGCAGGTCAGCTCTGTCAGATTTAGAAGGGCCTCCAGCCCCTTGATCCCATCCTATGGGAACTTAGGCAGACCCTACAGAAACTGCTGCTGCTGCTCCAGGCTGCCCGGCTCTGCGGAGTACAGCTCCCTATAGAACTGGGCGGCATGACTACACATCTCTTGCACATCCTGCAGCACGCGGCCCTCAGCCGTCCTCAGGCAGAGCATAACCCTGCTCTGCTGCCGCCTGCATTCCAACCCAAAGAAGAACTTGATGGGCGCATCCATCTGTGTCAGGCTCTGGAACTGCGAGCGCACCATTGCTCCTCGAGCCCGCGTCCTTAGCAGCTCTGACAATGCCTGCTGCATAGCTTTGAGGTCCTCTAATGCCCCTGAATCTCCAGAGTCCAAGGCTCGGTGGAGCACCTAAATCTCTCCTTCTAACTCCTTCTTAGATTCATTCAAGCTGTCAGTCCTATGCTCAGTGTACTTCTGGCAGAAGAGCCTGGTCTGAACCTTGCCAATGTCCCACCACTGTCTCAGGGAGGCAAACCTAGGGCGCTCTGATCTCTGCCAAAAGAAAAGAAAAGAATTACAAAAAATCCTGTCCTGCAGCAAGCTATTATTGAAAAGCCAGTAGGCACTGCGCAGCCGGACAGGAGGCAGGGTGACACTCACAGTGATGAGACAGTGGTCAGTGGTCAGGTGGGGGTGATATGGAAGCCACCGAACAGATTGACATGATGTCTAAAGGTATAAAATCTATCCAGCCTGGCTTGCGACATAATGCTAGAACCCGGCCTCACCCAGGTGTACTGTTTCACCTTTGGGTTGGCATTCCTCCTGACATCGACCAGATTGTGCAACTGTGTATTACCTTCCAGCTGTTTTGCCGACTGTGGACTGGGCTCCAAATGATTCCTATCTAATCTATAGTCCACAGTACAGTTCCAATCACCCCCCCAAAACCAGGATCTCCTCAGCCCCACAGTCTGCTAGCGCTTTGCTGAGCACCGAATACACTGACAGTCTGTCTCTCACAGCATTGGGGGCATAGATATTAATAAACACTGTAGCATTATGTTGGGTGTATTTTTATAAGAGCATTTTAGCTCCGAGCTGAAGCACTGACCTCTCCCCCCAAAGTTATCAGATTTTCATAACTCATCAGCTTGGAACTGGTTTACATCAAAGTGACAGTTTTGGGGAGGATGGCACCACAAATAGGCCAAATAGATTGGAATCCTGCTGTGGGATGTCTGGAGAAGTGGGCCTGTAGGTAATATAACTCTTTGAACTGGAAATCCAATCTCACAAACTCAAGAACCAATCACCTATTGATCTGACAGGCGTATACAGAACAGCACACGGTCTCTCTCTCTCTCTCTCTCTCTCTCTCTCTCTCTTTCTCTCACCTGAACCAGAAACTCGCTGCCACAGCTCAACCTGAACCAGAACCAGAAACCAACTAAGTCTTTGCCGGCAACAGAAGAGTTAAATTGGGAGAAGGAGATTGAGCCGTACGAGGAATTCTTTTAAAGGACTTTATCAAATAAAGAATTTTACAGACTGCGCTGCCCGCCTGTGCCCACCTGATCAGTGGAGTTTTTACAGCTGGACACGTCGACTGTATACGAAAGTGTCAGTCATTTAAATAGCTACTGAGTCTTAAGAAACTCGATCCTTGGAACGAACAGGGCCCTGCTTTCCTCAAAGACTTTGTCTTCAAGTAACTATTTTGGAAACCCTGCATACAAAGAAGATTTTGTGCACAACCTTGGAGCCTTCAAACCACTGGAAAATCGGTTTGGAAAAGACTCTACATTCGAGAAACCCCAACTTCCAGGTGCATCAATTGAGTGAAAGTTCTTGGACAAAGCCGAACCGGACTGCCTTTGTTCCAAACCACACGGACCTCGTGCCGTGTGCTGTTATCTGAGCCCGAAGCCAGAGAGGCCTCTCTGCGACGAAGTTCAGATAAGTTTAACAGTTTGGAGTTCATGATTCATGACATTTGAGAAATAAATTAGAAATGTTAATCTGTGATTCATAACTCTAGAATGTGTAATAACATTTAGTTTTCTTCAATATAAATGTGTGTTGCATTAAACTGTTTTGTTGATAATTTTAGAAATAAAATCTGTCAACGCCGAGAAATATCTTCTCATTCCTGTTTAACTGTTTAGTCTGAAATTGACACAAGTTAATAGACACCAGATTATAGGTGGCCCTGCCTATCCTTAATCATTGAATAATAATCAGTTAAGGGAAATTGTGGTAACAAGTAATGATAGGATCTTTCTCGGCACCTACGTAAATGAGACTGATATATATATAACGAGAAGTTACCTGACATAAATACTATCCTGTGTAGTTATTTAATGTCTGACTAACAATACTAATGAGAGACTCGCCTTCGTCTTACTAACCGGTATTGTGGTCAATGTGTTTATAACCTTTTTTGTTTAACCATTTGTGTGATATCATATGCGATCACATGGTCTTTGATTTGGTCAAGGAAGTGATTTGTCTTTGAGTTGTTGATCTAGAGATGAATGTTAATTAGTTTTGCCCTTTTGTATAATTATTGCAATTTGTAGCCGAAACCGAAGCACACCGGAGCCACGGAGCACAGACGGAACAGAGTCGGATTAGCTATCAAAGATAATAACTAATAACACAAATAGACACAGACAATAATAACAACGGTGGTGACAGCACAGCCGTGATGCCAAATAACCAAGCAATAATAATTGTTAATAAACAATTGTAAGAGAATTTTGAATTTTCGTTTTTTCAGTCAATCTAAATAAATAGTTGAACTGAAAACTCATAGGTCAATTGGTTTCTCTTTTAAGATTCTTTTTAGAGGGAAGATGTGGTCAAGTCACAGATGTGCAATAATCATTTATTTTGACAAAAATAGGAAACTAATATCATTCAATTATATTACTGAAAATAAGTAATTTTAAGCTTCTGTTGGATTACAGTAAGAAACAGATAATACCCATTTTCTTCTTTCTCCTCACAGTACAGCTTATAGGCCAGTCTGGTCAGGCAGGAAGCAGTGTGTCTCTCTCTCTCTGTCCTCTCCAGCTCAGTCTTATCGTTGCAGGATGAAGAAGTTAAGAGAACTCAAATTCTCATTGTTTTCCATTTTATAAGGTTTCCTTCCATCCAATAGCATTTTGCCACCACCATGACGTGTCTTATGCTAAAGTAATCTAGAAGTGGGGGGTCATTTTGAATTTGGCTAAGAGCCAATCAGAGGACAGGTCCCTTTTGGTCTCTGGTCATAAAGATAGGGTTACCAGGGCTACCAGGAGATATCAGGGGCTACCAGATGAAAGGGAGGAGGTCTGTTTCCTCTACCAAACCAGATGGTATAGAATTTCCCATTGAAAAATACATTCTAACAAATAATATCTTACAGTACAAAACAGGGATTAAATTAAGAATTTTAACCACAAAGTATTGGCTACAGTTATGATGCCTACTTCACTGTTCATATGCACACAGTTTCTGAGGTCTGGACCACTGCACAGTAGTCCCTGGAGTTGTAGTCCAGACCACTGCAGAATTCATGCTGAAGTGATCTGGATCACCACGCAATGGCCCAAGGACCACTGCAAACTTGGATTTCAATGTTTTTGTGTAATCCATGTTGCAATAGCACCTACCATGTTCCTTTGTGGTGAGCTGGTTAATTCTGTTCTATAACATTGAAGAGAAAAATTAACATGAATAAACTTACTGTTGAAGATTATTATTTGATTATTTTTATTTCTTGGCAGATGCCCTTATCCAGGGCAACTTACAACATAAGTGCAAAAATACAGAGAAGTACAAGGCATCAATCATTACAAATTCAACTTAGCAAAAAAATATCGCAATTCAAAATACATTTTAAAAATTCCAATTACAATTTACACAAGTACAGTAAAAGACTTCCTACATCCTGGACGGTGAAAGCTAAGTGCTGTCAAGATGTAGGGTTACAGACTAGGGCTACGGGAAAGGGAGCAAGGAGGAAAACATTCAAGAACGAGAGGAGCATAATAAGCTGAAGTGCAATCTTGCCGGGATAGAGGACTAATATTACAAGTGCGGTCGGAAGAGATGCGTCTTGAGTAAGCGCCGGAATGAGGTCAAGGACTCTGCTGTTTTGACTTTGGTGGGCAGGTCATTCCACCACCGAAGTCAAAACAGCAGAGTCCTTGACCTCATTCCGGCACTTGTGTAACCCTTGTGTCAGATGTAACCCTTACCCAGTGGCTAACCCTAACTCTATGTTACAAATGTTCCCTAAAAGCTTATTTTGCAAGATCAATAAAGAACCTTTAGGAATTTTAAGCTTTTAAAGATACACATAGGTAATACCAATGTGCTTTAACAATGCCAAAATTAATAATGCGTTTATCTTTAGTAGTGAAGATATTGTATAGATGTATATCTTTCATATACACAAATAGAAAAAAAACGGTTTCCAAACTGAATATAGAACTGAAACTTTCAGACAGTCCATGAAAAATGGAATGTAAACATTTACACTTCTTAACAATTCTATATATCAATTATATTCATAACCCTAACCCTAACACTAACCCTAACTTTAAGTTACAAATCTTCCCTAAACACTTATTTTGCAGGATCAATAAAAAACTGTCAGGATTTTTTAAACTTTTACTGACACACATAGTTAATGGCAATGTGTTATAACTTTACCGAAAATAATAATCCGTATATCTTTAATTGTTTTGACGTTATTAAGATATAATGCATCTTTCACATAGGGAACATTTGTAACATGATAGGAAAAGCAAACAAATGATGTAACTGAAAATATTCAATATTACAGCATACAATTTGTCAGGCTTCATAAATATGGAATTTATGACATACTCTGTAAAAATCAAGCAAACAGCATTTGTTGTTCATGAGAAAAAAAATAATAATCAAAGCTATCAGAATAAAGTGTTACTGACATTTTATTGACCCTACCACTGCATAGGACACATCGGTAACATGAACGCTACTGAATGGCACATACATTGAAAACTACGGAGAATTGAGACAAATCCATTTTACACTTCATAATTTATCTTAAAACGTTTCCAACCAAGGCAAAACCCACTTGAAATACTTTCATTCACATTTTTGCTAAACAAAAAGAGAGATTGTTACATATGTTCCCTATGATGCATCTACAGAACGAGAGAGAGAGAGAGAAGTCACTGAATGTATGAGCTCCTATCCACACAGCAATACCAACAGAGGCCAGCCAAACATACAACCCCCCCGCACTGGAGCACACGTACCACGATGCCGCAGCACCGGCCAGCCCCCCATCACCCAGCCTCCCCCCACGAGCACCAGGTACAGCGCCCATCAGAAGCCGCTCAGCTATGCCGCAGCCCTGACCCAGGCCGCCACTCCGGCCCCCACCGAGCTGGGGGAGATCAAGCACCTGCTCAGCCTCCTCTGCTCCAGACTGCTGAGCTGAGCCAGAGAACTCGGGTAGGGACGGACAACCCCACTTGTAAATTAAAAATAAATACCTGTGTACATACAATGTAACCATACTTAACATAAAACTAATAATTATTATATTTGAAATTCTAGTTTAAACAAAACCTTCGATTAAAAAGTTGTATTGTTGATAGGCATTTTATTCCACCAAGTACAATGTTAGCTAAAATGAGCTCATTTACAGTCAGCTGCTGGAACATTCAGGGCCTGAACTCCTCGCCTTTCGGACTAAAGAGCACAGACCCTGAATTCATTAAAAGCATTAAAGAATTAGATATCATAGTTCTGTTGGAGACATGGTGCCGTGCAGAGGTGCCCACACACTGCCCCCTGGGCTACAGGGAGGTTATTGTGCCCTCAATTAAACTGAGCACAGTGCGGTGTGGCAGGGACTCTGGGGGGATCATAGTGTGGTACAAAGAGGAGCTGGCGAACCACATCAGCCCAGTCAAACAGGGCCCAACGCACACATGGCTTCAAATTAAGAAGGGAATAGCCCAGTGTGAGAACCATATATACCTTTGTACAGCGTATACCCCCACCTCTGAATCCCCCTATTACAATGGGGAATTTTTTAACACCCTCCACACAGAGATTGGCCATTTCCAGGCCCAGGGGAATGTGCTGCTCTGTGGGGATTTCAATGCCCGGATAGGCACCGAGCCCAACTTCATCGGCACACAGGGAAACAGCCATGTGTTCGGTCAGGCCCCTCTGTACCTCACCCCCACCACAACCCAGAGGAACATCCCCGACGGGGTTTAATGGCAGGATCAGAGGGGACTCTTTAGGGAGGTTCACGTATTGCTCAGCTCTTGGGACTAATGTAGTCGACTACGCCCTCACTGACATGGACCCCTCCTTCATCAGTGCATTCACTGTCAGGCAGCAAACCCCCCGTCAGACCACAACCAAATCACAGTGTTCCTGAAAAGAAGAAGTCAGGCCAGCAACACACAGACACAGCCCAGTAAGCTGTACAACCTTAATCAAACATACAGATGGGCTCCAAACAGCACAGAGGAATTTAACCAAGCAATCAGTTCTACAGAAATAACAGACATCATCAACACTTTCCTCAGCTCACAGTACCAGCCTGACGTGACAGGACTAAATCTGGCCATAAATGATATCAATCAAATATTTCAAATTGCAGCCACAATGGCAAATCTTAAAAAGACAAAGAAAAAGATCAACCAGAATCATACACACACACAGACATGGTTTGATGATGAGTGTAAATCAATAAGAAACAAATTTAAGGCACCTATCCAATCAAAAACATCATCAACCACAAGACACAGAACTATGCCAACAGTACTGTGAGACCCTTAAACACTACAAACACACCCTTAAAAATAAAAAACAGAAACACACAAACAAAACACTCAAAGACATAGAGAAATCTGTTGACCAAAACCAGTTCTGGGAAATGTGGAACAATTTAAATTCAACAAAACAACAAGAATTGGCAATACGAAACGGAACCATTTGGAAAAAATACTTTGAAAACCTTTATAAAGATATCCAACAAAATGATCTGACACACAAACAAATTGAAACCAGGGAAAAACTGAAATTACTCGAACAATCAATTAAAAATAATCAAAACCAAAATGACGCTCCAATCACCCTACAGGAACTATCTAAAAAGCTCCAGGCACTTCCACCCAGAAAAGCCTGCAGCCCGGACAGCATCAGCACTGAAATGCTCAAACACAGCAGCGCACAACTGCAGGAGGCTGTGCTTAAATTGTTCAACATGGTCCTCAGAACTGGTTACTTCCCTGACATCTGGAAGCAGGGGCTGATCACCCCAATCTATAAGAGTGGAGACAAATTCGACCCTAACAACTACCGGGGCATCTGTGTTAGCAGTAACCTGGGGAAGGTGTTCTGCAGTATCATCAATGCCCGGATACTGGCCTTCCTTACCGAGCACAGTGTCCTGAGTAAGAGTCAGATTGGCTTCCTCCCAAATCACCGCACTACAGATCATATTTACACCCTACACACCCTCATAGACAAACACGTCCACCAAAAAAGTAAAGGCAAAATCTTTGCCTATTTTATTGATTTCAAAATGGCATTCGATTCCATTTGGCACGAGGGACTTTATTACAGAATTCTTCAAAGCGGTGTAGGGGGTAAAGTCTATGATATTATAAAATCAATGTACACCGAAAACAAATGTGCAGTAAAAATTGGCAACAAAAGAACAGAATTCTTCACTCAGGGGCGGGGAGTGAGGCAGGGCTGCAGTCTGAGCCCAACACTGTTCAACATCTACATCAATGAGTTGGCAACGGTGTTGGAGCAGTCTGATGCCCCTGGCCTCACCCTAAATGACACAGAAGTCAAATTCCTGCTCTATGCGGATGACCTAGTCTTGCTGTCGTCAACAGAACAGGGGCTTCAGCAAAACCTGGCACTGCTAGAGCAGTACTGTTAGTCCTGGGCCCTGGCAGTAAACATGAAGAAGACAAAGATCATGATTTTCCAAAAAAAAATTCCTCAGGGAAACAAATACCACTTCACGCTAGGCAACACTACCCTAGAACACACCTCACACTACACTTACCTGGGCCTGACTATTAGTGCGTCAGGGGGCTTTAACCTGGCAGTGAAGGCACTCAAAGACAAAGCGAGAAGAGCTTTCTACGCAATCAGATTGTGAATGGGATATTAATGTTATAGAATCTTCTTCTGTCTCAAACTAATTGACAGTGTGATCCAGCCCATTGCGCTGTACGGTAATGAAGTATAGGGTCCACTCAGTCAACAGGACTACACTAGGTGGGACAAACATCCAATAGAGACCCTGCATGCTGAACTCTATAAAAACATACTGCAGGTGCACAGGAGCACACCAAACCACGCATGCAGGGCAGAATTAGGCCGCTTCCCAACCCTCATTAATATAAAGAAAAGAACACTGAAATTCTGGATGCACCTGAAGAAAAGTGAGTCAGACTCACTCCAGTACAAGGCCCTCCAAACCCAAGAGCTCAGCCCTGAAAAGAGTCCACTGAGTCAGCTGGCCCTGAAGCTCACGGCACTGACCCCCGCTAATACTGCGAACAGAGACCAGCTTCAGGTCAGCACTGCTTACCTGCCCCCAATCAGAGTCAACCAAATCATAAAGATAACCAAAACCTCCTATCTGGAACATTGGAACAATTAAACCAAATCCCAAAGTAAACTGGATTGCTATCGGGCCCTAAACAGAGAATACACCCTGGCAGAATATCTCTTCACTGTCAGAGATATGAAGCAGAGATGGATCCTGACCAAGACCACAGCCTGGCCATAGAGACGGGCCGACACAGGTAGAGCTGGCTGCCCAGAGAGGAGCGGCGCTGTGGTCACTGCGACACAGGAGAGGTCGAGACAGAGATGCACTTCCTCCTCCGATGCAATAAATATGCCAAATTAAGGGACACGTTCTATAATAAATTCATAAATATTATAAAATCATTCTCTGAATTGATGAATGAAAAAAAAAAAAGCTATCCTCCTGGGGGAGGGACACACAGCCCCCCTGGCCGCCCAATATGTAGCCGCCTGCCACAGCCTGAGGGGCTCACTGTGAAAACATGACATACATGAGCACCAGCTGTAACCTGATAACTATAAAGCAAATGTACATGTCTATTAAGATTTAATTTATAAATTATAATGTTACTGTTTCATTTTTTTTGTTTCTTTTTTCCTACCTTTTATTATTTTTCAATGTATGTATATATCAACTGCTTTGGCAACACTACGAATCTGTTTGTCCTGCCAATAAAGCAACCTTGAATTGAATTGAATTGAATTGAGAGACAGAGAGAGACAGACAGACAGACAGACACTAACACAGCCACCCGCCCACTCACACACACACATACACACACACTCTATCTCTCTCTCTCACACACACACACACACATACACACAACCAGCAAGACACACAGAGCCAGCCAGCTCATCGATGACATCACAAATCTGAGCTGACTGCTATGACATCACAGAGCACGTGCATTCCATTGCTTGCCATCTGTCAACCACTCAGTCACTGCCAGCCAGACTGCCTGGCTGGCTGGATGGGGGGGCTGTTTGCTGCTGCTGTGTACCTTAGCAAGCTTATTTGCTTGACCGGCCTTCCTCCTCCTCTACCCACATGCCCACCTATGCCCGATCTACTGTTCACCTGGATCACAGCTCCGCCCCAACAAGGCAGAGCCTCCCAAGAATGGTACAAACTCATCCACGTTCCCCTCCATGGAAAGCTTTAGCAAAAGGCAAAAGCATTATAAGTAATGAAGAGGAACCCGAGTCCAAGACGCTTCCGACCAGCCATACATATTTGTGTGTATTAAAGATCACATTTTATTACATTTTGTTTTTCTGTACATTATTACATCTTATTGTGATTTATAATTGTATTGTTTATTTTCCATATATATGTATGTATGTATGTATGTATGTTTGCATGTCCAATTGCTTTCACAATACAAATGCACTGAATTGAGAGAGAGAGAGAGATTGAGAGAGAGAGAGAATTGTGTGCAAATATCTATGCATATTCCAATGTTTGCTGCAGGACTTACAGATTGAGTGAGGGGGTCAATATGTTTGATTCAGAACTAACCACTGCTTCCTCAATTTTGTATTTGAGTAGAAGTGAAGAAACACAGCAATAATAATCAGCCCCGAGGCGACTGTGTTTCTAAACCCTATTTAACATCACAATCAAACTCATTCCACGTCTACACACAGCACAGATACATTGTAAAAACCAAACAAAAAACACGAAATCACATGTAGAAAACCAGAAACGAACATACAAGTATACGAATATGCAAAGATCAGCCTTTTATTTGTATTTATTTGTATTGATGCATTAAGGGAATTACACCGATTTGGTATTTCAGACACTTTCACTGTATTGACTAAAATACAGGATTAGTTCACATGCATTCGTCACCATGCACACAGTTCACATTTTCATTCATTTTGTGGCGTATCTTTACTTTTATTCTTATTTAAAAAACAATTGGCTAGCCTATTGATAACGGATGCGACTGTTTTGTTGGTTTTTGCGGCACAATTGTGGGCAGATCAATAAACTGTTGGACCATCTCAGGTGATGTTAATGCTTTGATGGGATATTGTGCTTATTGATGAAGTCTGTGATGAAGGTCTAAAATTACTGTTGCATTGTCCCTGTTGCCAGACACACAGCAATGCTCCTATGTTTTGAAAGTCACCCTGGATAAGAGCGACTGCTAACAAATACATAATAATAATAATAATAATAATAATAATAATAATAATAATAATAATAATAATAATAATAATAATAATAATACATTGTCAGAACTGCTGGCGTGTGATCGCTCGCAAAGCACATCAGTGTAACAGATCTTACTGTGTATTTGATCTTCTCTTACTGTAGAATATGTATGTTTTGTGTAACTCGCCCTGTGCTAAGAAAATGAATTTATTCATGCGCAAACCAACCCGGGACACATGACTCGTAGGGGCACTGGATTCAGCGTGACACCGGACCAGATAATGACCATTTCATTAACAAACAACATATCTGTCCAATCTACACTCACCTAAAGGATTATAAGGAACACCATACTAATACTGTGTTTGACCCCCTTTCGCCTTCAGAACTGCCTTAATTCTACGTGGCATTGATTCAACAAGGTGCTGAAAGCATTCTTTAGAAATGTTGGCCCATATTGATAGGATAGCATCTTGCAGTTGATGGAGATTTGTGGGATGCACATCCAGGGCACATCCAGGGGGTGCTAAATGTCCTCTATGTAAATTTGATAGTCAACTCAGTCTAATTTACATGGGAACATTTGTGTTGCCCAAAATGGTGCATTATGGAAGTTGAATGCAGTTTCTGTGTTTTTTTTTCCCTCTCTACATAATGGAAAACCTGCATAATTTCTTATTCCAGACTCTTCTCTTTACATAAAATAATTGCTTATTTACAATAATTAGAACAGAAATAACTATTTAGAAGAAATATTGCTTTTTAAATAATTATGTAATAACATACTGTAAATATATAATTATCAATTATAAAATTTGGTAAATGTTAAATAGAAGATTTAATGTAAAGGTTTTTAAATGTCCTCTTTACTTAAAGAGGAAACCGATATGAATGTGTGCAGCGCATACTCTTGATAGTCTAGTATAGGAGCGTACAGTACACCAGACTGACGGATAACAGTAATGGCTGTTATGTTTTTTGATTGGATAACAGAATTTATTTAAATATAAGCAGTGGACAGTTCCTTTGTAGCCACTGGTAGCCTCTGGTAGCCCCTGGTAACCTTGTCTGTATGTCCAGAAGACCAATAGGGACCTGTCCTCTTATCGGTTCCTAGCCAAATTCGAAGGGACCCCAACTTCATAATTACATTATAATAAAGCACACAAGTCATGGTGGTGGCAAAATGCTATTGGTTGGAAGGAAACCTTATAAAAGGGAAAACAAAGAGAATTTGAGTTCTCTTAACTTCTTCATCCTGCAACGAGACACAAGACAGAGCTGGAGAGGAGAGAGAGAGAGAGAGAAACACTGCTTCCTGCCTGACCAGACTGACCAGATAAGCTGTACTGTGAGGAGAAAGAAGAAAATGGGTATTATCTGTTTCTTACTGTAATCCAGCAGAAGCTTAATATTACTTATTTTCAGTACTATAATTGAATGATATTAGTTTCCTATTTTTGTCAAAATAAATGATTATTGCACATCTGTGACTTGACCACATCTTCCCTCTAAAAAGAATCTTAAAAGAGAAACCAATTGACGTATGAGTTTTCAGTTCAACTATTTATTTAGATTGACTGAAAAAACGAGCATTGCTTATTGTTTATTAACAATTATTATTGCTCGGTTATTTGGCTTCACGGCTGTGCTGTCACCACCGTTGTTATTATTGTCTGTGTCTATTTGTGTTATTAGTTATTATCTTTGATAGTTAATCCGACTCTGTTCCGTCCGCGCTCCGGGGCTCCGGTGTGCTTCCGTTTCGGCTACAAATTGCACACTTTCAAAATAATAGTTCTGTTTATTGTAGCGTAAGGTACACTTATAAATTTCAATTCAAGAAGTGAATTTATAGTATCACCTTATCACGAATCCTGGAATCTTGTAGAACACAATTTCTGTAATAATTGGACGCAGACTCCAATTCCAAAGATATAAATTGTCAAATTTATTCAAAAACAAAGACTAAATGTAGCACTACACTAATTATACAAAAGGGCAAAACTAATTAACATTCATCTCTAGATCAACAACTCAAAGACAAATCACTTCCTTGACCAAATCAAAGACCATGTGATCGCATATGATATCACACAAATGGTTAAACAAAAAAGGTTATAAACACATTGAACACAATACCGGTTAGTAAGACGAAGGTGAGTCTCTCATTAGTATTGTTAGTCAGACATTAAATAACTACGCAGGATAATATTTATGTCAGGTAACTTCTCGTTATGTATATATCAGTCTCATTTACGTAGGTGCCGAGAAAGATCCTATCATTACTTGTTACCACAATTTCCCTTAACTGATTATTATTCAATGATTAAGGATAGGCAGGGCCACCTATAATCTGGTGTCTATTAACTTGTGTCAATTTCAGACTAAACAGTTAAACAGGAATGAGAAGATATTTCTCGGCGTTGACAGATTTTATTTCTAAAATTATCAACAAAACAGTTTAATGCAACACACATTTATATTGAAGAAAACTAAATGATATTACACATTCTAGAGTTATGAATCACAGATTAACATTTCTAATTTATTTCTCAAATGTCATGAATCATGAACTCCAAACTGTTAAACTTATCTGAACTTCGTCGCAGAGAGGCCTCTCTGGCTTCGGGCTCAGATAACAGCACACGGCACGAGGTCCGTGTGGTTTGGAACAAAGGCAGTCCGGTTCGGCTTTGTCCAAGAACTTCCACTCAGTCGATGCACCTGGAAGTTGGGGTTTCTCGAATGTAGAGTCTTTTCCAAACCGATTTTCCACTGGTTTGAAGGCTCCAAGGTTGTGCACAAAATCTTCTTTGTAAGCAGAGTTTCCACCATAGTTACTTGAAGACAAAGTCTTTGAGGAAAGCAGGGCCCTGTTCGTTCCAAGGATCGAGTTTCTTAAGACTCAGTAGCTATTTAAATGACTGACACTTTCGTATACAGTCGACTTAGTCAATTGTCCAGCTGTAAAAACTCCACTGATCAGGTGGGCACAGGCTGGCAGCGCAGTCTGTAAAATTCTTTATTTGATAAAGTCCTTTAAAAGAATTCTTCGTACGGCTCAATCTCCTTCTCCCAGTTTAACTCTTCTGTTGCTGGCAAAGACTTAGTTGGTTTCTGGTTCTGGTTCTGGCAACAGAGCTACAGGTTGAGCTGTGGCAGCGAGTTTCTGGTTCAGGTGAGAGAGAGAGAGAGAGAGAGAGAGAGAGAGAGAGAGAGAGAGAGAGAGAGAGAGAGAGAGACCGTGTGCTGTTCTGTATACGCCTGTCAGATCAATAGGTGATTGGTTCTTGAGTTTGTGAGATTGGATTTCCAGTTCAAAGAGTTATGTTACCTACAGGCCCACTTCTCCAGACATCCCACAGCAGGATTCCAAACTATTTGGCCTAATTGTGGTGCCATCCTCCCCAAAACTGTCACTTTGATGTAAACCAGTTCCAAGCTGATGAGTTATGAAAATCTGATAACTTTGGGGGGAGAGGTCAGTGCTTCAGCTCAGAGCTAAAATGCTCTTATAAAAATACACCCAACATAATGCTACAGTGTTTATTAATATCTATGCCCCCAATGCTGTGAGAGACAGACTGTCAGTGTTTTCGGTGCTCAGCAAAGCGCTAGCAGACTATGGGGCTGAGGAGATCCTGGTTTTGGGGGGGTGATTGGAACTGTACTGTGGACTATAGATTAGATAGCAATCATTTGGAGCCCAGTCCACAGTCGGCAAAACAGCTGGAAGGTAATACACAGTTGCACAATCTGGTCGATGTCAGGAGGAATGCCAACCCAAAGGTGAAACAGTACACCTGGGTGAGGCCGGGTTCCAACATTATGTCGCTAGCCAGGCTGGTAGATTTTATACCTTTAGACATCATGTCAATCTGATCGGTGGCTGCCATATCACCCCCACCTGACCATTGACCACTGTCTCATCACTGTGAGTGTCACCCTGCCTCCTGTCCGGCTGCGCAGTGCCTACTGGCTTTTCAATAATAGCTTGCTGCAGGACAGGATTTTTTGTAACTCTTTTCTTTTCTTTTGGCAGAGATGGAGATCAGAGCGCCCTAGGTTTGCCTCCCTGAGACAGTGGTGGGACATTGGCAAGGTTCAGACCAGGCTCTTCTGCCAGAAGTACACTGAGCATAGGACTGACAGCTTGAATGAATCTATGAAGGAGTTAGAAGGAGAGATTCAGGTGCTCCACCGAGCCTTGGACTCTGGAGATTCAGGGGCATTAGAGGACCTCAAAGCTATGCAGCAGGCATTGTCAGAGCTGCTAAGGAAGCGGGCTCGAGGAGCAATGGTGCGCTCGCAGTTCCAGAGCCTGACACAGATGGATGCGCCCATCAAGTTCTTCTTTGGGATAGAATGCAGGCGGCAGCAGAGCAGGGTGATGCTCTGCCAGAGGACGGCTGAGGGCCGTGTGCTGCAGGATGGGCAAGAGATGCGTAGTCATGCCGCCCAGTTCTATAGGGAGCTGTACTCCGCAGAGCCGGGCAGCCTGGAGCAACAGCAGCAGTTTCTGCAGTGTCTGCCTAAGTTCCCACAGGATGGGGTCAAGGTGCTGGAGGACCTACTAACTCTGGCAGAGCTGACCTGCGCAATGCAAGAGCTCAATAAGGGCTGGGCACCGGGGCTGGATGGGCTCACTGTGGAGTTTTTCTCAGAGTTTTGGACTGAGCTGGGCCCGGACCTGCTCTCAGTGCAGCAGGAGGGCCTGTGAGCTGGGCTGCTGCCCATTAGCTGTCGTAGAGCTATTCTGACCCTGCTGCCCAAGAAGGGGAATCTGTCCTCCATTGTGAACATGAGGCCAGTGGCGCTGCTGTGTCAGGACAATAAGATCCTGTCTATGGCTCTGGCTAAGCGGCTCAGAGACATCATGCCGGCCGCAGTGCCTGTTTTAGGTGCTGAGAGCAGTTGGTGTCGGCCCGCGGTTCGTAGAATTTATTCAGCTGCTGTACTGTCGTGTCTTTAGTGTGCTGAAGATCAATGGTGGCCTGAGTGAGCATATCCAAATCCATCGAGACATCAGACAGGGCTGCAGTCTGTCAGGGATGCTATACTCCCTTTCTATCGAGCCCCTGCTGCACAGGCTGAGGCAGTTGCTAGCCGGGCTGTCCATCCCTTGTCACCCAGAGCAGGCGGTCAGGGTGTCGGCTTATGCTGCTGAGATACACAGTCTGGCCAGCGAGACGTCCAGGTCATTGTGGGAGTGTCTGGAGGAGTTCAGCAGGGCCTCCTCAGCCAGGGTCAACTGGGGCAAGAGCACCGCTTATCTGGTTGGGGTGTGGGAGGTTTTTGCACCCCCTGCCCTCCCTGCGGGGCTGCAGTGGTCTCTCTCAAGCCCTCGGGTGCTGGGTGTGACTTTGGGGGAGACGCAGGAGAACTGGGCTGGCCTGCTGGAGAGGGTACAGGGCCGGTTGAGGGCATGGCGCTGGCTGCTGCCCCAGCTCTCCATTAGGGGGTGAGCAATTGTTATTAATATCTTGGTGGCCTCCATGCTCTGGCACACTTATGCATGTCTGGACCCCCCACCGGCCCTGGTGTCCCAGATACAGACCCTGCTCCTGGATTTCTTCTGGGACGGGCTGCACTGGGTGCGCAAAGCAGTGCTGTACCTGCCGCTCCAGGAGGGGGGACAGGGGTTGGTTGATCTGTTAAGCAGGCTGAGTGCGTTTCGGCTGCAGGCAGCTCAGAGGCTCCTGTACCCTCCAGATCCCCAGTGTCTCCCGCTCTGGACACTTGTAATGACAGACACATGTTTTTACTTAAGACACCTCCCCATATACTTCCTTCCCTGCCTGTTTTTTATAGTACTGTTTTAGAGGTGTGGCAGCGCTTCTCCCTGGGTAGGGAGCTGGGGGGCAGCTGTCTGTATTGGCTGTTAGAGGAGCCACTGCTGTATAACCCCGGTTTTAGCTGTCCACTCCTGCTCTCCAGCAGCCTCAGGTCAGTCCTGCTTAAGGTCGACGTGATCCGGCTGAGGGATTTGTTGGATTTTAACAGGGGACAGTGGGTTGGTGCCGACAGCCTGGCTGCCAGGCTGGGTATGAGGTCACTGAGAGTCGTAACCAGATTTCTCTGGGCAGTACAGAATGCCCTTCCCATAGGCGCTGTGGAGCGGCTTTTCAAGGCTCTCACGCAGCACTGCTGGCCCAAGGACCCTGACACCGTCTTTCCCCTTGTTTGTCTGTGTCTCTCAGTCCCCCCTAGCTCATCAGGCCGCCTTCTGTCGCCTCACAGTCTCTGTAGTGTGTCTGTCTCCACAGCTCAGCATCAGCAGCTCTATCAGCTCAGTGTGAGGGAGCTGCACCATCAGCAGCTGCAGCCCCTCCCTGACACCCCCTGGAGGGAGCACCTGGCTCTGGGGGAAGATGCCTGCCCGGCCTGGAGGAGCCTGAACAAGCCCCCGCTTCTGCATGGCTTCTGCATGGCGTCATCGCAACAAACTCTTTTGCACATACACTGGACCCCCGAGTGAGCGACACCTGCCCCCACTGCGGGGAGAGAGAGACACTTTTTCACTGTTTCTGCCACTGCCCTAGATTAGAGCTGCTGTTTACTGCACTGGAGAGCCTGTTCAAGCAGCTGGGCCTCCTATTCTCACGCACTGTGTTTATTTTGTGAGTCCAGTACAAGCAGCGCCACAGACATGTTTGTCAGTTAGCAAACTTTCTAGTGGGGCAGGCTAAGCTGGCTATCCTGAGCAGTAGGAGAATTCAGACTTAGCGCGTGCAGCAACAGTGTGCACTCTCCCTCTTCTGGTCTCTCGTAAGTTTCAGAGTGCGACTGGATTACAATTTCTACAGCCTGACGGGAGACCTGGACACTTTTCTGCAGATGTGGGGTGTCGGGGCTGCCCTCTGTGCCATATACTTTGGACATTTAAACCAACTGGTTTAATTCACTTGAATATTTTATAGGTAGCACGTGTGTAGTGGTTTTTATTGAGCGTTTTTAGAATAGGCTGTGTTTTTATGTCGGGAGTTTTTTTCATGTCTTTTATGTGTTTCTAGTTTGTTTTAATTGTTTTTTTTTAGTAAAATAAAGGTGTTAAAAATCAAAAAATCTCTCTCTCTCTCTCTCTCTCTCTCTCTCTCACACACACACATACACACAGCCAGCAAGACACACAGAGCCAGCCAGGTCAGCGATGACATCACGAACCTCTCTTTGAGGTGACTGCTATGACATCACAGAGCACGTGCATTCCGTTGCTTGCCGTCTGTCAACCACTCAGTCACTGCCAGCCAGAATGCCTGGCTGGCTGGATGGGGGGGCTGTTTGCTGCTGCTGCGTACCTTAGCAAGCTTATTTGCTTGACCGGCCTTCCTCCTCCTCCGGCAACATGCCCAGCTCTGCCCGATCTGCTGTTCACCTGGATCACAGCTCCGCCCCAACAAGGCAGAGCCTCCCAAGAATGGTACAAACTCATCCACTTTCCCCTCCAATACAAATGCTCTGAATTGAGAGAGAGAAGTGCTAGGGCACATCTGTAACATAAACTAGGGAACATTCGTCACATGCTTAGGGAACATTCATAACATACAGGAAAACTAATTAGGTAACCTTTGTGACATACTAAAAGGACATACTGGTAGGTGTTGGGCACTGTGGAAGGAAAGTTAGAATTCATTCCCTCATATCAATTCTACTCTCTTGTATACTTAAGAAAGATAAGGTCAAGCCAGGAGGACAGGCCAGAAGGTAGCTTGTTTTCTGTTCGTTATTTACGATGAGGACCTTGGAGATATTGTCAAACAGTATGATTGAAGTGCCTGCCCCCTAATCCATGTGTTGACCTATGAACTCTGATATATATTCTGCTTAGCTAACTCTCTAATGATAATATAGTAATGACTCTGTGATTGTAACCAGATCTTTGTTTTTTGTGTATAAAAGCTTCTGACTTTTAAATGAAGGCAGAGCGACTTTGGGATCTTCTTGATTCACTGTTCCTCTCCACGCTGCGTGTATTAAAGGCATTGCAACGAACGTTCCAACCTGATTGAAGTTGGTTTTTCTTCCACATTACATGGCGACGAGGATGGGATTGCTAACCCTGACACAAAGGACTGGAATGGCCAGACCAATGACCAGCAAAACCGCGCCAGCAAAATAGAAAAAGGTAAAGGAACCTTTTTGAAAAATTCCCTACTGCGATGCTTTGCTTTCACTTGTCTGCTCGCCTGGCCCTCTGACGATCAGGTAACGCAATCTATATTTTATTAAACGTTGTTGCTTGCCTTATATCAATTACTTGAGGCAGGAAATGTTTCTTGCTTGTTAAGAAACAAAGTTTCTTAGTGTTACCATAGACTTGACTGTGTCTTCTTGTTTATGAAGTAATAGGACTGTGTCTTCCTATTTAACCTGGGTTGCCATGAACTTGACTGTGTTTTCTTGTTTGTGAAGAAACAGGACTGTGTCTTCCTGTTTGGGTTCCCGTAGACAAAAGTGTGTCTGTAAAACTGCAGGGTAGGTTTGACCTACAATTCGAAAAAAAAAAAAAAAAAAGACCGCTAATTAATTGTTCAATATCTGATATGCCGGTGATAATATAAAATCACGTGTTTTGTAGAACCATAAATGGTAAATGAAGAAACGTCATTAAGTTATATACAAGTTATATAAATGCAATTTCTACACCATAGTAGTATTATTCAGTGTGTATCCACTTACATCACATTGAAACATCACATATCATTTCACACTTCAGTCACACATCCAAACAGCACAGTTCTTTCAATCCAGTAGTCACTCTAATAAACTATGGAAAGGATAGTTCATGAAATGCCCATAGTCCCACCAGACTCTGTATCCTTGTGCTTAGATTTAAAAGAGGTTGGAGTTGTAAGACTATTCATGTTTCTTCCCAATCTATTTCTATATTGTTTCTTCAGGCCTTTTCCTCAAAGATAAAATTGTTATTTTTCAGCACCTGAAATCAATCAGAAATGCATTGTTAATAATCTGTCCGTCTATTCCTGGACATCGCCACCCTCCTGTTGTCAATTGGAATCAGCAGAATTAGTTGGTTTATTACTTTTACCAGAGTATGGTAAGCATCGTATGTTTCCACCATCCCCCTCCCTCCTGTCCGTCCACACACACTGGCATCAGTGGCCATGAGGACGGATTATGGGCTGCAGCACTTAGAGCGGAGGCCAATGTGAGAGGGGAGACTATGCACTGATGTGTCATGGCATGTGAGTAGGGAACCTTTGGACTAAACCTTTGGTTCCTGTGAAGACAGATAATAGTAGTTATTTTTCTATTCATCTGTATCAACATCAGTATTATTAGCATTAGTAATGTAACTATTCTCGATTTCCCAGGACATTACTGTCAGTTAACAATGTTGCTTGGTTTGTAGTAGTACATCTGTATTTAGTTACAAGGCAGCTCTCTTATCTCTCTCAGTGGGGAGCTGACCTCACAGACACTTTCACTGCCCCAACGCCCCCTCTGAAAACATCACTCTGTATCCTAACAGCTGTTCTTTCTCCTTTCCTAATTTCTTACTAGTGTAGCGTAAGGTACACTTATGAATTTCAATTTAAGAAGTGAATTTATAGTATCACCTTATCACGAATCCTGGAATCTTGTAGAACTCAATTTCTGTAGTAATTGGACACAGTCACCAATTCCAAAGATATAAATTGTCAAATTTATTCAAAAACAAAGACTAAATGTAGCACTACACTAATTATACAAAAGGGAAAACTAATTAAAATTCAACTCTAGATCAACAAATCACTGATAAATAGACAAAGACAAATAACTTCCGTGACCAAATCAAAGACCATGGGATAGCATATGATAACACAAATCGTTAAACAAAAAAGGTTATAAACACATTGACCACAATACCGGTTAGTAAGACGAAGGTGAGTCTCTCATTAGTATTGTTAGTCAGACATTAAATAACTACGCAGGTTAGTATTTAATGTCAGGTAACTTCTCGTTATATATATTTCAGTCTCATTTACGTTTAGGTGCCGAGAAAGATCCTATCATTACTTGTTACCACAATTTCCCTTAACTGATTATTATTCAATGATTAAGGATAGGCAGGGCCACCAATAATCTAATGTCTATTAACTTGTGTCAATTTCAGACTAAACAGTTAAACAGGAATGAGAAGATATTTCTCGGCGTTGACAGATTTTATTTCTAAAATGATCAACAAAACAATTTAATGCAACACACATTCATATTTAAGAAAACTAAATGATATTACACATTCTAGAGTTATAAATCACAGATTAACATTTCTAATTTATTTCTCAAATGTCATGAATGATGAACTCCAAACAGTTAAACTTATCTGAACTTCGTCACAGAGAGGCCTCTCTGGCTTCGGGCTCAGATAACAGCACACGGCACGAGGTCCGTGTGGTTTGGAACAAAGGCAGTCCGGTTCGGCTTTGTCCAAGAACTTCCACTCAGTCGATGCACTTGGAAGTTGGGGTTTCGCAAAAGTAGAGTCGTTTCCAAACAGATTTTCCACTGGTTTGAAGGCTCCAAGGTTGTGCACAATATCTTTTTGGCAAGCAGGGTCTCTCACCGTACTTATTTGATGACAAAGACTTTGAGGAAAGCAGGGCCCTGTTTGTTCCAAGGGTCAAGTTTCTTAAGACTCAAATAGTTATTTAAATGACTGACACTTTCGTATTCAGTCGACTTAGTCAATTGTCCAGCTGTAAAACTCCACTGATCAGGTGGGCACAGGCGGTCAGCGCAGTCTGTAAAGTTCTTTATTTAATAAAGTCCTTTAAAATAATTCTTCGTACGGCTCAATCTCCTTCTCCCAGTTTAACTCTTCTGTTGCCGGCAAAGACTTGGTTGGTTTCTGGTTCCGGTTCTGGCAACAGAGCTACAGGTTGAGCTGTGGCAGCGAGTTACTGGTTCAGGTGAGAGAGAGAGAGAGAAAGACCGTCCGCTGTTCCTTATAGTCTGTCAGATCAATAGATGATTGGTTCCTGAGTTCTTGAGATTGGATTTCGGTTTCAGCCCCCAGTGTCCTATTGGAGGGGGGCTTAATTTATGACTGATGTCAATCCATGCCATCTTTTGGAAATGCCGGTTGGCCCGGGTTCGTAGCTCTATCTCGGGATTTCGGCTCTCGTCCACTTCAAAGAGTTTTTATCACCTACAGGCCCCTTTCTCCAGACATTTCATAGCAGGATTCCAACCTATTTGGTCTCTTCTCTGTGCCATCCTCCCCAAAACTGTCACTTTGATGCAAACCAGTTCCAAGCTGATGAGCTAAGGAAATCTGATAACTTTGGGGGGGGAGAGGTCTTCTTTAAATCAGTGCTTCAGCTCAGAGCCCAAATGCTCTTATCCAAATACACCCAACATAACGCTACAATGTTCATATTATTATAATCTAAGGGTTCTAGTCTATTGTGTATTGTATTTATTCTCAGGCCCTTCTCTTATGTTTTACAGTTGTTATTATTATTCTGTACAATACAGGGATTAAATTAAGTATTTTAACCACAAAGTTTTGGCTACAGTTATGATGCCTACTTCACTGTTCATATGCATACAGTTTCTGAGGTCTGGACCACTGCACAGTAGTCCCTGGAGTTGTAGTCCAGACCACTGCAAAATTCGTGCTGAAGTGATCTGGATCACCATGCAATGGCCCAAGGACCACTGCAAACTTGGATTTCAATGTTTTTGTGTAATCCATGTTGCAATAGCAACATCCATGTTCCTTTGTGGTGAGCTGGTTAATTCTGTTCTTTAACATTGAAGAGATTAAGATGAATAAACTTACTGTTGAAGATTATTATTTGATTATTTTTATTTCTTGGCAGACGCCCTTATACAGGGCGACTTACAACATAAGTGCAAAAATACAGAGAAGTACAAGGCATCAATCATTACAAATTCAACTTAGCTAAAATATATTGCAATTCAAAATACATTTTAAAAATTCCAATTACAATTTACACAAGTACATTAAAGGACTTCCTACATCCTGGACGGTGAAAGCTAAGTGCTGTCAAGATGTAGGGTTACAGACTAGGGCTACGGGAAAGGGAGCAAGGAGGAAAACATTCAAGAACGAGAGGAGTATAATAAGCTGAAGTGCTATCTAGCAGGGATAGAGGACTAATATTACAAGTGCGGTCGGAAGAGATGCGTCTTGAGTAAGCGCCGGAATGAGGTCAAGGACTCTGCTGTTTTGACTTTGGTGGGCAGGTCATTCCACCACCGAAGTCAAAACAGCAGAGTCCTTGACCTCTTTCCGGCACTTGTGTAACCCTTGTGTAAGATGTAACCCTTACCCAGTGGCTAACCCTAACTCTATGTTACAAATGTTCCCTAAAAGCTTATTTTGCAAAAAAAAAAGATCCTTTAGGAATTTTAAACATTTAAAGATACACATAGGTAATACCAATGTGTTTTAACAATGCCGAAAATAATAATGCGTTTATCTTTAATAGTGAAGATATTGAATAGATGTATATCTTTCATATACACAAATAGAAAAAAAACGGTTTTCAAACCGAATATAGAACTGAAACTTTCAGACAGTCCATGAAAAATGGAATGTAAATGTTTACACTTCTTAACAATTCTATATATCAATTATATTCATAACCCTAACCCTAACACTAACCCTAACTTTAAGTTACAAATGTTCCCTAATCACTTATTTTGCAGGATCAATAAAAAACTGTCAGGATTTTTTTAAACTTTTACTGACACACATAGTTAATAGCAATGTGTTATAACTTTTCCCGAAAATAATAATCCGTATATCTTTAATTGTTTTGACATTATTAAGATATAATGCATCTATCACATACGGAACATTTGTTACATGATAGGAAAAACATACAAATGATGTAACTTTGAATATATTTAATATTACAGCATACAATTTGTCAGGCTTCATAATAATGGAATTTATGATATACTCTGTAAAAATCAAGCAAATAACATTTGTTGTTCATGAGAAAAAATATATATAATCAAAGCTATCAGACTTTAGCACGTGGTGAATGAACACACATACGATTATACAGCATTTGTTGCAGCTTCGCAAGACCTAATTTTAAACGTTGTTGGTAAATTAGATACAAAGTGAGGACCCTCTATTTGCATTTGTTCCCCTGTATTATTGCTAAAATAAAGTTTTACTGACATTTTACTGACACTACCACTGCATAGGACACATCTGTAACATGAACGCTACTGCATGGCACATACATTGAAAACTACGGAGAATTGAGACTTATTCAATTCACACTTCATAAATCATCTTAAAACGTTTCCAACCAAGGCAAAACCCACTTGAAATACGTTCATTCACATTTTTGGTAAACAAAAAGAGAGATTGTTACATATGTTCCCTATGATGCATCTACAGAGACAGAGAGAGAGAGAGAGAGAGAGAGAGAGAGAGAGACAGACAGACAGGCAGACAGACACTAACACAGCCACCCACTCTCCCACTCACACACACACACACACACACACAGTATCTCTCTCTCTCTCACACAGACACACGCACACACACACACACACACACACGCACACACACACACACTCTATCTCTCTCAAAATTCAAATTCAAATTCAACGTGCTTTAGTGGCATGACCAAAAAGAAGTATTGCCAAAGCAATGGTGACAAACAACAGTTTTTAACATATATATGTACATTTGCATACAGAAATACAGAATATGTATGTTAAAAACAGGTAACTGATTAATTTCAATTAATAAAATTCAATCATAGTTCAGAGAGACATAAAACTGATATTGATAGTAATAATTGGGTGTAGCATAGGTGTCATTGCCTGTGTCCAGGGGTGTCCCCTGTGTGAGTGGACTGAGTGTCCACTGTGTCCCTCAGGCTGTGGCAGGCAGCTGTATACTGGGCTGCCAGTAATATGCAGCTGGTCTCCTCTCCCAGAAGGACTGGCACTTTCTCCGAGACTGGCAGGTCTTGAAATCTCTTATAGAGATCTGCTATTTTGGGGACAAATTTTGCTCATAAATGTTTATATTTTTCACATTTTAGAATAAAGTGCAGCTCTGTCTCGACCTCTCGGCGTTGGCAGTGGGGACACAGCCTGTCCTCTCTGGGCAGTCATGTCTGCCTGTGTCGGCCCGTCTCGATGGCCAGGCTGTGCTCACTGAGCCTGTATTTGGTCAGGATCCTTTTGTGTTTTTCGTTCGTTATTAATTTAAGGTTTTCTGACAATGTGTAGTGTCTTTTTAGGGCCCGATAGCACTGCAGTTTACTTTGTGCTTGTGTGTGTGTTTCCCAATGGGTGATGTAGTTTTCTTTGTGCTGTGTGATAATTTGGTTGACTCTGATTGTGTGCATGTGTGTGTTGCTGTCCTGAGGCTGGCCGGTGTCGGTGTGTGTCTGCGCAGTGAGCCTGCGGACCAGCTGGCTGAGGGGGCTCCTCTCTGGGTTCAGCTCTTGGCATTGCAGGGCCTTGTGGTGGTAGGAGTGTGTGTCGCTGTTTATTAGATGGAGCCAGAATTTAATTGCCCTTTTGTGTATGTTGATTAATAATGGGTATTGGCCTAATTCTGCCCTGCATGCGTTGTTCGGTGTTTTCCTTTGCACATGTAGGATATTTTTATGCAAGGTTTCTATTGGGTGTGTGTCCCATTGAGCAAACTCCTGCCCTGTGAGGGGACCCCACACCTCACTGCCATAGAGAGCAATGGGCTGGATTATGGATTCAAATATTTTTAGCCAGATTTGTACAGGTATTTTTATGCAAATGTGTCTCTTTATGGCATAGAAGGCCCTGCGCGCTTTCTCTCTCAGTGTCTTCATCGCCGTGTTGAAGCTTCCTGTTGAGCTGAGTGTGAGGCCTAGGTATGTGTAGTGGGTGCAGTGTTCGATGGTGCTGTTTGCTAAAGTGACGTGGAACCTAGTTCCATGAGGCCTGGCCTTTTTCTGGAATATCATGGTATTTGTCTTTTTCATGTTTACTGCCAGGGCCCAGGTCTGACAGTACTGCTCCAGCAGTGCCAGGTTCTGCTGCAGCCCCTGCTCTGTGGGCCACAGCAGCACCAGGTCATCTGCGTTGAGCAGGAACTTGACTTCTGTGTCATGTAGGGTGAGGCTGGGGGCTGCAGATTGCTCCAGCATTGTGGCCAATTCATTGATGTAAATATTGAATAGCGTTGGGCTCAGACTGCAGCCCTGCCTCACCCCACGCCTCTGAGTGAAGAACTCTGTTCTTTTATTGCCAATTTTAACTCCGCACTCGTTTCCTGTATACATTGATTTGATGATGTCATATGTTTCACCCCCTACACCACTTTGGAGAAGTTTGTAAAATAAACCTTTGTGCCAGAATGAATCAAATGCTTTTTTTAAATCTATGAAACAAGCAAATATTTTATTTTTATTTTGGTTGACGTGTTTGTCAATGAGGGTGTGTAGGGTGTAAATATAATCGGTAGTGCGGTGTTTTGGGAGGAAGACAATCTGACTCTTACTCAGGACACTGTGCTCGGTAAGGAAGGCCAGTATCCGGGCGTTAATGATTCTGCAGAACACCTTCCCCAGGTTGCTGCTCACACAGATGCCCCGGTAGTTATTAGGGTCCAATTTGTCTCCACTCTTATGAATCGCGGTGATCAGTCCTTTATGCCAGCTGTCAGGGAAGTGGCCCACACTGAGCACCAGGTTGAACAGCCGTAGCAGGGCCTGCTGTAGCTCAGGGCTGCTGTGTTTCAGCATCTCGTTGGAGATGCCATCAGGCCCGCATGCTTTCCTGGGCAGCAGGGTGCGCAGCTTCTCCTGCAACTCCTGCTCAGTAATAGTTGAGTCCAGGGGATTCTGGGTGTCTTTAAATGCCAATTCCATTCTTTTTAGTTTCACACTGATGTCAGGCTGAGCTGATTTCTCAGTGTGGTGAATGTTTTCATAAAGTTTTTCAAAGTGTTTTTTCCAAAAATCTCAATTTTGAATGGCCAATTCTTCAGGTTTTAATTTATTACATTTTTTCCAGTTTTCCCAGAATCAATTTGTGTTAATGGACTCTTCGATTATTGTCAGTTGCTTTCGGGGGTGTTGTACTTTTTGATCTAAGTGTTTCTTTGTTCCTCAGATCCTTCCTTATTCTATTTCACTCCTTGTCAAACCAATTCTCCTCTTTGTATTTTGTTGGGATGTTCTTTTTAATTTTCAATTTTGACTGTAAAGCTGCTTTTTCAAATATATGATTTAAGTATTTTATAGCCAGATGTATTCCTTCTTTACTATGTTGATTTGGGGAGACCAGAAAGGTGTGTATTAGTGATTGGATGTCTTGATTGCCAGTTGCTTTCTGGTACTCTTGTGTGCTGTCTGGAGCCCATCTGTAGGAGTGTCCGAGGCTGTACAGCTTGCTGGGCTGTGTGTGAGCGCTGCTGCTGTGCTCTGTCCTCTTCAGGAACACAGTGATTTGGCTGTGGTCTGATAGAGGTGAATGCACTGAGAGAGAAGGGGTCTAGGTTTGTGATGGCATAGTCTACCGTGCTGCTGCCAAGAGCTGAGCTGTAGGTGTATCTTCCCAGAGAATCTCCCCGGATCCTGCCATTCACGATATACAGTCCCAGTCCCTGACAGAGCTGCAGTAATTTTTGCCCGTTTTTATTTACTCCCCTGTCGTGGCTGTGTCTGAGGGAGCTGATGGGGGTGTTTAAGGGGGTGTGGCCGAATATGTGGCTGTCTCCCTGTGTGCTGGTGAAGTCAGGCAGGCTGCCTGTCCGGGCGTTCAGGTCCCCACAGATCAGCACACTTCCCTGGACCGGGAAGTGGCAGACCTCAGTCTGGAGGTTGGTGAAGATCTCCTCATTGTGATATGGGGATTCTGAGGGGGGAACATACACGGCACACAGGAACACATCGGTTTGTGTAGAAATTATTTATTTGCTTATTTTAAGCCATATGTGTGACTCTACTGTTTTGATGGGCTGTATGGAGTCACTGAGCTCTGCTTTGTACCAGATTATTATGCCCCCGGAGTCCCTGCCGTGTCTGACGGAGGGCTTCTTCAGGGAGGGCACTATGACCTCTCTGTAGCCTGAGGGACAGTGACTGGACACGTCTGCCCGACACCATGTCTCTTGCAGGATGATGACATCCTTGTCTCTCACTCTATCTCTGAACTCCGGGTCTGTGCTCTTCAGCCCGAACACTGAGGAGCCCAGGCCCTGGATGTTCCACATGGTGATAGATAGGGATCGCATTCCTTTCTACTCTAATTAAGCAATTTATATACTCCTTTGGAATGAGATATATCTGGAAATGTGTGAGGTGGAAAGTAAACATATAAATAAATAGTAATACTGGTGATATGTAAAAATAGGAAATGAATAAATTAAAAAAATAAAAAATAAAAAACTCCTGACTTACACTCCTATATACATACGCATACACACATACACTCACCTAAAGGATTATTAGGAACACCTGTTCAATTTCTCATTAATGCAATTATCTAACCAACCAATCACATGGCAGTTGCTTCAATGCATTTAGGGGTGTGGTCCTGGTCAAGACAATCTCCTGAACTCCAAACTGAATGTCTGAATGGGAAAGAAAGGTGATTTAAGCAATTTTGAGCGTGGCATGGTTGTTGGTGCCAGACGGGCCGGTCTGAGTATTTCACAATCTGCTCAGTTACTGGGATTTTCACGCACAACCATTTCTAGGGTTTACAAAGAATGGTGTGAAAAGGGAACAACATCCAGTATGCGGCAGTCCTGTGGGCGAAAATGCCTTGTTGATGCTAGAGGTCAGAGGAGAATGGGCCGACTCATTCAAGCTGATAGAAGAGCAACTTTGACTGAAATAACCACTCGTTACAACCGAGGTATGCAGCAAAGCATTTGTGAAGCCACAACACGTACAACCTTGAGGCGGATGGGCTACAACAGCAGAAGACCCCACCGGGTACCACTCATCTCCACTACAAATAGGAAAAAGAGGCTACAATTTGCACAAGCTCACCAAAATTGGACAGTTGAAGACTGGAAAAATGTTGCCTGGTCTGATGAGTCTCGATTTCTGTTGAGACATTCAGATGGTAGAGTCAGAATTTGGCATAAACAGAATGAGAACATGGATCCATCATGCCTTGTTACCACTGTGCAGGCTGGTGGTGGTGGTGTAATGGTGTGGGGGATGTTTTCTTGGCACACTTTAGGCCCCTTAGTGCCAATTGGGCATCGTTTAAATGCCACGGCCTACCTGAGCATTGTTTCTGACCATGTCCATCCCTTTATGACCACCATGTACCCATCCTCTGATGGCTACTTCCAGCAGGATAATGCACCATGTCACAAAGGTCGAATCATTTCAAATTGGTTTCTTGAACATGACAATGAGTTCACTGTACTAAACTGGCCCCCACAGTCACCAGATCTCAACCCAATAGAGCATCTTTGGGATGTGGTGGAACGGGAGCTTCGTGCCCTGGATGTGCATCCCACAAATCTCCATCAACTGCAAGATGCTATCCTATCAATATGGGCCAACATTTCTAAAGAATGCTTTCAGCACCTTGTTGAATCAATGCCACGTAGAATTAAGGCAGTTCTGAAGGCGAAAGGGGGTCAAACACAGTATTAGTATGGTGTTCCTAATAATCCTTTAGGTGAGTGTATATCTACATATATACACATATATGTAAGCATCCATATATCTACATAATTTTTAGAAAATGTCCATATATATCAGTATATAACTACATTTATACAGGGGTGATTTTCAGATGTGGTAATAGCTAGTCACCTCCTGCAGTGGTTTCTTTGTTATGCACAGTTACTTATCTTATCAGTCGGGTGCAGATGAGGTTGAGCAGGTGTCGGATCTCCTGCAGCTCCCCGGTGTCGGCCACTCTGCTGACCGCTGCTGCGTAGTTGCGCTGGCTGTGCTGCTGGGCTGCTCTGTGCATGTTCTGGATGGGCTCCACTCTGGGTCTGCTGTTCTGTGGTCGGGCGTATCCAGGCTGGGGTCTTCGTTGTCCGAACTGGGGAAGGTGGTGTGCAGGTGCAGGGCGGGGGCTCCCAGGGGCCGCTCTCCTGATTGGCTCGGGGTTGTTCTGGGTGGTGTGGGTGCTGGAGAACCTTCTGTGGCCATGTGGGGGGCTGTCTGGGTTTCGGCCCAGGGCAATGTCTTTGAGTGTCTTTGCGAAGACGTTTACTGCTTGTTTGTGGAGATTGACGTTGTCAAACAAGCTGTGGGCCCCAAGAGTGGGGTGGTGTGCCAGGTGCACATTTGGCATCAGAGCACATCCCCGAGAGATCTCAGCGTTGATCATGTGGATGGTGTTGGGGTGGAAGGCCTTCCTGTGCAGCAGGGTGGAGATGATGATTTTGGCGTGGGTGAAGGTCTGGGTGGCCCTCTCCGCCACTCTTCTGATGGAGCTCGCCACCTTGTCCTGCTGGGTCCTCAGGTCGTTTGTGCCTGTGTGTATAATAATATGGCTGGGGGAGCCGAGGCTCTTCTCGGACAGCTGCTGAATGGCCCTCTCTGTGGTCGGACACCAGACCTTGGAGATCTTGCCATCAGGGAAGAGCCGCCTCTCATTTATGAGTTTGCCATTTGAGTCTATCAGCAGGGCTACTTCAGTGTTCTTCTTCCTGGTAGTCTTTCTGCGTGAGGGGGTCTCATCTGTGTTTGGTTCAGCCTGTGTGTGTGGTGCGCAGGTTTTGTTAGTGGTTTCGGGCTCAGGGTGTGTGTGAGTGCTGGGTGCAGTGTGTGTGTCTGAGTCAGGGTGTGTGTGTGTGTTGGGTGCACTGTGTGTGTCTTGCTCAGTGTGTGTGTGTGTGCTGGGTGCACTCTGTGTGTTCGGGTCGGGTTGTGTGTGTGTGTTGGGTGCAGTGTGTGAGTGGTGTGTTGTGTGAGAGTCAGTATGTCTGGATGTCATTGGGGTGGGAGGGCTCTGCACATTGTGCACTGCTGGGTTTCTTGAGGGCTAGTTGTTGTGGGCAGTGAATTTGTATAGCTTCTCCTTCAGGCTCTGCACTGTCTTGTCTCTGCCTTGCAGTTCCTCTCTCAGGGCCGTCAGCTCCCTCCTCATGGCCTCCCTGTCCTGCTGCAGCTCCCTCACCTCTTCCCTCAGCTCCCTCACTGTGACCTTGTGCTCGTGTTGGACTCTGTTGAGCTGGTCTGTTAGCTGCTCTGTGGTGTTGGAGGTTGTGAGATTGGCCAGCACCAGCTCTTTTAGCTCCATCAGCTCCACCTCCAGCAGGGACATGTTCTCCCTCAGTTGGGACACTGTGTCGGTGTCTGAGGGGTGTCCTGTGCTGGGATGCGTGTGGATTCCTCGCTGTTCTCTGGCGCGGCGCTCTCCCCTCCGTTCTCAGGGCAGTGTGGGGCTGGACTCTCCTCCTGTGTGGCTGCGTCTGTGCTCTTTTGGACACGTCTCTCCTTTTTCTCTCTGTCAGCCAGCGTTTTCAGTGAGTGGAACTGATTTTCAAAGGTGCCCAGGCTGCCCTCGCTGCCCTGTATTAAGACTGTTCCAGTGTGGTACAGATTGATTGTCAGCATGGAGGTGTCTGGGTCGTCCTCCTCACTGATTGACACCTGCCTTCCTTTACTGATGCCTCTCTTTTTAATGTGCCTGTACAGTTGACAGATGGCAGCGTACCAGGCGTCGGTGTGCTCGGTGTAGAAGACCAGGTTGGTGGTGACTTGCTGGTCTCCAGTCTGAGAGAAGTCGGCTCTGAGAGTCTCTGGGTTGTCCTTCAGTATGTGTTGTCTGAGACTCTTCCTGGCCTGAGCGTTCTTCAGGTGCTCTGGGTAATGGATCGCACAGCTCCTGCTCCTGCTCATTGTATCTTTTATGAATTGATACTTTCAAATTCAAACCTCTGTCACTTTTCAAATGTCAACAGCTTTTCAGTATAGACACAGTTCTGTGTTGATTATACTGTATGCTGTAATATTGAATATTTTCAAAGTTACATCATTTGTTTGTTTTTCCTATCATGTTACAAATGTTCCCTATGTGAAAGATGCATTATATCTTAACATTGTCAAAACAATTAAATATATACAGATTATTATTTTCCCTAAAGTTATATCACATTGCTTGACAGTTTTTTATTGATCCTGCAAAATTGGGAAAAGTGTTTAGGGAACAATTGTAACTTAAAGTTAGGGTTAGTGATAGGGTTAGGGTTATGAATATAATTGATATATAGAATTGTTAAGAAGTGTAAATGTTTACATTACATTTTTCATGGATTGTCTGAAAGTTTCAGTTCTATATTCGATTTGGAAACCGTTTTTTCTATTTGTGTATATGAAAGATATACATCTATGCAATATCTTCACTATTAAAGATAAACGCATTATTATTTTCGGCATTGTTAAAGCTCATTGGTATTACTGTGACATTAGTTTATTATTGAAAAATATAAATATATATGAAAAGGTATCGTAAAAGAAATTTGAAACACCGTATACATTATTTTACTTTATAGCAGGAGGAATCGCTATGTGTTATGTTGTTCCCCCAAGAACATATTTGAGTTGCATGTTGTAAAGCCGGACAGGTTAGAGTGACGCACGTCTTTGTGTTCTGGATAGAGAGGAGTAGTGGCGCTGCACTGCTGTGCTCGGCATTGTATTTGTAACTGCAACTCGGTTCATAAGATACATAAACAAAAGTGCCAGGAACAATAAATTGTGTCAAGGAGTCCTGATGTAAACTGAACCCCAAACAACATGTCTACCTCCAAAGAGACTCGTTTCACGGTTTACAGACTGGCGGCAGCGAGGGATATTGTTTGCTTTAGTTTTTTCTCTACTGAGGCCGGATGCAGTGAGCTGTGCTTGCGGGTGACTGAGACAAAACCATGTCGGTGGTGAGTGAGCTGTACTGTTAAAATCGGAAAATAATAATAAAAAAAAATGTACGAAAGTAATAAACCGCTATGTCAAGTCATTTAACCGCAAATAGCTAAGTTAAACAAGTATAAAAAAAAATATATGGAAAATCCGATAGACAGATTGATTAATGTTGACGCAGCAAATGAAAATGAAGCGATTAATGCAGAAAGACGCACGAATACGACAGAGTAACACATGATCGTGTTGAGCTGCCTCCTTGCTTTCACGGAGATGGGAAGGATAAAGAAAGTTTCTCTCTGTGGAACACGCGTCTGGAATTGGCTGTAAAAGCTGCACAAACAGCACCAGGATCTTGCAACAATTGTACCAACACGTTTAAGTGCTGATGCACTGTCATACTGGGTTTCTTTACCCTCTGAAATGCAAAAAGACTATGCTAAAACAGTAGAGACATTAAAATAAGTCTTTGGAAGAAAAGAATACCTACTGCATTTTCAAACTTTTGTTAATGCAAGACCCCGTCAGCCTAAAGAAGCATTAGAAGTTTATGCAGCCGAAGTAAGCAGACTTGTGCAAGAGGCGTTTCCCAATTACGGACAGCCAGCTATTGAAATGGAGCGTTTTAGACGTTTTGTTGCTGGTTTAGACCCAGTGCTGCAGGCAAAGTGTTATGAGCATGGTGCAAGTAGATTGGAGGAAGCCCTAAAAATGGCTTGCAAGTGGGAGCGGGTCAGGAAGCATTAAGAACTGCCTCTTCACATTTCTAAAGCACAATAAATGAGAAGGTTCTGGAACAACCATCTATATGTAAATCTGGAAATATCCTAACAGCTATGGTGTCAAGCAAGTCCATTTCATCTACGTCAGAGGAATCCCCCAAATTACTACAAGCTATTGCAGATTTAACTGCAGATGTTAAAGCATTCAGAGTAGAGGTGAGCCAGTTGAAGCAACAGCAAGAAAATCTCAAACATGTGCACAGCCAGTACAAAGAGGGGAAAAGGACCGTCAGCCCTATCCAGAATGGATGAAACAAGAGCAATATCGTGCATCACGAAAAGCATCCCCTGATGGGTATAATTCTTCCTCTAGATCACAAAGAGACGTTTCTTCACCTTTATAGAAACATGTCTCCTGGACCAAGACCCGGACATCATTCCCTACATAGGCAAAAATATGAAAGGTGGTCTCCATCACCAAGCAACCGTTACTATTCAAGAACTAACAGTCCTAGCAGTCGCTATCACTCATCTCACCCTGATCAGCACTGCAGTTCAAGATATTCTCGTAGTCCATCTGCATCCTACTCACACTCAAGGGACAGGTACACCAGGAGAACACCCAGTCCACATCACCATGAGAGAAGGCCTGATTGCAGATACAACAAATGTCATCTTTGCTTTGATTCTGAGGATCCCACCTATCAGGGACACGAGTGGTAGGAGGTGCTGCGGGCCAAGTAGCTGCTACATTGAATTACAGGGGTCCAGAGTCTGAAGCTTCAGCTTTAAAAGACTCTCCAACCTCTCCAATATTTTTTTGCTGTTATTGAAGACACTGCTGTTCAAGCCTTCATTGATACTGGTTCACAAATTTCTTTGATCAAGAAAATTTAAGAGTGTCAATTCCAGCACTGAAGACAAAGTCCATCAGAAAGACATACATGTTGGCAAGGTCAGTGACTGGTAAGTGCCTTGATACTCTTGGAACACTAACCATTAGTATTAGACTTGGAGAGGAGGTTTGTCATCATGATGTTCAAGTGATAAGAAATTCCAATCAAGCTGTCATACTCGGATGGGATTTTCTGCAGAAACACCATGCAGTGATTGATGTACAAGGACAATTACAGTTGTGGAACTGGAAAGTCCCACTGTTGTTTTCTAAGCAAATCACACCTCTTTGTTGCAATGCTGTGACATTTGCGCCAATCTACATTCCTGCAATGACTGAGATGTATATCATGGCAAAGTTGCAGCCATTTACAGAAAATCAAATCTCAACTCCAAATTACTTAGGAATACTGTAACCTGAAGCATGCAACTACCCAGGTCTGTTTGTTGCCAGAACAATATCTCCAGTGAAGAAAGGATTAACAACCGTTGGTGTCATGAATCCAACCAATGACGACTGCCATGTGCCAAGTAACACACCACTGGGAAACTTTTACTCTCTGATAAATCATAGAGGTGAAGAGTTCCAGGTTATTGAGGCTACTGTGCACAATATCAGGCAGACAGAAGACACAAAGTTACCCACAGTGGACTTCAGTCAGTCTAAATTGAGTGATCCACAAATGGACCAGCTGGAGAACTTACTTTTGAAGTATTGTGATGTGTTTAGTTCACATGAACATGACTATGGCTGCACAGATGCTGTAAAGCAACACATTCGAACTGGAGATGCCCTACCGATCCGCCAACATGCTTACAGGACTTCTCCAGCTTTGAAGCAGGAAATAGAAAAACAAGTTCAGCAGTTGCTGGCCCATCACCTCATTGAGGAGAGCTGCAGCCCTTGGGCTTCACCTGTTGTTTTAGTCAAGAAAAAGGACGGCAGCTACAGATTTTGCATTGCATTAAGAAATTAAACCCTGTCACCATACGGGACTCGCATCCCTTACCACGGATTTCTGAAGCTTTGGACAGCCTGGCAGGGGCATGCTGGTTTAGTACCATGGACCTGTCAAGTGGTTATTGGTAGGTTCAGCTGGCATCAGAAGACCGGGAGAAGACCGCATTTACCACCGGCAGCGGCTTATACCATTTTATACGGGATGAAGTCTCTTTCCTGGGACATGTAATCACCAAGGGTGGTCTCAGACCAGATTCCAGGAAGCTTGACAAATTGAAAGATTGGCCAACACCAAGAACACCTACTGAGGTGAGAGCTTTTGTGGGTCTCTGTTCCTATTACAGACGATTCGTTAAAAACGTTGCCCAAAAAGATGCAAAACAGTTGGTCTTCTGAACTACAGCCTGAACAAGCTGTTCCTGTAAAACAAACCTGTGAAGATTTAGCAATAGACATTGATGAACTGAAGCAGAAACAACAAGCGGATGTCATTCTGAGAACTGCGATGGAATGGAAAGAAATGGATAACCGAAGACCTACTGCACGACGAATCAAAAACTCCCCGTCAGCTCTGAAAAAGCTCTGGTATGAGTTTCCTCACCTGACTTTGGAAAATGGGATCCTCTGTCAAAAAATTAAAACCTTTCTTCAGAAAGCCTATACTTACCAATTGGTTCTTCCTGAATCCCTCATTCAGACAGCCCTCACTTACCTGCATGGAAATGTCTTCAGTGGACATTTAGGGACTGAACGAACTTTGCAGAGAGCCAGAAAAATCTGCTATTGGCCTTACATGTCACGTGACATTTACAAGTTCTGTACAGAGTGTTTAACATGTCAGACTCGCAGTGCTCCAACACCAAAAGCTAGAGCTCCTTTACAACCTATTGTGGTGGATCGTCCATTCCAGAAAATTGCTGCTGACCTCACCGAACTACCAGTCACTTCTCAAGGCACCAGGTATGTTCTTGTTGTAATGGATTATTTTACATGCTATGTGAATCTCTTTCCTTTTAAAGATCAGCGTGCAACAAGTGTAGCTCAATGCTTGTCTGAAGACTTCATCCGTCAACATGGTATACCTGAGTCCATCCACACTGACCAGGGCAGACAGTTTGAGTCTGATCTGGTGAAGCAGCTGTGTAGCAAGTTGGGAATTGAGAAGACACGAACAACTCCGTACCATGCCCAATCAGATTGCATGGTGGAAAGACTGAACCGGACATTAAAAGACCAATTAGCTAAATACATCTACCAAAATGGAGGAGAATGGGACAAATACCTCTCACAGCTGGAACTTGCGTACAATTCAAGTGTACATTCCAGTACTGGATAAACTCAATTTTTCCTTGCTCATGGTCGGGAACCTTGTCTGCCTGTGGACGTTTTGTTGAACTGCAGTTCATTCACTACTCAAGCAACTCTGGGCACACCAGCTGCTTATGCCCAGGATGTCTTTAACCGCCTGTCACATGCTTTTGACATGGCCGCTGAGTAGTCGAAAGAATCTAAACTACTGCTAAAGACTCACTATGATCAAAATCTTGCTTTTAACCCCTATGCTGAAGGTGATCTTGTTTTCCTTGATGATCCTGCCAATCAAAGGAATAAACTTGCTCCTAGATGGAAAGGGCCACATAGAGTTCTGAAGAGGTTGAATAAAGACGGTTGTCCTGGCGTGACCTATGAAATCACTGACCCAAAAGATCCACGATCCAAATCATGGATTGTACATTACAATCGGCTGAAGGCATACAAAGGTCCTTGGTCTGACTTACCTGCTCATCCAGAAGCGCCTCCACAGCTGTTTAGAGATCCTGATGATGCACCTGTCAGTCCGCCATCAACACTGACGGCTTTGTCTGGAGACGTCCCTTACCCACTTCCAGTTCCAGCGAGCTCCAGTCATCACTCGATGCCGTCTCTCTCTCTTCTTTCTTCCACAGCTCCTGTCCAGAGGGATATGCTACCTGTTCCAGGTGTTGTTCCACAGCCTGCTCTAGCACTTGAGCCATGCCCAGGTGTCACCCATTCTTCCAGCCGTCGGGATGCCCAAGTCACAGTGCACCCAGAGACTATGTCTGTTCTCTTACCTCAGCGACCCTAGACTCCTGTGGCATTACCTGCTGGATGTACCTAGTGGTCGTAAAGTTTTGAAACCTGACAAGTTTAAAGATTTAGTTCTTTCTTGGTTTTCATGTTACATTACAGTTCAATACAGTAATGGCTCCTAATTTGCCATTCTTAAAAAAAAAAAAAAAAAAACTTTTAATTGTACTGACATACATCTATTGTGATTTAATTACTGCAAAATCAGTTTATCCCTTGGAAAATCTAAGTGTAAATATATATATATATATATATATATATATATATAAATGTAACATTAGAAATACTGTATGATTTATTTAATTAAGAAACGAGGACGTTTCAAATAAAGTGGGGGAAGACTGTGACATTAGTTTATTATTGAAAAATATAAATATCAATGAAAGGTATCGTAAAAAAGAAATTAGAAACACTGTATACATTATTTTACTTTATAGCACGGAGAAATCGCTATGTGTTATGTTGTTCCCCTAAGAACATATTATTTCAGTTGCATGTTGTAAAGCCAGACAGGTTAGAGTGACGCACGTCTTTGTGTGGTGGATAGAGAGGAATAGTGGCGCTGCACTGCTGTGCTCGGCATTGTATTTGTAACTGCAACTCGGCCTCCAGCACCGGCACCATGTCGGTGGAAAAGCGCTAAGTGAGCTCACACTGAGCTCAGTGTAATGTCTGCTCTGGAGAGCTCACAGTGTGACCTAGTCGTGAGTTCACATCTTTACTGGGTAGTCCTTGACAACTTAATTGACTTAATTCTTGGGCTTAATTGGTCAAAATGACCATTGGTTGAAGGTACTCAGGGACTGATGTGTAGAGAGACTTATTAAACCTGCAGGATTGTGGTTTTCCCAGATCAGAATTAACCAGCTCACCACAAAGGAACATGGTAGTTGCGATTGCAACATGGATTACACAAAAACAATGAAATCCAAGTTTGCAGTGGTCCTTGGGCCATTGCGTGGTGATCCAGATCACTTCAGCACGAATTTTGCAGTGCTCTGGACTACAACTCCAGGGACTACTGTGCAGTGGTCCAGACCTCAGATACTGTATGCATATGAACAGTGAAGTAGGCATCATAACTGTAGCCAATACTTTGTGGTTAAAATGCTTAATTTAATCCCTGTATTGTACGGAATAATAATAACAACTGTAAAACATAAGAGAAGGGCCTGATAATAAATACAATACACAATAGACTAGAACCCTTAGAGTATAATAATATGAACATTTTCATTATTAGTATCATTGTAGTTTGGATGATATATTAATGCAAGTTGATAACATATTTTACAGAAAATGGGTTTTAGGAATTGTGTCAAAAAACTAAAAGAATTGTCTTAGGGACCACTGCTCCCTTTTTCCAGACCAATGTATAGCCCACTTTTCTTTTAAATTATGTTTAAAACAAAATTGAGGAAGCAGTGATTAGTTCTGAATCAAACATTTTGACCCCCTCACTCAATCTGTAAGTCCTGCAACAAACATTGGAATATGCACAGATATTTGCTCAGACTGGTATAAATGTCCCTAATAAATAACCAAATGCCATTTTTGTTGTTTCAAATGTGCCCAACATCTTACCAGTATGTATTTTTAGTATGTCACAAAGGTTCCCTAATTCGTATTACAAATGTTCCCTGTTTGTTATGAATGTTCCCTAAGCATGTGACGAATGTTCCCTAGTTTATGTTACAGATGTGCCCTAGCACGTCTCTCTCTCTCTCTCTCTCTCTCTCTCTGTCTCTCAATTTAGTGCATTTGTATTGTCAAAGCAATTGGACATGCAAACATAAATACGTACATACATATGGAAAATAAACAATACAATTATAATTCACAATTAGATGTAATAAAGTACAGAAAAACAAAATGTAATAAAATGTGATCTTTAATACACACAAATATGTATGGCTGGTCGGAAGCGTCTTGGACTCGGGTTCCTCTTCATTACTTATAACGCTTTTGCCTTTTGTTTAAGCTTTCCATGGAGGGTAATGTGGATGAGTTTGTACCATTCTTGGGAAGCTCTGCCTTTTTGGGGCGGAGCTGTGATCCAGGTGAACAGCAGATCGGGCAGAGCTGGGCATGTGGGCGGAGGAAGAGGAAGGCCGGTCAAGCAGATAAGCTTGCTAAGGTACGCAGCAGCAGCAAACAGCCCCCCCATCCAGCCAGCCAGGCAGTCTGGCTGGCAGTGACTGAGTGGTTGACAGATGGCAAGCAAACGGAATGCACGTGCTCTGTGATGTCATAGCAGTCAGCTCAGAGAGAGGTTCGTGATGTCATCGCTGAGCTGGCTGGCTCTGTGTGTCTTGCTGGCTGTGTGTGTGTGTGTGTGTGTGTGAGTGGGTGGGTGGGTGGCTGTGTTAGTGTCTGTCTGTGTCTGTCTTTCTTTCTGTCTCTCTCTGTCTCTCGCTCTGTAGATGCATCATAGGGAACATATGTAACAATCTCTCTTCTTGTTTACCAAAAATGTGAATGAACGTATTTCACGTGGGTTTTGCCTTGGTTGGAAACGTTTTAAGATTATTTATGAAGTGTAAATTGGATTTGTCTCAATTCTCCATAGTTTTCAATGTATGTGCCATTCAGTAGCGTTCATGTTACAGATGTGTCCTATGCAGTGGTAGGGTCAATAAAATGTCAGTAAAACTTTATTTTAGCAATTATGGAGGAAGAAATGGAAATAGAGGGTCCTCACTAATTATCTAATTTATCAACAATGTTTAAAATTAGGCCTTGCGAAGCTGCAGAAAATGCTGTATAATTGTATGTGTGTTCAACTACCAGCTGCTAAAGTCTGATAGCTTTTGAAGACTCTGTATAGGAAGTTGAAGAAACTGTTTTGTGATAATTATATAATGTTTTATATTAATACTAGCATTAGAAGTAGTTTTGTTTACAGACTGAGCAGATTAGATTCAGCAGGACAAGTAAAGGGTCAACAAGGTCGATTTGTTAGAAACTCCTGTCAGTAATGAAAGATTACACAGTGCCGAAATAGCCTACAGATGTCTGCTGTAAATTTGTTTATGACTTAACCGTTTCTCCAGATAGGCAGGAATTGTTTCTGTTAATGGGCGATTGACACTAGTTAAATGACGACCGTGGGATCACATCTTCCTAGTGCACATCAAAGACGGACATCTGCTTTGGATCCATCACCTCTTCACGGGAGGACAGATCGTAAACGGACCCGGACCTGTATCTTCTGATTGGATGAACGGCCATAAGATGTTATGTCATTTTCCTATAAAGTTGTACTCATGTTTGTAAACATTAAGTCTCACTGAAGGAATTATTCCTGACGTGGGGCTTCTGAGTGGCTCGATTAAAGATCTATTTGCATTATCTCCACGACTTCTCCACTTCTTTCTGACACGGTTCTACAACTTGGCATCACGAACGAGGATCTGAACTTGCCTCCTGTTCTGGGAGCAAAGCAAGGGTGAGTAGCTTTAAAAATGACCACCCTGTATATTTAGATTTGATCTCTGGATTTTGTTAGGCTCTCAGATTGTAATTTAAAGAGAACTTGTGGAGAGGTAGAGGTAAAACAAACAGAAAGGTTGACTGTACAGCGGAGGATCACAGTAGGGTGAATTCCAGGTAATATAGATCTGCGGTGAGAGATGCCAAGGGAACCGAAAGGTACGACGAGGCCTGCTGAGCCCCAGGTTAAGCAAGGAAACCCTTGTACACCAGGGCCAGAGTCAGTGGCAGTCAATAACCAGACGGAACCAGAGGTACATAAAGTCCAGCAATATAGCCCCATCGTTGGCAAAGATAGGATTGGCATAATGGTGTTAAAATACATGTCTGTTTGTGAATTCCAAAAAGTTTAAAATGTTAATCTTAAAATGGTAAAGGCAAGATAAAAAAACGACAAAGTTTCTATAATTCTTTGTCTGAATAATAAGAATTTAGAGAAGAAATTGATCATAATAGATCAAGAAAACACCAAAGTAGTGTATTTCAAAGATAATTTTACATCTGATTTTTAATAATAACAATATAATAAATAAATGCTAAGGGCTGTTTGAGACACTGCAGGGTCAACAAAACACGCCACTAATGTAATATCTGATTTATCTTTGGATGTCAATCTGTATGTGCCTTATGTGTTTATGTATATATATAGTCTGAAGGTTATGTAAGGTAAATGTCTGTTTTGTATGCTTTGTATTTTTAATATTGTGCATAGTCCAGAATAAGACTGAGAAGGGAAGTAACCAATAATTTCAGAATTATATTTACAATTACGCAGTCATTGATGTTTTATCAACAGATTAATGAGGATTTAGACAATTTAACTGTATACAGAGTGCACAAAGCATCAGAAATAAGAAATGAATCATGCATTCTATTATAAGAATAATGTTAAAGTAATACAAATATACACTAAATACATAGATTAATAATACTAATAAAGTAAATAAATAGTAATGGTGTCCTCTAAGCCTCAGAAGAACAATAATTTGTTTGTTAAAAATCATATTATGGAGAAATTCTGTAAAGTCAAATTAAAGGAAAACTAAAGGCAGGAATCCACAGGAGCAGCACTCTGGTGCAGCCCTGAGTGACAGCCTGATGTAAAACCCATAGCAGGAGAATGTAAACAGTATAGTGACATATTATAGTCTTATTTTAGAAAATATTTGGTTATTGGTGCATAGCATAAAATACCTGAAATAAAAGTTGAAATTCGACCTTGGATTTTAGATTCTAAGAGTGAATTAGTCAAAGGGTAAGAATTTTAAGGATACTATAGAAATATAAATTATGAGCATTGAATAAGTGCGCTATAATTAGTATTGCATAATTTTGAAGGAGAAAATAAAACATAAAAATTCTATTAGAATGAGTTTTACCAACCAGAAATTAAAAAAAAATTATGTTAAAAATTGAATTAGAGCTAATTTTTGAAATGGAAATCTGAGGAAACTGTGACATTTGGTGAAGATATAAATACATAGATAACCAGATACTCCAGGAAATTAAAGGTGTGGTCATTTGGTAGCTGTGAGTTCCACAATGAAGAGTTTTTGAAATCCCCAGATATAAGATCCCTAAATACAAGGTGTAGGTAAGAAATGAACTATTGATCAGTTCAATCTGGCTTTGGGAACAGTTCTTCTGAACATGTACCGGTGTAGATTGGACTTCAATAGGAGGAAGTGACACAATAAAGACATATATGAGCCGTGCAGGCGGACAGTCTTAGTGCCCACGCAGGCTCTTCATTGGGGAAATCATTGACTGAACACATTTTCTTTGAAAATCTGTTTTCCTGAGGTATCTGGGAATCATTATTGAAATCAATTAAAATGCTTATTTTCTAAAAATATATTTTTTTAGGAAAATATCTTAATTTATTAACTCAAATAATGGAGCGAAATATGTGTATAAATAGTATTAATACATGTCAATAAATATAACTTGAATTGTGTAGTAAGAAATTAGGAAAAGGAGAAAGAACAGCTGTTAGGATACAGAGTGATGTTTTCAGAGGGTCTGAGCGATGTTGATGAAAGTTTGAGGACGTTGACAAGGGGTTTAAGAGTCG
Organism: Amia ocellicauda; assembly: GCF_036373705.1. Taxonomy (NCBI): domain Eukaryota; kingdom Metazoa; phylum Chordata; class Actinopteri; order Amiiformes; family Amiidae; genus Amia; species Amia ocellicauda. Next base: position 41,449,669 of record NC_089855.1, on the reverse strand, counting down.
ATGAGGCTTGGGAAGCTGTAAAAAGGGAGTTTGGTATGTGTGAAAGAAATGTGCTGCCACTTTCAGCACAAGAGTTTTAAAGGCGATTGAATGGAATATGAGGGAAAATAAGGAAGTTACTTAAGGTATAACTTAATGTAAAATCAATAAATAATTGAATGAGATATAGTTTAAAATCTAAAGTCATGAAAGTGTATGGAAATAATGCTTTCCCAAACAGAAATACCCTATTAATCAGGAAGGGATTCACCCCCCCAAACAAAACAAAAAAAAAAAAAAAAAGGGGGGTGGGGTTGGGGAAGTGAAAGTGTCTGTGAGGTCAACTATGATCATTTACCTAACAACTATTAACTTTGTTGTTGAAAGAGCTGCTGTAATAATTATTAAAATAGTCTGAGATATATAAGTCAGATAAAAGCAAAGAGATAAGCGCATTGTTTTGAAAGTTTGACAGCTCCACACAAGAAAGAGTATTTACACTAGGTAGTAAAGTTGATTCAGTAACACAGGAGATATGATGCTGCTGACGACAACTGAGTGCTGTACTGAAATAATCTGTGAAAATTTGGGATCAAGATTATTATTATGAATTGTCCCTTTACTGGAAACCTCATAGATTGTGTGAATGTCAACTACTGTCCATGTGATAGAGATGCCTTTTATAAGGAGGATCTCTGATGTTGTGCGAACCACACATTGTGTCTTCAGATGACCGATCTATTCCACATGGCAGATATGCACATTATGAATCATGTCCTGAAGGAACCGATGTCTGACCCGTGGTGGCAGAGGTGCATATGGAGAAGACGCTGGTGTTCTCATTGAGACACAGTAGGCCGAGGGCGTGGCTTTAAAGACAGCCTCACGGCATCTTGAACAGACCAATGTTGAGTTCCACAACGCTGAAGTGATGCTTGACTTAATGGAGAAATAAATTAAAATTCTGAAATTAAAGGTTGTCCAGATTATAGGAATCTGCAATACATTGTGAAAACAGCTCAAATGACATCTGCAGTAGCATATATTCTTGTATTGGTAGATAATTTATAATGTTCTTTTGGTGGAGATGTCAAATTACTCAAATGAATAGAATAAGAGTCATGATGTAAGAATAAGTCCATTGCCCTTCACTTGAGAGGTATGGAATGTACAATGTATATCAATTAAAATGCATCAGAAATATATGTGAATAACTGAATTTGTAAAAATAACATGTTTGCTGACTTTTGTATTCCTTTAGAAGCAAAACAATGTATGTATTATGTAACTGGGGATTGACCTTTATGACCTGGGGCAGGATGAAATATAATTTGAGATACACAGTAAAGCTCCAGGAAATTGTAGGTGGCCACTGCAATTTCCATAAAAGAGCTCAATATTCAATAAGGTGTAGTTATGACATAATTGTTTGCCCGACCAGGCAAATAAAAATACAATCCTATCCCCTGATTATTTGAATACCTCGCTGTACATACATACACACCTCGTAGGTGGCAAGTTGGGATAAATGGGAGCTGAACACGCAGCACTATACCACCTGCCCCTCCGGAGGAAGAAATTATTGTAACTGACAAACACGATTATTTTGGCTTCATTTCGCTTCATTTCTATTGCCAAAAAGGAGGGAATGAAGACTCTGTAAAGGAAGTTGAATAAAGTGTTTTGTGATAATTATATAATGTTTTATATTAATACTAGCATTATAAGTAGTTTTGTATATACACTGAGCAGATTAGATTTAGCAGGACAAGTAAAGGGTCAACAAGGTTGGTTTGTTAGAAACTCCTGTCAGTAATGAAAGATTACACAGTGCCGAAATAGCCTACAGATGTCTGCTGTGAATTTGTTTATGACTGAATTGTTTCTCCAGATAGGGAGGAATTGTTTTTGTTAAAGAGCGATTGACACAAGGTAAATGACCACCGTGGGATCACATCTTCCTAGTGCATATCAAAGACAGATATCTGCTTTGGATCCATCACCTCTTCACGGGAGGACAGATCGTAAAACGGACCCGGACCTGTATCTTCTGATTGGATGAACGGCCATAAGATGTTACGTCATTTTTCCAATAAAGTTGTACTCATGTCTGTAAACATTAAGCCTCACTGAAGGAATTATTTCTGACAGTGGAGCTTCCGAGCGGCTCGATTAAAGTTCTGTTTGCTTTGTCTCCACGACTCTCCACTTATTTCAGACACGGTTCTACAGGGTGAATGTGGAGTCCATTGTTTCGGATTTAAAACAGTTTGTTAACTCGGCACAGGCTCTGTTGCGGGGCTCTGCGGAGCTTGAGAATCCGGAAAGGTTTAGATTGAGAAAACTAGAAAAAAAACTAGAAAACAGTGTTGCCCTGCAGGGCCTGAACAACGGAAAGGCTCCCGGACTGGACGGCCTGCCGGTGCAGTTCTTATAAGACTCTGTGGCCAGTACTAGGGATGGACTTACTCAGTGTGTGTGAAGAGGGTGTGCTGGACGGTGAGCTGCCATTGAGCTGCAGGAGGGCAGTACTTACACTGCTCCCTAAAAAGGGTGATTTATGTTAAATCTCCAACTGGAGACCTGTGTCATTGTTGTGCTGTGACTTTAAGATCTTGTCAAAGGCCCTTGCCAACCGTCTCAATCCAGTTATGGGATCCCTAGTGCACCCAGATCAGACTTATTGTGTCCCACAGCGCTCTATATTTGATCTTTTTTTTTTGGCGAGGTACCTGATGTCGGCATCCAGGTTGTTTGGCTTTCAAGCAGGTTTGATCTCCTTGGATCAAGAAAAAGCATTTGATCATGTGGATCATAAGTATTTGTTCCATACCTTGGAAGCTTTTGGTTAGGGCCCTAATTTCTTGGCACTGATTAAATGTTTGTATAATAATGTTTTTAGTGTGTTAAAAATCAATGGCGGGTTGAGTACCCCATTTCCAGTGCAGAGAGGGATTAGACAAGGCTGCTTGCTATCGGGAATGCTGTATTCCTTGTCCATAGAGCCTCTCTTGCACACGCTGAGGACTGTGTTGACTGGTCTGAGCATCCCGCCCTGCAGTGTGGTGTGTGTTCGGTTGTGTGCATATGCAGACGATGTGTGTGTGTGTGTGTGGTGGGGGACTGGGACGTTGTGCTTTTGGAAGAGAGCCTAGAGAGATATGGGCAGGTGTCATCAGCAAGAGTTAATTGGATGAAGAGCAGTGCGGTGCTGCTCTGGGAGTAGGGGGGAGGCAGCCCCTGGGTTTGCAAGCTGGGCTGCAGTGGAGTAGTGGGGAGTTAAAGTGTCTGGGGGTGTTCCTGAGGGGAGAGAAGGCAAAGCAGAGGAACTGGGAGAGGATAGAGGAGCAGGTACAGGAGAGGTTGGGGCGCTGGCGATGGCAGCTACCCCAGCTCTTGTACAGAGGGAGGGTGCTGGTCATTAATAATCTGGTGGCTTCAATGCTGTGGCACAGGCTAGTGTGAGTGGAGCCGCCACCAGGTGTGCTCACCAGACTCCAGAGGATCCTGCTCCATTTCTTTTGGGACAGGCTGCACTGGATCAGGCAGAGTGTGGTTTTTCTGCCAGTAGCAGAAGGTGGGCAGGGACTTTTAGACCTGACCAGCAGGGTGGCAGTGTTCAGGTTACAGACAGTTCAGAAGCTGCTGTTCTCAGTGGCTGTAGCTGGACAGGCAGTTGTTTGTGACAGACATGTCTCAGTTGGATCTCAGAGGGGTTCCACTTTTTTACCATATTGTTTTGAAAGCGTGGTGGCTAGTGCGGGTGCGAAGAGACATGGAGAGGTTGGGGGCTTATTGGCTTTTGAGAGAGCCGTTGCTGTGTAACCCTGCACTGCGGCTCCCTGTGTTGGAGTCTCAGGGCTTGCACAGCAGGCTGGTTAAGGCAGGTGTGACCAGGCTGAGGCAGGTTGTGATGGGGAGGGGGGGTGGCTGGATGAGTGTTAACCAATTTTTTGATAGGGCAAAAAGAGTAGGAAACGGAAATTGAGTAACCATGTCTTTTGTGAGGTTTTGACTGTTTTTAAAATTAGTGTAGCTGTTCAAATCACTGTCGATTATGAATACCACAAAACAATGTGTAGTGTGGATCAGTTTGAGAAGGTATGGTGCCTTGGTAGGGTTCTCTGCCTGGTTGGGAATGAGGGTTTGGTTTTAAATATATAGAGTGATGTCTGTTCTGTTTTTATGGTAATTGGATAGTTGTTTAACAGCTGCATTTTTTGTAGGCTGCATTGTTTTTTTTTAATGCTCTTTGTAGATTTTGTGTGTTGAATGATGCACTTTTGTAATAAAGTACATTTTAAAGTTGAAAAAAGTATCTCTCTCTCTCTCTCTCTCTCTCGCTCTGTAGATGCATCATAGGGAACATATGTAACAATCTTTCTTTTTGTTTATCAAAATTGTGAATGAACGTATTTCAAGTGGGTTTTGCCTTGTTTGGAAACGTTTTAAGATGATTTATGAAGTGCAAATTTGATAAGTCTCAATTCTCCGTAGTTTTCAATGTATGTGCCATTCAGTAGCGTTCATGTTACAGATGTGTCCTATGCAGTGGTAGTGTCAGTAAAATGTCAGTAAAACTTTATTTTAGCAATAATACAGGGGAATAATGCAAATAGAGTGTCCTCACTTTGTATCTAATTTACCAACAACGTTTAAAATTAGGTTTTGCGAAGCTGCAACAAATGCTGTATAATCGTATGTGTGTTCATTCACCACGTGCTAAAGTCTGATAGCTTTGATTATATATATTTTTTCTCATGAACAACAAATGTTATTTGCTTGATTTTTACAGAGTATGTCATAAATTCCATTATTATGAAGCCTGCCAAATTGTATGCTGTAATATTAAATATATTCAAAGTTACATCATTTGTATGTTTTTCCTATCATGTAACAAATGTTCCCTATGTGATAGATGCATTATATCTTAATTATGTCAAAACAATTAAAGATATACGGATTATTATTTTCGGAAAAGTTATAACACATTGCTATTAACTATGTGTGTCAGTAAAAGTTTAAAAAATCCTGACAGTTTTTTATTGATCCTGCAAAATAAGTGTTTAGGGAACATTTGTAACTTAAAGTTAGGGTTAGTGTTAGGGTTAGGGTTATGAATATAATTGATATATAGAATTATTAAGAAGTGTAAACATTTACATTCCATTTTTCATGGACTGTCTGAAAGTTTCAGTTCTATATTCGGTTTGGAAACCGTTTTTTTTCTATTTGTGTATATGAAAGATATACATCTATTCAATATCTTCACTATTAAAGATAAACGCATTATTATTTTCGGCATTGTTAAAGCACATTGGTATTACCTATGTGTATCTTTAAAAGTTTAAAATTCTTAAAGGATCTTTTTTTTTTGCAAAATAAGCTTTTAGGGAACATTTGTAACATAGAGTTAGGGTTAGCCACTGGGTAAGGGTTACATCTTACACAAGGGTTACACAAGTGCCGGAATGAGGTCAAGGACTCTGCTGTTTTGACTTCGGTGGTGGAATGACCTGCCCACCAAAGTCAAAACAGCAGAGTCCTTGACCTCATTCCGGCGCTTACTCAAGACGCATCTCTTCCGACCGCACTTGTAATATTAGTCCTCTATCCCTGCTAGATAGCACTTCAGCTTATTATGCTCCTCTCGTTCTTGAATGTTTTCCTCCTTGCTCCCTTTCCCGTAGCCCTAGTCTGTAACCCTACATCTTGACAGCACTTAGCTTTCACCGTCCAGGATGTAGGAAGTCTTTTAATGTACTTGTGTAAATTGTAATTGGAATTTTTAAAATGTATTTTGAATTGCAATATATTTTAGCTAAGTTGAATTTGTAATGATTGATGCCTTGTACTTCTCTGTATTTTTGCACTTATGATGTAAGTCGCCCTGGATAAGGGCGTCTGCCAAGAAATAAAAATAATCAAATAATAATCTTCAACAGTAAGTTTATTCATCTTAATCTCTTCAATGTTAAAGAACAGAATTAACCAGCTCACCACAAAGGAACATGGATGTTGCTATTGCAACATGGATTACACAAAAACATTGAAATCCAAGTTTGCAGTGGTCCTTGGGCCATTGCGTGGTGATCCAGATCACTTCAGCACGAATTTTGCAGTGGTCTGGACTACAACTCCAGGGACTACTGTGCAGTGGTCCAGACCTCAGAAACTGTATGCATATGAACACTGAAGTAGGCATCATAACTGTAGCCAATACTTTGTGGTTAAAATACTTAATTTAATCCCTGTATTGTACAGAATAATAATAACAACTGTAAAACATAAGAGAAGGGCCTGAGAATAAATACAATACACAATAGACTAGAACCCTTAGATTATAATAATATGAACATTGTAGCGTTATGTTGGGTGTATTTTGATAAGAGCATTTGGGCTCTGAGCTGAAGCACTGATCTAAAGAAGACCTCTCCCCCCCAAAGTTATCAGATTTCCTTAGCTCATCAGCTTGGAACTGGTTTGCATCAAAGTGACAGTTTTGGGGAGGATGGCACAGAGAAGAGGCCAAATAGGTTGGAATCCTGCTATGAAATGTCTGGAGAAAGGGGCCTGTAGGTGATAAAAACTCTTTGAAGTGGACGAGAACCGAAATCGCGAAATAGAGCTACGAACCCGGGCCAACCGGCATTTCCAAAAGATGGCATGGATTGACATCAGTCATAAATCAAGCCCCCCTCCAATAGGACACTGGGGGCTGAAACCGAAATCCAATCTCAAGAACTCAGGAACCAATCACCTATCGATCTGACAGACTATAAGGAACAGCGGACGGTCTTTCTCTCTCTCTCTCTCACCTGAACCAGTAACTCGCTGCCATAGCTCAACCTGTAGCTCTGTTGCCAGAACCGGAACCAGAAAACAACCAAGTCTTTGCCGGCAACAGAAGAGTTAAACTGGGAGAAGGAGATTGAGCCGTACGAAGAATTATTTTAAAGGACTTTATTAAATAAAGAACTTTACAGACTGCGCTGACCGCCTGTGCCCACCTGATCAGTGGAGTTTTACAGCTGGACAATTGACTAAGTCGACTGAATACGAAAGTGTCAGTCATTTAAATAGCTATTTGAGTCTTAAGAAACTTGACCCTTGGAACAAACAGGGCCCTGCTTTCCGCAAAGACTTTGTCTTCAAATAAGTACGGTGAGAGACCCTGCTTGCCAAAAAGATTTTGTGCACAACCTTGGAGCCTTCAAACCAGTGGAAAATCTGTTTGGAAACGACTCTACTTTCGCGAAACCCCAACTTCCAGGTGCATCGACTGAGTGGAAGTTCTTGGACAAAGCCGAACCGGACTGCCTTTGTTCCAACCCACACGGACCTCGTGCCGTGTGCTGTTATCTGAGCCCGAAGCCAGAGAGGCCTCTCTGCGACGAAGTTCAGATAAGTTTAACAGTTTGGATTTCATGATTCATGACATTTGAGAAATAAATTAGAAATGTTAATCTGTGATTCATAACTCTAGAATGTGTAATATCATTTAGTTTTCTTAAATATGAATGTGTGTTGCATTAAACTGTTTTGTTGATCATTTTAGAAATAAAATCTGTCAACGCCGAGAAATATCTTCTCATTCCTGTTTAACTGTTTAGTCTGAAATTGACACAAGTTAATAGACATTAGATTATTGGTGGCCCTGCCTATCCTTAATCATTGAATAATAATCAGTTAAGGGAAATTGTGGTAACAAGTAATGATAGGATCTTTCTCGGCACCTAAACGTAAATGAGACTGATATATATATAACGAGAAGTTACCTGATATTAAATACTAACCTGCGTAGTTATTTAATGTCTGACTAACAATACTAATGAGAGACTCACCTTCGTCTTACTAACCGGTATTGTGGTCAATGTGTTTATAACCTTTTTTGTTTAACGATTTGTGTTATCATATGCTATCCCATGGTCTTTGATTTGGTCACGGAAGTGATTTGTCTTTGATTTGTTGATCTAGAGTTGAATTTTAATTAGTTTTTCCCTTTTGTATAATTAGTGTAGTTCTACATTTAGTCTTTGTTTTTGAATAAATTTGACAATTTATATCTTTGGAATTGGTGTCTGTGTCCAATTATTACAGAAATTGAGTTCTACAAGATTCCAGGATTCGTGATAAGGTGATACTATAAATTCACTTCTTAAATTGAAATTCATAAGTGTACCTTACGCTACAATAAACAGAACTATTATTTTGAAAGTGTGCAATTTGTAGCCGAAACCGAAGCACACCGTAGCCCCGTAGCGTGGACGGAATTAGCTATCAAAGATAATAACTAATAACACAAATAGACACAGACAATAATAACAACGGTGGTGACAGCACAGCCGTGAAGCCAAAAAACCAAGCAATAATAATTGTTAATTAACAATTGTAAGAGAATTTTGAATGCTCGTTTTTTCAGTCAATCTAAATAAATAGTTGAACTGAAAACTCATAGGTCAATTGGTTTCTCTTTTAAGATTCTTTTTAGAGGGAAGATGTGGTCAAGTCTCAGATGTGCAATAATCATTTATTTTGACAAAAATAGGAAACTAATATCATTCAATTATATTACTGAAAATAAGTAATATTAAGCTTCTGCTGGATTACAGTAAGAAACAGATAATACCCATTTTCTTCTTTCTCCTCACAGTACATCTTATAGGCCAGTCTGGTCAGGCAGGAAGCAATGTGTCTCTCTCTCTCTCTCCTCTCCAGCTCAGTCTTATCGTTGCAGGATGAAGATGTTAAAAGAAAACTCAAATTCTCGTTGTTTTCCCTTTTATAAGGTTTCCTTCCATCCAATAGCATTTTGCCACCACCATGACGTGTCTTATGCTAAAGCAATCTAGAAGTGGGGGGTCATTTTGAATTTGTCTAAGAGCCAATCAGAGGACAGGTCCCTTTTGGTCTCTGGTCATAAAGATAGGGTTACCAGGGCTACCAGGGGATACCAGGGGCTACCAGATGAAAGGGAGGAGGTCTGTTTCCTCTACCAAACCAGATGGTATAGAATTTCCCATAGAAAAATACATTCTAACAAATAATATCTTACAGTACAAAACAGGGATTAAATTAAGAATTTTAACCACAAAGTATTGGCTACAGTTATGATGACTACTTCACTGTTCATATGCACACAGTTTCTGAGGTCTGGACCACTGCACAGTAGTCCCTGGAGTTGTAGTCCAGACCACTGCAGAATTCCTGCAGAAGTGATCTGCATCACCACGCAATGGCCGAAGGACCACTGCAAACTTGGATTTCAATGTTTTTGTGTAATCCATGTTGCAATAGCACCTACCATGTTCCTTTGTGGTGAGCTGGTTAATTCTGTTCTGGGAAAACCACAATCCTGCAGGTTTAATAAGTCTCTCTACACATCAGTCCCTGAGTACCTTCAACCAATGGTAATTTTGACCAATTAAGACCAAGAATTGAGTCGATTAAGTTGTCAAGGACTACCCAGTAAAGACGTGAACTCACGACTAGGTCACACTGTGAGCTCTCCAGAGCAGACATTACACTGAGCTCAGTGTGAGCTCACTTAGCGCTTCTCCACCGACATGGTGCCGGTGCTTGAGCCAGAGCAGCTGCTCGGCCTGGGATCCAGCTGATCTTTTTGTGAACCGGCCCGCTTTTCCACCGGTTTTGGAATCGAACACTGACGTCACTGGATGTGGGCGTTCCCAAGCGTGGAGTAGAAGTGGAGAAACACAGCAATAATAATCAGCACTGAGGCGACTCCATCTTTAACATTACAATAAAACTCATTCCGCGTCTATGGCAAATCGTAACCCTAATGTTACATATGTTCCATAAATATGTGTTTTGCAGAATACACAAGCAAACGTTATGCAATATCATCATTTTATCGACACACATAATAGATCTTATTGTTCTTTAACATTGATGAGAATAATTAACAAGAATTAATTTACTGTTGAAGATGTAACCCTTACCCAGTGGCTAACCCTAACTCTATGTTACAGATTTTCCCTAAACACTTATTTTGCAAGATCAATAAAAAACCTTTAGGAATTTTAAACTTTTAAAGATACACATAGGTAATACCAATGTGCTTTAACAATGCCGACAATAAAAATGTGTTTATCTATAATAGTGAAGATATTGTATAGATGTATATCTTTCATATACACAAATAGAAAAAAAAACAGTTTCAAAACCGAATATAGAACTGAAACTTTCACACAATCCATGAAAAATTTAAACATTTACAGTTCTTAGCAATTCTATATATCAATTATATTCATAACCCTAACCCTAACACTAACACTTACTTTAAGTTAAAAATGTTCCCTAAACACTTATCTTGCAGGATCAATAAAAAACTGTCAGGATTTTTTAAAATTTTTCTGACACACATAGTTAAAAGCAATGTGTTATAACTTTACCACAAATCATAATCTGTATATCTTTAATTGTTTTGACATTATTAAGATATAATGCATCTTTCACATAGGGAACATTTGTAACATGATAGGAAAAACAAACAAATGATGTAACTTTGAAAATATTCAATATTACAGCATACAATTTGTCAGGCTTTATGACAGAATTTATGACATAATCTGTAAAAATCAAGCAAACAGCATTTGGTGTTCACGAGAAAAAAAATATGAGATCAAAGCTATCAGACTTTAGCAGCTGGTGTATAAACACACATACGATTATACAGCATTTTTTGCAGCTTCGCAAGACCAAATTTTAAATGTTGTTGGTAAATTAGATAATTAGTGCGGACCCTCTATTTGCATTTGATCCCCTCTATAATTGCTAAAATAAAGTTTTACTGATATTTTATTGACCTTACCACTGCATAGGACACATCTGTAACATGAACGCTACTGAATGGCACATATATTGAAAACTACAGAGAATTGAGACAAATCCAATTTACACTTCATAAATAATCTTAAAACGTTTCCAATCAAGGCAAAACCCACTTGAAATACGTTCATTCACATTTTTGGTAAACAAAAAGAGAGATTGTTACATATGTTCCCTATGATGCATCTACAGAGCGAGAGACAGAGACAGAGAGAGAGACAGAGACTAACACAGCCACCCACTCACACACACATACACACACACACACACACTCTATCTCTCTCTCTCTCTCACACACACACATACACACAGCCAGCAAGACACACAGAGCCATCCAGCTCAGCGTTGACATCACATGACAAACCTCTCTCTTAAGCTGACTGCTATGACATCACAGAGCACGTGCATTCCGTTGCTTGCCGTCTGTCAACCACTCAGTCACTGCCAGCCAGACTGCCTGGCTGGCTGGATGGGGGGGCTGTTTGCTGCTGCTGCGTACCTTAGCAAGCTTATTTGCTTGACCGGCCTTCCTCCTCCTCTACCCACATGCCCACCTATGCCCGATCTGCTGTTCACCTGGATCACAGCAAAACCCCAACAAGGCAGAGCCTCCCAAGAATGGTACAAACTCATCCACGTTCCCCTCCATGAAGAGGAACCCGAGTCCAAGACGCTACCGACCAGCTATACATATTTGTGTGTATTAAAGATCACATTTTATTACATTTTGTTTTCCTGTACTTTATTACATCTTATTGTGATTTATAATTGTATTGTTTCTTTTCCATATATATGTTTGTATGTATGTATGTATAAATGTATGTATAAATGTATGTTTGAATGTCCAATTGCTTTGACAATATGAATGCACTGAATTGAGAGAGAGAGAGACAGAGAGAGAGACAGAGACAGACAGATACAGAAGACAGACACACAGGCACTAACACAGCCACCCACCCACCCACACACACACACTCTCTCTCTGTCTCTCTCTCTCTCTCTCTCTCTCTCTCTCCCTCTTTGCATGCTGGGAGTTTATGGGAGGAGTCAGTGGTGGTGGGAGTTTTGTTTGGAGAGAGTGTGTGTGTGTGTGTTTTTACTACTCTTTTTCTTTCCTTTTCTTGTTTTTTTATAGATACTTTTAAGATACGTTTGTTGGTTTTAAACATTTCGGGTTTAGGGGGTTGTTTTTCGATTTAGATCAGCATGGCGTTGCGGGCGGGCAGACCCCCCCTTCATTTAATTACGAAACGCTGACCTGAAAGCACGGGTTTATACTCGTGTCCCAGGAGTAGGTGTCGGTAGAGGACTGTGCGATGGAGATCGGAAGGAAGGTCGGCTTCCAGAACATCGTCTCTGCGGCTCGAATGAATAAGGGCATTGTGGTTTTCCTGAATTCTGAGGCGCTGGTGAAGGATGTGATGGAGGAGGGGGTCACAGTGAAGGGGACCTTCCTGCCCACGCTCCCTCTGGCCACCCCGGCTGTAAAGGTGGTTACTTCCAATGTGCCCCCCTTCCTGAACAACGATCTGCTGGCGGGGGATCTGAGTCGCTATGGCCGGCTCACCTGCGCCATTAGGAGGGTGCTGCTGGGCTGCAGCGCCCTGGAGCTGAAACACGTCCTCTCTTACCGCAGACAGGGTTTCATGGTGCTGGCGGACGGCGCCGATGAGTTAAGCCTGTCTCTGAAGTTTAAGATCGAGGGGTTAGTGTACGTGGTGTTCGTGTCAACTGATACCATGAGGTGTTTGAGGTGCGGGGCACAGGGGCACATCAGTCGCTCTTGCCCTCAGGGAAGCTGCTAGCAGTGAGAATGCAGAGCAGCCACGGGCTCAGTTAGCCGAGGAGGGAGCTGCTGTTGCTGCTGATGCGGCCGCCACCAAGACTGAACACTTAGCCAGTGATGATGGGTTTAAAGTGCCCAGGAAAAGACAGCAGAAGCAGTCTGCCCCGTCTTCTGAGGCCGTTGATACAGTTGTCTAAAAAGGCGAATATTGCGAGGGCGGCTGGTGAGGAGGATCCCGGAGACGGTGTGGGGGCTGTGGGGCGGCGGGACTCGCAGTCAGGGGAGTCTGTCTGGGGGAACCTGCCGTCTCAACCCAAGGTGGCCGACCGGCTGCGGCGCCGGGAGTCTGAGTGCAGTGCTGCGGCTGTGGAGAGCGCAGACTCGGACAGCGCTGCTGAGGGGGACATCGCTGACACCCAGGGCGAGCCCGTCTCCACTGACACTGCGGGATACAGTGCTAAAAGCAATAAGGATTTTTTAAGAGAGACCAAGGGGAAGAGGAATATAGTTTTAGAAAACTTCTTCCCTTATGCAAAGCAGTTCCTGGCATCTGCACAAGTGATCCTGCAGGATGTGGCACTCGCGGAGTTTAGTGAGCCGGAGTGCTACAGGTTAAAGAAGTGGAAAGAGTGTTGTCAGGACTGATTTGCAATCTAATGATGATGGTTAATAGTATGTTTTTTTATGTCTCAATTTTTATTTGTACAAGAGACGCACGCAGACAGTGTGAATGACTGTGAGTGGCAGCGGGAGTGGAAAGGAGAGAGTGTGTTTAGCCAAGGGTCTAGTGTGAGTGGGGGAGTGGGGATTTTATTTTCACACACTTTTAAAATGGATTATTTTAAGAAAACAGAGTTTGTTGGTGGAAGATTGTTGATGGTAAAGGCATCAATGCCCACCTATGCCCGATCTGCTGTTCACCTGGATCACAGCTCCGCCCCAACAAGGCAGAGCCTCCCAAGAATGGTACAAACTCATCCACATTCCCCTCCATGGAAAGCTTTAACAAAAGGCAAAAGCGTTATAAGTAATGAAGAGGAACCCGAGTCCAAGACGCTTCCGACCAGCCATACATATTTGTGTGTATTAAAGATCACACTTTATTACATTTTGTTTTTCTGTACTATATTACATCTTATTGTGATTTATAATGATATTGTTTATTGCTTTGACAATACAAATGCACTGAATTGAGAGAGAGAGTGAGAGAGAGAGAGAGAGAGAGAGAGAGAGAGAGAGAAGTGCTAGGGCACATCTGTAACATAAACTAGGGAACATTCGTCACATGCTTAGGGAACATTCATATCATACAGGGAACATTTGTAAAACGAATTAGGGAACCTTTGTGACATACTAAAAGGACATATACTTGTATGATGTTGGGCACATTTGAAACAACAAAAATGGCATTTGGTTATTTATTAGGGACATTAATACCAGTCTGTGCAAATAACTATGCATATTCCAATGTTTGCTGCAGGACTTACAGATTGAGTGAGGGGGTCAATATGTTTGATTCAGAACTAACCACTGCTTCCTCAATTTTGTTTTAAACATAATTTAAAAGAAAAGTGGGCTATACATTGGTCTGTAAAAATGCAGCAATGGTCCCTAAAGCAATTCTTTTAGTTTTTTGACACAATTCCTTAAACCCATTTTCTGTAAAATATGTTATCAACTTGCATTAATATATCATCCAAACTACAATGATACTAATAATGAAAATGTTCATATTATTATATTCTAAGGGTTCTAGTCTATTGTGTATTGTATTTATTCTCAGGCCCTTCTCTTATGTTTTACAGTTGTTATTATTATTCCGTACAATACAGGGATTAAATTAAGCATTTTAACCACAAAGTATTGGCTACAGTTATGATGCCTATTTCACTGTTCATATGCACACAGTTTCTGAGGTCTGGACCACTGCACAGTAGTCCCTGGAGTTGTAGTCCAGAGCACTGCAAAATTCGTGCTGAAGTGATCTGGATCACCACGCAATGGCCCAAGGACCACTGCAAACTTGGATTTCAATGTTTTTGTGTAATCCATGTTGCAATAGCACCTACCATGTTCCTTTGTGGTGAGCTGGTTAATTCTGTTCTTTAACATTGAAGAGAAAAATTAACATGAATAAACTTACTGTTGTAGATTATTATTTGATTATTTTTATATCTTGGCAGACGCCCTTATCCAGTGCGACATAAGTGCAAAAATACAGAGAAGTACAAGGCATCAATCATTACAAATTCAACTTAGCAAAAAAATATCGCAATTCAAAATACATTTTAAAAATTCCAATTACAATTTACACAAGTACAGTAAAAGACTTCCTACATCCTGGACGGTGAAAGCTAAGTGCTCTCAAGATGTAGGGTTACAGACTAGGGCTACAGGAAAGGGAGCAAGGAGGAAAACATTCAAGAACGAGAGGAGCATAATAAGCTGAAGTGCTATCTAGCAGGGATAGAGGACTAATATTACAAGTGCGGTCGGAAGAGATGCGTCTTGAGTAAGCGTCGGAATGAGGTCAAGGACTCTGCTGTTTTGACTTTGGTGGGCAGGTCATTCCACCCCCGAAGTCAAAACAGCAGAGTCCTTGACCTCATTCCGGCACTTGTGTAACCCTTGTGTAAGATGTAACCCTTACCCAGTGGCTAACCCTAACTCTATGTTACAAATGTTCCCTAAAAGCTTATTTTGCAAGATCAATAAAGAACCTTTAAGAATTTTAAACTTTTAAAGATACACATAGGTAATACCAATGAGCTTTAACAATGCCGAAAATAATAATGCGTTTATCTTTAATAGTGAAGATATTGTATAGATGTATATCTTTCATATACACAAATAGAAAAAAAACGGTTTCCAAACCGAATATAGAACTGAAACTTTCAGACAGTCCATGAAAAATGGAATGTAAACATTTACACTTCTTAAAAATTCTATATATCAATTATATTCATAACCCTAACCCTAACACTAACCCTAACTTTAAGTTACAAATGTTCCCTAAACACTTATTTTGCAGGATCAATAAAAAACTGTCAGGATTTTTTAAACTTTTACTGACACACATAGTTAATAGCAATGTGTTATAACTTTTCCAAAAATAATAATCCTTATTTCTTTAAATGTTTTGACATTATTAAGATATAATGCATCTATCACATAGGGAACATTTGTTACATGATAGGAAAAACATACAAATGATGTAACTTTGAAAATATTCAATATTACAGCATAGAGTATAATCAACACAGAACTGTGTCTATACTGAAAAGCTGTTGACATTTGAAATGTGACAGAGGTTTGAATTTGAAAGTTCAATTCATAAAAGATACAATGAGCAGGAGCAGGAGCTGTGCGATCCATTACCCAGAGCACCTGAAGAACGCTCAGGCCAGGAAGAGTCTCAGACAACACATACTGAAGGACAACCCAGAGACTCTCAGAGCCGACTTCTCTCAGACTGGAGACCAGCAAGTCACCACCAACCTGGTCTTCTACACCAAGCACACCAACGCCTGGCACGCTGCCATCTGTCAACTGTACAGGCACATTAAAAAGAGAGGCATCAGTAAAGGAAGGCAGGTGTCAATCAGTGAGGAGGACGACCCAGACACCTCCATGCTGACAATCAATCTGTACCACACTGGAACAGTCTTAATACAGGGCAGCGAGGGCAGCCTGGGCACCTTTGAAAATCAGTTCCACTCACTGAAAACGCTGGCTGACAGAGAGAAAAAGGAGAGACGTGTCCAAAAGAGCACAGACGCAGCCACACAGAAGGACAGTCCAGCCCCACACTGCCCTGCCAACGGAGGGGAGAGCGCCGCGCCAGAGAACAGCGAGGAATCCACACGCATCCCAGCACAGGACACCCCTCAGACACCAGACACAGTGTCCCAGCTGAGAGAGAACATGTCCCTGCTGGAGGTGGAGCTGATGGAGCTAAAAGAGCTGGTGCTGGCCAAGCTCACAACCTCCAACACCACAGAGCAGCTAACAGACCAGCTCAACAGAGTCCAACACGAGCACAAGGTCACAGTGAGGGAGCTGAGGGAAGAGGTGAGGGAGCTGCAGCAGGACAGGGAGGCCATGAGGAGGGAGCTGACAGCCCTGAGAGAGGAACTGCAACGCAGAGACAAGACAGTGCAGAGCCTGAAGGAGAAGCTATACAAATTCACTGCCCACAACAACTAGCCCTCAAGAAACCCAGCAGTGCACAATGTGCAGAGCCCTCCCACCCCAATGACATCCAGACATACTGACTCTCACACAACACACCACTCACACACTGCATCCAACACACACCCTGAGCCTGACACACACACTGCACCCAACACACACACACAACCTGACCCGAACACACAGAGTGCACCCAGCACACACACACACCCCTGAGCCCGACACACACACATACCCTGACTCAGACACACACACTGCACCCAGCACACACACACCCTGAGCCCGAAACCACTCACAAAACCTGCGCACCACACACACAGGCCGAACCAAACACAGATGAGACCCCCTCACGCAGAAAGACTACCAGGAAGAAGAACACTGAAGTAGCCCTGCTGATAGACTCAAATGGCAAACTCATAAATGAGAGGCGGCTCTTCCCTGATGGCAAGATCTCCAAGTTCTGGTGTCCGACCACAGAGAGGGCCATTCAGCAGCTGTCCGAGGAGAGCCTCGGCTCCGCCAGCCATATTATTATACACACAAGCACAAACGATCTGAGGACCCAGCAGGAAAAGGTGGCCAGCTCCATCAGAAGAGTGG
The DNA here is from genome assembly GCF_036373705.1 of Amia ocellicauda. Classification (NCBI taxonomy): domain Eukaryota; kingdom Metazoa; phylum Chordata; class Actinopteri; order Amiiformes; family Amiidae; genus Amia; species Amia ocellicauda. Next base: position 41,432,262 of record NC_089855.1, on the reverse strand, counting down.
CGGAGAGGGCCACCCAGACCTTCCCCCACGCCAAAATCATCATGTCCACCCTGCTGCCCAGGAAGGACTTCCACCCCAACACCATCCACATGATCAACGCTGAGATCTCTCGGGGATTGTGCTCTGATTCCAAATGTGCACCTGGCACACCACCCCACTCTTGGGGCCCACAGCTTGTTTGACCACGTCCATCTCCACTAACAAGCAGTGAGCGTCTTCGCAAAGACACTCAAAGACATCGCTCTGGGCCGAAACCCAGCCCGCCCCCCACATGGTCACAGAAGGTTCTCCAGCACCCACATCACCCAGAACAACCCCGAGCCAATCAGGAGAGCGGCCCCTGGGAGCCCCCGCCCTCCACCTGCACACCACCTTCCCCAGCCCGAACACCGCAGACCCCAACCTGTATACGCCCGACCACAGGACAGCAGACCCAAAGTGGAGCCCATCCAGAACATGGACAGAACAGCCCAGCAGCACAGCCAGCGCAACTACGCAGCAGCGGTCAGCAGAGTGGCCGACACCGGGGAGCTGCAGGAGATCCGACACCTGCTCAACCTCATCTGCACTGATAAGATAAGTAACTGTGCATAACAAAGAAACCACTGCAGGACGTGACTAGCTATTACCACATCTGAAAATCACCCCTGTATAAATGTAGTTATATACTGATATATATGGACATATTTTCTTAAAATTATGTAGATATATGGATGCTTACATATATGTGTATATATGTAGATATATGTGTGTATGCGTATGTATATAGTAGTGTAAGTCAGGAGTTTTTTATTTTTTTATTTTTTTATGTATTCGTTTCCTATTTTAATATATCACCAGTATTACTATTTATTTATTTGTTTACTTTCCACCTCACACATTTCCAGATATATCTCATTCCAAAGGAGTATATAAATTGCTTAATTAGAGTAGAAAGAAATGCGATCCCTATCTATCACCATGTGGAACATCCAGGGCCTGGGCTCCTCAGTGTTCGGGCTGTAGAGCACAGACCCGGAGTTCAGAGATAGAGTGAGAGACAAGGATGTCATCATCCTGCAAGAGACATGGTGTCGGGCAGACGTGTCCAGTCACTGTCCCTCAGGCTACAGAGAGGTCATAGTGCCCTCCCTGAAGAAGCCCTCCGTCAGACACGGCAAGGACTCCGGGGGCATAATAATCTGGTACAAAGCAGAGCTCAGTGACTCCATACAGCCCATCATAACAGCAGAGTCACACATATGGCTTAAAATAAGCAAAGAAATAATTTCTACACAAACCGATGTGTTCCTGTGTGCCATGTATGATCCCCCCTCAGAATCCCCATATCACAATGAGGAGATCTTCCCCAACCTCCAGACTGAGGTCTGCCACTTCCAGGTCCAGGGAAGTGTGCTGATCTGTGGGAACCTGACCGCCCGGACAGGCAACCTGCCTGACTTCACCAGCACACAGGGAGACAGCCACATATTTCTGCCACACCCCCTTAAACACCCCCATCAGCTCCCTCAGACACAGCCACGACAGGGGAGTGAATAAAAACGGGCAAAAATTACTGCAGCTCTGTCAGGGACTGGGCCTGTATATCGTGAATGGCAGGATCCGGGGAGACTCTCTGGGAAGATACACCTACAGCTCAGCTCTTGGCAGCAGCACGGGAGACTATGCCATCACAGACCTAGACCCCTTCTCTCTCAGTGCATTCACCTCTATTTGACCACAGCCAAATCACTGTGTTCCTGAAGAGGACAGAGCACAGCAGCAGCGCTCACACACAGCCCAGCAAGCTGTACAGCCTCGGACACTCCTACAGATGGGCTCCAGACAGCACACAAGAGTACCAGAAAGCAATTGGCAATCAAGACATCCAATCACTAATACACACCTTTCTGATCACCCCAAATCAACATAGTAAAGAAGGAATACATCTGGCTATAAAATACTTAAAACATATATTTGAAAAAGCAGCTTTACAGTCAAAATTGAAAATTAAAAAGAACATCCCAACAAAATACAAAGAGGAGAATTGGTTTGACAAGGAGTGCAATACAATAAGGAAGGAACTGAGGAACGAAGGAACACTTAGATCAAAAAGAACAACACACCCGAAAGCAACTGACAATAATCGAAGAGTCCATTAACACAAATAGATTCTGGGAAAACTGGAAAAAATGTAGTAAATTAAAACCTGAAGAATTGGCCATTCAAAATTGAGATATTTGGAAAAACCATTTTGAAAAACTTTATGAAAACATTCACCACACTGAGAAATCAGCTCAGCATGACATCAGTGTGAAACTAAAAAGAATGGAATTGGCATTTAAAGACACCCAGAATCCCCTGGACTCAACTATTACTGAGCAGGAGTTGCAGGAGAAGCTGCGCGCCCTGCTGCCCAGGAAAGCATGCGGGCCTGATGGCATCTCCAACGAGATGCTGAAACACAGCAGCCCTGAGCTACAGCAGGCCCTGCTACGGCTGTTCAACCTGGTGCTCAGTGTGGGCCACTTCCCTGACAGCTGGCATAAAGGACTGATCACCGCGATTCATAAGAGTGGAGACAAATTGGACCCTAATAACTACCGGGGCATCTGTGTGAGCAGCAACCTGGGGAAGGTGTTCTGCAGAATCATTAACGCCCGGATACTGGCCTTCCTTACCGAGCACAGTGTCCTGAGTAAGAGTCAGATTGTCTTCCTCCCAAAACACCGCACAACCGATCATATTTACACCCTTCACACTCTCATTGACAAACACGTCAACCAAAATAAAAATAAAATAGTTGCTTGTTTCATAGATTTAAAAAAAGCATTTGATTCATTCTGGCACGAAGGTTTATTTTACAAACTTCTCCAAAGTGGTGTAGGGGGTGAAACATATGACATCATCAAATCAATGTATACAGGAAATGAGTGCGGAGTTAAAATTGGCAATAAAAGAACAGAGTTCTTCACTCAGAGGCGTGGGGTGAGGCAGGGCTGCAGTCTGAGCCCAACGCTATTCAATATTTACATCAATGAATTGGCCACAATGCTGGAGCAATCTGCAGCCCCCGGCCTCACCCTACATGACACAGAAGTCAAGTTCCTGCTCAACGCAGATGACCTGGTGCTGCTGTCGCCCACAGAGCAGGGGCTGCAGCAGAACCTGGCACTGCTGAAGCAGTACTGTCAGACCTGGGCCCTGGCAGTAAACATGAAAAAGACAAATACCATGATATTCCAGAAAAAGGCCAGGCCTCAGGGAACTAGGTACCACGTCACTTCAGCAAACAGCACCATCGAACACTGCACCTACTACACATACCTAGGCCTCACACTCAGCTCAACAGGAAGCTTTAACACAGCGGTGAAGACACTAAGAGAGAAAGCACGCAGGGCCTTCTATGCCATAAAGAGACACTTTTGCATAAAAATACCTGTACAAATCTGGCTAAAAATATTTGAATCCATAATCCAGCCCATTGCTCTCTATGGCAGTGAGGTGTGGGGTCCCCTCACAGGGCAGGAGTTTGCTCAATGGGACACACACCCAATAGAAACCCTGCATGCAGAGTTCTGCAAACAAATCCTACAGGTGCAAAGGAAAACACCGAACAACGCATGCAGGGCAGAATTAGGCCAATACACATTATTAATCAACATACACAAAAGAGCAATTAAATTCTGGCTCCATCTAATAAACAGCGACACACACTCCTACCACCACAAGGCCCTGCAATGCCAAGAGCTGAACCCAGAGAGGAGCCCCCTCAGCCAGCTGGTCCGCAGGCTCACTGCGCAGACACACACCGACACCGGCCAGCCTCAGGACAGCAACACACACATGCACACAATCAGAGTCAACCAAATTATCACACAGCACAAAGAAAACTACATCACCCATTGGGATACACACACACAAGCACAAAGTAAACTGCAGTGCTATCGGGCCCTAAAAAGATACTACACATTGTCAGAAAACCTTAAATTAATAACGAACGAAAAACACAAAAGGATCCTGACCAAATACAGGCTCAGTGAGCACAGCCTGGCCATCGAGACGGGCCGACACAGGCAGACCTGGCTGCCCAGAGAGGACAGGCTGTGTCCCCACTGCCAACGCCGAGATGTCGAGACAGTGCTGCACTTTATTCTAAAATGTGAAAAATATAAACATTTACGAGCAAAATTTTTCCCCAAAATAGCAGATCTCTATAAGAGATTTCAAGACCTGCCAGACTCGGAGAAAGTGCCAGTCCTTCTGGGAAAGGAGACCAGCTGCAAATTACTGGCAGCCCAGTATACAGCTGCCTGCCACAGCCTGAGGGACACAGTGGATACTCAGTCCACTCACACAGGGGACACCCCTGGACACAGGCAATGACACCTATGCTACACCCAATTATTACTATCAATATCAGTTTTATGTCTCTCTGAACTATGATTGAATTTTATTAATTTAAATTAATAAGTTACCTGTTTTTAACATACATATTGTGTATTTATGTATGCAAATGTACATATAAATGTTCAAAACTGTTGTTTGTCACCATTGCTTTGGCAATACTTCTTTTTGTTCATGCCAATAAAGCACGTTGAATTTGAATTTGAATTTTGAGAGAGAGAAAGAGAGAGAGAGAGAGATAGTGTGCGTGTGTGTGTGTGTGTGTGTGTGTGAGAGAGAGAAAGATAGTGTGTGTGTGTGTGTGTGTGTGTGTGTGTGTGTGTGTGTGAGTGGGAGGGTGGGTGGCTGTGTTAGTGTCTGTCTGCCTGTCTGTCTCTCTCTCTCTCTCTCTCTCTCTCTCTCTCTCTCTCTCTCTCTCTCTCTCTCTGTAGATGCATCATAGGGAACATATGTAACAATCTCTCTTTTTGTTTACCAAAAATGTGAATGTGAAGTGGGTTTTGCCTTGGTTGGAAACGTTTTAAGATGATTTATGAAGTGTAAATTGGATAAGTCTCAATTCTCCGTAGTTTTCAATGTATGTGCCATTCAGTAGCGTTCATGTTACAGATGTGTCCTATGCAGTGGTAGTATCAGTAAAATGTCAGTAAAACTTTATTTTAGCAATAATACAGGGGAACAAATGCAAATAGAGGGTCCTCACTTTGTATCTAATTTACCAACAACGTTTAAAATTAGGTTTTGCGAAGCTGCAACAAATGCTGTATAATCGTATGTGTGTTCATTCACCACGTGCTAAAGTCTGATAGCTTTGATTATATATATTTTTTCTCATGAACAACAAATGCTATTTGCTTGATTTTAACAGAGTATGTCATAAATTCCATTATTATAAAGCCTGCCAAATTGTATGCTGTAATTTTAAATATATTCAAAGTTACATCATTTGTATGTTTTTCCTATCATGTAACAAATGTCCCCTATGTGATAGATGCATTATATCTTAATAATGTCAAAACAATTAAAGATATATGGATTATTATTTTTGGAAAAGTTATAACACATTGCTATTAACTATGTGTGTCAGTAAAAGTTTAAAAAATCCTGACAGTTTTTTATTGATCCTGCAAAATAAGTGTTTAGGGAACATTTGTAACTTACAGTTAGGGTTAGTGTTAGGGTTAGGGTTATGAATATAATTGATATATAGAATTGTTAAGAAGTGTAAATGTTTACATTCCATTTTTCATGGACTGTCTGAAAGTTTCAGTTCTATATTCGGTTTGGAAACCGTTTTTTTTCTATTTGTGTATATGATACATATACATCTATACAATATCTTCACTATTAAAGATAAACGCATTATTATTTTTTGCATTGTTAAAGCACATTGGTATTACCTAAGTGTATCTTTAAAAGTTTAAAATTCTTAATGGTTCTTTACTGATCTTGCAAAATAAGCTTTTAGGGAACATTTGTAACATAGAGTAAGGGTTAGCCACTGGGTAAGGGTTACATCTTACACAAGGGTTACACAAGTGCCGGAATGAGGTCAAGGACTCTGCTGTTTTGACTTCGGTGGTGGAATGACCTGCCCACCAAAGTCAAAACAGCAGAGTCCTTGACCTCATTCCAGCGCTTACTCAAGACGCATCTCTTCCGACCGCACTTGTAATATTAGTCCTCTATCCCTGCAAGATTGCACTTCAGCTTATTATGCTCCTCTCGTTCTTGAATGTTTTCCTCCTTGCTCCCTTTCCCGTAGCCCTAGTCTGTAACCCTACATCTTGACAGCACTTAGCTTTCACCGTCCAGGATGTAGGAAGTCTTTTACTGTACTTGTGTAAATTGTAATTGGAATTTTTAAAATGTATTTTGAATTGCGATATTTTTTTGCTAAGTTGAATTTGTAATGATTGATGCCTTGTACTTCTCTGTATTTTTGCACTTATGTTGTAAGTCGCACTGGATAAGGGCGTCTGCCAAGATATAAAAATAATCAAATAATAATCTACAACAGTAAGTTTATTCATGTTAATTTTTCTCTTCAATGTTAAAGAACAGAATTAACCAGCTCACCACAAAGGAACATGGTAGGTGCTATTGCAACATGGATTACACAAAAACATTGAAATCCAAGTTTGCAGTGGTCCTTGGGCCATTGCGTGGTGATCCAGATCACTTCAGCACGAATTTTGCAGTGGTCTGCACTACAACTCCAGGGACTACTGTGCAGTGGTCCAGACCTCAGAAACTGTATGCATATGAACACTGAAGTAGGTATCATAACTGTAGCCAATACTTTGTGGTTAAAATGCTTAATTTAATCCCTGTACTGTACGGAATAATAATAACAACTGTAAAACATAAGAGAAGGGCCTGATAATAAATACAATACACAATAGACTAGAACCCTTAGAATATAATAATATGAACATTTTCATTATTAGTATCATTGTAGTTTGGATGATATATTAATGCAAGTTGATAACATATTTTACAGAAAATGGGTTTAAGGAATTGTGTCAGAAAACTAAAAGAATTGCTTTAGGGACCATTGCTGCATTTTTCCAGACCAATGTATAGCCCACTTTTCTTTTAAATTATGTTTAAAACAAAATTGAGGAAGCAGTGGTTAGTTCTGAATCAAACATATTGACCCCCTCACTCAATCTGTAAGTCCTGCAGCAAACATTGGAATATGCATAGATATTTGCAAAGACTGGTATTAATGTCCCTAATAAATAACCAAATGCCATTTTTGTTGTTTCAAATGTGCCCAACAACTTACCAGTATATGTCCTTTTAGTATGTCACAAAGGTTCCCTAATTCGTTTTACAAATGTTCCCTGTATGATATGAATGTTCCCTAAGCATGTGACGAATGTTCCCTAGTTTATGTTACAGATGTGCCCTAGCACTTCTCTCTCTCTCTCTCTCTCTCTCTCTCTTTCTCTCTCTCTCTCTCAATTTAGTGCATTTGTATTGTCAAAGCAATAAACAATATCATTATGAATCACAATAAGATGTAATAAAGTACAGAAAAACAAAATGTAATAAAATGTGATCTTTAATACACACAAATATGTATGGCTGGTCGGAAGCGTCTTGGACTCGGGTTCCTCTTCATTACTTTTAACGCTTTTGCCTTTTGCTTTCCATGGAGGGGAATGTGGATGAGTTTGTACCATTCTTGGGAGGCTCTGCCTTGTTGGGGCGGAGCTGTGATCCAGGTGAACAGCAGATCGGGCATAGGTGGGCATGTGGGCGGAGGAGGAGGAAGGCCGGTCAAGCAAATAAGCTTGCTAAGGTACGCAGCAGCAGCAAACAGCCCCCCCATCCAGCCAGCCAGGCAGTCTGGCTGGCAGTGACTGAGTGGTTGACAGACGGCAAGCAACAGAATGCACGTGCTCTGTGATGTCATAACAGTCAGCTCAGAGAGAGGTTCGTGATGTCATCGCTGAGATGGCTGGCTCTGTGTGTCTTGCTGGCTTTGTCTATGTGTGTCTGTGTGTGTGAGAGAGAGAGAGAGAGAGAGAGAGATTTTTTGAATATTAACACCTTTATTTTACTAAAGAAATACTAACAAAACATTTAAAATAAACTAGAAACACCTAAAAAACATTAAAAAAACACAGCCTATTCTAAAAACCCTCAATAATAACCACTAAACACGTGCTACCAGTAAAATATTCAAGTGAATTAAACCAGTTGGTTTAAATGTCCAAAGTCAATGGCACAGAGGGCAGCCCCGACCCCCCACATCTGCAGAAAAGTGTCCAGGTCTCCCGTCAGGCTGTAGAAATTGTAATCCAGTCGCACTCTGGAGCTTACGAGAGACCTGAAGAGGGAGAGTGCACACTGTTGCTGCCGCGTTCAGTCTGACTTCTCCTACTGCTCAGGATAGCCAGCTTAGCCTGCCCCACTAGAAAGTTTGCTAACTGACAAACATGTCTGTGGCGCTGCTTGTACTGGACTCCCAAAATAAACACAGTGCGTGAGAAAAGGAGGCCCAGCTGCTTGAACAGGCTCTCCAGTGCAGTGAACAGCAGCTCTAATCTAGGGCAGTGGCAGAAACAGTGAAAAAGTGTCTCTCTCTCCCCGCAGTAGGGGCAGGTGTCGCTCACTCTGGGGTCCAGTGTATGTGCAAAAGAGTTTGTTGTGATGACTCCATGCAGAAGCCATGCAGAAGCGGGGGCTTGTTCAGGCTCCTCCAGGCCGGGCAGGCATCTTCCCCCAGAGCCAGGTGCTCCCTCCAGAGGGTGTCAGGGAGGGGCTGCAGCTGCTGATGGTGCAGCTCCCTCACACTGAGCTGATTGAGCTCCTGACGCTGAGCTGTGGAGACAGACACACTACACAGACTGTGAGGCGACAGTAGGCGGCCTGATGAGCTAGGGGGGACTGAGAGACACAGACAAACAAGGGGAAAGACGGTGTCAGGGTCCTTGGGCCAGCAGTGCTGCGTGAGAGCCTGGAAAAGCCGCTCCACAGCGCCTATTGGAAGGGCGTTCTGTACTGCCCAGAGAAATCTGGTTACGACTCTCAGTGACCTCATACCCAGCCTGGCAGCCAGGCTGTCGGCACCAACCCACTGTCCCCTGTTAAAATCCAACAAATCCCTCAGCCGGATCACGTCGACCTTAAGCAGGACTGACCTGAGGCTGCTGGAGAGCAGGAGTGGACAGCTAAAACCGGGGTTCCAGAGCAGTGGCTCCTCTTACAGCCAATACAGACTGCTGCCCCCCAGCTCCCTACCCAGGGAGATGCGCTGCCACACCTCTAAAACAGTACAAGAAAAAACAGGCAGGGAAGGAAGTATATTGGGACGTGTCTTAAGTAAAAACATGTGTCTGTCATAACAAGTGTCCAGGGCGGGAGACACTGGGGATCTGGAGGGTACTGGAGCCTCTGAGCTGCCTGCAGCCGAAAGGCACTCAGCCTGCTTAACAGATCTACCAACCCCTGTCCCCCCTCCTGGAGCGGCAGGTACAGCACTGCTTTGCGCACCCAGTGCAGCCCGTCCCAGAAGAAATCCAGGAGCAGGGTCTGTATCTGGGACACCAGGGCCGGTGGGGGGTCCAGACAGGCATAAGTGTGCCAGAGCATGGAGGCCACCAAGTTATTAATAACAATTGGTCTCCCCCTAATGGAGAGCTGGGGCAGCAGCCAGTGCCATGCCCTCAACCGGCCCTGTATCCTCTCCAGCAGGCCAGCCCAGTTCTCCTGCGTCTCCCCCAAAGTCACACCCAGCACCCGAGGGCCTGAGAGACACCTGCAGCCCCGCAGGGAGGGCAGGGGGGGCATAACCCTCCCACACCCCAACCAGATGAGCGCTGCTCTTGCCCAAGTTGACCCTGGCTGAGGAGGCACTGCTGAACTCCTCCAGACACTCCCACAATGACCTGGATGTCTCGCTGGCCAGACTGTGTCTCAGCAGCATAGGCCGACACCCTGACCGCCTGCTCTGGGTGACAAGGGATGGACAGCCCGGCTAGCAACTGCCTCAGCCTGTGCAGCAGGGGCTCGATAGAAAGGAAGTATAGCATCCCTGACAGACTGCTAGGCTCACTCAGGCCACCATTGATCTTCAGCACACTGAACACACGACAGTACGGCATCTGAATAAATTCTACGAACCGTGGGCCGACACCAACTGCTCTCAGCACCTGAAACAGGCACTGCGGCCGGCATGATGTCTCTGAGCCGCTTAGCCAGAGCCTTAGACAGGATCTTATAGTCCTGACACAGCAGCGCCACTGGCCTCCAGTTCACAATGGAGGACTGATCCCCCTTCTTGGGCAGCAGGGTCAGAACAGCTGTACGACAGCTAATGGGCAGCAGCCCAGCTCACAGGCCCTCCTGCAGCACTGAGAGCAGGTGAGCCCATCCAGCCCCGGTGCCCAGCCCTTATTGAGCTCTTGCATTGCGCAGGTCAGCTCTGCCAGGGTTAGTGGCGCCTCTAACCCCTTGACCCCATCCTGTGGGACCTTAGGCAGACCCTACAGAAACTGCTGCTGCTGCTCCAGGCTGCCCGGCTCTGTGGAGTACAGCTCCCTACAGAACTATGTGGCATGACTACACATCTCTTGCCCATCCTGCAGCACGCGGCCCTCAGCCGTCCTCAGGCAGAGCATCACCCTGCTCTGCTGCCGCCTGCATTCCAGCCCAAAGAAGAACTTGATGGGCGCATCCATCTGTGTCAGGCTCTTGAACTGCGAGCGCACCATTGCCCCTCGAGCCCACGTCCCCAGCAGCTCTGACAATGCCTGCTGCATAGCTTTGAGGTCCTCTAATGCCCCCGAATCTCCAGCATCCAAGGCTCGGTGGAGCACCTGAATCTCTCCTTCTAACTCCTTCATAGATTCATTTAAGCTGTCAGTCCTATGCTCAGTGTACTTCTGGCAGAAGAGCCTGGTCTTAACCTTGCCAATGTCCCACCACTTTCTCAGGGAGGCAAACCTAGGGCGCTCTGATCTCCATCTCTGCCAAAAGAAAAGAAAAGAATTACAAAAAATCCTGTCCTGCAGCAAGCTATTATTGAAAAGCCAGTAGGCACTGCGCAGCCGGACAGGAGGCAGGGTGACACTCACAGTGGTCAGGTGGGGGTGAAATGGCAGCCACCGATCAGATTGACATGATGTCTAAAAGTATCAAATCTATCCAGCCTGGCTAGCGACATAATGCTAGAACCCGGCCTCACCCAGGTGTACTGTATCACCTTTGGGTTGGCATTCCTCCAGACATCGACCATTTGTGCAACTGTGTATTACCTTCCAGCTGTTTTGCTGACTGTGGACTGGGCTCCAAATGATTCCTATCTAATCTATAGTCCACAGTACAGTTCCAATCACCCCCCCAAAACCAGGATCTCCTCAGCCCCACAGTCTGCTAGCGCTTTGCTGAGCACTGAAAACACTGACAGTCTGTCTCTCACAGCATTGGGGGCATAGATATTAATAAACACAAAGGTCCTTCCCCCGCTCTCAGCCTTTACCATCAACAATCTTCCACCAACAAACTCTGTTTTCTTAAAATAATCAATTTTAAAAGTGTGTGAAAATAAAATCCCCACTCCCCCACTCACACTAGACCCTTGGCTAAACACACTCTCTCCTTTCCACTCCCGCTGCCACTCACAGTCATTCACACTGTCTGCGTGCGTCTCTTGTACAAATAAAAATTGAGACATAAAAAAACATACTATTAACCATCATCTTTAGATTGCAAAGCAGTCCTGACAACACTCTTTCCACTTCTTTAACCTGTAGCACTCCGGCTCACTAAACTTCACGAGTGCCACATCCTGCAGGATCACTTGTGCAGATGCCAGGAACTGCTTTGCATAAGGGAAGAAGTTTTCTAAAACTACGTTCCTCTTCCCCTTGGTCTCTCTTAAAAAATCCTTATTGCTTTTAGCACTGTATCCCGCAGTGTCAGTGGAGACGGGCTCGCCCTGGGAGTCAGCGATGTCCCCCTCAGCAGTGCTGTCCGAGTCTGCGCTCTCCACAGCCGCAGCACTGCACTCAGACTCCCGGCGCCGCAGCCGGTCGGCCACCTTGGGTTGAAACGGCAGGTTCCCCCAGACAGACTCCCCTGACTGTGAGTCCCGCCGCCCCACAGCCCCCACACCGTCTCCGGGATCCTCCTCACCAGCCGCCCTCGCAATATTCGCCTTTTTAGACAACTGTATCAACGGCCTCAGAAGACGGGGCAGACTGCTTCTGCTGTCTTTTCCTGGGCACTGTAAACCCATCATCACTGGCTAAGTGTTCAGTCTTGGTGGCGGCCGCATCAGCAGCAACAGCAGCTCCCTCCTCGGCTAACTGATCACGGGGCTGCTCTGCATTCTCACTGCTAGCAGCTTCCCCACTAGGTTCCCCTACTCTGTCCCCACCGAGGCCAGTAGCGTTTGCCACCGCCTCCCCCTCATCGCTCCCCCGGATGGCAGAGCCGACACCAGACGGCCCTGCCTGCTCCTCACCTTCCTCTCACCCGGCCGCCGGAGCCTCTCCCTGAGGGCAAGAGCGACTGATGTGCCCCTGCGCCCCGCACCTCAAACACCTCATGGTATCAGTTGACACGAACACCACGTACACTAACCCCTCGATCTTAAACTTCAGAGACAGGCTTAACTCATCGGCGCCGTCCGCCAGCACCATGAAACCCTGTCTGCGGTAAGAGAGGACGTGTTTCAGCTCCGGGGCACTGCAGCCCAGCAGCACCCTCCTAATGGTGCAGGTGAGCCGGCCATAGCGACTCAGATCCCCGCCAGCAGATCGTTGCTCAGGAAGGGGGGCACATTGGAAGTAACCACCTTTTCAGCCGGGGTGGCCAGAGGGAGCGTGGGCAGGAAGGTCCCCTTCACTGTGACCCCCTCCTCCATCACATCCTTCACCAGCGCCTCAGAATTCAGGAAAACCACGATGCCCTTATTCATTCGAGCCGCAGAGACGATGTTCTGGACGCCGACCTTCCTTCCGATCTCCATCGCACAGTCCTCTACCGACACCTACTCCTGGGACACGAGGAAACCTATGCTTTTGGGTCAGCGTTTCGTAATTCAATGAAGGGGGGGGTCTCCCTGCCCGCAACGCCATGCTGATCTAAATCGAAAAACAACCCCCTAAACCCGAATCGTTTAAAACCAACAAACGATTAAAAGTATCTATAAAAAAACAAGAAAAGGAAAGAAAAAGAGTAGTAAAAACACACACACACACAATCTCTCCAAACAAACCTCCCACCACCACTGACTTCCCCTATAAACTCCCAGCATGCAGAGAGAGAGAGAGAGAGAGAGAGAGAGAGAGAGAGAGAGAGTGTGTGTGTGTGTGTGTGAGAGTGGGTGGGTGGGTGGCTGTGTTAGTGCCTGTCTGTCTGTCTTCTGTGTCTGTCTGTCTCTGTCTCTGTCTCTCTCTCTCTCAATTCAGTGCATTTGTATTGTCAAAGCAATTGGACATTCAAACATACATTTATACATACATACATACATACATACAAACATATATATGGAAAAGAAACAATACAATTATAAATCACAATAAGATGTAATAAAGTACAGGAAAACAAAATGTAATAAAATGTGATCTTTAATACACACAAATATGTATAGCTGGTCGGTAGCGTCTTGGACTCGGGTTCCTCTTCATGGAGGGGAACGTGGATGAGTTTGTACCAATCTTGGGAGGCTCTGCCTTGTTGGGGTTTTGCTGTGATCCAGGTGAACAGCAGATCGGGCATAGGTGGGCATGTGGGTAGAGGAGGAGGAAGGCCGGTCAAGCAAATAAGCTTGCTAAGGTACGCAGCAGCAGCAAACAGCCCCCCCATCCAGCCAGCCAGGCAGTCTGGCTGGCAGTGACTGAGTGGTTGACAGACGGCAAGCAACGGAATGCACGTGCTCTGTGATGTCATAGCAGTCAGCTTAAGAGAGAGGTTTGTCATGTGATGTCAACGCTGAGCTGGATGGCTCTGTGTGTCTTGCTGGCTGTGTGTATGTGTGTGTGTGAGAGAGAGAGAGAGATAGAGTGTGTGTGTGTGTGTGTATGTGTGTGTGAGTGGGTGGCTGTGTTAGTCTCTGTCTCTCTCTCTGTCTCTGTCTCTCGCTCTGTAGATGCATCATAGGGAACATATGTAACAATCTCTCTTTTTGTTTACCAAAAATGTGAATGAACGTATTTCAAGTGGGTTTTGCCTTGATTGGAAACGTTTTAAGATTATTTATGAAGTGTAAATTGGATTTGTCTCAATTCTCTGTAGTTTTCAATATATGTGCCATTCAGTAGCGTTCATGTTACAGATGTGTCCTATGCAGTGGTAAGGTCAATAAAATATCAGTAAAACTTTATTTTAGCAATTATAGAGGGGATCAAATGCAAATAGAGGGTCCGCACTAATTATCTAATTTACCAACAACATTTAAAATTTGGTCTTGCGATGCTGCAAAAAATGCTGTATAATCGTATGTGTGTTTATACACCAGCTGCTAAAGTCTGATAGCTTTGATCTCATATTTTTTTTCTCGTGAACACCAAATGCTGTTTGCTTGATTTTTACAGATTATGTCATAAATTCTGTCATAAAGCCTGACAAATTGTATGCTGTAATATTGAATATTTTCAAAGTTACATCATTTGTTTGTTTTTCCTATCATGTTACAAATGTTCCCTATGTGAAAGATGCATTATATCTTAATAATGTCAAAACAATTAAAGATATACGGATTATGATTTGTGGTAAAGTTATAACACATTGCTTTTAACTATGTGTGTCAGTAAAATTTTAAAAAATCCTGACAGTTTTTTATTGATCCTGCAAGATAAGTGTTTAGGGAACATTTTTAACTTAAAGTAAGTGTTAGTGTTAGGGTTAGGGTTATGAATATAATTGATATATAGAATTGCTAAGAACTGTAAATGTTTAAATTTTTCATGGATTGTGTGAAAGTTTCAGTTCTATATTCGGTTTTGAAACTGTTTTTTTTTCTATTTGTGTATATGAAAGATATACATCTATACAATATCTTCACTATTATAGATAAACACATTTTTATTGTCGGCATTGTTAAAGCACATTGGTATTACCTATGTGTATCTTTAAAAGTTTAAAATTCCTAAAGGTTTTTTATTGATCTTGCAAAATAAGTGTTTAGGGAAAATCTGTAACATAGAGTTAGGGTTAGCCACTGGGTAAGGGTTACATCTTCAACAGTAAATTAATTCTTGTTAATTATTCTCATCAATGTTAAAGAACAATTAGATCTATTATGTGTGTCGATAAAATGATGATATTGCATAACGTTTGCTTGTGTATTCTGCAAAACACATATTTATGGATCATATGTAACATTAGGGTTACGATTTGCCATAGACGCGGTATGATTTTGATTGTGTTGTTAAAGACACAGTCGCCTCGGTGCCGATTATTATTGCTGTGTTTCTCCACTTCTACTCCACACTTGGGAATGCCCACATCCAGTGACGTCAGCGTTCGATTCCAAAACCGGTGGAAAAGCGGGACAGTTCACAAAAAGATCAGCTGGATCCCAGGCCGAGCAGCGGCTCTGGCTCCAGCACCGGCACCATGTCGGTGGAAAAGCGCTAAGTGAGCTCACACTGAGCTCAGTGTAATGTCTGCTCTGGAGAGCTCACAGTGTGACCTAGTCGTGAGTTCACGTCTTTACTGGGTAGTCCTTGAAAACTTAATCGACTCAATTCTTGGGCTTAATTGGTCAAAATTACCATTGGTTGAAGGTACTCAGGGACTGATGTGTAGAGAGACTTATTAAACTTGCAGGATTGTGGTTTTCCCAGAACAGAATTAACCAGCTCACCACAAAGGAACATGGTAGGTGCTATTGCAACATGGATTACACAAAAACATTGAAATCCAAGTTTGCAGTGGTCCTTCGGCCATTGCGTGGTGATGCAGATCACTTCTGCAGGAATTCTGCAGTGGTCTGGACTACAACTCCAGGGACTACTGTGCAGTGGTCCAGACCTCAGAAACTGTGTGCATATGAACAGTGAAGTAGTCATCATAACTGTAGCCAATACTTTGTGGTTAAAATTCTTAATTTAATCCCTGTTTTGTACTGTAAGATATTATTTGTTAGAATGTATTTTTCTATGGGAAATTCTATACCATCTGGTTTGGTAGAGGAAACAGACCTCCTCCCTTTCATCTGGTAGCCCCTGGTATCCCCTGGTAGCCCTGGTAACCCTATCTTTATGACCAGAGACCAAAAGGGACCTGTCCTCTGATTGGCTCTTAGCCAAATTCAAAATGACCCCCCACTTCTAGATTACTTTAGCATAAGACACGTCATGGTGGTGGCAAAATGCTATTGGATGGAAGGAAACCTTATAAAACGGAAAACAATGAGAATTTGAGTTCTCTTAACTTCTTCATCCTGGAACGATAAGACTGAGCTGGAGAGGAGAGAGAGAGAGAGACACATTGCTTCCTGCCTGACCAGACTGGCCTATAAGATGTACTGTGAGGAGAAAGAAGAAAATGGGTATTATCTGTTTCTTACTGTAATCCAGCAGAAGCTTAATATTACTTATTTTCAGTAATATAATTGAATGATATTAGTTTCCTATTTTTGTCAAAATAAATGATTATTGCACATCTGAGACTTGACCACATCTTCCCTCTAAAAAGAATCTTAAAAGAGAAACCAATTGACCTATGAGTTTTCAGTTCAACTATTTATTTAGATTGACTGAAAAAACGAGCATTCAAAATTCTCTTACAATTGTTAATTAACAATTATTATTGCTTGGTTTTTTGGCTTCACGGCTGTGCTGTCACCACCGTTGTTATTATTGTCTGTGTCTATTTGTGTTATTAGTTATTATCTTTGATAGCTAATTCCGTCCACGCTCCGGGGCTACGGTGTGCTTCGGTTTCGGCTACAAATTGCACACTTTCAAAATAATAGTTCTGTTTATTGTAGCGTAAGGTACACTTATGAATTTCAATTTAAGAAGTGAATTTATAGTATCACCTTATCACGAATCCTGGAATCTTGTAGAACTCAATTTCTGTAATAATTGGACACAGACACCAATTCCAAAGATATAAATTGTCAAATTTATTCAAAAACAAAGACTAAATGTAGAACTACACTAATTATACAAAAGGGAAAAACTAATTAAAATTCAACTCTAGATCAACAAATCAAAGACAAATCACTTCCGTGACCAAATCAAAGACCATGGGATAGCATATGATAACACAAATCGTTAAACAAAAAAGGTTATAAACACATTGACCACAATACCGGTTAGTAAGACGAAGGTGAGTCTCTCATTAGTATTGTTAGTCAGACATTAAATAACTACGCAGGTTAGTATTTAATATCAGGTAACTTCTCGTTATATATATATCAGTCTCATTTACGTTTAGGTGCCGAGAAAGATCCTATCATTACTTGTTACCACAATTTCCCTTAACTGATTATTATTCAATGATTAAGGATAGGCAGGGCCACCAATAATCTAATGTCTATTAACTTGTGTCAATTTCAGACTAAACAGTTAAACAGGAATGAGAAGATATTTCTCGGCGTTGACAGATTTTATTTCTAAAATGATCAACAAAACAGTTTAATGCAACACACATTCATATTTAAGAAAACTAAATGATATTACACATTCTAGAGTTATGAATCACAGATTAACATTTCTAATTTATTTCTCAAATGTCATGAATCATGAAATCCAAACTGTTAAACTTATCTGAACTTCGTCGCAGAGAGGCCTCTCTGGCTTCGGGCTCAGATAACAGCACACGGCACGAGGTCCGTGTGGTTTGGAACAAAGGCAGTCCGGTTCGGCTTTGTCCAAGAACTTCCACTCAGTCGATGCACCTGGAAGTTGGGGTTTCGCGAAAGTAGAGTCGTTTCCAAACAGATTTTCCACTGGTTTGAAGGCTCCAAGGTTGTGCACAAAATCTTTTTGGCAAGCAGGGTCTCTCACCGTACTTATTTGAAGACAAAGTCTTTGCGGAAAGCAGGGCCCTGTTTGTTCCAAGGGTCAAGTTTCTTAAGACTCAAATAGCTATTTAAATGACTGACACTTTCGTATTCAGTCGACTTAGTCAATTGTCCAGCTGTAAAACTCCACTGATCAGGTGGGCACAGGCGGTCAGCGCAGTCTGTAAAGTTCTTTATTTAATAAAGTCCTTTAAAATAATTCTTCGTACGGCTCAATCTCCTTCTCCCACTTTAACTCTTCTGTTGCCGGCAAAGACTTGGTTGTTTTCTGGTTCCGGTTCTGGCAACAGAGCTACAGGTTGAGCTATGGCAGCGAGTTACTGGTTCAGGCGAGAGAGAGAGAGAGAAAGACCGTCCGCTGTTCCTTATAGTCTGTCAGATCGATAGGTTATTGGTTCCTGAGTTCTTGAGATTGGATTTCGGTTTCAGCCCCCAGTGTCCTATTGGAGGGGGGCTTGATTTATGACTGATGTCAATCCATGCCATCTTTTGGAAATGCCGGTTGGCCCAGGTTCGTAGCTCTATTTCGCGATTTCGGCTCTCGTCCACTTCAAAGAGTTTTTATCACCTACAGGCCCCTTTCTCCAGACATTTCATAGCAGGATTCCAACCTATTTGGCCTCTTCTCTGTGCCATCCTCCCCAAAACTGTCACTTTGATGCAAACCAGTTCCAAGCTGATGAGCTAAGGAAATCTGATAACTTTGGGGGGGAGAGGTCTTCTTTAGATCAGTGCTTCAGCTCAGAGCCCAAATGCTCTTATCAAAATACACCCAACATAACGCTACAATGTTCATATTATTATAATCTAAGGGTTCTAGTCTATTGTGTATTGTATTTATTCTCAGGCCCTTCTCTTATGTTTTACAGTTGTTATTATTATTCTGTACAATACAGGGATTAAATTAAGTATTTTAACCACAAAGTATTGGCTACAGTTATGATGCCTACTTCACTGTTCATATGCACACAGTTTCTGAGGTCTGGACCACTGCACAGTAGTCCCTGGAGTTGTAGTCCAGAGCACTGCAAAATTCGTGCTGAAGTGATCTGGATCACCACGCAATGGCCCAAGGACCACTGCAAACTTGGATTTCAATGTTTTTGTGTAATCCATGTTGCAATAGCAACATCCATGTTCCTTTGTGGTGAGCTGGTTAATTCTGTTCTTTAACATTGAAGAGATTAAGATGAATAAACTTACTGTTGAAGATTATTATTTGATTATTTTTATTTCTTGGCAGACGCCCTTATCCAGGGCGAATTACAACATAAGTGCAAAAATACAGAGAAGTACAAGGCATCAATCATTACAAATTCAACTTAGCTAAAATATATTGCAATTCAAAATACATTTTAAAAATTCCAATTCCAATTTACACAAGTACATTAAAAGACTTCCTACATCCTGGACGGTGAAAGCTAAGTGCTGTCAAGATGTAGGGTTACAGACTAGGGCTACGGGAAAGGGAGCAAGGAGGAAAACATTCAAGAACGAGAGGAGCATAATAAGCTGAAGTGCTATCTAGCAGGGATAGAGGACTAATATTACAAGTGCGGTCGGAAGAGATGCGTCTTGAGTAAGCGCCGGAATGAGGTCAAGGACTCTGCTGTTTTGACTTTGGTGGGCAGGTCATTCCACCACCGAAGTCAAAACAGCAGAGTCCTTGACCTCTTTCCGGCACTTGTGTAACCCTTGTGTAAGATGTAACCCTTACCCAGTGGCTAACCCTAACTCTATGTTACAAATGTTCCCTAAAAGCTTATTTTGCAAAAAAAAAAGATCCTTTAAGAATTTTAAACTTTTAAAGATACACATAGGTAATACCAATGTGCTTTAACAATGCCGAAAATAATAATGCGTTTATCTTTAATAGTGAAGATATTGAATAGATGTATATCTTTCATATACACAAATAGAAAAAAAACGGTTTCCAAACCGAATATAGAACTGAAACTTTCAGACAGTCCATGAAAAATGGAATGTAAATGTTTACACTTCTTAATAATTCTATATATCAATTATATTCATAACCCTAACCCTAACACTAACCCTAACTTTAAGTTACAAATGTTCCCTAATCACTTATTTTGCAGGATCAATAAAAAACTGTCAGGATTTTTTAAACTTTTACTGACACACATAGTTAATAGCAATGTGTTATAACTTTTCCGAAAATAATAATCCGTATATCTTTAATTGTTTTGACATAATTAAGATATAATGCATCTATCACATAGGGAACATTTGTTACATGATAGGAAAAACATACAAATGATGTAACTTTGAATATATTTAATATTACAGCATACAATTTGGCAGGCTTCATAATAATGGAATTTATGACATACTCTGTAAAAATCAAGCAAATAACATTTGTTGTTCATGAGAAAAAATATATATAATCAAAGCTATCAGACTTTAGCACGTGGTGAATGAACACACATACGATTATACAGCATTTGTTGCAGCTTCGCAAAACCTAATTTTAAACGTTGTTGGTAAATTAGATACAAAGTGAGGACACTCTATTTGCATTATTCCCCTGTATTATTGCTAAAATAAAGTTTTACTGACATTTTACTGACACTACCACTGCATAGGACACATCTGTAACATGAACGCTACTGAATGGCACATACATTGAAAACTACGGAGAATTGAGACTTATCAAATTTGCACTTCATAAATCATCTTAAAACGTTTCCAAACAAGGCAAAACCCACTTGAAATACGTTCATTCACATTTTTGGTAAACAAAAAGAAAGATTGTTACATATGTTCCCTATGATGCATCTACAGAGCGAGAGAGAGAGAGAGAGAGAGATACTTTTTTCAACTTTAAAATGTACTTTATTACAAAAGTGCATCATTCAACACACAAAATCTACAAAGAGCATTAAAAAAAAACAATGCAGCCTACAAAAAATGCAGCTGTTAAACAACTATCCAATTACCATAAAAACAGAACAGACATCACTCTATATATTTAAAACCAAACCCTCATTCCCAACCAGGCAGAGAACCCTTTCAAGGCACCATACCTTCTCAAACTGATCCACACTACACATTGTTTTGTGGTATTCATAATCGACAGTGATTTGTACAGCTACACTAATTTTAAAAACAGTCAAAACCTCACAAAACACATGGCCACTCAATTTCCGTTTCCTACTCTTTTTGCCCTATCAAAAAATTGGTTAACTTGACCTTGACTTTCAGTTGAACAATAGCACTTATAGCGAACACAAACACCCTTGGAGAAAATCACAATGAGAGTTGAAAAAAGAACTTTCAACCATAGAAATAAAGGTTGTAATCTATTACAGTCTAAATAACGGTGAGCAACAGTTTTCGTTTGACCACAAAACACACAGGCATCAGTCACATCATGATCAATAATGGACAGAAAGGAATTCACTGCTAAGTGCCAGTGTAAATCCCCAGCTCTCTTATTCAGGGGGGCTGTATACAGGGTTCCCCAAGCTGGGCGAACTGCACTCTCAAATAGCAGCTTCCCTCTCCAGGGTGAATCAAGGACATCTTTTAACTGTGCAAAATTAGTCGTTTTCAATACAAATCGATACAGCGTCTTATTATGGGCACTAGAGAAAACAACATCGGAGACTTCCTTCATCTGTAAATTCAGATCTGGCCTATCCTGCCTGAGTCACATGGAAGGGGAAAGCTTCAGCTCAATGAAAAGCCTCTGTCTATCGGATTCATTGCTGCCCATCCAAACCTCCCCCTGTACACCCAGCCCCTACTCCTGCAGGGCCACACTCTAGTGAAACAGCAACACCCCTACCACTCGCACTGAGTCCACCTGCAGTCTTCCTGCCAAGGCCTCCACACTCATCCAGCCACCCCCCCTCCCCATCAAAACCTGCCCCAGCCTGGTCACACCTGCCTTAACCAGCCTGCTGTGCAAGCCCTGAGACTCCAACACAGGGAGCCGCAGTGCAGGGTTACACAGCAACGGCTCTCTCAAAAGCCAATAAGCCCCCAACCTCTCCATGTCTCTTCGCACCCGCACTAGCCACCACGCTTTCAAAACACTACGGTAAAAAAGTGGAACCCCTCTGAGATCCAACTGAGACATGTCTGTCACAAACAACTGCCTGTCCAGCTACAGCCTCTGAGAACAGCAGCTTCCGAACTGTCTGTTACCTGAACACTGCCACCCTGCTGGTCAGGTCTAAAAGTCCCTGCCCACCTTCTGCTACTGGCAGAAAAACAACACTCTGCCTGATCCAGTGCAGTCCGTCCCAAAAGAAATGGAGCAGGATCCTCTGGAGTCTGGTGAGCACACCTGCTGGCGGCTCCACACACTAGCCTGTGCCACAGCATTGAAGCCACCAGATTATTAATGACCAGCACCCTCCCTCTGTACAAGAGCTGGGGGAGCAGCCATCGCCAGCGCCCCAACCTCTCCTGTACTTGCTCCTCTATCCTCTGCCAGTTCCTCTGCTTTGCTTTGTCTCCCCCCAGGAACACCCCCAGACACTTTAACTCCCCACTACTCCACTGCAGCCCAGCTTGCAAACCCAGGGGCTGCCGCCCCCCAACTCCCAGAGCAGCACCGCACTGCTCTTCATCCAATTAACTCTTGCTGATGACACCTGCCCATATCTCTCTAGGCTCTCTTCCAAAAGCACAACGTCCCAGTCCCCCACCACACAGACACACACACACACATCATCTGCATATGCACACAACCGAACACACACCACACTGCAGGACGGGATGCTCAGACCAGTCAACTAAGTCCTCAGCGTGTGCAAGAGAGGCTCTATGGACAAGGAATACAGCATTCCCGATAGCAAGCAGCCTTGTCTAATCCCTCTCTGCACTGGAAATGGGGTACTCAACCCGCCATTGATTTTTAACACACTAAAAACATTATTATACAAACATTTAATAAGTGCCAAGAAATTAGGGCCCAAACCAAAAGCTTCCAAGTTATGGAACAAATACTTATGATCCACACGATCAAATGCTTTTTCTTGATCCAAGGAGATCAAACCTGCTTGAAAGCCAAACAACCTGAATGCCGACATCAGGTACCTCGCCAAAAAAATATGATCAAATATAGAGTGCTGTGGGACACAATAAGTCTGATCTGGGTGCACTAGGGATCCCATAACTGGATTGAGACGGTTGGCAAGGGCCTTTGACAAGATCTTAAAGTCACAGCACAACAATGACACAGGTCTCCAGTTGGAGATTTAACATAAATCACCCTTTTTAGGGAGCAGTGTAAGTACTGCCCTCCTGCAGCTCAATGGCAGCTCACTGTCCAGCACACCCTCTTCACACACACTGAGTAAGTCCATCCCCAGTACTGGCCACAGAGTCTTATAAGAACTCCACCAGCAGCCCGTCCAGTCCTGGAGCCTTTCCGTTGTTCAGGCCCTGCAGGGCAACACTGTTTTCTAGTTTTTTTTCTAGTATTCTCAATCTAAACCTTTCCGGATTCTCAAGCTCCGCAGAGCCCCGCAACAGAGCCTGTGCCGAGTTAACAAACTGTTTTAATTCCGGAACAATGGACTCCACATTCACCCTGTAGAACCGTGTCTGAAATAAGTGGAGAGTCGTGGAGACAAAGCAAACAGAACTTTAATCAAGCCGCTCGGAAGCTCCACTGTCAGAAATAATTCCTTCAGTGAGGCTTAATGTTTACAGACATGAGTACAACTTTATAGGAAAAATGACGTAACATCTTATGGCCGTTCATCCAATCAGAAGATACAGGTCCGGGTCCGTTTCACGATCTGTCCTCCCGTGAAGAGGTGATGGATCCAAAGCAGATGTCCGTCTTTGATGTGCACTAGGAAGATGCAATCCCACGGTCGTCATTTACCTAGTGTCAATCGCTCTTTAACAAAAACAATTCCTCCCTATCTGGAGAAATGATTAAGTCATAAACAAATTCACAGCAGACATCTGTAGGCTATTTCGGCACTGTGTAATCTTTCATTACTGACAGGAGTTTCTAACAAACCAACCTTCTTGACCCTTTACTTGTCCTGCTAAATCTAATCTGCTCAGTCTATATACAAAACTATTTCTAATGCTAGTATTAATATAAAATATTATATAATTATCACAAAACACTTTCTTCAACTTCCTATACAGTGTCTTCATTCCCTGCTGTTTGGCAATAGAGCAAAGCGGAAAGAAGCCAAAAAGTTATGTTTGTCAGTTACAAGTAAATCCCCTTAGGGGTTAGGAAGATTTGACGCTTCTTGATTGAGGATTGCAGCTCCTTCATCCCAACCCTTCCCCGTGGGGTGTATATGTGTGTACGGCGAGTGTAAGGGTGTCCCTGCTGTCGGGGAGAGCGATAAGTGTGTGCCCCTAAGTGTGGATGTACAGAATGTCCTGAAGGCGTCTCATGGAGCTGAGTGACCTTTGTAATAGTATCTTTCCAATGCATCCTTTGGTTTTCCTTGAGTCATGAGGTTTATTGCCTTTGATACTAAATCCATTTGTCCTCAGTCACATGGAGCCTCCAGAACCAAGGGGACAGAATAAGATTTGTGTCAATGGGTGTGTGAGTTTTGCTCCTCCCGAGTGAGGGACGGTGTCGTTTAGTAGAAATGTAGAGAAAGTCTCCCAACGAGGGTGTTTTAATTGCAGCTGTAACCATAGTAGATACATTATGAGGTTTACAAAGTTTTTGAGACAGTGTATTTAAGAAATAAAAAAGAAACTTACAGACATAGCAGAATATTAACTACTGATATCAATCCTTGTAACACAATCATACCCAGATTACCAAAGGTATCAGCAAGCCATCCCCAGAGGGGTTTTCCTCCGGAGGACTGGTGTATCTTTGTAGTTGCTGTCCTAATGTGCTCTATAAGATTACCAATGTGTTCAGAGTTATCTGGTATGTAAGTACAGCATTCCTGCCCTATAATGGCACATGTCCCTCCTTGTGCTGCTAGCAGGAAATCTAGAGCTAGCCTGTTCTGGAGGGCAACAGTTCGCATAGCCACTATTTCAGTTGTTAAATTGCTGAGAACTTCAGTTGTAGAAATACTTAATGTTTCTAATATACCAGCTACTAATCTGATTTCCTTTATTGCTCTTCCGACTCCATACATAGGAAATAGTATGGAAGCAAACCTGTCTCCTTCCCCTATCTCACGTTTAGGGTGAGTAAATTGTTCTATATCTGGAAGGTATTTATCTTCAGTGTGGCGCAAAGCTGGCACCACAAATCCTAAATAACAAGAACCTGTGAACTTACAAGGAAGTTCCCAATATGCCCGCAAGCCGCATATCCAATAAGTCCCATTCCATGGGGCGTAAAATCGACAAGTCTGATACCTAAAGTCAGAACCATCGATAGCCACAGTGTGATTACAAGTGCTATTACCTATAAATTGGGATTGCATGGTTTGGTTATAGTATGAAACATACACAGATCCTTTGTTACTGTGAGCCAAGTCAATATATGGCATTTTAAAATCTCTTCTATTCTGATCCATCTTCGGTACCATTCTCCTGTGATGCCTAAGGCATAATCATATGCATATCGTACATTAGAGGCAACTCTAAGTTGTGAATAATCAGAAAATACTAGAAATGGAATGGGGATCATTGGAACCCCTTTCTTAGTGTCGTGTGGAATGTGGGAACAAACCCAACATTTTGTTTTATTAAGGGCATTTGCATAGGTGCGTGTAATTTGGATAAATCTGTCCATGATTCAACTAAGGACAGGCAGATCAGTCCAAATACTGTAGTGTACACAGTCGTCTTCATGCTGGATTATCTCTTAGTACCTGTAGGGGGACAAAACCTTTACCAGTTAGGGGAATGTCTCTCAAAATTCAGGAAATCTGCAACTGTTGCTTTCCTAGGAATGAGAAAAGATAAAGGTTTAGTACACAGTTCTCCTGGATTATAATTTTTTACTTGTGACCAATGTTTCCATCTTGTACCCCCCTCCTGTCCGTCAATACAGACTGAAGTGTCTGTAGAAAGAAGGACATTATGCGGTCCTGTCCATTTGGGCCTAAGCCCTGGTCTGCTTGGGATTATTTTAACCATCACTTGCGAACCAACCTCAGGAAGTGTTGTTGGCATTTCCTCTTTGAGTTCCAAGTCCCTGAGGGACTGGAGATCATGTGCTTGTGTTCTACGTTTTTTTAAGTGTGTACATAGCTGTGCTACATACTGTTTAAGATAGTCTTTGAATGGAGCACTGGGATCACTGGGACCCCAGATGCCAGCAGGGAGTTGCATATAGCTCTCCCTGTCATTAACTCATATGGAGAAAGCTGAGTACTCCGATTAGGTGACGCTCTAAGTTTATACAGCACAGCGGGGAGTGCTACTGTCCATCCCTTGCCTGTAGTTAACAGGGCTTTTGCCAAACTTTCCTTCAGTGTCCGGTTAGTGCGCTCCACTAAGCCTGAACTCTGAGGGTGATAAGGTATATGAAATCGTTGTTTTACCCCTAGCAGTAAACATGCTTCCTTCATTACCTTACCGGTGAAATGAGTCCCTTGATCTGAGTTCATTTGACGGGGCACACCCCATCGGGGAATAACCTCAGTCGCTAGGACTTGTGCTGCAGTGATGGCAGAGCAGTCCCTGCAGGGGAATGCCTCAACCCATTTTGTGAAATGGTCAATTATTACCAAGCAATAGGATTTCCCATGACATTTTGTCAGGGGTCCTGTAAAGTCAATTTGAATATTTTCCCACGGACCTCAAGGCCGGGGCTGGTGTGATTTAGTGACTTTGATCGGTTTACCTGGGTTTACTTGTGCGCAAGGAATACACTGTTGACACCACTTCGCAGTGTCCCTGCCTATGCCAGGCCACCACCAGTGTTCACGCAATTGAGTTAACATGGCCTTGCGACCCGTGTGAGCTGGGCCATGGTACTGGTCCAGAAGCGTTGAGCTAATACACTGGGGTGCTAATACACATTGTAAGTTAGGACTTCGCCACTTCGTCTGAGTGCACTGCACCTCCCTTAACCCACTCTTGTACTTCATCCTCCTCACAGTTTTTCTGTAGCTGTGCGAGGTCAGTAGTTTCTGGTTCTCGGATGCTCACAAGTTTACTAGAGCAGGGGAATCCTGCTAACGTCACATGACTGCCTGTCTCTGCTGCCTTTTTTGCAGCTAGGTCTGCAAAGTGATTCCCACAGGTGCGCGGGCATCCATCATCAGAAAGACTCTGATGAGCTTTCACTTTAACTACTGCTACCTTTTCTGGAAGGTGTGCTGCCTCAGCTAGGGCTATAACATACTCATAATTTTGTATTACTTCTCCTGCTGTTGTTATAAACCCTCTACGTTCCCAGGTTGCCATATAGTCGTGTACTACTCCAAATGCATAGCGACTGTCAGTGAAAATGTTAACTTTAATGTCTTTCGCTATTTTTAATGAATCAGTTAACACCACGAGTTCTGCCACTTGGGCTGAACAGTGTCCTGAAGGGATCCAGATTTTACGACGGTGCTATCATCCAATACCACTGCCCACCCAGTGTGGGGGACTCCATCTATTATTTTCCTGGATCCATCAACATATCGTTCCAAGTCAGGGTCTGTGAGGGGGTTTTCTAGGAAGCGACTGTGGTCCTCCTGGAGCACCAGCTCAGAGCATGTATGCTCTTCTTCCTCCCCTGCTGGGTTTACTCGTGTGTCTTTTATTATTTGTATGGATTTATCTCTGGGGAGCAAAACAGCTTCCCATCTAGCTCGTCTACGGAGACTGAACACAATTTGCCGGTGTGTAATAATTAAACTAATGTGTGTCCTGTGTGCAGAATCAACTGTGTGTTCATTACAATCGGCTCGCATGCCTGCACTGCCCAAGAGGCGCAGTCTACTGCTGCCATACAGCGATGCATGCCTGCTGCTACCGTGGGTTGCTTTGTGGAGTAATAGGCGACGGGACATTGCCTATCCCCATGTTCCTGTGTCAGAACTGCTGTATAATAGATCCCATCTTGGGAACAGTAGAGGTGAAATGGTTAAGCATGATCTGGTAACCCGAGGGCGGGGGCATTGCTGAGAGCCTGTTTTATTACACGATAGGCTATTTCCTGTTCATGTCCCCAGTCTATGGGGTCCAAGGGAGCCGGGCTCCCTTTGATTAGCGCCTGTATCGGACCTGTGGCTTGTGTGAAATTAGGGATGAAAGTGCGCCAATAATTAAGGAGCCCCATAACTTTACGCACAGCCCTAACATGATGTGGTTTTGGCATATTTAGAATGGCTTCTTGCCTATTATGCGTCATAGATTTTTGTCCTTGTGAAATGTTGTGTCTGAGATATTGAACCTTAGTTAAGCCTATTTGTGCTTTCTTAGGGCTTGCTTTAAATCCTGCCTTTTGTAAGACACTGAGGACTGTAATTAATGCGCCTAAGTGTGCAGTCTCATCAGGAGATGCAATCAAAAGATCATCCACGTACTGGATGATGAAACTATTCCAGGGTGTCAGATCTATGCCTTCTAAAGTCTTGGCCATTGCCTGGTGGAAGAGTGTTGGGCTGTTGTGAAATCCCTGTTGCACTCTAGTCCATGTGTACTGTTTGTCGCATACAGTAAACGTACATTTATCTTAGGAATCAGAGTGGAGTGGCAGGCTTCAAAATCCATTGCTAATATCTAGGATCGTAAAAATAGAGTGTTCGGGTTTCAAATTAGGCATAGAATTAGTGGTTGAATGCGTTTCGTGTATTATTCCTGCATGTTGCAATGTTTGAATAATTGTCTGAACTGCCGTAAAAGCTTCTGGTTTAATAGGAAACTGTTTATGTGCTTTGTGTACTGGACCTGGGATAACTATAGGTTCAATTTTTGCCAGACCACAATCTTGTTTATGTGTTGCCCAAACATCAGGAAATGCCTGACATATGTGTCCAAGTGGTGTGTCTGGCCATATATGAGGTGTTGACGGTGTGAGTGAGATACTAGCGCAATTTGTTGCGTATCTTTGTGTATCCTTTTTATTCCCGTGTGTATTGGTCCATATTATGCGATTATTATTAGCATCCACTAGTGCGCCGGCTTCTCTAAGGATATCTATACCTAATATTGTCCCCTCTGGGTTTTTACAAACCCAAAAAGACACTGGTATGAGGAGATCGCCTATTTCTAGAAGTTGAGCTGTGCTGAGTGTGGCTGTGATACATGCGCCACCTACACCTGAGATCTGTAGTCTGCGTTTAGTCAGTGGGAGGGGAGATCTGATATCGAGACAGAGGCGCCTGTATCCACCGACATTGTACACTGCCGACCCCTAACAGTGCGCTTATGTGGAGGCGGGGATCTTCCCCTGTACCGACCTCGGGGCCGAGGCGACCTATTTCCTATTGAGTTTCTCTGTCAGATCTCGGATGATGTGCAGAAGCTCCGCGTCTCCTCTGGGCTGATCGGGGTTTGTCTTGGTCTGATTGCAGGGCGCTTGGTGTCGCCTGGAGCGCCTGCCTTCCAGCACTTGTCCCCCGTGTGCCCTGTCCTCCCACAGAAAGTGCACTTAGGGCGGGTTGATTTAGACCGACAGTCTTTAGCAATATGTCCTATTTGTCCGCAATTGTAACATTTACCTCCGTTTTGTGTTATGGCAGATATAGCTGCCACAGCAGTTATTTTTGCTTTTGACTACTTGTTTTCTACCTCTGAAGCCCATTGTACAATCTGCTGATATGTGTTTCCTACAGGCACACCCATATTGAGGATGTCTTGGTGTGCTTTACTAAACCCTTCCTGTAATCATTTTAAACAGATCACATTATCACAGTCCGGAGTGATCTCTAAAAGTAGTGAACTTTCGTTCCGCATAATCGCAGCAAGTCTCTCCTGGCTTCTGTACGAGGCCACAGACTAAACCCCAATTTCCCTGTCTTTACAGCCGCGATGAAGTGAGTGATCCTTAGATTATTATTATCATTTCCAGCTGTTATCCAGGTACCATCCTGCTGGGTTAACCTGTCCGAGATTGGCCTTGGACATTTAGTTTTAATTATTATATGTACGTCTCTAGCGTGCATTTGGTGTACATCTAACATCTCATTACATTTTACCCAAAAGTCCAGATTCCCATGATTGGGTTTAAGTTTTGGAAGGTCGCTTAATATTGTGTGTTTCTCTCCGGTTGTAAAGGGGCGATGCACCGATGTTGTTAATGCGTAAAATTGTCCGTCGGCAGAGAGATGTTGTCTAGTGCGCATCTCTGTAGGTGCTATTTGTATTTTTTCTGACTTGAATGAACTCAAATCTGGGTAAAGTTTAGACTCTGTTCTATTATCAGGGGGGTTGTCTGAATGTTTACATGGTGGAGGGGCAGAAGCACCAAACCCACATCCCCCATATTTTTCGCATTCATGTTCCCAGGCTTTTCGGTCTAAATCGTCCCAGTCGGGTTCATTTCCCTACATTATTAGTTCATTATATATTTTTCACTTCCTCTTTCTAATTCTTTTCTCATTATCTATCTCTGTTTGCATCTCAGCGACTTTCTCTTTTAATTCTTTTATTGTTGCTGTATTTTCCTCATCCATTGCGATTAGTTTCTTCTCTAATTTCGCACTATATTGACAAAGAATTACGGAAGCTTTATTGGTTTTCTCTCTCTTTTCCTTCTTCCACCATTCTCTATGCTGTTTGGGAACCCAGTTAGGATCCCATCCTGCCTTTTCCATCTAAAGTTGAAGTTTTTTAAACTTCTCTTGTAGGTATTCACATATAGACACGTCTTGTAATGTAATAATGCCAACCCTATCTTTGCCAACGATGGGGCTATAACGTTGGACTTTATGTACCTCTGGTTCCGTCTGGTTATTGACTGCCACTAACTCTGGCCCTGGCATACAAGGATTTCCTTGCTTAACCTGGGGCTCAGCAGGCCTCGTCGTACCTTTCGGTTCCCTTGGCATCTCTCCCCACAGATCTGTCTTACCTGGAGTTCACCCTACTGTGATCCTCTGCTGTACAGTCAACCTTTCTGTTTGTTTTACCTCTACCTCTCCACAGGTTCTCTTTAAATTACAATCTGAGAGCCTCACACAATCACGAGATCAAATTTAAATATACAGGGTGGTCATTTTAAAGGTACTCACCATTGCTTTGGTCCCGGGAGTGGAGGCAAGTTCAGATCCTCGTTCGTTATGCCAAGTTGTAGAACCGTGTCAGAAATAAGTGGAGAAGTCGCGGAGATAAAGCAAACAGAACTTTAATCGAGCCATTCGGAAGCCCCACGTCAGGAATAATTCCTTCAGTGAGACTTAATGTTTACAGACATGAGTACAACTTTATTGGAAAATTGACGTAACATCTTATGGCCATTCATTCAATCAGAAGATATAGGTCTGGGTCCGTTTTACGATCTGTCCTCCCGTGAACAGGTGATGGATCCAAAGCAGATGTCCGTCTTTGATGTGCACTAGGAAGATGCGATCCCACGGTCTTCATTTACCTTGTGTCAATCGCTCTTTAACAAAAACAATTCCTCCCTATTTGGAGAAACAATTCAGTCATAAACAAATTCTCAGCAGACAGCTGTAGGCTATTTCGGCACTGTGTAATCTTTCATTACTGACAGGAGTTTCTAACAAACCAACCTTGTTGACCCTTTACTTGTCCTGCTAAATCTAATCTGCTCAGTGTATATACAAAACTACTTCTAATGCTAGTAATAATATAAAACATTATATAATTATCACAAAACACTTTCTTCAACTTCCTTTACAGAGTCTTCATTCCCTCCTTTTTGGCAATAGAAATGAAGCGAAATGAAGCCAAAATAATCGTGTTTGTCAGTTACAATAATTTCTTCCTCCGGAGGGGCAGGTGGTATAGTGCTGCGTGTTCAGCTCCCATTAATCCCAACCTGCCACCTACGAGGTGTGTATGTATGTACAGCGAGGTATTCAAATAATCAGGGGATAGGAATGTATTTTTATTTGCCTGGTCGGGCAAACAATTATGTCATAACTACACCTTATTGAATATTGAGCTCTTTTATGGAAATTGCAGTGGCCACCTACAATTTCCTGGAGCTTTACTGTGTATCTCAAATTATATTTCATCCTGCCCCAGGTCATAAAGGTCAATCCCCAGTTACATAATACATACATTGTTTTGCTTCTAAAGGAATACAAAAGTCAGCAAACATGTTATTTTTACAAATTCAGTTATTCACATATATTTCTGATGCATTTTAATTGATAAACATTGTACATTCCATACCTCTCAAGAGAAGGGCAATGGACTTATTCTTACTTCATGACTCTTATTCTATTCATTTGAGTAATTTGACATCTCCACCAAAAGTACATTATAAACTACCAATACAAGAATATATGCTACTGCAGATGTCATCTGTGCTGTTTTCACAATGTATTGCAGATTCCTATAATCTGGACAACCTTTAATTTCGGTATTTTAACTTATTTCTCCATTAAGTCAAGCATCACTTCAGCGTTGTGGACCTCAACATTGGTCTGTTCAAGATGCCGTGAGGCTGTCTTTAAAGCCGCGCCCTCGGCCTACTGTGTCTCAATGAGAACACCAGCGTCTTCTCCATATGCACCTCTGCCACCATGGGTCAGACATCGGTTCCTTCAGGACATGATTCATAATGTGCATATCTGCCATGTGGAATAGATCGGTCATCTGAAGACACAATGTGTGGTTCGCACAACATCAGAGATCCTCCTTATAAAAGGCATCTCTATCACATGGACAGTAGTTGACATTGACACAATCTATGAGGTTTCCAGTAAAGGGACAATTCATAATAATAATCTTGATCCCAAATTTTCACAGATTATTTCAGTACAGCACTCAGTTGTCGTCAGCAGCATCATATCTCCTGTGTTACTGAATCAACTTTACTACCTAGTGTAAATACTCTTTCTTGTGTGGAGCTGTCAAACTTTCAAAACAATGCGCTTATCTCTTTGCTTTTATCTGACTTATATATCTAAGACTATTTTAATAATTATTACAGCAGCTCTTTCAACAACAAAGTTAATAGTTGTTAGGTAAATGATCATAGTTGACCTCACAGACACTTTCACTGCCCCAACCCCACCCCCCTTTTTTTTGTTTTTTTTTTGTTTTGTTTGGGGGGTGAATCCCTTCCTGATTAATAGGGTATTTCTGTTTCTGAAAGCACTATTTCCATACACTTTCATGACTTTAGATTTTAAACTATATCTCATTCAATTATTTATTTATTTAAAATTAAGTTATACCTTAAGTAACTTCCTTATTTTCCCTCATATTCCATTCAATCGCCATCAAAACTCTTGTGCTGAAAGTGGCAGCACATTTCTTTCACACATACCAAACTCCCTTTTTACAGCTTCCCAAGCCTCATCGACTCTTAAACCCCTTGTCAACGTCCTCAAACCTTCATCAACGTCGCTCAGACCCTCTGCAAACATCACTCTGTATCCTAACAGCTGTTCTTTCTCCTTTTCCTAATTTATTACTACACAATTCAAGTTATATTTATTGACATGTATTATTACTATTTATACACATATTTCGCTCCATTATTTGAGTTAATAAGTTAAGATATTTTCCAAATAAAATATGTTTTTAGAAAATAAGCATTTTAATTGATTTCAATAATGATTCCCAGATACCTCAGGAAAACAAATTTTCAAAAAAAATGTGTTCAGTCAATGATTTCCCCAATGAAGAGCCTGCGTGGGCACTAAGACTGTCCGCCTGCACGGCTCATATATGTCTTTATTGTGTCACTTCCTCCTATTGAAGTCCAATCTACACCGGTACATGTTCAGAAGAACTGATCCCAAAGCCTATACAGAGTCTTCAAAAGCTATCAGACTTTATCAGCTGGTGTATGAACACACATACGATTATACAGCATTTTTTGCAGCTTCGCAAGACCAAATTTTAAATGTTGTTGGTAAATTAGATAATTAGTGCGGACCCTCTATTTGCATTTGATCCCCTCTATAATTGCTAAAATAAAGTTTTACTGACATTTTATTGACCTTACCACTGCATAGGACACATCTGTAACATGAACGCTACTGAATGGCACATACATTGAAAACTACGGAGAATTGAGACTTATCCTATTTACACTTCATAAATAATCTTAAAACGTTTCCAACCAAGGCAAAACCCACTTGAAATACGTTCATTCACATTTTTGGTAAACAAAAAGAGAGATTGTTACATATGTTCCCTATGATGCATCTACAGAGACAGAGAGAGAGAGAGAGAGAGAGAGAGAGAGAGACAGAGACTAACACAGCCACCCACTCACACACACATACACACACACACACACACACTCTATCTCTCTCTCTCTCTCACACACACACACATACACACAGCCAGCAAGACACACAGAGCCATCCAGGTCAGCGTTGACATCACATGACAAACCTTTCTCTTAAGCTGACTGCTATGACATCACAGAGCACGTGCATTCCGTTGCTTGCCATCTGTCAACCTCTCAGTCACTGCCAGGCAGACTGCCTGGCTGGCTGGATGGGGGGGCTGTTTGCTGCTGCTGCGTACCTTAGCAAGCTTATCTGCTTGACCGGCCTTCCTCCTCCTCCGCCCACATGCCCACCTATGCCCGATCTGCTGTTCACCTGGATCACAGCTCCGCCCCAACAAGGCAGAGCCTCCCAAGAATGGTACAAACTCATCCACGTTCCCCTCCATGAAGAGGAACCCGAGTCCAAGACGCTACCGACCAGCTATACATATTTGTGTGTATTAAAGATCACATTTTATTACATTTTGTTTTTCTGTACTTTATTACATCTTATTGTGATTTATAATTGTATTGTTTCTTTTCCATATATATGTTTGTATGTATGTATGTATGTATGTATGTATAAATGTATGTTTGAATGTCCAATTGCTTTGACAATACAAATGCACTGAATTGAGAGAGAGAGAGACAGAGAGAGAGACAGAGACAGAGAGAGACAGACACAGAAGACAGACAGACAGGCACTAACACAGCCACCCACCCACCCACTCTCACACACACACACACACACACACTCTCTCTCTCTCTCTCTCTCTCTCTCTCTCTCTCTCTCTCTCTCTCTCTCTGCATGCTGGGAGTGTATGGGGGGAGTCAGTGGTGGTGGGAGGTTTGTTTGGAGAGAGTGTGTGTTTGTGTTTTTACTACTCTTTTTCTTTCCTTTTCTTGTTTTTTTATAGATACTTTTAATCGTTTGTTGGTTTTAAACGATTCGGGTTTAGGGGGTTGTTTTTCGATTTAGATCAGCATGGCGTTGCGGGCGGGGAGACCCCTCCCTTCATTTAATTACGAAACGCTGACCCGAAAGCACGGGTTTATACTCGTGTCCCAGGAGTAGGTGTCGGTAGAGGACTGTGCGATGGAGATCGGAAGGAAGGTCGGCTTCCAGAACATCGTCTCTGCGGCTCGAATGAATAAGGGCATTGTGGTTTTCCTGAATTCTGAGGCGCTGGTGAAGGATGTGATGGAGGAGGGGGTCACAGTGAAGGGGACCTTCCTGCCCACGCTCCCTCTGGCCACCCCGGCTGTAAAGGTGGTTACTTCCAATGTACCCCCCTTCCTGAGCAACGATCTGCTGGCGGGGGATCTGAGTCGCTATGGCCGGCTCACCTGCGCCATTAGGAGGGTGCTGCTGGGCTGCAGCGCCCCGGAGCTGAAACACGTCCTCTCTTACCGCAGACAGGGTTTCATGGTGCTGGCGGACGGCGCCGATGAGTTAAGCCTGTCTCTGAAGTTTAAGATCGAGGGGTTAGTGTAGGTGGTGTTCGTGTCAACTGATACCATGAGGTGTTTGAGGTGCGGGGCACAGGGGCACATCAGTCGCTCTTGCCCTCAGGGAGAGGCTCCGGCGGCCGGGCAAGAGGAAGGTGAGGAGCAGGCAGAGCCGTCTGGTGTCGGCTCTGCTGGCCGGGGGAGCGGTGAGGGGGAGGCGGTGGCAAATACTACTGGCCTCGGTGGGGACAGAGTAGGGGAGCCTAATGGGGAAGCTGCTAGCAGTGAGAATGCAGAGCAGCCACGGGCTCAGTTAGCCGAGGAGGGAGCTGCTGTTGCTGCTGATGCGGCCACCACCAAGACTGAACACTTAGCCAGTGATGATGGGTTTAAAGTGCCCAGGAAAAGACAGCAGAAGCAGTCTGCCCCGTCTTCTGAGGCCGTTGATACAGTTGTCTAAAAAGGCGAATATTGCGAGGACGGCTGGTGAGGAGGATCCCGAAGGCGGTGTGGGGGCTGTGGTGTGGCGGGACTCGCAGTCAGGGGAGTCTGTCTGGGGGAACCTGCCGTCTCAACCCAAAGTGGCCGACCGGCTGCGGCGCCGGGAGTCTGAGTGCAGTGCTGCGGCTGTGGAGAGCGCAGACTCGGACAGCGCTGCTGAGGGGGACATCGCTGACTCCCAGGGCGAGCCCGCCTCCACTGACACTGCGGGATACAGTGCTAAAAGCATTAAGGATTTTTTAAGAGAGACCAAGGGGAACAGGAACATAGTTTTAGAAAACTTCTTCCCTAATGCAAAGCAGTTCCTGGCATCTGCACAAGTGATCCTGCAGGATGTGGCACTCGCGGAGTTTAGTGAGCCGGAGTGCTACAGGTTAAAGAAGTGGAAAGAGTGTTGTCAGGACTGCTTTGCAATCTAATGATAATGGTTAATAGTATGTTTTTTTATGTCTCAATTTTTATTTGTACAAGAGACGCACTTAGACAGTGTGAATGAGTGTGAGTGGCAGTGGGAGTGGAAAGGAGAGAGTGTGTTTAGCCAAGGGTCTAGTGTGAGTGGGGGAGTGGGGATTTTATTTTCACACACTTTTAAAATGGATTATTTTAAGAAAACAGAGTTTGTTGGTGGAAGATTGTTGATGGTAAAGGCTGAGAGTGGGGGAAGGACCTTTGTGTTTATTAATATCTATGCCCCCAATGCTGTGAGAGACAGACTGTCAGTGTTTTCGGTGCTCAGCAAAGCGCTAGCAGACTGTGGGGCTGAGGAGATCCTGGTTTTGGGGGGGTGATTGGAACTGTACTGTGGACTATAGATTAGATAGGAATCATTTGGAGCCCAGTCCACAGTCAGCAAAACAGCTGGAAGGTAATACACAGTTGCACAATCTGGTCGATGTCTGGAGGAATGCCAACCCAAAGGTGATACAGTACACCTGGGTGAGGCCGGGTTCTAGCATTATGTCGCTAGCCAGGCTGGATAGATTTTATACCTTTAGACATCATGTCAATTTGATCGGTGGCTGCCATTTCACCCCCACCTGACCACTGACCACTGTCTCATCACTGTGAGTGTCACCCTGCCTCCTGTCCGGCTGCGCAGTGCCTACTGGCTTTTCAATAATAGCTTGCTGCAGGACAGGATTTTTTGTAATTCTTTTCTTTTCTCTTGGCAGAGATGGAGATCAGAGCACCCTAGCTTTGCCTCCCTGAGAAAGTGGTGGGACATTGGGAAGGTTAAGACCAGGCTCTTCTGCCAGAAGTACACTGAGCATAGGACTGACAGCTTGAATGAATCTATGAAGGAGTTAGAAGGAGAGATTCAGGTGCTCCACCGAGCCTTGGATGCTGGAGATTCGGGGGCATTAGAGGACCTCAAAGCTATGCAGCAGGCATTGTCAGAGCTGCTGGGGACGTGGGATCGAGGGGCAATGGTGCGCTCGCAGTTCAAGAGCCTGACACAGATGGATGCGCCCATCAAGTTCTTCTTTGGGCTGGAATGCAGGCGGCAGCAGAGCAGGGTGATGCTCTGCCTGAGGACGGCTGAGGGCCGCGTGCTGCAGGATGGGCAAGAGATGTGTAGTCATGCCACATAGTTCTGTAGGGAGCTGTACTCCGCAGAGCCGGGCAGCCTGGAGCAGCAGCAGCAGTTTCTGTAGGGTCTGCCTAAGGTCCCACAGGATGGGGTCAAGGGGTTAGAGGCCCCACTAAACCTGGCAGAGCTGACCTGCGCAATGCAAGAGCTCAATAAGGGCTGGGCACCGGGGCTGGATGGGCTCACCTGCTCTCAGTGCTGTAGGAGGGCCTGTGAGCTGGTCTGCTGCCCATTAGCTGTCGTACAGCTGTTCTGACCCTGCTGCCCAAGAAGGGGAATCTGTCCACCATTGTGAACTGGAGGCCAGTGGCGCTGCTGTGTCAGGACTATAAGATCCTGTCTAAGGCTCTGGCTAAGCGGCTCAGAGACATCATGCCGGCCGCAGAATTTATTCAGCTGCTGTACTGTCATGTGTTCAGTGTGCTGAAGATCAATGTTGGCCTGAGTGAGCCTATCCCCATCCATGGAGGCATCAGACAGGGCTGCAGTCTGTCAGGGATGCTATACTTCCTTTCTATCGAGCCCCTGCTGCACAGGCTGAGGCAGTTGCTAGCCGGGCTGTCCATCCCTTGTCACCCAGAGCAGGCGGTCAGGGTGTCGGCCTATGCTGCTGAGACACAGTCTGGCCAGCGAGACATCCAGGTCATTGTGGGAGTGTCTGGAGGAGTTCAGCAGGGCCTCCTCAGCCAGGGTCAACTGGGGCAAGAGCAGCGCTCATCTGGTTGGGGTGTGGGAGGGTTCTGCCCCCCCTGCCCTCCCTGCGGGGCTGCAGTGGTCTCTCTCAGGCCCTCGGGTGCTGGGTGTGACTTTGGGGGAGACGCAGGAGAACTGGGCTGTCCTGCTGGAGAGGGTACAGGGCCGGTTGAGGGCATGGCACTTGCTGCTGCCCCAGCTCTCCCTCAGGGGGAGAGCAATTGTTATTAATAACTTGGTGGCCTCCATGCTCTGGCACACTTATGACTGTCTGGACCCCCCACCGGCCCTGATGTCCCAGATACAGACCCTGCTCCTGGATTTCTTCTGGGACGGGCTGCACTGGGTGCGCAAAGCAGTGCTGTACCTGCCGCTCCAGGAGGGGGGACAGGAGTTGGTTGATCTGTTAAGCAGGCTGAGTGCCTTTCGGCTGCAGGCAGCTCAGAGGCTCCTGTACCCTCCAGATCCCCAGTGTCTCCCGCCCTGGACACTTGTTATGACAGACACATGTTTTTACTTAAGACACGTTCCAATATACTTCCTTCCCTGCCTGTTTATTATAGTACTGTTTTAGAGGTGTGGCAGCGCTTCTCCCTGGGTAGGGAGCTGGGGGGCAGCAGTCTGTATTGGCTGTTAGAGGAGCCACAGCTCTGGAACCCCGGTTTTAGCTGTCCACTCCTGCTCTCCAGCAGCCTCAGGTCAGTCCTGCTTATGGTCGACGTGATCCGGCTGAGGGATTTGTTGGATTTAAACAGGGGACAGTGGGTTGGTGCCGACAGCCTGGCTGCCAGGCTGGGTATGAGGTCACTGAGAGTCGTAACAAGATTTCTCTGGGCAGTACAGAACGCCCTTCCCATAGGCGCTGTGGAGCGGCTTTTCCAGGCTCTCACGCAGCACTGCTGGCCCAAGGACCCTGACACCGTCTTTCCCCTTGTTTGTCTGTGTCTCTCAGTCCCCCCTAGCTCATCAGGCCGCCTACTGTCGCCTCACAGTCTGTGTAGTGTGCCTGTCTCCACAGCTCATCGTCAGGAGCTCAATCAGCTCAGTGTGAGGGAGCTGCACCATCAGCAGCTGCAGCCCCTCCCTGACACCCCCTGGAGGGAGCACCTGGCTCTGGGTGAAGATGCCTGCCCGGCCTGGAGGAGCCTGAACAAGCCCCCGCTTTTGCATGGCTTCTGCATGGCGTCATCGCAACAAACTCTTTTGCACATACACTGGACCCCAGAGTGAGCGACACCTGCCCCTACTGCGGGGAGAGAGAGACTCTTTTTCACTGTTTCTGCCACTGCCCTAGATTCGAGTTGCTGTTCACTGCACTGGAGAGCCTGTTCAAGCAGCTGGGCCTCCTTTTCTCACGCACTGTGTTTATTTTGGGAGTCCAGTACAAGCAGCGCCACAGACATGTTTGTCAGTTAGCAAACTTTCTAGTGGGGCAGGCTAAGCTGGCTATCCTGAGCAGTAGGAGAAGTCAGACTAAGCGCAGCAGCAACAGTGTGCACTCTCCCTCTTAAGGTCTCTCGTAAGCTCCAGAGTGCGATTACAATTTCTACAGCCTGACGGGAGACCTGGACACTTTTCTGCAGATGTGGGGGGTCGGGGCTGCCCTCTGTGCCATTGACTTTGGACATTTAAACCAACTGGTTTAATTCACTTGAATATTTTACTGGTAGCACGTGTGTAGTGGTTTTTATTGAGGGTTTTTAGAATAGTCTGTGTTTTTTTAATGTTTTTTAGGTGTTTCTAGTTGTTTTAAATGTTTTGTTAGTATTTCTTTAGTAAAATAAAGGTGTTAATATTCAAAAAATCTCTCTCTCTCTCTGTCTCTCTCACACACACACACACACACACACACACACACACACACACACACTCTCTATCTCTCTCTCTCTCACACACACACACACACACACTCTCTATCTATCTCTCTCACACACACACACACACATACACAGCCAGCAAGACTCACTAAGCCAGCCAGCTCAGCGATGACATCACGAACCTCTCTCTGAGCTGACTGCTATGACATCACAGAGCACGTGCATTCCGTTGCTTGCCGTCTGTCAACCACTCAGTCACTGCCAGCCAGACTGCCTGGCTGGCTGGATGGGGGGGCTGTTTGCTGCTGCTGCGTACCTTAGCAAGCTTATTTGCTTGACCGGCCTTCCTCCTCTTCCGCCCACATGCCCACCTATGCCCGATCTGCTGTTCACCTGGATCACAGCTCCGCCCCAACAAGGCAGAGCCTCCCAAGAATGGTACAAACTCATCCACATTCCCCTCCATGGAAAGCTTTAACAAAAGGCAAAAGCGTTATAAGTAATGAAGGGGGAACCCGAGTCCAAGACGCTTCCGACCAGCCATACATATTTGTGTGTATTAAAGATCACATTTTATTACATTTTGTTTTTCTGTACTATATTACATCTTATTGTGATTTATAATGATATTGTTTATTGCTTTGACAATACAAATGCACTGAATTGAGAGAGAGAGAGAGAGAGAGAGAGAGAGATAGAGAGATAGAAAGAGAAGTGCTAGGGCACATCTGTAACATAAACTAGGGAACATTCGTCACATGCTTAGGGAACATACATATCATACAGGGAACATTTGTAAAACGAATTAGGGAACCTTTGTGACATACTAAAAGGACATATACTGGTAAGATGTTGGGCACATTTGAAACAACAAAAATGGCATTTGGTTATTTATTAGGGACATTAATACTAGTCTGTGCAAATATCTATGCATATTCCAATGTTTGCTGCAGGACTTACAGATTGAGTGAGGGGGTCAATATGTTTTGATTCAGAACTAACCACTGCTTCCTCAATTTTGTTTTAAACATAATTTAAAAGAAAAGTGGGCTATACATTGGTCTGGAAAAATGCAGCAATGGTCCCTAAAGCAATTCTTTTTGTTTTTTGACACAATTCCTTAAACCCATTTTCTGTAAAACATGTTATCAACATGCATTAATATATCATCCAAACTACAATCATACTAATAATGAAAATGTTCATATTATTATATTCTAAGGGATCTAGTCTATTGTGTATTGTATTTATTATCAGGCCCCTCTCTTATGTTTTTCAGTTGTTATTATTATTCCGTACAATACAGGGATTAAATTAAGCATTTTAACCACAAAGTATTGGCTACAGTAATGATGCCTACTTCACTGTTCATATGCATACAGTTTCTGAGGTCTGGACCACTGCACAGTAGTCCCTGGAGTTGTAGTCCAGACCACTGCAAAATTCGTGCTGAAGTGATCTGGATCACCACGCTATGGCCCAAGGACCACTGCAAACTTGGATTTCAATGTTTTTGTGTAATCCATGTTGCAATAGCAACTACCATGTTCCTTTGTGGTGAGCTGGTTAATTCTGTTCTTTAACATTGAAGAGAAAAATTAACATGAATAAACTTACTGTTGAAGATTATTATTGTATTATTTTTATTTCTTGGCAGACGCCCTTATCCAGGGCGACTTACAACATAAGTGCAAAAATACAGAGAAGTACAAGGCATCAATCATTACAAATTCAACTTAGCAAAAAATATCGCAATTCAAAATACATTTTAAAAATTCCAATTACAATTTACACATGTACAGTAAAAGACTTCCTACATCCTGGACGGTGAAAGCTAAGTGCTGTCAAGATGTAGGGTTACAGACTAGGTCTACGGGAAAGGGAGCAAGGAGGAAAACATTCAAGAACGAGAGGAGCATAATAAGCTGAAGTGCTATCTAGCAGGGATAGAGGACTAATATTACAAGTGCGGATCGGAAGAGATGCGTCTTGAGTAAGCGCCGGAATGAGGTCAAGGACTCTGCTGTTTTGACTTTGGTGGGCAGGTCATTCCACCACCGAAGTCAAAACAGCAGAGTCCTTGACCTCATTCCGGCACTTGTGTAACCCTTGTGTAAGATGTAACCCTTACCCAGTGGCTAACCCTAACTCTATGTTACAAATGTTCCCTAAAAGCTTATTTTGCAAGATCAATAAAGAACCTTTAGGAATTTTAAACTTTTAAAGATACACATAGGTAATACCAATGTGCTTTCACAATGCCGAAAATAATAATGCGTTTATCTTTAATAGTGCAGATATTGTATAGATGTATATCTTTCATATACACAAATAGAAAAAAAATGGTTTTCAAACCGAATATAGAACTGAAACTTTCAGACAGTCCATGAAAAATCTAACTTTAAGTTACAAATGTTCCCTAAACACTTAATTTGCAGGATCAATAAAAAATTGTAAGGATTTTTTAAACTTTTACTGACACACATAGTTAATAGCAATGTGTTATAACTTTTCCAAAAATAATAATCCGTATATCTTTAATTGTTTTGACATTATTAAGATATAATGCATCTATCACATAAGGAACAATTGTTACATAATAGGAAAAACATACAAATGATGTAACTTTGAATATATTTAATATTACAGCATACAATTTGGCAGGCTTCATAATAATGGAATTTATGACATACTCTGTAAAAATCAAGCAAATAACATTTGTTGTTCATGAGAAAAAATATATATAATCAAAGCTATCAGACTTTAGCACGTGGTGAATGATTATACAGCATTTGTTGCAGCTTCGCAAGACCTAATTTTAAACGTTGTTGGTAAATTAGATACAAAGTGAGGACCCTCTATTTGCATTTGTTCCCCTGTATTATTGCTAAAATAAAGTTTTACTGACATTTTACTGACACTACCACTGCATAGGACACATCTGTATCATGAACGCTACTGAATGGCACATACATTGAAAACTACGGAGAATTGAGACTTATTCAATTTACAATTCATAAATCATCTTAAAACGTTTCCAACCAAGGCAAAACCCACTTGAAATACGTTCATTCACAATTTTGGTAAACAAAAAGAGAGATTGTTACATATGTTCCCTATGATGCATCTACAGAGACAGAGAGAGAGAGAGAGAGAGAGAGAGAGAGAGAGAGAGAGAGAGAGACAGACAGACAGGCAGACAGACACTAACACAGCCACCCACTCTCCCACTCACACACACACACACACACACAGTATCTCTCTCTCTCTCACACACACACACGCACACACACACACACACACACATGCACACACACACACACTCTCTCTCTCTCTCTCTTTCTCTCTCTCAAAATTCAAATTCAAATTCAACGTGCTTTATTGGCATGAACAAAAAGAAGTATTGCCAAAGCAATGGTGACAAACAACAGTTTTGAACATATATATGTACATTTGCATACAGAAATACACAATACGTATGTTAAAAACAGGTAACTGATTAATTTCAATTAATAAAATTCAATCATAGTTCAGAGAGACATAAAACTGATATTGATAGTAATAA
The DNA here is from genome assembly GCF_036373705.1 of Amia ocellicauda. Taxonomy (NCBI): domain Eukaryota; kingdom Metazoa; phylum Chordata; class Actinopteri; order Amiiformes; family Amiidae; genus Amia; species Amia ocellicauda. The sequence continues at coordinate 41,388,477 of NC_089855.1, read as the reverse complement.
TTGGGTGTAGCATAGGTGTCATTGCCTGTGTCCAGGGGTGTCCCCTGTGTGAGTGGACTGAGTGTCCACTGTGTCCCTCAGGCTGTGGCAGGCAGCTGTATACTGGGCTGCCAGTAATATGCAGCTGGTCTCCTCTCCCAGAAGGACTGGCACTTTCTCCGAGACTGGCAGGTCTTGAAATCTCTTATAGAGATCTGCTATTTTGGGGACAGATTTTGCTCATAAATGTTTATATTTTTCACATTTTAGAATAAAGTGCCGCTCTGTCTCGACCTCTCGGTGTTGGCAGTGGGGACACAGCCTGTCCTCTCTGGGCAGCCAGGTCTGCCTGTGTCGGCCCGTCTCGATGGCCAGGCTGTGCTCACTGAGCCTGTATTTGGTCAGGATCCTTTTGTGTTTTTCGTTCGTTATTAATTTAAGGTTTTCTGACAATGTGTAGTGTCTTTTTAGGACCCGATAGCACTGCAGTTTACTTTGTGCTTGTGTGTGTGTTTCCCAATGGGTGATGTAGTTTTCTTTGTGCTGTGTGATAATTTGGTTGACTCTGATTGTGTGCATGTGTGTGTTGCTGTCCTGAGGCTGGCCGGTGTCGGTGTGTGTCTGCGCAGTGAGCCTGCGGACCAGCTGGCTGAGGGGGCTCCTCTCTGGGTTCAGCTCTTGGCATTGCAGGGCCTTGTGGTGGTAGGAGTGTGTGTCGCTGTTTATTAGATGGAGCCAGAATTTAATTGCCCTTTTGTGTATGTTGATTAATAATGGGTATTGGCCTAATTCTGCCCTGCATGCGTTGTTCGGTGTTTTCCTTTGCACCTGTAGGATATTTTTATGCAAGGTTTCTATTGGGTGTGTGTCCCATTGAGCAAACTCCTGCCCTGTGAGGGGACCCCACACCTCACTGCCATAGAGAGCAATGGGCTGGATTATGGATTCAAATATTTTTAGCCAGATTTGTACAGGTATTTTTATGCAAATGTGTCTCTTTATGGCATAGAAGGCCCTGCGCGCTTTCTCTCTCAGTGTCTTCACCGCCGTGTTGAAGCTTCCTGTTGAGCTGAGTGTGAGGCCTAGGTATGTGTAGTAGGTGCAGTGTTCGATGGTGCTGTTTGCTAAAGTGACGTGGTACCTAGTTCCCTGAGGCCTGGCCTTTTTCTGGAATATCATGGTATTTGTCTTTTTCATGTTTACTGCCAGGGCCCAGGTCTGACAGTACTGCTCCAGCAGTGCCAGGTTCTGCTGCAGCCCCTGCTCTGTGGGCCACAGCAGCACCAGGTCATCTGCGTTGAGCAGGAACTTGACTTCTGTGTCATGTAGGGTGAGGCCGGGGGCTGCAGATTGCTCCAGCATTGTGGCCAATTCATTGATGTAAATATTGAATAGCGTTGGGGTCAGACTGCAGCCCTGCCTCACCCCACGCCTCTGAGTGAAGAACTCTGTTCTTTTATTGCCAATTTTAACTCCGCACTCGTTTCCTGTATACATTGATTTGATGATGTCATATGTTTCACCCCCTACACCACTTTGGAGAAGTTTGTAAAATAAACCTTTGTGCCAGAATGAATCAAATGCTTTTTTTAAATCTATGAAACAAGCAAATATTTTATTTTTATTTTGGTTGATGTGTTTGTCAATGACGGTGTGTAGGGTGTAAATATAATCGGTTGTGCTGTGTTTTGGGAGGAAGCCAATCTGACTCTTACTCAGGACACTGTGCTCGGTAAGGAAGGCCAGTATCCGGGCGTTAATGATTCTGCAGAACACCTTCCCCAGGTTGCTGCTCACACAGATGCCCCGGTAGTTATTAGGGTCCAATTTGTCTCCACTCTTATGAATCGCGGTGATCAGTCCTTTATGCCAGCTGTCAGGGAAGTGGCCCACACTGAGCACCAGGTTGAACAGCCGTAGCAGGGCCTGCTGTAGCTCAGGGCTGCTGTGTTTCAGCATCTCGTAGGAGATGCCATCAGGCCCGCATGCTTTCCTGGGCAGCAGGGCGCGCAGCTTCTCCTGCAACTCCTGCTCAGTAATAGTTGAGTCCAGGGGATTCTGGGTGTCTTTAAATGCCAATTCCATTCTTTTTAGTTTCACACTGATGTCATGCTGAGCTGATTTCTCAGTGTGGTGAATGTTTTCATAAAGTCTTTCAAAGTGGTTTTTCCAAAAATCTCAATTTTGAATGGCCAATTCTTCAGGTTTTAATTTATTACATTTTTTCCAGTTTTCCCAGAATCAATTTGTGTTAATGGACTCTTCGATTATTGTCAGTTGCTTTCGGGTGTGTTGTACTTTTTGATCTAAGTGTTTCTTTGTTCCTCAGATCCTTCCTTATTCTATGTCACTCCTTGTCAAACCAATTCTCCTCTTTGTATTTTGTTGGGATGTTCTTTTTAATTTTCAATTTTGACTGTAAAGCTTCTTTTTCAAATATATGATTTAAGTATTTTATAGCCAGATGTATTCCTTCTTTACTATGTTGATTTGGGGTGACCAGAAAGGTGTGTATTAGTGATTGGATGTCTTGATTGCCAGTTGCTTTCTGGTACTCTTGTGTGCTGTCTGGAGCCCATCTGTAGGAGTGTCCGAGGCTGTACAGCTTGCTGGACTGTGTGTGAGCGCTGCTGCTGTGCTCTGTCCTCTTCAGGAACACAGTGATTTGGCTGTGGTCTGATAGAGGTGAATGCACTGAGAGAGAAGGGGTCTAGGTTTGTGATGGCATAGTCTACCGTGCTGCTGCCAAGAGCTGAGCTGTAGGTGTATCTTCCCAGAGAATCTCCCCGGATCCTGCCATTCACGATATACAGTCCCAGTCCCTGACAGAGCTGCAGTAATTTTTGCCCGTTTTTATTCACTCCCCTGTCATGGCTGTGTCTGAGGGAGCTGATGGGGGTGTTTAAGGGGGTGTGGCCGAATATGTGGCTGTCTCCCTGTGTGCTGGTGAAGTCAGGCAGGCTGCCTGTCCGGGCGTTCAGGTCCCCATAGATCAGCACACTTCTCTGGACCTGGAAGTGGCAGACCTCAGTCTGGAGGTTGGGGAAGATCTCCTCATTGTGATATGGGGATTCTGAGGGGGGAACATACACGGCACACAGGAACACATCGGTTTGTGTAGAAATTATTTATTTGCTTATTTTAAGCCATATGTGTGACTCTGCTGTTTTGATAGGATGTATGGAGTCACTGAGCTCTGCTTTGTACCAGATTATTATGCCCCCGGAGTCCCTGCCGTGTCTGACGGAGGGCTTCTTCAGGGAGGGCACTATGACCTCTCTGTAGCCTGATGGACAGTGACTGGACACGTCTGCCCGACACCATGTCTCTTGCAGGATGATGACATCCTTGTCTCTCACTCTATCTCTGAACTCCGGGTCTGTGCTCTTCAGCCCGAACACTGAGGAGCCCAGGCCCTGGATGTTCCACATGGTGATAGATAGGGATCGCATTTCTTTCTACTCTAATTAAGCAATTTATATACTCCTTTGGAATGAGATATATCTGGAAATGTGTGAGGTGGAAAGTAAACATATAAATAAATAGTAATACTGGTGATATGTAAAAATAGGAAATGAATAAATTAAAAATATAAAAAATAAAAAACTCCTGACTTACACTCCTATATACATACACATACACACATATATCTACATATATACACATATACGGAAGCATCCATATATCTACATAATTTTTAGAAAATGTCCATATATATCAGTATATAACTACATTTATACAGGGGTGATTTTCGGATGTGGTAATAGCTAGTCACCTCCTGCAGTGGTTTCTTTGTTATGCACAGTTACTTATCTTATCAGTCGGGTGCAGATGAGGTTGAGCAGGTGTCGGCCACTCTGCTGACCGCTGCTGCGTAGTTGCGCTGGCTGTGCTGCTGGGCTGCTCTGTGCATGTTCTGGATGGGCTCCACTCTGGGTCTGCTGTTCTGTGGTCGGGCGTATCCAGGCTGGGGTCTGCGGTGACCGGGCTGGGGAAGGTCGTGTGCAGGTGGAGGGCGGGGGCTCCCAGGGGCCGCTCTCCTGATTGGCTCGGGGTTGTTCTGGGTGGTGTGGGTGCTGGAGAACCTTCTGTGGCCATGTGGGGGGCTGTCTGGGTTTCGGCCCAGGGCAATGTCTTTGAGTGTCTTTGCGAAGACGCTCACTGCTTGTTTGTGGAGATTGACGTTGTCAAACAAGCTGTGGGCCCCAAGAGTGGGGTGGTGTGCCAGGTGCACATTTGGCATCAGAGCACATCCCCGAGAGATCTCAGCGTTGATCATGTGGATGGTGTTGGGGTGGAAGGCCTTCCTGTGCAGCAGGGTGGAGATGATGATTTTGGCGTGGGTGAAGGTCTGGGTGGCCCTCTCCGCCACTCTTCTGATGGAGCTGGCCACCTTGTCCTGCTGGGTCCTCAGGTCGTTTGTGCCTGTGTGTATAATAATATGGCTGGGGGAGCCGAGGCTCTTCTCGGACAGCTGCTGAATGGCCCTCTCTGTGGTCGGACACCAGACCTTGGAGATCTTGCCATCAGGGAAGAGCCGCCTCTCATTTATGAGTTTGCCATTTTAGTCTATCAGCAGGGCTACTTCAGTGTTCTTCTTCCTGGTAGTCTTTCTGCGTGAGGGGGTCTCATCTGTGTTTGGTTCAGCCTGTGTGTGTGGTGCGCAGGTTTTGTTAGTGGTTTCGGGCTCAGGGTGTGTGTGAGTGCTGGGTGCAGTGTGTGTGTCTGAGTCAGGGTGTGTGTGTGTGTTGGGTGCACTGTGTGTGTCGTGCTCAGGGTGTGTGTGTGTGCTGGGTGCACTCTGTGTGTTCGGGTCGGGTTGTGTGTGTGTGTTGGGTGCAGTGTGCGAGTGGTGTGTTGTGTGAGAGTCAGTATGTCTGGATGTCATTGGGGTGGGAGGGCTCTGCACATTGTGCACTGCTGGGTTTCTTGAGGGCTAGTTGTTGTGGGCAGTGAATTTGTATAGCTTCTCCTTCAGGCTCTGCACTGTCTTGTCTCTGCGTTGCAGTTCCTCTCTCAGGGCCGTCAGCTCCCTCCTCATGGCCTCCCTGTCCTGCTGCAGCTCCCTCACCTCCTCCCTCAGCTCCCTCACTGTGACCTTGTGCTCGTGTTGGACTCTGTTGAGCTGGTCTGTTAGCTGCTCTGTGGTGTTGGAGGTTGTGAGATTGGTCAGCACCAGCTCTTTTAGCTCCATCAGCTCCACCTACAGCAGGGACATGTTCTCCCTCAGCTGGGACACTGTGTCGTGTGTCTGAGGGGTGTCCTGCTCTGGGCTGCGTGTGGATTCCTCGCTGTTCTCTGGCGCGGTGCTCTCCCCTCCGTTCTCTGGGCAGTGTGGGGCTGGACTCTCCTCCTGTGTGGCTGCGTCTGTGCTCTTTTGGACACGTCTCTCCTTTTTCTCTCTGTCAGCCAGCGTTTTCAGTGAGTGGAACTGATTTTCAAAGGTGCCCAGGCTGCCCTCGCTGCCCTGTATTAAGACTGTTCCAGTGTGGTACAGATTGATTGTCAGCATGGAGGTGTCTGGGTTATCCTCCTCACTGATTGACACCTGCCTTCCTTTACTGATGCCTCTCTTTTTAATGTGCCTGTACAGTTGACAGATGGCAGCGTGCCAGGCGTCGGTGTGCTCGGTGTAGAAGACCAGATTGCTGGTGACTTGCTGGTCTCCAGTCTGAGAGAAGTCGGCTCTGAGAGTCTCTGGGTTGTCCTTCAGTATGTGTTGTCTGAGACTCTTCCTGGCCTGAGCGTTCTTCAGGTGCTCTGGGTAATGGATCGCACAGCTCCTGCTCCTGCTCATTGTATCTTTTATGAATTGATACTTTCAAATTCAAACCTCTGTCACTTTTCAAATATCAACAGCTTTTCAGTATAGACACAGTTCTGTGTTGATTATACTGTATGCTGTAATATTGAATATTTTCAAAGTTACATCATTTGTTTGTTTCTCCTATCATGTTACAAATGTTCCCTATGTGAAAGATGCATTATATCTTAACATTGTCAAAACAATTAAATATATACAGATTATTATTTTCCGTAAAGTTATATCACATTGCTATTAACTATGTGTGTCAGTAAAAGTTTAAAAAATCTTGACAGTTCTTTATTGATCCTGCAAAATTGGGAAAAGTGTTTAGGGAACAATTGTAACTTAAAGTTAGGGTTAGTGATAGGGTTAGGGTTATGAATATAATTTATATATAGAATTGTTAAGAAGTGTAAATGTTTACATTACATTTTTCATGGATTGTCTGAAAGTTTCAGTTCTATATTCGATTTGGAAACCGTTTTTTCTATTTGTGTATATGAAAGATATACATCTATGCAATATCTTCACTATTAAAGATAAACGCATTAAAATTTTAGGCATTGTTAAAGCTCATTGGTATTACTGTGACATTAGTTTAATATTGAAAAATATAAATATATATGAAAAGGTATCGTGAAAGAAATTAGAAACACCGTATACATTATTTTACTTTATAGCAGGGAGGAATCGCTATGTGTTATGTTGTTCCCCCAAGAACATATTATTTGAGTTGCATGTTGTAAAGCCGGACAGGTTAGAGTGACGCACGTCTTTGTGTTCTGGATAGAGAGGAGTAGTGGCGCTGCACTGCTGTGCTCGGCATTGTATTTGTAACTGCAACTCGGCCTCCAGCACCGGCACCATGTCGGTGGAAAAGCGCTAAGTGAGCTCACACTGAGCTCAGTGTAATGTCTGCTCTGGAGAGCTCACAGTGTGACCTAGTCTTGAGTTCACGTCTTTACTGGGTAGTTCTTGACAACTTAATTGACTCAATTCGTGGGCTTAATTGGTCAACATTACCATTGGTTGAAGGTATTCAGGGACTGAAGTGTAGAGAGACTTATTAAACCTGCAGGATTGTGGTTTTCCCAGAACAGAATTAACCAGCTCACCACAAAGGAACATGGTAGGTGCTATTGCAACATGGATTACACAAAAAAAATGAAATCCAAGTATGTAGTGGTCCTTGGGCCATTGTGTGGTGATCCAGATCACTTCAGCATGAATTTTGCAGTGGTCTGGACTACAACTCCAGGGACTACTGTGCAGTGGTCCAGACCTCAGAAACTGTATGCATATGAACAGTGAAGTAGGCATCATAACTGTAGCCAATACTTTGTGGTTAAAATGCTTAATTTAATCCCTGTATTGTACGGAATAATAATAACAACTGTAAAACATAAGAGAAGGGCCTGATAATAAATACAATACACAATAGACTAGAACCCTTAGAATGTAATAATATGAACATTTTCATGATTAGTATGATTGTACTTTGGATGATCTATTAATGCAAATTGATAACATATTTTACAGAAAATGGGTTTTAGGAATTGTGTCCAAAAACTAAAAGAATTGTCTTAGGGACCACTGCTCCTTTTTTCCAGACCAATGTATAGCCCACTTTTCTTTTAAATTATGTTTAAAACAAAATTGAAGAAGCAGTGATTAGTTCTGAATCAAACATATTGACCCCCTCACTCAATCTGTAAATCCTGCAGCAAACATTGGAATATGCACAGATATTTGCTCAGACTGGTATAAATGTCCCTAATAAATAACCAAATGCCATTTTTGTTGTTTCAAATGTGTCCAACATCTTACCAGTATGTCCTTTTAGTATGTCACAAAGGTTCCCTAATTCGATTTACAAATGTTCCCTGTATGTTATGAATGTTCCCTAAGCATGTGACGAATGTTCGCTAGTTTATATTACAGATGTGCCCTAGCACTTCTCTCTCTCTCTTTCTCTGTCTCTCACTCTCAATTCAGTGCATTTGAATTTTAAAAGCAATTGGACATGCATACATACATACATACATACATACATACATACATACATACATACATACATATATATGGTAAATTAACAATACAATTAAAAATCACAATAAGATGTAATAAAGTACAGAAAAACAAAATGTAATAAAATGTGATCTTTAATACACACAAATATGTATGGCTGGTCGGAAGCGTCTTGGACTCGGGTTCCTCTTCATTACTTATAACGCTTTTGCCTTTTGCTAAAGCTTTCCATGGAGGAGAACGTGGATGAGTTTGTACCATTCTTGGGAGGCTCTGCCTTGTTGGGGCGGAGCTGTGATCCAGGTGAACAGCAGATTGGGCATAGGTGGGCATGTGGGCGGAGGAGGAGGAAGGCCGGTCAAGCAGATAAGCTTGCTAAGGTTCGCAGCAGCAGCAAACAGCCCCCCATCCAGCCAGCCAGGCAGTCTGGCTGGCAGTGACTGAGTGGTTGACAGAAGGCAAGCAACGGAATGCACGTGCTCTGTGATGTCATAGCAGTCAGCTCAGAGAGAGGTTCGTGATGTCATCGCTGAGCTGGCTGGCTCTGTGTGTCTTGCTGGTTGTGTGTATGTGTGTGTGTGTGTGTGAGAGAGAGAGAGATAGAGTGTGTGTGAGTGGGTGGGTGGCTGTGTTAGTGTCTGTCTGTCTCTCTCTGTCTCTCAATTCAATTCAATTCAATTCAAGGTTGCTTTATTGGCATGACAAACAGATTCGTAGTGTTGCCAAAGCAGTTGATATATACATACATTGAAAAATAATAAGAATAAGGTAAGAAAAAAGAAACAAAAAAAATGAAACAGTAACATTATAATTTATAAATTAAATCTTAATAGACATGTACATTTACTTTATAGTTATCAGGTTACAGCTGGTGCTCATGTATGTCATGTTTTCACAGTGAGCCCCTCAGGCTGTGGCAGGCGGCTACATATTGGGCGGCCAGGGGGGCTGTGTGTCCCTCCCCCAGGAGGATAGCTTTTTTTTTTTTCATTCATCAATTCAGAGAATGATTTTATAATATTTATGAATTTATTATAGAACGTGTCCCTTAATTTGGCATATTTATTGCATCGGAGGAGGAAGTGCATCTCTGTCTCGACCTCTCCTGTCTCGCAGTGACCACAGCGCCGCTCCTCTCTGGGCAGCCAGCTCTGCCTGTGTCGGCCCGTCTCTATGGCCAGGCTGTGGTCACTGAGCCTGTACTTGGTCAGGATCCATCTCTGCTTCATATCTCTGACAGTGAAGAGATATTCTGCCAGGGTGTATTCTCTGTTTAGGGCCCGATAGCAATCCAGTTTACTTTGGGATTTGGTTTCATTGTTCCAATGTTCCAGATAGGAGGTTTTGGTTATCTTTATGATTTGGTTGACTCTGATTGGGGGCAGGTAAGCAGTGCTGACCTGAAGCTGGTCTCTGTTCGCAGTATTAGCGGGGGTCAGTGCCGTGAGCTTCAGGGCCAGCTGACTCAGTGGACTCTTTTCAGGGCTGAGCTCTTGGGTTTGGAGGGCCTTGTACTGGAGTGAGTCTGACTCACTTTTCTTCAGGTGCATCCAGAATTTCAGTGTTCTTTTCTTTATATTAATGAGGGTTGGGAAGCGGCCTAATTCTGCCCTGCATGCGTGGTTTGGTGTGCTCCTGTGCACCTGCAGTATGTTTTTATAGAGTTCAGCATGCAGGGTCTCTATTGGATGTTTGTCCCACCTAGTGTAGTCCTGTTGACTGAGTGGACCCCATACTTCACTACCGTACAGCGCAATGGGCTGGATCACACTGTCAATTAGTTTGAGACAGAAGAAGATTCTATAACATTAATATCCCATTTCAATCTGATTGCGTAGAAAGCTCTTCTTGCTTTGTCTTTGAGTGCCTTCACTGCCAGGTTAAAGCCCCCTGACGCACTAATAGTCAGGCCCAGGTTAGTGTAGTGTGAGGTGTGTTCTATGGTAGTGTTGCCTAGCGTGAAGTGGTATTTGTTTCCCTGAGGAATTTTTTTTTGGAAAATCATGATCTTTGTCTTCTTCATGTTTACTGCCAGGGCCCAGGACTAACAGTACTGCTCTAGCAGTGCAAGGTTTTGCTGAAGCCCCTGTTCTGTGGATGACAGCAAGACTAGGTCATCCGAATAGAGCAGGAATTTGACTTCTGTGTCATTTAGGGTGAGGCCAGGGGCATCAGACTGCTCCAACACCGTTGCCAACTCACTGATGTAGATGTTGAACAGTGTTGGGCTCAGACTGCAGCCCTGCCTCACTCCCCGCCCCTGAGTGAAGAATTCTGTTCTTTTGTTGCCAATTTTTACTGCACATTTGTTTTCGGTGTACATTGTTTTTATAACATCATAGACTTTACCCCCTACACCGCTTTGAAGAATTCTGTAATAAAGTCTCTCGTGCCAAATGGAATCGAATGCCATTTTGAAATCAATGAAACAGGCAAAGATTTTGCCTTTACTTTTTTGGTGGACGTGTTTGTCTATGAGGGTGTGTAGGGTGTAAATATGATCTGTAGTGCAGTGATTTGGGAGGAAGCCAATCTGACTCTTACTCAGGACACTGTGCTCGGTAAGGAAGGCCAGTATCCGGGCGTTGATGATACTGCAGAACACCTTCCCCAGGTTACTGCTAACACAGATGCCCTGGTAGTTGTTAGGGTCAAATTTGTCTCCACTCTTATAGATTGGGGTGATCAGCCACTGCTTCCAGATGTCAGGGAAGTAACCAGTTCTGAGGACCATGTTGAACAATTTAAGCACAGCCTCCTGCAGTTGTGCGCTGCTGTGTTTGAGCATTTCAGTGCTGATACTGTCCGGGCTGCAGGCTTTTCTGGGTGGAAGTGCCTGGAGCTTTTTAGATAGTTCCTGTAGGGTGATTGGAGCGTCATTTGGGTTTTGATTATTTTTAATTGATTGTTCGAGCAATTTCAGTTTTTCCCTGGTTTCAATTTGTTTGTGTGTCAGATCATTTTGTTGGATATCTTTATAAAGGTTTTCAAAGTATTTTTTCCAAATGGTTCCGTTTCGTATTGCCAATTCTTGTTGTTTTGTTGAATTTAAATTGTTCCACATTTCCCAGAACTGGTTTTGGTCAACAGATTTCTCTATGTCTGTGAGTGTTTTGTTTGTGTGTTTCTGTTTTTTATTTTTAAGGGTGTTTGTAGTGTTTTAGGGTCTCACAGTACTGTTGGCATAGTTCTGTGTCTTGTGGTTGATGATGTTTTTGATTGGATAGGTGCCTTAAATTTGTTTCTTATTGATTTACACTCATCATCAAACCATGTCTGTGTGTGTGTATGATTCTGGTTGATTTTTTCTTTGTCTTTTTAAGATTTGCCATTGTGGCTGCAATTTGAAATATTTGATTGATATCATTTATGGCCAGATTTAGTCCTGTCACGTCAGGCTGGTACTGTGAGCTGAGGAAAGTGTTGATGATGTCTGTTATTTCTGTAGAACTGATTGCTTGGTTAAATTCCTCTGTGCTGTTTGGAGCCCATCTGTATGTTTGATTAAGGTTGTACAGCTTACTGGGCTGTGTCTGTGTGTTGCTGGCCTGACTTCTTCTTTTCAGGAACACTGTGATTTGGTTGTGGTCTGACAGGGGAGTTTGCTGCCTGACAGTGAATGCACTGATGAAGGAGGGGTCCATGTCAGTGAGGGCGTAGTCGACTACATTAGTCCCAAGAGCTGAGCAATACGTGAACCTTCCTAAAGAGTCCCCTCTGATCCTGCCATTAAACCTCGTCGGGGATGTTCCTCTGGGTTGTGGTGGAGGTGAGGTACAGAGGGGCCTGGCCGAACACATGGCTGTTTCCCTGTGTGCCGATGCAGTTGGGCTCGGTGCCTGTCCGGGCATTGAAGTCCCCACAGAGCAGCACATTCCCCTGGGCCTGGAAATGGCCGATCTCTGTGTGGAGGGTGTTAAAAAATTCCCCATTGTAATAGGGGGATTCAGAGGTGGGGGTATACGCTGTACAAAGGTATATATGGTTCTCACACTGGGCTATTCCCTTCTTAATTTGAAGCCATGTGTGCGTTGGGCCCTGTTTGACTGGGCTGATGTGGTTCGCCAGCTCCTCTTTGTACCACACTATGATCCCCCCAGAGTCCCTGCCACGCCGCACTGTGCTCAGTTTAATTGAGGGCACAATAACCTCCCTGTAGCCCAGGGGGCAGTGTGTGGGCACCTCTGCACGGCACCATGTCTCCAACAGAACTATGATATCTAATTCTTTAATGCTTTTAATGAATTCAGGGTCTGTGCTCTTTAGCCCGAAAGGCGAGGAGTTCAGGCCCTGAATGTTCCAGCAGCTGACTGTAAATGAGCTCATTTTAGCTAACATTGTACTTGGTGGAATAAAATGCCTATCAACAATACAACTTTTTAATCGAAGGTTTTGTTTAAACTAGAATTTCAAATATAATAATTATTAGTTTTATGTAAAGTATGGTTACATTGTATGTACACAGGTATTTATTTTTAATTTACAAGTGGGGTTGTCCGTCCCTACCCGAGTTCTCTGGCTCAGCTCAGCAGTCTGGAGCAAAGGAGGCTGAGCAGGTGCTTTATCTCCCCCAGCTCGGTGGGGGCCGGAGTGGCGGCCTGGGTCAGGGCTGCGGCATAGCTGAGCGGCTTCTGATGGGCGCTGTGCCTGGTGCTCGTGGGGCGGGTGGGAGGCTGGGTGATGGGGGGCTGGCCGGTGCTGCGGCATCGTGGTACGTGTGCTCCAGTGCGGGGGGGTTGTATGTTTGGCTGGCCTCTGTTGGTATTGCTGTGTGGATAGGAGCTCATACATTCAGTGACTTCTCTCTCTCTCTCTCTCTCTCTCTCTCGTTCTGTAGATGCATCATAGGGAACATATGTAACAATCTGTATATTTGTTTACCAAAAATGAGAATGAAAGTATTTCAAGTGGGTTTTGCCTTGGTTGGAAACGTTTTAAGATAAATTATGAAGTGTAAAATGGATTTGTCTCAATTCTCCGTAGTTTTCAATGTATGTGCCATTCAGTAGCGTTCATGTTACAGATGTGTCCTATGCAGTGGTAGGGTCAATAAAATGTCAGTAAAACTTTATTCTGATAGCTTTGATTATTATTTTTTTTCTCATGAACAACAAATGCTGTTTGCTTGATTTTTACAGAGTATGTCATAAATTCCATATTTATGAAGCCTGACAAATTGTATGCTGTAATATTGAATATTTTCAGTTACATCATTTGTTTGCTTTTCCTATCATGTTACAAATGTTCCCTATGTGAAAGATGCATTATATCTTAATAACGTCAAAACAATTAAAGATATACGGATTATTATTATTGGAAAAGTTATAACACATTGCTATTAACTATGTGTGTCAGTAAAAGTTTAAAAAATCCTGACAGTTTTTTATTGATCCTGCAAAATAAGTGTTTAGGGAAGATTTGTAACTTAAAGTTAGGGTTAGTGTTAGGGTTAGGGTAATTAATATAATTGATATATAGAATTGTTAAAAAGTGTAAATGTTTACATTCCATTTTTCATGGTTTGTCTGAAAGTTTCAGTTCTATATTCGGTTTGGAAACCGTTTTTATATATATATATATATATATATATATATATATATATATATATACTTTATTCTATACAATATCTTCACTATTAAAGATAAACGCATTATTATTTTCGGCAGTGTTAAAGCACATTGGTATTACCTATGTGTATCTTTAAAAGTTTAAAATTCCTAAAGGTGTTTTATTGATCTTGCAAAATAAGTGTTTAGGGAAAATTTGTAACATAGAGTTAGAGTTAGCCACTGGGTAAAGATTACATCTTCAACAGTAAGTTCATTCATGTTAATTATTCTCATCAATTTTTGTCAATACAGTAAAAGTGTCAGAAATAGCAAATCGGTGTTAATCCCTTAATGCATCAATTAAAATACATACAAATAAAAGGCTGATCTTAGCATATTTGTATACTTGTATGTTCGTTTCTGGTTGTCTACATGTGATTTCGAGTTTTTTATTTGGTTTTTACAATGTATCTGTGCTGTGTGAAGACGCAGAATGAGTTTGATTGTGATGTTAAATAGGGTTTAGAAACGCAGTCGCCTCGGTGCTGATTATTATTGCTGTGTTTCTCCACTTCTACTCCACGCTTGGGAACGCCCACATCCAGTGACGTCAGCGTTCGATTCCAAGACCGGTGGAAAAGCGGGTCAGTTCACAAAAAGATCAGCTGGATCCCAGGCCGAGCAGCGGCTCTGGCTCCAGCACCGGCACCATGTCGGAGGAAAAGCGCTAAGTGAGCTCACACTGAGCTCAGTGTAATGTCTGCTCTGGAGAGCTCACAGTGTGACCTATTCGTGAGTTCATGTCTTTACTGGGTAGTCCTTGACAACTTAATCGACTCAATTCTTTGGCTTAATTGGTCAAAATTACCATTGGTTGAAGGTACTCAGGGACTGATGTGTAGAGAGACTTATTAAACCTGCAGGATTGTGGTTTTCCCAGAACAGAATTAACCAGCTCACCACAAAGGAACATGGTAGGTGCTATAGCAACATGGATTACACAAAAACATTGAAATCCAAGTTTGCAGTGGTCCTTGGGCCATAGCGTGGTGATCCAGATCACTTCAGCACGAATTTTGCAGTGGTCTGGACTACAACTCCAGGGACTACTGTGCAGTGGTCCAGACCTCAGAAACTGTATGCATATGAACACTGAAGTAGGCATCATAACTGTAGCCAATACTTTGTGGTTAAAATACTTAATTTAATCCCTGTATTGTACGGAATAATAATAACAACTGTAAAACATAAGAGAAGGGCCTGAGAATAAATACAATACACAATAGACTAGAACCCTTAGAATATAATAATATGAACATCTTCATGATTAGTATGATTGTAGTTTGGATGTTATATTAATGCATGTTGATAACATATTTTACAGAAAATGGGATTTAGGAATTGTGTCAAAGAACTAAAAGAATTGTCTTAGGGACCACTGCTCCTTTTTTCCAGACCAATGTATAGCCCACTTTTCTTTTAAATTATGTTTAAAACAAAACTGAGGAAGCAGTGGTTACTTCTGAATCAAACATATTGACCCCCTCACTCAATCTGTAAATCCTGCAGCAAACATTGGAATATGCATAGATATTTGCACAGACTGGTATTAATGTCCCAATTAAAATAACCAAATGCCATTTTTGTTGTTTCAAATGTGCCCAACATCTTACCAGTATGTCCTTTTAGTATGTCACAAAGGTTCCCTAATTCGTTTTACAAATGTTCCCTGTATGATATGAATGTTCCCTAAGCATGTGACGAATGTTCCATAGTTTATGTTACAGATGTGCCCTAGCACTTCTCTCTCACTCTCTCTCTCTCTCTCTCTCAATTCAGTGCATTTGTATTGTCAAAGCAATTGGACATGCAAACATACATACATACATACATGCATACATACAAACATACATACATACATATGGAAAATAAACAATATCATTATAAATCACAATAAGATGTAATAAAGTACAGAAAAACAAAATGTAATAAAATGTGATCTTTAATACACACAAATATGTATGGCTGGTCGGAAGCGTCTTGGACTCGGGTTCCTCTTCATGACTTATAACGCTTTTGCCTTTTGCTTAAGCTTTCCATGGAGGGGAACGTGGATGAGTTTGTACCATTCTTGGGAGGCACTGCCTTGTTGGGACAGAGCTGTGATCCAGGTGAACAGCAGATCGGGCAGAGCTGAGCATGTTGCCGAAGGAGGAGGAAGGCCGGTCAAGCAAATAAGCTTGCTAAGGTACGCAGCAGCAGCAAACAGGTTCCCCATCCAGCCAGCCAGGCAGTCTGGCTGGCAGTGACTGAGTGGTTGACAGACGGCAAGCAACGGAATGCACGTGCTCTGTGATGTCATAGCAGTCAGCTCAGAGAGAGGTTCGTGATGTCATCGCTGAGCTGGCTAGCTCTGTGTGTTGAACCGTCTTAGAAATAAGTGGAGAAGTCGCGGAGATAAAGCAAACAGTACTTTAATCGAGCCGCTCGGAAGCCCCACGTCAGGAATAATTCCTTCAGTGAGACTTAATATTTACAGACATGAGTACAACTTTATAGGAAAAATGACATAACATCTTATGGCCGTTCATCCAATCAGAAGATACAGGTCTGGCTCCGTTTACGATCTGTCCTCCCGTGAAGGGGTGATGGATCCAAAGCAGATGTCCGTCTTTGATGTGCACTAGGAAGATGCGATCCCACGGTCATCATTTACCTATTGTCAATCGCTCTTTATCGCTCTCCCTATCTGGAGAAATGATTAAGTCATATACAAATTCACAGCAGACATCTGTAGGCTATTTCGGCACTGTGTAATCTTTCATTACTGACAGGAGTTTCTAACAAACCAACCTTGTTGACCCTTTACTTGTCCTGCGGAATCTAATCTGCTCAGTCTGTAAACAAAACTACTTCTAATGCTAGTATTAATATAAAACATTATATAATTATCACAAAACACTTTCTTCAACTTCCTATACAGAGTCTTCATTCCCTGCTGTTTGGCAATAGAGCAAAGCGGAAAGAAGCCAAAAAGTTATGTTTGTCAGTTACAAGTAAATCCCCTTAGGGGTTAGGAAGATTTGACGCTTCTTGATTGAGGATTGCAACTCCTTCATCCCAACCCTTCCCCGTGGGGTGTATATGTGTGTACGGCGAGTGTAAGGGTGTCCCTGCAGTCGGGGAGAGCGATAAGTGTGTGCCCCTAAGTGTGGATGTACAGAATGTCCTGAAGGCGTCTCATGGAGCTGAGTGACCTTTGTAATAGTATCTTTCCAATGCATCCTTTGGTTTTCCTTGAGTCATGAGGTTTATTGCCTTTGATACTAAATCCATTTGTCCTCAGTCACATGGAGCCTCCAGAACCAAGGGGATAGGATAATATTTGTGTCAATGGGTGTGTGAGTTTTGCTTCTCCCGAGTGAGGGACGGTGTCGTTTAGTAGAAATGTAGAGAAAGCCTGCCAACGAGGGTGTTTTAATTGCAGCTGTAACCATAGTAGATACATTATGAGGTTTACAAAGTTTTTGAGACAGTGTATTTAAGAAATAAAAAAGAAACTTACAGACATAGCAGAATATTAACTACTGATATCAATCCTTGTAACACAATCATACCCAGATTACCAAAGATATCAGCAAGCCATCCCCAGAGGGGTTTTCCTCCGGAGGACTGGTGTATCTTTGTAGTTGCTGTCCTAATGTGCTCTATAAGATTACCAATGTGTTCAGAGTTATCTGGTATGTAAGTACAACATTCCTGCCCTATAATGGCACATGTCCCTCCTTGTGCTGCTAGCAGGAAATCTAGAGCTAGCCTGATCTGGAGGGCAACAGTCCGCATAGCCACTATTTCAGTTGTTAAATTGCTGAGAACTTCAGTTGTAGAAATACTTAATGTTTCTAATATACCAGCTACTAATCTGATTTCCTTTATTGCTCTTCCGACTCCATACATAGGAAATAGTATGGAAGCAAACCTGTCTCCTTCCCCTATCTCACGTTTAGGGTGAATAAATTGTTCTATATCTGGAAGGTATTTATCTTCAGTGTGGCGCAAAGCTGGCACCACAAATCCTAAATAACAAGAACCTGTGAACTTACAAGGAAGTTCCCAATATGCCCGCAAGCCGCATATCCAATAAGTCCCATTCCATGGGGCGTAAAATCGACAAGTCTGATACCTAAAGTCAGAACCATCGATAGCCACAGTGTGATTACAAGTGCTATTACCTATAAATTGGGATTGCATGGTTTGGTTATAGTATGAAACATACACAGATACTTTGTTACTGTGAGCCAAGTCAATATTTGGCATTTTAAAATCTCTTCTATTCTGATCCATCTTCGGTACCATTCTCCTGTGATGCCTAAGGCATAATCATATGCATATCGTACATTAGAGGCAACTCTAAGTTGTGAATAATCAGAAAATACTGGAAATGGAATGGGGATCATTGGAACCCCTTTCTTAGTGTCGTATGGAATGTGGGAACAAACCCAACATTTTGTTTTATTAAGGGCATTTGCATAGGTGCGTGTAATTTGGATAAATCTGTCCATGATTCAACTAAGGACAGGCAGATCAGTCCAAATACTGTAGTGTACACAGTCGTCTTCATGCTGGATTATCTCTTAGTACCTGTAGGGGGACAAAACCTTTACCAGTTAGGGGAATGTCTCTCAAAATTCAGGAAATCTGCAACTGTTGCTTTCCTAGGAATGAGAAAAGATAAAGGTTTAGTACACAGTTCTCCTGGATTATAATTTTTTACTTGTGACCAATGTTTCCATCTAGTACCCCCCTCCTGTCCGTCAATACAGACTGAAGTGTCTGTAGAAAGAAGGACATTATGCGGTCCTGTCCATTTGGGCCTAAGCCCTGGTCTGCTTGGGATTATTTTAACCATCACTTGCGAACCAACCTCAGGAAGTGTTGTTGGCATTTCCTCTTTGAGTTCCAAGTCCCTGAGGGACTGGAGATCACGTGCTTGTGTTCTATGTTTTTTTAAGTGTGTACATAGCTGTGCTACATACTGTTTAAGATAGTCTTTGAATGGAGCACTGGGATCACTGGGACCCCAGATGCCAGCAGGGAGTTGCATATAGCTCTCCCTGTCATTAACTCATATGGAGAAAGCTGAGTACTCCGATTAGGTTTAAGTTTATACAGCACAGCGGGGAGTGCAACTGTCCATCCCTTGCCTGTAGTTAACAGGGCTTTTGCCAAACTTTCCTTCAGTGTCCGGTTAGTGCGCTCCACTAAGCCTGAACTCTGAGGGTGATAAGGTATATGAAATCGTTGTTTTACCCCTAGCAGTAAACATGCTTCCTTCATTACCTTACCGGTGAAATGAGTCCCTTGATCTGAGTTCATTTAACGGGGCACACCCCATCGGGGAATAACCTCAGTCGCTAGGACTTGTGCTGCAGTGATGGCAGAGCAGTCCCTGCAGGGGAAAGCCTCAACCCATTTTGTGAAATGGTCAATTATTACCAAGCAATAGGATTTCCCATGACATTTTGTCAGGGGTCCTGTAAAGTCAATTTGAATATTTTCCCACGGACCTCAAGGCCGGGGCTGGTGTGATTTACTGACCTTGATCGGTTTACCTGGGTTTACTTGTGCGCAAGGAATACACTGTTGACACCACTTCGCAGTGTCCCTGCCTATGCCAGGCCACCACCAGTGTTCACGCAATTGAGTTAACATGGCCCTGTGACCCGTGTGAGCTGGGCCATGGTACTGGTCCAGAAGCGTTGAGCTAATACACTGGGGTGCTAATACACATTGTAAGTTAGGACTTCGCCACAAACCGTCTGAGTGCACTGCACCTCCCTTAACCCACTCTTGTACTTCATCCTCCTCACAGTTTTTCTGTAGCTGTGCGAGGTCAGTAGTTTCTGGTTCTCGGATGCTCACAAGTTTACTAGAGCAGGGGAATCCTGCTAACGTCACATGACTGCCTGTCTCTGCTGCCTTTTTTGCAGCTAGGTCTGCAAAGTGATTCCCACAGGTGCGCGGGCATCCATCATCAGAAAGACTCTGATGAGCTTTCACTTTAACTACTGCTACCTTTTCTGGAAGGTGTGCTGCCTCAGCTAGGGCTATAACATACTCATAATTTTGTATTACTTCTCCTGCTGTTGTTATAAACCCTCTACGTTCCCAGGTTGCCATATAGTCGTGTACTACTCCAAATGCATAGCGACTGTCAGTGAAAATGTTAACTTTAATGTCTTTCGCTATTTTTAATGAATCAGTTAACACCACGAGTTCTGCCACTTGGGCTGAACAGTGTCCTGAAGGGATCCAGATTTTACGACGGTGCTATCATCCAATACCACTGCCCACCCAGTGTGGGGGACTCCATCTATTATTTTCCTGGATCCATCAACATATCGTTCCAAGTCAGGGTCTGTGAGGGGGTTTTCTAGGAAGCGACTGTGGTCCTCCTGGAGCACCAGCTCAGAGCATGTATGCTCTTCTTCCTCCCCTGCTGGGTTTACTCGAGTGTCTTTTATTATTTGTATGGATTTATCTCTGGGGAGCAAAACAGCTTCCCATCTAGCTCGTCTACGGAGACTGAACACAATTTGCCGGTGTGTAATAATTAAACTAATGTGTGTCCTGTGTGCAGAATCAACTGTGTGTTCATTACAATCGGCTCGCATGCCTGCACTGCCCAAGAGGCGCAGTCTACTGCTGCCATACAGCGATGCATGCCTGCTGCTACCGTGGGTTGCTTTGTGGAGTAATAGGCGACGGGACATTGCCTATCCCCATGTTCCTGTGTCAGAACTGCTGTATAATAGATCCCATCTTGGGAACAGTAGAGGTGAAATGGTTAAGCATGATCTGGTAACCCGAGGGCGGGGGCATTGCTGAGAGCCTGTTTTATTACACGATAGGCTATTTCCTGTTCATGTCCCCAGTCTATGGGGTCCAAGGGAGCCGGGCTCCCTTTGATTAGCGCCTGTATCGGACCTGTGGCTTGTGTGAAATTAGGGATGAAAGTGCGCCAATAATTAAGGAGCCCCATAACTTTACGCACAGCCCTAACATGATGTGGTTTTGGCATATTTAGAATGGCTTCTTGCCTATTATGCGTCATAGATTTTTGTCCTTGTGAAATGTTGTGTCTGAGATATTGAACCTTAGTTAAGCCTATTTGTGCTTTCTTAGGGCTTGCTTTAAATCCTGCCTTTTGTAAGACACTGAGGACTGTAATTAATGCTTCTCTAAGGATATCTATACCTAATATTGTCCCCTCTGGGTTTTTACAAACCCAAAAAGACACTGGTAAGAGGAGATCGACTATTTCTAGAAGTTGAGCTGTGCTGAGTGTGGCTGTGATACATGCGCCACCTACACCTGAGATCTGTAGTCTGCGTTTAGTCAGTGGGAGGGGAGATCGGTTATCGAGACAGAGGCGCCTGTATCCACCGACATTGAACACTGCCGACCCCTAACAGTGCACTTATGTGGAGGCGGGGATCTTCCCCTGTACCGACCTCGGGGCCGAGGCGACCTATTTCCTATTGAGTTTCTCTGTCAGATCTCGGATGATGTGCTGAAGCTCCGCGTCTCCTCTGGGCTGATCGGGGTTTGTCTTGGTCTGATTGCAGGGCGCTTGGTGTCGCCTGGAGCGCCTGCCTTCCAGCACTTGTCCCCCGTGTGCCCTGTCCTCCCACAGAAAGTGCACTTAGGGCGGGTTGATTTAGACCGACAGTCTTTAGCAATATGTCCTATTTGTCCGCAATTGTAACATTTAAATGTATACATTTATTTTAGCTTTTGACTACTTGTTTTCTACCTCTGAAGCCCAATCTGCTGATATGTGTTTCCTACAGGCACACCCATATTGAGGATGTCTTGGTGTGCTTTACTAAACCCTTCCTGTAATCATTTTAAACAGATCTCATTATCACAGTCCGGAGTGATCTCTAAAAGTAGTAAACTTTCGTTCCGCATAATCGCAGCAAGTCTCTCCTGGCTTCTGTACGAGGCCACAGACTAAACCCCAATTTCCCTGTCTTTACAGCCGCGATGAAGTGAGTGATCCTTAGATTATTATTATCATTTCCAGCTGTTATCCAGGTACCATCCTGCTGGGTTAACCTGTCCCAGATTGGCCTTGGACATTTAGTTTTAATTATTATATGTACGTCTCTAACATCTCATAACATTTTACCCAGAAGTCCAGATTCCCATGATTGGGTTTAAGTTTTGGAAGGTCGCTTAATATTGTTTGTTTCTCTTCGGGTGTAAAGGGGCGATGCACCGACGTTGTTAATGCGTAAAATTGTCCGTCGGCAGAGAGATGTTGTCTAGTGCGCATCTCTGTAGGTGCTATTTGTATTTTTTCTGACTTAAATGAACTCAAATCTGGGTAAAGTTTAGACTCTGTTCTATTATCAGGGGGGTTGTCTGAATGTTTACATGGTGGAGGGGCAGAAGCACCAAACCCACATCCCCCATATTTTTCGCATTCATGTTCCCAGGCTTTTCGGTCTAAATCGTCCCAGTCGGGTTCATTTCCCTACATTATTAGTTCATTCTTTATTTTTCTCTTCCTCATTTCTAATTCTTTTCTCATTATCTATCTCTGTTTGCATCTCAGTGACATTCTCTTTTAATTATTTTATTGTTGCTGTATTTTCCTCATCCATTGCGATTAGTTTCTTCTCTAATTTCGCACTATATTGACAAAGAATTACGGAAGCTTTATTGGTTTTCTCTCTCTTTTCCTTATTCCACCATTCTCTATGCTGTTTGGGAACCCAGTTAGGATCCCATCCTGCCTTTTCCATCTAAAGTTGAAGTTTTTAAAACTTCTCTTGTAGGTATTCACATATAGACACGTCTTGTAATGCCATAATGCCAACCCTATCTTTGCCAACGATGGGGCTATAACGTTGGACTTTATGTACCTCTGGTTCCGTCTGGTTATTGACTGCCACTAACTCTGGCCCTGGCATACAAGGATTTCCTTGCTTAACCTGGGGCTCAGCAGGCCTCGTCGTACCTTTCGGTTCCCTTGGCATCTCTCCCCACAGATCTGTCTTACCTGGAGTTCACCCTACTGTGATCCTCCGCTGTACAGTCAACCTTTCTGTTTGTTTTACCTCTACCTCTCCACAGGTTCTCTTTAAATTACAATCTGAGAGACTCACACAATCCCGAGATCAAATCTAAATATACAGGGTGGTCATTTTAAAGGTACTCACCATTGCTTTGGTCCCGGGAGTGGAGGCAAATTCAGATCCTCGTTCGTTATGCCAAGTTGTAGAACCGTGTCAGAAATAAGTGGAGAAGTCGCGGAGATAAAGCAAACAGAACTTTAATCGAGCCATTCGGAAGCCTCACGTCAGGAATAATTCCTTCAGTGAGACTTAATGTTTACAGACATGAGTACAACTTTATTGGAAAAATGACGTAACATCTTATGGCCGTTCATCCAATCAGAAGATATAGGTCTGGGTCCGTTTACGATCTGTCCTCCCGTGAAGAGGTCATGGATCCAAAGCAGATGTCTGTCTTTGATGTGCACTAGGAAGATGCGATCCCACGGTCTTCATTTACCTTGTGTCAATCGCTCTTTAACAAAAACAATTCCTCCCTATCTGGATAAACAATTCAGTCATAAACAAATTCTCAGCAGACAGCTGTAGGCTATTTCGGCACTGTGTAATCTTTCATTACTGACAGGAGTTTCTAACAAACCAACCTTGTTGACCGTTTACTTGTCCTGCTAAATCTAATCTGCTCAGTGTATATACAAAACTACTTCTAATGCTAGTAATAATATAAAACATTATATAATTATCACAAAACACTTTCTTCAACTTCCTTTACAGAGTCTTCATTCCCTCCTTTTTGGCAATAGAAATGAAGCGAAATGAAGCCAAAATAATCGTGTTTGTCAGTTACAATAATTTCTTCCTCCGGAGGGGCAGGTGGTATAGTGCTGCGTGTTCAGCTCCCATTAATCCCAACCTGCCACCTACGAGGTGTGTATGTATGTACAGCGAGGTATTCAAATAATCAGGGGATAGGAATGTATTTTTATTTGCCTGGTCGGGCAAACAATTATGTCATAACTACACCTTATTGAATATTGAGCTCTTTTATGGAAATTGCAGTGGCCACCTACAATTTCCTGGAGCTTTACTGTGTATCTCAAATTATATTTCATCCTGCCCCAGGTCATAAAGGTCAATCCCCAGTTACATAATACATACATTGTTTTGCTTCTAAAGGAATACAAAAGTCAGCAAACATGTTATTTTTACAAATTCAATTATTCACATATATTTCTGATGCATTTTAATTGATAAACAATGTACATTCCATACCTCTCAAGAGATGGGCAATGGACTTATTCTTACTTCATGACTCTTATTCTATTCATTTGAGTAATTTGACATCTCCACCAAAAGTACATTATAAACTACCAATACAAGAATATATGCTACTGCAGATGTCATCTGTGCTGTTTTCACAATGTATTGCAGATTCCTATAATCTGGACAACCTTTAATTTCGGTATTTTAACTTATTTCTCCATTAAGTCAAGCATCACTTCAGTGTTGTGGACCTCAACATTGGTCTGTTCAAGATGCCGTGAGGCTGTCTTTAAAGCCGCGCCCTCGGCCTACTGTGTCTCAATGAGAACACCAGCGTCTTCTCCATATGCACCTCTGCCACCACGGGTCAGACATCGATTCCTTCAGGACACGATTCATAATGTGCATATCAGCCATGTGGAATAGATCGGTCATCTGAAGACACAATGTGTGGTTCGCACAACATCAGAGATCCTCCTTATAAAAGGCATCTCTATCACATGGACAGTAGTTGACATTCACACAATCTATGAGGTTTCCAGTAAAGGGACAATTCATAATAATAATCTTGATCCCAAATTTTCACAGATTATTTCAGTACAGCACTCAGTTGTCGTCAGCAGCTTCATATCTCCTGTGTTACTGAATCAACTTTACTACCTAGTGTAAATACTCTTTCTTGTGTGGAGCTGTCAAACTTTCAAAACAATGCGCTTATCTCTTTGCTTTTATCTGACTTATATATCTAAGACTATTTTAATAATTATTACAGCAGCTCTTTCAACAACAAAGTTAATAGTTGTTAGGTAAATGATCATAGTTGACCTCACAGACACTTTCACTGCCCCAACCCCACCCCCCTTTTTTTTTTTTTTTTTTTTTTTGTTTGGGGGGGTGAATCCCTTCCTGATTAATAGGGTATTTCTGTTTGGGAAAGCATTATTTCCATACACTTTCATGACTTTAGATTTTAAACTATATCTCATTCAATTTTTTATTTATTTTACATTAAGTTATACCTTAAGTAACTTCCTTATTTTCCCTCATATTCCATTCAATCGCCATCAAAACTCTTGTGCTGAAAGTGGAAGCACATTTCTTTCACACATACCAAACTCCCTTTTTACAGCTTCCCAAGCCTCATCGACTCTTAAACCCCTTGTCAACGTCCTCAAACCTTCATCAACATCGCTCAGACCCTCTGAAAACATCACTCTGTATCCTAACAACTGTTCTTTCTCCTTTTCCTAATTTATTACTACACAATTCAAGTTATATTTATTGACATGTATTATTACTATTTATACACATATTTCGCTCCATTATTTGAGTTAATAAGTTAAGATATTTTCCTAATAAAATATATTTTTAGAAAATAAGCATTTTAATTGATTGCAATAATGATTCCCAGATACCTCAGGAAAACAAATTTAAAAAAAAAATGTGTTCAGTCAATGATTTCCCCAATGAAGAGCCTGCGTGGGCACTAAGACTGTACGCCTGCACGGCTCATATATGTCTTTATTGTGTCACTTCCTCCTATTGAAGTCCAATCTACACCGGTACATGGTCAGAAGAACTGATCCCAAAGCCTATACAGAGTCTTCAAAAGCTACCAGACTTTATCAGCTGGTGTATGAACACACATACAATTATACAGCATTTGCTGCAGCATTGCAAGACCTAATTTTAAACATTGTTGGTCAATTAGATATTTAGTGAGGACCCTCTATTTCCATTTCTTCCTCCATAATTGCTAAAATAAAGTTTTACTGACATTTTATTGACCCTACCACTGCATAGGACACATCTGTTACATGAACGCTACTGAATGGCACATACATTGAAAATTACAGAGAGAGACAGAAAGACAGGCAGACAGACAGACACTAACACAGCCACCCACCCACCCACTCACACACACACACACACACTCTATCTCTCTCTATCTCACACACACACAGCCAGCAAGCCACAGAGCCAGCCAGCTCAGCGATGACATCACAAACCTCTCTCTGAGCTGACTGCTATGACATCACAGAGCCTGGCTGGCTGGATGGGGGGGCTGTTTGCTGCTGCTGCGTACCTTAGCAAGCTTTTTTGCTTGACCAGCCTTCCTCCTCCTCCGCCCACATGCCCACCTATGCCCGATCTGCTGTTCAACTGGATCACAGCACATGTGCTAGGGCACATCTGTAACATAAACTAGGGAACATTCGTCACATGCTTAGGGAACATTCATAACATACAGGGAACATTTGTAAAACGAATTAGGGAACATTTGTGACATACTAAAAATACATACTGGTAAGATGTTGGGCACATTTGAAACAACAAAAATGGCATTTGGTTTTTTATTAGGGACATTTAAACCAGTCTGTGCAAATATCGGTGCATATTCCAATGTTTGCTGCAGGACTTACAGATTGAGTGAGGGGGTCAGTATGTTTGATTCAGAACTAACCACTGCTTCCTCAATTTTGTTTTAAACATAATTTTTTTTAAAAAGTGTGCCAGATATTGGTCTGGAAAAAAGGAGCAGTGGTCCCTAAGACAATTCTTTTAGTTTTTTTTAACACAATTCCTAAAACCCATTTTCTTTAAAATATGTTATCAACTTGCATTAATATATCATCCAAACTACAATCATACTGTAAGAGAATTTGGGATTGCTTGGTTTTTCAGTCAATCTAAATAAATAGTTGAACTGAAAACTTATAGGTCCTTTTTTTTTTAAGATTCTTTTTAGAGGGAAGATGTGGTCAAGTCACAGATGTGCAATAATCATTTATTTTGACAAAAATAGGAAACTAATATAATTCAATTATATTACTGAAAATAAGTAATATTAAGCTTCTGCTGGATTACAGTAAGAAACAGATAATACCCATTTTCTTCTTTCTCCTCACAGTACAGCTTATAGGCCAGTCTGGTCAGGCAGGAAGCAGTGTGTCTCTCTCTCTGTCTCTCCTCTCCAGCTCAGTCTTATCGTTGCAGGATGAAGAAGTTAAGAGAACTCAAATTCTCGTTGTTTTCCCTTTTATAAGGTTTCCTTCCATCCAATAGCATTTTGCCACCACCATGACGTGTCTTATGCTAAAGTAATCTAGAAGTGGGGGGTCATTTTGAATTTGGCTAAGAGCCAATCAGAGGACAGGTCCCTTTTGGTCTCTGGTCATAAAGATAGGGTTACCAGGGCTACCAGGGGATACCAGGGGCTACCAGATGAAAGGGAGGAGGTCTGTTTCCTCTACCAAACCAGATGGTATAGAATTTCCCATAGAAAATTACATTCTAACAAATAATATCTTACAGTACAAAACAGGGATTAAATTAAGTATTTTAACCACAAAGTATTGGCTACAGTTATGATGCCTACTTCACTGTTCATAGTATTGCCTACAGTTATGATGCCTACTTCACTGTTCATATGCACACAGTTTCTGAGGTCTGGACCACTGCACAGTAGTCCCATGGAGTTGTAGTCCAGACCACTGCAAAATTCGTGCTGAAGTGATCTGGATCACCACGCAATGGCCCAAGGACCACTGCAAACTTGGATTTCAATGTTTTTGTGTAATCCATGTTGCAATAGCACCTACCATGTTCCTTTGTGGTGAGCTGGTTAATTCTGTTCTGGGAAATCCACAATCCTGCAGGTTTAATAAGTCTCTCTACACATCAGTCCCTGAGTACCTTCAACCAATGGTCATTTTGACCAATTAAGCCCAAGAATTGAGTCGATTAAGTTTTCAAGGACTACCCAGTAAAGACGTGAACTCACGACTAGGTCACACTGTGAGCTCTCCAGAGCAGACATTACACTGAGCTCAGTGTGAGCTCACTTAGCGCTTTTCCACCGACATGGTGCCGGTGCTGGAGCCAGAGCCGCTGCTCGGCCTGGGATCCAGCTGATCTTATTGTGAACTGTTCCGCTTTTCCACCAGTTTTGGAATCGAACGCTGACGTCACTGGATGTGGGCGTTCCCAAGCGTGGAGTAGAAGTGGAGAAAAATCAGCAATAATAATCGGCACCGAGGCGACTGCGTCTTTAACATCACAATCAAACTCATACCGCGTCTATGGCAAATCGTAACCCTAATGTTACATATGTTCCATAAATATGTGTTTTGCAGAATACACAAGCAAACGTTATGCAATATCAGCATTTTATCGACACACATAATAGATCTTATTGTTCTTTAACATTGATGAGAATAATTAACAAGAATTAATTTACTGTTGAAGATGTAACCTTTACCCAGTGGCTAACCCTAACTCTATGTTACAAATTTTCCCTAAACACTTATTTTGCAAGATCAATAAAAAACCTTTAGGAATTTTAAACTTTTAAAGATACACATAGGTAATACCAATGTGCTTTAACAATGCCGAAAATAAAAATGTGTTTATCTATAATAGTGAAGATATTGTATAGATGTATGTCTTTCATATACACAAATAGAAAAAAAAAACAGTTTCATAACCGAATATAGAACTGAAACTTTCACACAATCCATGAAAAATTGAATTTAAACATTTACAGTTCTTAGCAATTCTATATATCAATTATATTCATAACCCTAACCCTAACACTAACACTTACTTTAAGTTAAAAATGTTCCCTAAACACTTATTTTGCAGGATCAATAAAAAACTGTCAGGATTTTTTAAACTTTTACTGACACACATAGTTAAAAGCAATGTGTTATAACTTTACCACAAATCATAATCCGTATATCTTTAATTGTTTTGACATTATTAAGATATAATGCATCTTTCACATACGGAACATTTGTAACATGATAGGAAAAACAAACAATGATGTAACTTTGAAAATATTCAATATTATAGCATACAATTTGTCAGGCTTTATGACAGAATTTATGACATAATCTGTAAAAATCAAGCAAACAGCATTTGGTGTTCACGAGAAAAAAAAAATGAGATCAAAGCTATCAGACTTTAGCAGCTGGTGTATAAACACACATACGTTTAAATGTTGTTGGTAAATTAGATAATTAGTGCGGACCCTCTATTTGCATTTGATCCCCTCTATAATTGCTAAAATAAAGTTTTACTGACATTTTATTGACCTTACCACTGCATAAGACACATCTGTAACATGAACGCTACTGAATGGCACATATATTGAAAACTACAGAAAATTGAGACAAATCCAATTTACACTTCATAAATAATCTTAAAACGTTTCCAAACAAGGCAAAACCCACTTGAAATACGTTCATTCACATTTTTGGTAAACAAAAAGAGAGATTGTTACATATGTTCCCTATGATGCATCTACAGAGCGAGAGACAGAGACAGAGAGAGAGACAGAGACTAACACAGCCACCCACTCACACACACATACACACACACACATACACACAGCCAGCAAGACACACAGAGCCATCCAGCTCAGCGTTGACATCACATGACAAACCTTTCTCTTAAGCTGACTGCTATGACATCACAGAGCACGTGCATTCCGTTGCTTGCTGTCTGTCAACCACTCAGTCACTGCCAGCCAGACTGCCTGGCTGGCTGGATGGTGGGGCTGTTTGCTGCTGCTGCGTACCTTAGCAAGCTTATTTGCTTGACCGGCCTTCCTCCTCCTCTACCCACATGCCCACCTATGCCCGATCTGCTGTTCACCTGGATCACAGCAAAACCCCAACAAGGCAGAGCCTCCCAAGAATGGTACAAACTCATCCACGTTCCCCTCCATGAAGAGGAACCCGAGTCCAAGACGCTACCGACCAGCTATACATATTTGTGTGTATTAAAGATCACATTTCATTACATTTTGTTTTCCTGTACTTTATTACATCTTATTGTGATTTTTAATTGTATTGTTTCTTTTCCATATATATGTTTGTATGTATGTATGTATGCATGTATGTATGTATAAATGTATGTTTGAATGTCCAATTGCTTTACAATACAAATGCACTGAATTGAGAGAAAGAGAGACAGAGAGAGAGACAGAGACAGAGACAGACAGACACAGAAGACAGACAGACAGGCACTAACACAGCCACCCACGCACCCACTCTCACACACACACACACACACTCTCTCTCTCTCTCTCTGCATGCTGGGAGTTTATGGGGGGAGTCAGTGGTGGTGGGAGGTTTGTTTGGAGAGAGTGTGTGTGTGTGTGTTTTTACTACTCTTTTTCTTTCCTTTTCTTGTTTTTTTGTAGATACTTTTAATCGTTTGTTGGTTTTAAACGATTCGGGTTTAGGGGGTTGTTTTTCGATTTATATCAGCATGGCGTTGCGGGCGGGGAGACCCCTCCCTTCATTTAATTACGAAACGCTGACCCGAAAGCACGGGTTTATACTCGTGTCCCAGGAGTAGGTGTCGGTAGAGGACTGTGCGATGGAGATCGGATGGAAGGTCGGCTTCCAGAACATCGTCTCTGCGGCTCGAATGAATAAGGGCATCGTGGTTTTCCTGAATTCTGAGGCGCTGGTGAAGGATGTGATGGAGGAGGGGGTCACAGTGAAGGGGACCTTCCTGCCCACGCTCCCTCTGGCCACCCCGGCTGTAAAGGTGGTTACTTCCAATGTGCCCCCCTTCCTGAGCAACGATCTGCTGGCGGGGGATCTGAGTCGCTATGGCCGGCTCACCTGCGCCATTAGGAGGGTGCTGCTGGGCTGCAGTGCCCCGGAGCTGAAACACGTCCTCTCTTACCGCAGACAGGGTTTCATAGTGCTGGCGGACGGCGCCGATGAGTTAAGCCTGTCTCTGAAGTTTAAGATCGAGGGGTTAGTGTAGGTGGTGTTCGTGTCAACTGATACCATGAGGTGTTTCAGGTGTAGGGCGCAGGGGCACATCAGTCGCTCTTGCCCTCAGGGAGAGGCTCCGGCGGCCGGGCGAGAGGAAGGTGAGGAGCAGGCAGAGCCGTCTGGTGTCGGCTCTGCCGGCCGGGGGAGCGGTGAGGGGGAGGCGGTGGCAAACGCTACTGGCCTCGGTGGGGACAGAGTAGGGGATGCTAGTGGGGAAGCTGCTAGCAGTGAGAATGCAGAGCAGCCACGGGCTCAGTTAGCCGAGGAGGGAGCTGCTGTTGCTGCTGATGCGGCCGCCACCAAGACTGAACACTTAGCCAGTGATGATGGGTTTAAAGTGCACAGGAAAAGACAGCAGAAGCAGTCTGCCCCGTCTTCTGAGGCCGTTGATACAGTTGTCTAAAAAGGCGAATATTGCGAGGACGGCTGGTGAGGAGGATCCCGGAGGCGGTGTGGGGGCTGTGGTGCGGCGGGACTCGCAGTCAGGGGAGTCTGTCTGGGGGAACCTGCCGTCTCAACCCAAGGTGGCCGACCGGCTGCGGCGCCGGGAGTCTGAGTGCAGTGCTGCGGCTGTGGAGAGGGCAGACTCGGACAGCGCTGCTGAGGGGGACATCGCTGACTCCCAGGGCGAGCCCGCCTCCACTGACACTGCGGGATACAGTGCTAAAAGCATTAAGGATTTTTTAAGAGAGACCAAGGGGAAGAGGAACATAGTTTTAGAAAACTTCTTCCCTAATGCAAAGCAGTTCCTGGCATCTGCACAAGTGATCCTGCAGGATGTGGCACTCGCGGAGTTTAGTGAGCCGAAGTGCTACAGGTTAAAGAAGTGGAAAGAGTGTTGTCAGGACTGCTTTGCAATCTAATGATGATGGTTAATAGTATGTTTTTTTATGTCTCAATTTTTATTTGTACAAGAGACGCACGCAGACAGTGTGAATGAGTGTGAGTGGCAGTGGGATTGGAAAGGAGAGAGTGTGTTTAGCCAAGGGTCTAGTGTGAGTGGGGGAGTGGGGATTTTATTTTCACACACTTTTAAAATGGATTATTTTAAGAAAACAGAGTTTGTTGGTGGAAGATTGTTGATGGTAAAGGCTGAGAGCGGGGGAAGGACCTTTGTGTTTATTAATATCTATGCCCCCAATGCTGTGAGAGACAGACTGTCAGTGTATTCGGTGCTCAGCAAAGCGCTAGCAGACTGTGGGGCTGAGGAGATCCTGGTTTTGGGGGGGT
Organism: Amia ocellicauda; assembly: GCF_036373705.1. Lineage (NCBI taxonomy): Eukaryota > Metazoa > Chordata > Actinopteri > Amiiformes > Amiidae > Amia > Amia ocellicauda. The sequence goes on along the minus strand of NC_089855.1, from coordinate 41,356,739 downwards.
GATTGGAACTGTACTGTGGACTATAGATTAGATAGGAATCATTTGGAGCCCAGTCCACAGTCAGCAAAACAGCTGGAAGGTAATACACAGTTGCACAATCTGGTCGATGTCTGGAGGAATGCCAACCCAAAGGTGATACAGTACACCTGGGTGAGGCCGGGTTCTAGCATTATATCGCTAGCCAGGCTGGATAGATTTTATAACTTTAGACATCAAGTCAATTTGATCGGTGGCTGCCATTTCACCCCCACCTGACCACTGATCACTGTCTCATCACTGTGAGTGTCACCCTTTCTCCTGTCCGGCTGCGCAGTGCCTACTGGCTTTTCAATAATAGCTTGCTGCAGGACAGGATTTTTTGTAATTCTTTTCTTTTCTTTTGGCAGAGATGGAGATCAGAGCGCCCTAGGTTTGCCTCCCTGAGACAGTGGTGGGACATTGGCAAGGTTCAGACCAGGCTCTTCTGCCAGAAGTACACTGAGCATAGGACTGACAGCTTGAATGAATCTATGAAGGAGTTAGAAGGAGAGATTCAGGTGCTCCACCGAGCCTTGGATGCTGGAGATTCGGGGGCATTAGAGGACCTCAAAGCTATGCAGCAGGCATTGTCAGAGCTGCTAAGGACGCGGGCTCGAGCAGCAATGGTGCGCTCGCAGTTCAAGAGCCTGACACAGATGGATGCGCCCATCAAGTTCTTCTTTGGGCTGGAATGCAGGCGGCAGCAGAGCAGGGTGATGCTCTGCCTGAGGACGGCTGAGGGCCGCGTGCTGCAGAATGGGCAAGAGATGGGTAGTCATGCCACATAGTTCTGTAGGGAGCTGTACTCCGCAGAGCCGGGCAGCCTGGAGCAGCAGCAGCAGTTTCTGTAGGGTCTGCCTAAGGTCCCACAGGATGGGGTCAAGGGGTTAGAGGCCCCACTAACCCTGGCAGAGCTGACCTGCGCAATGCAAGAGCTCAATAAGGGCTGGGCACCGGGGCTGGATGGGCTCACCTGCTCTCAGTGCTGTAGGAGGGCCTGTGAGCTGGTCTGCTGCCCATTAGCTGTCGTACAGTTGTTCTGACTCTGCTGCCCAAGAAGGGGAATCTGTCCTCCATTGTGAACTGGAGGCCAGTGGCGCTGCTGTGTCAGGACTATAAGATCCTGTATAAGGCTGTGGCTAAGCGGCTCAGAGACATCATGCCGGCCGCAGTGCCTGTTTCAGGTGCTGAGAGCAGTTGGTGTCGACCCACGGTTCGTAGAATTTATTCAGCTGCTGTACTGTCGTGTGTTCAGTGTGCTGAAGATCAATGGTGGCCTGAGTGAGCCTATCCCCATCCATGGAGGCATCAGACAGGGCTGCAGTCTGTCAGGGATGCTATACTTCCTTTCTATCGAGCCCCTGCTGCACAGGCTGAGGCAGTTGCTAGCCGGGCTGTCCATCCCTTGTCACCCAGAGCAGGCGGTCAGGGTGTCGGCCTATGCTGCTGAGACACAGTCTGGCCAGCGAGACATCCAGGTCATTGTGGGAGTGTCTGGAGGAGTTCAGCAGGGCCTCCTCAGCCAGGGTCAACTGGGGCAAGAGCAGCGCTCATCTGGTTGGGGTGTGGGAGGGTTCTGCCCCCCCTGCCCTCCCTGCGGGGCTGCAGTGGTCTCTCTCAGGCCCTCGGGTGCTGGGTGTGACTTTGGGGGAGACGCAGGAGAACTGGGCTGGCCTGCTGGAGAGGGTACAGGGCCGGTTGAGGGCATGGCACTTGCTGCTGCCCCAGCTCTCCCTCAGGGGGAGAGCAATTGTTATTAATAACTTGGTGGCCTCCATGCTCTGGCACACTTATGCCTGTCTGGATCCCCCACCGGCCCTGGTGTCCCAGATACAGACCCTGCTCCTGGATTTCTTCTGGGACGGGCTGCACTGGGTGCGCAAAGCAGTGCTGTACCTGCCGCTCCAGGAGGGGGGACAGGGGTTGGTAGATCTGTTAAGCAGGCTGAGTGCCTTTCGGCTGCAGGCAGCTCAGAGGCTCCTGTACCCTCCAGATCCCCAGTGTCTCCCGCCCTGGACACTTGTTATGACAGACACATGTTTTTACTTAAGACACGTCCCAATATACTTCCTTCCCTGCCTGTTTTTTATAGTACTGTTTTAGAGGTGTGGCAGAGCTTCTCCCTGGGTAGGGAGCTGTGGGGCAGCAGTCTGTATTGGCTGTTAGAGGAGCCACTGCTCTGGAACCCCGGTTTTAGCTGTCCACTCCTGCTCTCCAGCAGCCTCAGGTCAGTCCTGCTTAAGGTCGACGTGATCCGGCTGAGGGATTTGTTGGATTTTAACAGGGGACAGTGGGTTGGTGCCGACAGCCTGGCTGCCAAGCTGGGTATGAGGTCACTGAGAGTCGTAACCAGATTTCTCTGGGCAGTACAGAACGCCCTTCGCATAGGCGCTGTGGAGCAGCTTTTCCAGGCTCTCACGCAGCACTGCTGGCCCAAGGACCCTGACACCGTCTTTCCCCTTGTTTGTCTGTGTCTCTCAGTCCCCCCTAGCTCATCAGGCCGCCTACTGTCGCCTCATAGTCTGTGTAGTGTGCCTGTCTCCACAGCTCATCGTCAGGAGCTCAATCAGCTCAGTGTGAGGGAGCTGCACCATCAGCAGCTGCAGCCCCTCCCTGACACCCCCTGGAGGGAGCACCTGGTTCTGGGGGAAGATGCCTGTCCGGCCTGGAGGAGCCTGAACAAGCCCCCGCTTCTGCATGGCTTCTGCATGGCGTCATCGCAACAAACTCTATTGCACATACACTGGACCCCAGAGTGAGCGACACCTGCCCCTACTGCGGGGAGAGAGAGACTCTTTTTCACTGTTTCTGACACTGCCCTAGATTAGAGCTGCTGTTCACTGCACTGGAGAGCCTGTTCAAGCAGCTGGGCCTCCTTTTCTCACGCACTTTGTTTATTTTGGGAGTCCAGTACAAGCAGCGCCAATGACATGTTTGTCAGTTAGCAAACCTTCTAGTGGGGCAGGCAAAGCTGGCTAATCCTGAGCAGTAGGAGAAGTCAGACTGAGCGCAGCAGCAACAGTGTGCACTCTCCCTCTTCAGGTCTCTCGTAAGCTCCAGAGTGCGACTGGATTACGATTTCTACAGCCTGATGGGAGACCTGGACACTTTTCTGCAGATGTGGGGGGTCGGGGCGGCCCTCTGTGCCATTGACTTTGGACATTTAAACCAACTGGTTTAATTCACTTGAATATTTTATTGGTAGCACGTGTGTAGTGCTTTTTATTGAGGGTTTTTAGAATAGGCTGTGTTTTTTTAATGTTTTTTAGGTGTTTCTAGTTTGTTCTAAATGTTTTGTTACTATTTCTTTAGTAAAATAAAGGTGTTAATATTCAAAAAATCTCTCTCTCTCTCTGTCTCTCTCACACACACACACACACACACACACACACACACACACACACTCTCTATCTCTCTCTCTCTCACACACACACACACACATACACAGCCAGCAAGACTCACCAAGCCAGCCAGCTCAGCGATGACATCATGAACCTCTCTCTGAGCTGACTGCTATGACATCACAGAGCACGTGCATTCCGTTGCTTGCAGTCTGTCAACCACTCAGTCACTGCCAGCCAGACTGCCTGGCTGGCTGGATGGGGGGGCTGTTTGCTGCTGCTGCGTACCTTAGCAAGCTTATTTGCTTGACCGGCCTTCCTCCTCCTCCGCCCACATGCCCACCTATGCCCGATCTGCTGTTCACCTGGATCACAGCTCCGCCCCAACAAGGCAGAGCCTCCCAAGAATGGTACAAACTCATCCACATTCCCCTCCATGGAAAGCTTTAACAAAAGGCAAAAGCGTTATAAGTAATGAAGAGGAACCCGAGTCCAAGACGCTTCCGACCAGCCATACATATTTGTGTGTATTAAAGATCACATTTTATTACATTTTGTTTTTCTGTACTATATTACATCTTATTGTGATTTATAATTATATTGTTTATTGCTTTGACAATACAAATGCACTGAATTGAGAGAGAGAGAGAGAGAGAGAGAGAGAGAGAGAGAGAGAGAGAGAGAAGTGCTAGGGCACATCTGTAACATAAACTATGGAACATTCGTCACATGCTTAGGGAACATTCATATCATACAGGGAACATTTGTAAAACGAATTAGGGAACCTTTATGACATACTAAAAGGACATACTGGTAAGATGTTGGGCACATTTGAAACAACAAAAATGGCATTTGGTTATTTTAATTGGGACATTAATACCAGTCTGTGCAAATATCTATGCATATTCCAACGTTTGCTGCAGGACTTACAGATTGAGTGAGGGGGTCAATATGTTTGATTCAGAACTAACCACTGTTTCCTCAATTTTGTTTTAAACATAATTTAAAAGAAAAGTGGGCTACACATTGGTCTGGAAAAATGCAGCAATGGTCCCTAAAGCTATTCTTTTAGTTTTTTGACACAATTCCTTAAACCCATTTTCTGTAAAATATGTTATCAACTTGCATTAATATATCATCCAAACTACAATCATACTAATAATGAAAATGTTCATATTATTATATTCTAAGGGTTCTTGTCTATTGTGTATTGTATTTATTATCAGGCCCTTCTCTTATGTTTTACAGTTGTTATTATTATTCCGTACAATACAGGGATTAAATTAAGCATTTTAACCACAAAGTATTGGCTACAGTTATGATGTCTTCTTCAGTGTTCATATGCATACAGTTTCTGAGGTCTGGACCACTGCACAGTAGTCCCTGGAGTTGTAGTCCAGACCACTGCAAAATTCGTGCTGAAGTGATCTGGATCACCACGCAATGGCCCAAGGACCACTACATACTTGGATTTCAATGTTTTTGTGTAATCCATGTTGCAATAGCAGCTACCATGTTCCTTTGTGGTGAGCTGGTTAATTCTGTTCTTTAACATTGAAGAGAAAAATTAACATGAATAAACTTACTGTTGAAGATTATTATTTTATTTTTTTTATTTCTTGGCAGACGCCCTTATCCAGGGCGACTTACAACATAAGTGCAAAAATACAGAGAAGTACAAGGCATCAATCATTACAAATTCAACTTAGTTAAAAAATATCGCAATTCAAAATACATTTTAAAAATTCCAATTACAATTTACACAAGTACAGTAAAAGACTTCCTACATCCTGGACGGTGAAAGCTAAGTGCTATCAAGATGTAGGGTTACAGACTAGGGCTACAGGAAAGGGAGCAAGGAGGAAAACATTCAAGAACGAGAGGAGCATAATAAGCTGAAGTGCTATCTAGCAGCGATAGAGGACTAATATTACAAGTGCGGTTGGAAGAGATGCGTCTTGAGTAAGCGCCGGAATGAGGTCAAGGACTCTGCTGTTTTGACTTTGGTGGGCAGGTCATTCCACCACCGAAGTGAAAACAGCAGAGTCCTTGACCTCATTCCGGCGCTTGTGTAACCCTTGTGTAAGATGTAACCCTTACCCAGTGGCTAACCCTAACTCTATGTTACAAATGTTCCCTAAAAGCTTATTTTGCAAGATCAGTAAAGAACCTTTAAGAATTTTAAACTTTTAAAGATACACATAGGTAAAACCAATGTGCTTTCACAATGCCGAAAATAATAATGCGTTTATCTTTAATAGTGAAGATATTGTATAGATGTATATCTATCATATACACAAATAGAAAAAAAAATGGTTTCCAAACCGAATATAGAACTGAAACTTTCAGACAGTCCATGAAAAATGGAATGTAAACATTTACACTTCTTAACAATTCTATATATCAATTATATTCATAACCCTAACCCTAACACTAACCCTAACTTTAAGTTGCAAATGATCACACTTATTTTGCATGATCAATAAAAAACTGTCAGGATTTTTTAAACTTTTACTGACACACATAGTTAATAGCAATGTGTTATAACTTTTCCAAAAATAATAATCCATATATCACATAGGGAACATTTGTTACATAATAGGAAAAACATACAAATGATGTAACTTTGAATATATTTAATATTACAGCATACAATTTGGCAGGCTTCATAATAATGGAATTTATGACATACTCTGTAAAAATCAAGCAAATAGCATTTGTTGTTCATGAGAAAAAATATATATAATCAAAGCTATCAGACTTTAGCACGTGGTGAATAAACACACATACGATTATACAGCATTTGTTGCAGCTTAATTTTAAACGTTGTTGGTAAATTAGATACAAAGTGAGGACCCTCTATTTGCATTTGTTCCCCTGTATTATTGCTAAAATAAAGTTTTACTGACATTTTACTGACACTACCACTGCATAGGACACATCTGTAACATGAACGCTACTGAATGGCACATATATTGAAAACTACAGAGAATTGAGACAAATCTACAATTTACATTTCATAAATAATCTTAAAACGTTTCCAACCAAGGCAAAACCCACTTGAAATACGTTCATTCACATTTTCGGTAAACAAAAAGAGAGATTGTTACATATGTTCCCTATGATGCATCTAAAGAGCGAGAGACAGAGATAGAGAGAGAGAGAGAGAGAGAGAGAGAGAGAGAGAGATAGAAGTGCTAGGGCACATCTGTAACATAAACTAGGGAACACTCGTAACATGCTTAAGGAACATTCATAACATACAGGGAACATTTGTAAAACGAATTAGGGAACCTTTGTGACATACTAAAAGGACATACTGGTAAGATGTTGCGTTCATTTGAAACAACAAAAATGGCATTTGGTTATTTATTAGGGACATTTATACCAGTCTGTGCAAATATCTATGCATATTCCAATGTTTGCTGCAGGACTTACAGATTGAGTGAGGGGGTCAATATGTTTGATTCAGAACTAACCACTGCTTCCTCAATTTTGTTTTAAACTTAATTTAAAAGAAAAGTGGGCTATACATTGGTCTGGAAAAAAGAAGCAGTGGTCCCTAAGACAATTCTTTTAGTTTTTTGACTCAATTCCTAAAACCCATTTTCTGTAAAATATGTTATCAACTTGCACTAATATATAATCCAAACTACAATCATACTAATCATGAAAATGTTCATATTATTATATTCTAAGGGTTCTAGTCTATTGTGTCTTGTATTTATTATCAGGCCCTTCTCTTATGTTTTCCAGTTGTTATTATTATTCCGTACAATACAGGGATTAAATTTAGTAATTAAACCACAAAGTATTGGCTACAGTTATGATGCCTACTTCAGTGTTCATATGCATACAGTTTCTGAGGTCTGGACCACTGCACAGTAGTCCCTGGAGTTGTAGTCCAGACCACTGCAAAATTCGTGCTGAAGTGATCTGGATCACCACACAATGGCCCAAGGACCACTGCAAACTTGGATTTCAATGTTTTTGTGTAATCCATGTTGCAATAGCACCTACCATGTTCCTTTGTGGTGAGCTGGTTAATTCTGTTCTGGGACAACCACAATCCTGCAGGTTTAATTAGTCTCTCTACACATCAGTCCCTGAGTACCTTCAACCAATGGTAATTCTGACCAATTAACCCCAAGAATTGAGTCAATTAAATTGTCAAGGACAACACAGTAAAGACGTGAACTCACGACTAGGTCACACTGTGAGCTCTCCAGAGCAGACATTACACTGAGCTCAGTGTGAGCTTACTTAGCGCTTTTCCACCGACATGGTGCCGGTACTGGAGCCAGAGCCGCTGCTCGGCCTGGGATCCAGCTGATCTTCTTGTATACCGGCCCGCTTTTCCTCCGGTTTTGGAATCGAACGCTGATGTCACTGGATGTGGGCGTTCCCAAGCGTGGAGTAGAAGTGGAGAAACACAGCAATAATAATAATCGGCACCGAGGCGACTGCGTCTTTTACATCACAATCAAACTCATTCCGCGTCTATGGCAAATCGTAACCCTAATGTTACAAATGTTCCCTAAATATGTGTTTTGCAGAATACACAAGCAAACGTTATGCAATATCAGCATTTTATCGACACACAAAATAGATCTTATTGTTCTTTAACATTGATGAGAATAATTAACAAGAATTAATTTACTGTTGAAGATGTAACCCTTACCCAGTGGCTAACCCTAACTCTATGTTACAAATTTTCCCTAAACACTTATTTTGCAAGATAATAAACCTTTAGGAATTTTAAACTTTTAAAGATACACATAGGTAATACCAATGTGCTTTAACAATGCCGAAAATAAAAATGTGTTTATCTATAATAGTGAAGATATTGTATAGATGTATATCTTTCATATACACAAATAGAAAAAAAACAGTTTCAAAACCGAATATAGAACTGAAACTTTCAGACAATCCATGAAAAATTGAATTTAAACATTTACAGTTCTTAACAATTCTATATATCAATTATATTCATAACCCTAACCCTAACACTAACCCTTACTTTAAGTTAAAAATGTTCCCTAAACACTTATTTTGCAGGATCAATAAAAAACTGTCAGGATTTTTTAAACTTTTACTGACACACATAGTTAAAAGCAATGTGTTATAACTTTACCACAAATAATAATCTGTATATCTTTAATTGTTTTGACATTATTAAGATATAATGCATATTTCACATTTCATTATTTTATTACATACTCTGTAAAAATCAAGCAAACAGCATTTGGTGTTCATGAGAAAAAAATAATGAGATCAAAGCTATCAGACTTTAGCAGCTGGTGTATGAACACACATACGATTATACAGCATTTTTTGCAGCTTCGCAAGACCAAATTTTAAATGTTGTTGGTAAATTAGATAATTAGTGCGGACCCTCTATTTGCATTTGATCCCCTCTATAATTTCTAAAATAAAGTTTTACTGACATTTTATTGTCCTTACCACTGCATAGGACACATCTGTAACATGAACGCTACTGAATGGCACATATATTGAAAACTACAGAGAATTGAGACAAATCCAATTTACACTTCATAAATAATCTTAAAACGTTTCCAATCAAGGCAAAACCCACTTTAAATACGTTCATTCTCATTTTTGGTAAACAAAAAGAGAGATTGTTACATATGTTCCCTATGATGCATCTACAGAGCGAGAGACAGAGACAGAGAGAGAGACAGAGACTAACACAGCCACCCACTCACACACATATACACACACACACACACTCTATCTCTCTCTCTCTCTCTCTCTCTCACACACACACATACACACAGCCAGCAAGACAGACAGAGCCATCCAGCTCAGCGTTGACATCACATGACAAACCTCTCTCTTAAGCTGACTGCTATGACATCACAGAGCACGTGCATTCCGTTGCTTGCCATCTGTCAACCTCTCAGTCACTGCCTGCCAGACTGCCTGGCTGGCTGGAAGGGGGGGGCTGTTTGCTGCTGCTGTGTACCTTAGCAAGCTTATTTGCTTGACCGGCCTTCCTCCTCCTCCGCCCACATGCCCACCTATGCCCGATCTACTGTTCACCTGGATCACAGCAAAACCCCAACAAGGCAGAGCCTCCCAAGAATGGTACAAACTCATCCACGTTCCCCTCCATGAAGAGGAACCCGAGTCCAAGACGCTTCCGACCAGCTATACATATTTGTGTGTATTAAAGATCACATTTTATTACATTTTGTTTTCCTGTACTTTATTACATCTTATTGTGATTTATAATTGTATTGTTTCTTTTCCATATATATGTTTGTATGTATGTATGTATGTATGTATGTATAAATGTATGTTTGAATGTCCAATTGCTTTGACAATACAAATGCACTGAATTGAGAGAGAGAGAGACAGAGAGAGAGACAGAGACAGACAGAAACAGAAGACAGACAGACAGGCACTAACACAGCCATCCACCCACCCACACACACACACTCTCTCTCTCTCTCTCTCTCTCTCTCTCTCTCTCTCTCTCTCCCTCTTTGCATGCTGGGAGTTTATGGGAGGAGTCAGTGGTGGTGGGAGTTTTGTTTGTAGAGAGTGTGTGTGTGTGTGTTTTTACTACTCTTTTTCTTTCCTTTTCTTGTTTTTTTATAGATACTTTTAATCGTTTGTTGGTTTTAAACATTTCGGGTTTAGGGGGTTGTTTATCGATTTAGATCAACATGGCGTTGCGGGCGGGCAGACCCCCCCTTCATTTAATTACGAAACGCTGACCCGAAAGCACGGGTTTATACTCGTGTCCCAGGAGTAGGTGTCGGTAGAGGACTGTGCGATGGAGATCGGCAGGATGGTCGGCTTCCAGAACATCGTCTCTGCGGCTCGAATGAATAAGGGCATTGTGGTTTTTCTGAATTCTGAGTTAGAAGGAGAGATTCAGGTGCTCCACCGAGCCTTGGACTCTGGAGATTCAGGGGCATTAGAGGACCTCAAAGCTATGCAGCAGGCATTGTCAGAGCCGCTAAGGACGCGGGCTCGAGGAGCAATGGTGCGCTCGCAGTTCCAGAGCCTGACACAGATGGATGCGCCCATCAAGTTCTTCTTTGGGTTGGAATGCAGGCGGCAGCAGAGCAGGGTGATGCTCTGCCTGAGGACGGCTGAGGGCCGCGTGCTGCAGGATGGGCAAGAGATGTGTAGTCATGCCGCCCAGTTCTATAGGGAGCTGTACTCCACAGAGCCGGGCAGCCTGGAGCAGCAGCAGCAGTTTCTGCAGGGTCTGCCTAAGTTCCCACAGGATGGGGTCAAGGGGCTGGAGGCCCTTCTACATCTGGAAGAGCTGACCTGCGCAATGCAAGAGCTCAATAAGGGCTGGGCACCGGGGCTGGATGGGCTCACTGTGGAGTTTTTCTCAGAGTTTTGGACTGAGCTGGGCCCGGACCTGCTCTCAGTGCTGCAGCAGGGACTGTGAGCTGGGCTGCTGCCCATTAGCTGTCGTAGAGCTATTCTGACCCTGCTGCCCAAGAAGGGGAATCTGTCCTCCATTGTGAACATGAGGCCAGTGGCGCTGCTGTGTCAGCACTATAAGATCATGTATAAGCATCTGGCTAAGCGGCTCAGAGACATCATGCCGGCCGCAGTGCCTGTTTCAGGTGCTGAGAGCAGTTGGTGTCGGCCCGCGGTTCGTAGAATTTATTCAGCTGCTGTACTGTCATGTGTTTATTGTGCTGAAGATCAATGTTGGCCTGAGTGAGCCTATCCCCATCCATTGAGACATCAGACAGGGCTGCAGTCTGTCAGGGATGCTATACTCCCTTTCTATCGAGCCCCTGCTGCACAGGCTGCTAGCCGGGCTGTCCATCCCTTGTCACCCAAGGGTGTCGGCCTATGCTGCTGAGACACACAGTCTGGCCAGCGAGACGTCCAGGTCATTGTGGGAGTGTCTGGAGGAGTTCAGCAGGGCCTCCTCAGCCAGGGTCAACTGGGGCAAGAGCAGCGCTCATCTGGTTGGGGTGTGGGAGGTTTCTGCACCCCCTGCCCTCCCTGCGGGGCTGCAGTGGTCTCTCTCAGGCCCTCGGGTGCTGGGTGTGACTTTGGGGGAGACGCAGGAGAACTGGGCTGGCCTGCTGGAGAGGGTACAGAGCCGGTTGAGGGCATGGCACTGGCTGCTGCCCCAGCTCTCCTTTAGGGGGAGAGCAATTGTTATTAATATCTTGGTGGCCTCCATGCTCTGGCACACTTATGCATGTCTGGACCCCCCACCGGCCCTGGTGTCCCAGATACAGACCCTGCTCCTGGATTTCTGGACGGGCTGCACTGGGTGCGCAAAGCAGTGCTGTACCTGCCGCTCCAGGAGGGGGGACAGGGGTTGGTAGATCTGTTAAGCAGGCTGAGTGCCTTTCGGCTGCAGGCAGCTCAGATGCTCCAGTACCCTCCAGATCCCCTGTGTCTCCCGCCCTGGACACTTGTTATGACAGACACATGTTTTTACTTAAGACACGTCCCAATATACTTTCTTCCCTGCCTGTTTTTTATAGTACTGTTTTAAAGGTGTGGCAGCACTTCTCCCTGGGTAGGGAGCTGGGGGGCAGCAGTCTGTATTGGCTGTTAGAGGAGCCACGGCTGTGGAACCCCGGTTTTAGCTGTCCACTCCTGCTCTCCAGCAGCCTCAGGTCAGTCCTGCTTAAGGTCGACGTGATCCGGCTGAGGGATTTGTTGGATTTTAACAGGGGACAGTGCGTTGGTGCCGACAGCCTGGCTGCCAGGCTGGGTATGAGGTCAATGAGAGTCGTAACCAGATTTCTCTGGGCAGTACAGAGCGCCCTTCCCATAGGCGCTGTGGAGCGGCTTTTCCAGGTTCTCACGCAGCACTGCTGGCCCAAGGACCCTGACACCGTCTTTCCCCTTGTTTGTCTGTGTCTCTCAGTCCCCCCTAGCTCATCAGGCCGCCTACTGTCGCCTCACAGTCTGTGTAGTGTGCCTGTCTCCACAGCTCATCGTCAGGAGCTCAATCAGCTCAGTGTGAGGGAGCTGCACCATCAGCAGCTGCAGCCCCTCCCTGACACCCCCTGGAGGGAGCACCTGGCTCTGGGGGAAGATGCATGCCTGGAGGAGCCTGAACAAGCCCCCGCTTCTGCATGGCTTCTGTATGGCGTCATCGCAACAAACTCTTTTGCACATACACTGGACCCCAGAGTGAGCGACACCTGCCCCTACTGCGGGGAGAGAGAGACACTTTTTCACTGTTTCTGCCACTGCCCTATATTAGAGCTGCTGTTCACTGCACTGGAGAGCCTGTTTAAGCAGCTGGGACTCCTTTTCTCACGCTCTGTGTTTATTTTGGGAGTCCAGTACAAGCAGCGCCACAGACATGTTTGTCAGTTAGCAAACTTTCTAGTGGGGCAGGCTAAGCTGGCTATCCTGAGCAGTAGGAGAAGTCAGACTTAGCGGGTGCAGCAACAGTGTGCACTCTCCCTCTTCAGGTCTCTCGTAAGCTCCAGAGTTCGACTGGATTACAATTTCTACAGCCTGACGGGAGACCTGGACACTTTTCTGCAGATGTGGGGGGTCAGGGCGGCCCTCTGTGCCATTGACTTTGGACATTTAAACCAACTGGTTTAATTCACTTGAATATTTTATAGGTAGCACATGTGTAGTGGTTTTTATTGAGCGTTTTTAGAATAGGTTGTGATTTTATGTCGGGAGTTTTTTTCATGTCTTTTATGTGTTTCTAGTTTGTTTTAATTGTTTTTTGTAGTAAAATAAAGGTGTTAAAAATCAAAAAATCTCTCTCTCTCTCACACACACACATACACACAGCCAGCAAGACACACAGAGCCAGCCAGCTCAGCGATGACATCACGAACCTCTCTCTGAGCTGACTGCTATGACATCACAGAGCACGTGCATTCCGTTGCTTGCCGTCTGTCAACCACTCAGTCACTGCCAGCCAGACTGCCTGGCTGGCTGGATGGGGGGGCTGTTTGCTGCTGCTGCGTACCTTAGCAAGCTTATTTGCTTGACCGACCTTCCTCCTCCTCCGCCCTCATGCCCCGCTCTGCCCGATCTGCTGTTCACCTGGATCACAGCTCCGCCCCAACAAGGCAGAGCCTCCCAAGAATGGTACAAACTCATCCACGTTCCCCTCCAATACAAATGCTCTGAATTGAGAGATAGAAGTGCTAGGGCACATCTGTAACATAAACTAGGGAACATTCATAACATACAGGGAACATTTGTAAAACTAATTAGGGAACCTTTGTGACATACTAAAAGGACATACTGGTAGGTGTTGGGCACTGTGGAAGGAAAGTTAGAATTCTTTCCCTCATATCAATTCTACTCTCTTGTATACTTAAGAAAGATAAGGTCAAGCCAGGAGGACAGGCCAGAAGGTAGCTTGTTTTCTGTTCGTTATTTAAGATGAGAACCTTGGAGACAATGTCAAACAGTACGATTGAAGTGCCTGCCCCCTAATCCATGTGTTGACCTATGAACTCTGATATATCTTCTGCTTAGCTAACTCTCTAATGATAATATAGTAATGACTCTGTGATTGTAACCAGATCTTTGTTTTTTGTGTATAAAAGCCTCTGACTTTTAAATGAAGGCAGAGCGACTTTGGGATCTTCTTGATTCACTGTTCCTCTCCACGCTGCGTGTATTAAAGGCATTGCAACGAACGTTCCAACCTGATTGAAGATGGTTTTTCTTCCACATTACATGGCGACGAGGATGGGATTGCTAACCCTGACAGAGAGGACTGGAATGGCCAGACCAGTGACCAGCAAAACTGCGCCAGCAAAATAGAAAAAGGTAAAGGAACCTTTTTGAAAAATTCCCTACTGCGGTGCTTTGCTTTCACTTGTCTGCTCGCCTGGCCCTCTGACGATCAGGTAACTCAATCTATATTTTATTAAACGTTGTTGCTTGCCTTATATCAATTACTTGAGGCAGGAAATGTTTTCTTGCTTGTTAAGAAACAAAGTTTCTTAGTGTTACCATAGACTTGACTGTGTTTTCTTGTTTGTGAAGAAACAGGACTGTGTCTTCCTGTTTGGGTTCCCGTAGACAAAAGTGTGTCTGTAAAACTGCAGGGTAGGTTTGACCTAGAATTAGAAAAAAAAAAAAAAAAAAGACCGCTAATTAATTGTTTAATATCTGATATGCCGGTGATAATATAAAATCACGTGTTTTGTAGAACCATAAATGGTAAATGAAGAAACGTCATTAAGTTATATACAAGTTATATAAATGCAAACATATTGAAAAACACGTTTGTTATTATTCGTATATAGGATTTATTTTAATTTGTGTTTTGTTTTGTTATATTTTTATTTCTTTTTACTTTTTTTTCTTTTTTCCCCTGTCATTTTGTTATTATTTTGTGTGCTTGTATGTCTTGGTAGTTGTGTACAAAACGTTACATAGAAAATGCGTGGTAACGGCTCCAGTAAAATGGGTGACCCGCCACCCAAAGGTACACATGTCAGATATATGTATGATAACTATGGAGTGAAGATGTGCGCGATGTGCACAAGTGGTTTGACTGGACAATAGGTGACAGAAAGTTAAGGTTTCCAGAAGATGGGACTTTTGATTCAGATAGACTTGAGCACCTAAAAACGGTTTGCAAAATAGGAATACAAAACCGGGAGAAGTAAATAGTTATATTTCCCAAAAGTTAGAACCAAATTGGCACTGCTCTAAAGCCAATTCTATCGCCCAATAGACTTATTATGCAATAAACCCTTTTTTTTTTATCTAGAGCAAATATGTATTATTCGTTCATTACAAAGCATTGGCTTTGTTATCACATACATTTTTTTAGAACTAGTTTTTCACTCAATTCCCATATACAATTATACAATACACCATAGTAGCATTATTCAGTGTGTATCCACTTACATCACATTGAAACATCACCTATCATTTCACACTTCAGTCACACATCCAAACAGCACAATTCTTTCAATCCAGTAGTCACTCTAATAAACTATGGAAAGGATAGTTCATGAAATGCCCATAGTCCCACCAGACTCTGTATCCTTGTGCTTAGATTTAAAAGAGGTTGGAGTTGTATGAGTATTCATGTTTCTTCCCAATCTATTTCCATATTGTTTCTTCAGGCCTTTTCCTGAAAGATAAAATTGTTATTTTTCAGCACCTGAAATCAATCAGAAATGCATTGTTAATAATCTGTCCGTCTATTCCTGGACATCGCCACCCTCCTGTTGTCAATTGGAATCAGCAGAGTTAGTTGGTTTATTACTTTTACCAGAGTATGGTAAGCATCGTATGTTTCCACCATCCCCCTCCCTCCTGTCCGTCCACACACGCTGGCATCAGTGGCCATGAGGATGGATTATGGGCTGCAGCACTTAGAGCAGAGGTCAATGTGAGAGGGGAGACTATGCACTGATGTGTCATGGCATGTGAGTAGGGAACCTTTGGACTAAATGTGAGGGAATTTCATTGTTGCTGGTTCCTGTGAAGACAGATAATAGTAGTTATTTTTCTATTCATCTGTATCAACATCAGTATTATTAGCATTAGT
Organism: Amia ocellicauda; assembly: GCF_036373705.1. Classification (NCBI taxonomy): domain Eukaryota; kingdom Metazoa; phylum Chordata; class Actinopteri; order Amiiformes; family Amiidae; genus Amia; species Amia ocellicauda. The sequence goes on along the minus strand of NC_089855.1, from coordinate 41,340,860 downwards.
AATGTAACTATTCTCGATTTCCCAGGACATTACTGTCGGTTGACAATGTTGCTTGGTTTGTAGTAGTACATCTGTATTTAGTTACAAGGCAGCTCTCTTATCTCTCTCAGTGGGGAGCTGACCTCACAGACACTTTCACTGCCCCAACGCCCCCTCTGAAAACATCACTCTGTATCCTAACAGCTGTTCTTTCTCCTTTCCTAATTTCTTCCTAGTGTAGCGTAAGGTACACTTATACATTTCAATTTAAGAAGTGAATTTATAGTATCACCTTATCACGAATCCTGGAATCTTGTAGAACTCAATTTCTGTAATAATTGGACACAGACACCAATTCCAAAGATTTAAATTGTCAACTTTATTCAAAAACAAAGACTAAATGTAGCACTACACTAATTATACAAAAGGTAAAAACTAATTAAAATTCAACTCTAGATCAACAAATCAAAGACAAATCACTTCCGTGACCAAATCAAAGACCATGGGATAGCATATGATAACACAAATCGTTAAACAAAAAAGGTTATAAACACATTGACTACAATACCGGTTAGTAAGACGAAGGTGAGTCTCTCATTAGTATTGTTAGTCAGACATTAAATAACTACGCAGGTTAGTATTTAATGTCAGGTAACTTCTCGTTATATATATATCAGTCTCATTTACGTAGGTGCCGAGAAAGATCCTATCATTACTTGTTACCACAATTTCCCTTAACTGATTATTATTCAATGATTAAGGATAGGCAGGGCAACCAATAATCTAATGTCTATTAACTTGTGTCAATTTCAGACTAAACAGTTAAACAGGAATGAGAAGATATTTCACGGCGTTGACAGATTTTATTTCTAAAATGATCAACAAAACAGTTTAATGCAACACACATTTATATTGAAGAAAACTAAATGATATTACACATTCTAGAGTTATGAATCACAGATTAACATTTCTAATTGATTTCTCAAATGTCATGAATGATGAACTCCAAACTGTTAAACTTATCTGAACTTCGTCGCAGAGAGGCCTCTCTGTCTTCGGGCTCAGATAACAGCACACGGCACGAGGTCCGTGTGGTTTGGAACAAAGGCAGTCCGGTTCGGCTTTGTCCAAGAATTTCCACTCAGTCGATGCACCTGGAAGTTGGGGTTTCGCGAATGTAGAGTCTTTTCCAAACAGATTTCCACTGGTTTGAAGGCTCCAAGGTTGTGCACAAAATCTTCGTTGTAAGCAGGGTTTCCACCATAATTACTTGAAGACAAAGTCTTTGAGGAAAGCAGGGCCCTGTTTGTTCCAAGGGTCAAGTTTCTTAAGACTCAAATAGCTATTTAAATGACTGACACTTTCGTATACAGTCGACTTAGTCAATTGTCCAGCTGTAAAACTCCACTGATCAGGTGGGCACAGGCGGGCAGCGCAGTCTGTAAAATTCTTTATTTGATAAAGTCCTTTAAAAGAATTCTTCATACGGCTCAATCTCCTTCTCCCAGTTTAACTCTTCTGTTGCCGGCAAAGACTTGGTTTGTTTCTGGTTCCAGTTCTGGCAACAGAGCTACAGGTTGAGCTGTGGCAGCGAGTTTCTGGTTCAGGTGAGAGAGAGAGAGAGAGCCTGTGCTCTGTTCCTTATAGTCTGTCAGATCAATAGATGATTGGTTCTTGAGTTCTTGAGATTGGATTTCGGTTTCAGGCCCCAGTGTCCTATTGGAGGGGGGCTTGATTTATGACTGATGTCAATCCATGCCATCTTTTGGAAATGCCGGTTTGCCCGGGTTCGTAGCTCTATGTCGGGATTTCGGCTCTCGTTCACTTCAAAGAGTTTTTATCACCTACAGGCCCCTTTCTCCAGACATTTCATAGCAGAATTCCAAACTATTTGGCCTCTTCTTGGTGCCATCCTCCCCAAAACTGTCACTTTGATGCAAACCAGTTCCAAGCTGATGAGCTAAGGAAATCTGATAACTTTGGGGGGGGAGAGGTCTTCTTTAGATCAGTGCTTCAGCTCAGAGCCCAAATGCTCTTATCCAAATACACCCAACATAACGCTACAATGTTCAAATTATTATATTCTAAGGGTTCTTGTCTATTGTGTATTGTATTTATTCTCAGGCCCTTCTCTTATGTTTTACAGTTGTTATTATTATTCTGTACAATACAGGGATTAAATTAAGTATTTTAACCACAAAGTATTGGCTACAGTTATGATACCTACTTCACTGTTCATATGCATACAGTTTCTGAGGTCTGGACCACTGCACAGTAGTCCCTGGAGTTGTAGTCCAGACCACTGCAAAATTCGTGCTGAAGTGATCTGGATCACCACGCAATGACCCGAGGACCACTGCAAACTTGGATTTCAATGTTTTTGTGTAATCCATGTTGCAATAGCAACATCCATGTTCCTTTGTGGTGAGCTGGTTAATTCTGTTCTTTAACATTGAAGAGATTAAGATGAATAAACTTACTGTTGAAGATTATTATTTCATTATTTTTATTTCTTGGCAGACGCCCTTATCCAGGGCTTACAGGTTACAGACCAGGGCTACGGGAAAGGGAGCAAGGAGGAAAACATTCAAGAACAAGAGGAGCATAATAAGCTGAAGTGCTATCTAGCAGGGATAGAGGACTAATATTACAAGTGCGGTCGGAAGAGATGCATCTTGAGTAAGCGCCGGAATGAGGTCAAGGACTCTGCTGTTTTGACTTTGGTGGGCAGGTCATTCCACCCCGAAGTCAAAACAGCAGAGTCCTTGACCTCTTTCCGGCACTTGTGTAACCCTTGTGTAAGATGTAACCCTTACCCAGTGGCTAACCCTAACTCAATGTTACAAATGTTCCCTAAAAGCTTATTTTGCAAAAAAAAAAAATCCTTTAGGAATTTTAAACTTTTAAAGATACACATAGGTAATACCAATGTGCTTTAAAAATGCCGAAAATAATAATGCGTTTATCTTTAATAGTGAAGATATTGAATAGATGTATATCTTTAATATACACAAATAGAAAAAAAACGGTTTCCAAACCGAATATTGAACTGAAACTTTCAGACAGTCCATGAAAAATGGAATGTAAACATTTACACTTCTTAACAATTCTATATATCAATTATATTCATAACCCTAACCCTAACACTAACCCTAACTTTAAGTTACAAATGTTCCCTAAACACTTATTTTGCAGGATCAATAAAAAACTGTCAGGATTTTTTAAACTTTTACTGACACACATAGTTAATAGCAATGTGTTATAACTTTTCTGAAAATAATAATCCGTATATCTTTAATTGTTTTGACATTATTAAGATATAATGCATCTATCACATAGGGAACATTTGTTACATGATAGGAAAAACATACAAATGATGTAACTTTGAATATAGTTAATATTACAGCATACAATTTGGCAGGCTTCATAATAATGGAATTTATGACATACTCTGTAAAAATCAAGCAAATAACATTTGTTGTTCATGAGAAAAAATATATATAATCAAAGCTATCAGACTTTAGCACGTGGTGAATGAACACACATACGATTATACAGCATTTGTTGCAGCTTCGCAAAACCTAATTTTAAACGTTGTTGGTAAATTAGATACAAAGTGAGGACCCTCTATTTGCATTATTCCCCTGTATTATTGCTAAAATAAAGTTTTACTGACATTTTACTGACACTACCACTGCATAGGACACATCTGTAACATGAACGCTACTGAATGGCACATACATTGAAAACTACGGAGAATTGAGACTTATCAAATTTACACTTCATAAATAATCTTAAAACGTTTCCAAACAAGGCAAAACCCACTTGAAATACGTTCATTCTCATTTTTGGTAAACAAAAAGAGAGATTGTTACATATGTTCCCTATGATGCATCTACAGAGCGAGAGACAGAGAGAGAGAGAGAGAGAGAGAGAGAGATACTTTTTTTTAACTTTAAAATGTACTTTATTACAAAAGTGCATCATTCAACACACAAAATCTACAAAAAGCATTAAAAAAAAACAATGCAGCCTACAAAAAATGCAGCTGTTAAACAACTATCCAATTACCATAAAAACAGAACAGACATCTCTCTTTATATATTTAAAACCAAACCCTCATTCCCAACCAGGCAGAGAACCCTATCAAGGCACCATACCTTCTCAAACTGATCCACACTACACATTGTTTTGTGGTATTCATAATCGACAGTGATTTGAACAGCTACACTAATTTTAAAAACAGTCAAAACCTCACAAAAGACATGGCCACTCAATTTCCGTTTCCTACTCTTTTTGCCCTATCAAAAAATTGGTTAACTTGACCTTGTCTTTCAGTTGAACAATAGCACTTATACCGAACACAAACACCCTTGGAGAAAAACACAATGAGAGTTGAAAAAAGAACTTTCAACCATAGAAATAAAGGTTGTAATCTATTACAGTCTAAATAACGGTGAGCAACAGTTTTCGTTTGACCACAAAACACACAGGCATCAGTCACATCATGATCAATAATGGACAGAAAGGAATTCACTGCTAAGTGCCAGTGTAAATCCCCAGCTCTCTTATTCAGGGGGGCTGTATACAGGGTTCCCCAAGCTGGGCGAACTGCACTCTCAAATAGCAGCTTCCCTCTCCAGGGTGAATCAAGGACATCTTTTAACTGTGCAAAATGAGTCGTTTTCAATACAAATTGATACAGCGTCTTATTATGGGCACTAGAGAAAACAACATCGGAGACTTCCTTCATCTGTAAAATCAGATCTGGCCTATCCTGCCTGAGCCACATGGAAGGGGAAAGCTTCAGCTCAATGAAAAGCCTCTGTCTATCGGATTCATTGCTGCCCATCCAAACCTACCCCTGTACACCCAGCCCCTACTCCTGCAGGGCCACACTCTACTGAGACAGCAACACCCCTACCACTCGCACTGAGTGCACCTGCAGCCTTCCTGCCAAGGCCTCCACACTCATCCAGCCACCCCCCCTCCCCATCACAACCTGCCCCAGCCTGGTCACACCTGCCTTAACCAGCCTGCTGTGCAAGCCCTGAGACTCCAACACAGGGAGCCGCAGTGCAGGGTTACACAGCAACGGCTCTCTCAAAAGCCAATAAGCCCCCAACCTCTCCATGTCTCTTCGCACCCGCACTAGCCACCACGCTTTCAAAACACTATGGTAAAAAAGTGGAACCCCTCTGAGATCCAACTGAGACATGTCTGTCACAAACAACTGCCTGTCCAGCTACAGCCTCTGAGAACAGCAGCTTCTGAACTGTCTGTAACCTGAACACTGCCACCCTGCTGGTGAGGTCTAAAAGTCCCTGCCCACCTTCTGCTACTGGCAGAAAAACCACACTCTGTGTGATCCAGTGCAGCCTGTCCCAAAAGAAATGGAGCAGGATCCTCTGGAGTCTGGTGAGCACACCTGGTGGCGGCTCCACTCACACTAGCCTGTGCCACAGCATTGAAGCCACCAGATTATTAATGACCAGCACCCTCCCTCTGTACAAGAGCTGGGGTAGCAGCCATCGCCAGCGCCCCAACCTCTCCTGTACCTGCTCCTCTATCCTCTCCCAGTTCCTCTGCTTTGCCTTCTCTTCCCTCAGGAACACCCCCAGACACTTTAACTCCCCACTACTCCACTGCAGGCCAGCTTGCAAACCCAGGGGCTGCCTCCCCCCAACTCCCAGAGCAGCACCGCACTGCTCTTCATCCAATTAACTCTTGCTGATGACACCTGCCCATATCTCTCTAGGCTCTCTTCCAAAAGCACAACGTCCCAGTCCCCCACCACACACACACACACACATCGTCTGCATATGCACACAACCGAACACACACCACACTGCAGGACGGGATGCTCAGACCAGTCAACACAGTCCTCAGCGTGTGCAAGAGAGGCTCTATGGACAAGGAATACAGCATTCCCGATAGCAAGCAGCCTTGTCTAATCCCTCTCTGCACTGGAAATGGGGTACTCAACCCGCCATTTATTTTTAACACACTAAAAACATTATTATACAAACATTTAATCAGTGCCAAGAAATTAGGGCCCTAACCAAAAGCTTCCAAGGTATGGAACAAATACTTATGATCCACACGATCAAATGCTTTTTCTTGACCCAAGGAGATCAAACCTGCTTGAAAGCCAAACAACCTGGATGCCGACATCAGGTACCTCGCCAAAAAAAAAAGATCAAATATAGAGCGCTGTGGGACACAATAAGTCTGATCTGGGTGCACTAGGGATCCCATAACTGGATTGAGACGGTTGGCAAGGGCCTTTGACAAGATCTTAAAGTCACAGCACAACAATGACACAGGTCTCCAGTTGGAGATTTAACATAAATCACCCTTTTTAGGGAGCAGTGTAAGTACTGCCCTCCTGCAGCTCAATGGCAGCTCACCGTCCAGCACACCCTCTTCACACACACTGAGTAAGTCCATCCCTAGTACTGGCCACAGAGTCTTATAAGAACTGCACCGGCAGGCCGTCCAGTCCGGGAGCCTTTCCGTTGTTCAGGCCCTGCAGGGCAACACTGTTTTCTAGTTTTTTTTCTAGTTTTCTCAATATAAACCTTTCTGGATTCTCAAGCTCCGCAGAGCCCCGCAACAGAGCCTGTGCCGAGTTAACAAACTGTTTTAAATCCGAAACAATGGACTCCACATTCACCCTGTAGAACCGTGTCTGAAATAAGTGGAGAAGTCGTGGAGATAAAGCAAACAGAACTTTAATCGAGCCGCTCGGAAGCCCCACGTCAGGAATAACTCCTTCAGTGAGACTTAATGTTTACAAACATGAGTATAACTTTATAGGAAAAATGACATAACATCTTATGGACGTTCATCCAATCAGAAGATACAGGTCTGGGTCCGTTTTACGATCTGTCCTCCCGTGAAGAGGTGATGGATCCAAAGCAGATGTCCGTCTTTGATGTGCACTAGGAAGATGCGATCCCACGGTCGTCATTTACCTAGTGTCAATCGCTCTTTAACAAAAACAATTCCTCCCTATCTGGAGAAATGATTAAGTCATAAACAAATTCACAGCAGACATCTGTAGGCTATTTCGGCACTGTGTAATCTTTCATTACTGACAGGAGTTTCTAACAAATCGACCTTGTTGACCCTTTACTTGTCCTGCTAAATCTAATCTGTTCAGCCTATATACAAAACTATTTCTAATGCTAGTATTAATATATAACATTATATAATTATCACAAAACACTTTCTTCAACTTCCTATACAGAGTCCCTGCTGTTTGGCAATAGAGCAAAGCGGAAAGAAGCCAAAAAGTTATGTTTGTCAGTTACAAGTAAATCCCCTTAGGGGTTAGGAAGATTTGACGCTTCTTGATTGAGGATTGCAGCTCCTTCATCCCAACCCTTCCCCGTGGGGTGTATATGTGTGTACGGCGAGTGTAAGGGTGTCCCTGCTGTCGGGGAGAGCGATAAGTGTGTGCCCCTAAGTGTGGATGTACAGAATGTCCTGAAGGCGTCTCATGGAGCTGAGTGAACTTTGTAATAGTATCTTTCCAATGCATCCTTTGGTTTTCCTTGAGTCATGAGGTTTATTGCCTTTGATACTAAATCCATTTGTCCTCAGTCACATGGAGCCTCCAGAACCAAGGGGATAGAATAAGATTTGTGTCAATGGGTGTGTGAGTTTTGCTCCTCCCGAGTGAGGGACGGTGTCGTTTAGTAGAAATGTAGAGAAAGTCTGCCAACGAGGGTGTTTTAATTGCAGCTGTAACCATAGTAGATACATTATGAGGTTTACAAAGTTTTTGAGACAGTGTATTTAAGAAATAAAAAAGAAACTTACAGACATAGCAGAATATTAACTACTGATATCAATCCTTGTAACACAATCATACCCAGATTACCAAAGGTATCAGCAAGCCATCCCCAGAGGGGTTTTCCTCCGGAGGACTGGTGTATCTTTGTAGTTGCTGTCCTAATGTGCTCTATAAGATTACCAATGTGTTCAGAGTTATCTGGTATGTAAGTACAGCATTCCTGCCCTATAATGGCACATGTCCCTCCTTGTGCTGCTAGCAGGAAATCTAGAGCTAGCCTGTTCTGGAGGGCAACAGTTCGCATAGCCACTATTTCAGTTGTTAAATTGCTGAGAACTTCAGTTGTAGAAATACTTAATGTTTCTAATATACCAGCTACTAATCTGATTTCCTTTATTGCTCTTCCGACTCCATACATAGGAAATAGTATGGAAGCATACCTGTCTCCTTCCCCTATCTCACGTTTAGGGTGAGTAAATTGTTCTATATCTGGAAGGTATTTATCTTCAGTGTGGCGCAAAGCTGGCACCACAAATCCTAAATAACAAGAACCTGTGAACTTACAAGGAAGTTCCCAATATGCCCGCAAGCCGCATATCCAATAAGTCCCATTCCATGGGGCGTAAAATCGACAAGTCTGATACCTAAAGTCAGAACCATCGATAGCCACAGTGTGATTACAAGTGCTATTACCTATAAATTGGGATTGCATGGTTTGGTTATAGTATGAAACATACACAGATCCTTTGTTACTGTGAGCCAAGTCAATATATGGCATTTTAAAATCTCTTCTATTCTGATCCATCTTCGGTACCATTCTCCTGTGATGCCTAAGGCATAATCATATGCATATCGTACATTAGAGGCAACTCTAAGTTGTGAATAATCAGAAAATACTAGAAATGGAATGGGGATCATTGGAACCCCTTTCTTAGTGTCGTGTGGAATGTGGGAACAAACCCAACATTTTGTTTTATTAAGGGCATTTGCATAGGTGCGTGTAATTTGGATAAATCTGTCCATGATTCAACTAAGGACAGGCAGATCAGTCCAAATACTGTAGTGTACACAGTCGTCTTCATGCTGGATTATCTCTTAGTACCTGTAGGGGGACAAAACCTTTACCAGTTAGGCGAATGTCTCTCAAAATTCAGGAAATCTGCAACTGTTGCTTTCCTAGGAATGAGAAAAGATAAAGGTTTAGTACACAGTTCTCCTGGATTATAATTTTTTACTTGTGACCAATGTTTCCATCTAGTACCCCCCTCCTGTCCGTCAATACAGACTGAAGTGTCTGTAGAAAGAAGGACATTATGCGGTCCTGTCCATTTGGGCCTAAGCCCTGGTCTGCTTGGGATTATTTTAACCATCACTTGCGAACCAACCTCAGGAAGTGTTGTTGGCATTTCCTCTTTGAGTTCCAAGTCCCTGAGGGACTGGAGATCACGTGCTTGTGTTCTATGTTTTTTTAAGTGTGTACATAGCTGTGCTACATACTGTTTAAGATAGTCTTTGAATGGAGCACTGGGATCACTGGGACCCCAGATGCCAGCAGGGAGTTGCATATAGCTCTCCCTGTCATTAACTCATATGGAGAAAGCTGAGTACTCCGATTAGGTGACGCTCTAAGTTTATACAGCACAGCGGGGAGTGCAACTGTCCATCCCTTGCCTGTAGTTAACAGGGCTTTTGCCAAACTTTCCTTCAGTGTCCGGTTAGTGCGCTCCACTAAGCCTGAACTCTGAGGGTGATAAGGTATATGAAATCGTTGTTTTACCCCTAGCAGTAAACATGCTTCCTTCATTACCTTACCGGTGAAATGAGTCCCTTGATCTGAGTTCATTTGACGGGGCACACCCCATCGGGGAATAACCTCAGTCACTAGGACTTGTGCTGCAGTGATGGCAGAGCAGTCCCTGCAGGGGAAAGCCTCAACCCATTTTGTGAAATGGTCAATTATTACCAAGCAATAGGATTTCCCATGACATTTTTTCAGGGGTCCTGTAAAGTCAATTTGAATATTTTCCCACGGACCTCAATGCCGGGGCTGGTGTGATTTAGTGACCTTGATCGGTTTACCTGGGTTTACTTGTGCGCAAGGAATACACTGTTGACACCACTTCGCAGTGTCCCTGCCTATGCCAGGCCACCACCAGTGTTCACGCAATTGAGTTAACATGGCCCTGCGACCCGTGTGAGCTGGGCCATGGTACTGGTCCAGAAGCGTTGAGCTAATACACTGGGGTGCTAATACACATTGTAAGTTAGGACTTCGCCACAAACCGTCTGAGTGCACTGCACCTCCCTTAACCCACTCTTGTACTTCATCCTCCTCACAGTTTTTCTGTAGCTGTGCGAGGTCAGTAGTTTCTGGTTCTCGGATGCTCACAAGTTTACTAGAGCAGGGGAATCCTGCTAACGTCACATGACTGCCTGTCTCTGCTGCCTTTTTTGCAGCTAGGTCTGCAAAGTGATTCCCACAGGTGCGCGGGCATCCATCATCAGAAAGACTCTGATGAGCTTTCACTTTAACTACTGCTACCTTTTCTGGAAGGTGTGCTGCCTCAGCTAGGGCTATAACATACTCATAATTTTGTATTACTTCTCCTGCTGTTGTTATAAACCCTCTACATTCCCAGGTTGCCATATAGTCGTGTACTACTCCAAATGCATAGTGACTGTCAGTGAAAATGTTAACTTTAATGTCTTTCGCTATTTTTAATGAATCAGTTAACACCACGAGTTCTGCCACTTGGGCTGAACAGTGTCCTGAAGGGATCCAGATTTTACGACAGTGCTATCATCCAATACCACTGCCCACCCAGTGTGGGGGACTCCATCTATTATTTTCCTGGATCCATCAACATATCGTTCCAAGTCAGGGTCTGTGAGGGGGTTTTCTAGGAAGCGACTGTGGTCCTCCTGGAGCACCAGCTCAGAGCATGTATGCTCTTCTTCCTCCCCTGCTGGGTTTACTCGTGTGTCTTTTATTATTTGTATGGATTTATCTCTGGGGAGCAAAACAGCTTCCCATCTAGCTCGTCTACGGAGACTGAACACAATTTGCCGGTGTGTAATAATTAAACTAATGTGTGTCCTGTGTGCAGAATCAACTGTGTGTTCATTACAATCGGCTCGCATGCCTACACTGCCCAAGAGGCGCAGTCTACTGCTGCCATACAGCGATGCATGCCTGCTGCTACCGTGGGTTGCTTTGTGGAGTAATAGGCGATGGGACATTGCCTATCCCCATGTTCCTGTGTCAGAACTGCTGTATAATAGATCCCATCTTGGGAACAGTAGAGGTGAAATGGTTAAGCATGATCTGGTAACCCGAGGGCGGGGGCATTGCTGAGAGCCTGTTTTATTACACGATAGGCTATTTCCTGTTCATGTCCCCAGTCTATGGGGTCCAAGGGAGCCGGGCTCCCTTTGATTAGCGCCTGTATCGGACCTGTGGCTTGTGTGAAATTAGGGATGAAAGTGCGCCAATAATTAAGGAGCCCCATAACTTTACGCACAGCCCTAACATGATGTGGTTTTGGCATATTTAGAATGGCTTCTTGCCTATTATGCGTCATAGATTTTTGTCCTTGTGAAATGTTGTGTCTGAGATATTGAACCTTAGTTAAGCCTATTTGTGCTTTCTTAGGGCTTGCTTTAAATCCTGCCTTTTGTAAGACACTGAGGACTGTAATTAATGCGCCTAAGTGTGCGGTCTCATCAGGAGATGCAATCAAAAGATCATCCACGTACTGGATGATGAAACTATTCCAGGGTGTCAGATCTGTGCCTTCTAAAGTCTTGGCCATTGCCTGGTGGAGGAGTGTTGGGCTGTTGTGAAATCCCTGTTGCACTCTAGTCCATGTGTACTGTTTGTCGCATACAGTAAACGCACATTTATCTTGGGAATCAGAGTGGAGTGGCAGGCTTCAAAATCCATTGCTAATATCTAGGATCGTAAAAATAGAGTGTTCGGGTTTCAAATTAGGCATAGAATTAGTGGTTGAATGCGTTTCGTGTATTATTCCTGCATGATGCAATGTTTGAATAATTGTCTGAACTGCCGTAAAAGCTTCTGGTTTAATAGGAAACTGTTTATGTGCTTTGTGTACTGGACCTGGGATAACTATAGGTTCAATTTTTGCCAGACCACAATCTTGTTTATGTGTTGCCCAAACATCAGGAAATGCCTGACATACGTGTCCAAGTGGTGTGTCTGGCCATATATGAGGTGTTGACGGTGTGAGTGAGATACTAGCGCAATTTGTTGCGTATCTTTGTGTATCCTTTTTATTCCCGTGTGTATTGGTCCATATTATGCGATTATTATTAGCATCCACTAGTGCGCCGGCTTCTCTAAGGATATCTATACCTAATATTGTCCCCTCTGGGTTTTTACAAACCCAAAAAGACACTGGTATGAGGAGATCGCCTATTTCTAGAAGTTGAGCTGTGCTGAGTGTGGCTGTGATACATGCGCCACCTACACCTGAGATCTGTAGTCTGCGTTTAGTCAGTGGGAGGGGAGATCGGTTATCGAGACAGAGGCGCCTGTATCCACCGACATTGAACACTGCCGACCCCTAACAGTGCACTTATGTGGAGGCGGGGATCTTCCCCTGTACCGACCTCGGGGCCGAGGCGACCTATTTCCTATTGAGTTTCTCTGTCAGATCTCGGATGATGTGCAGAAGCTCCGCGTCTCCTCTGGGCTGATCGGGGTTTGTCTTGGTCTGATTGCAGGGCGCTTGGTGTCGCCTGGAGAGCCTGCCTTCCAGCACTTGTCCCCCGTGTGCCCTGTCCTCCCACAGAAAGTGCACTTAAGGCGGGTTGATTTAGACCGACAGTCTTTAGCAATATGTCCTATTTGTCCGCAATTGTAACATTTACCTCCGTTTTGTGTTATGGCAGATATAGCTGCCACAGCAGTTATTTTAGCTTTTGACTACTTGTTTTCTACCTCTGAAGCCCATTGTACAATCTGCTGATATGTGTTTCCTACAGGCACACCCATATTGAGGATGTCTTGGTGTGCTTTACTAAACCCTTCCTGTAATCATTTTAAACAGATCACATTATCACAGTCCGAAGTGATCTCTAAAAGTAGTGAACTATCGTTCCGCATAATCGCAGCAAGTCTCTCCTGGCTTCTGTACGAGGCCACAGACTAAACCCCAATTTCCCTGTCTTTACAGCCGCGATGAAGTGAGTGATCCTTAGATTATTATTATCATTTCCAGCTGTTATCCAGGTACCATCCTGCTGGGTTAACCTGTCCCAGATTGGCCTTGGACATTTAGTTTTAATTATTATATGTACGTCTCTAGCGTGCATTTGGTGTACATCTAACATCTCATTACATTTTACCCAGAAGTCCAGATTCCCATGATTGGGTTTAAGTTTTGGAAGGTCGCTTAATATTGTGTGTTTCTCTCTGGGTGTAAAGGAGCGATGCACCGACGTTGTTAATGCATAAAATTGTCCGTCGGCAGAGAGATGTTGTCTAGTGCGCATCTCTGTAGGTGCTATTTGTATTTTTTCTGACTTGAATGAACTCAAATCTGGGTAAAGTTTAGACTCTGTTCTATTATCAGGGGGGTTGTCTGAATGTTTACATGGTGGAGGGGCAGAAGCACCAAACCCACATCCCCCATATTTTTCGCATTCATGTTCCCAGGCTTTTCGGTCTAAATCGTCCCAGTCGGGTTCATTTCCCTACATTATTAGTTCATTCTTTATTTTTCTCTTCCTCATTTCTAATTCTTTTCTCATTATCTATCTCTGTTTGCATCTCAGCGACTTTCTCTTTTAATTCTTTTATTGTAGCTGTATTTTCCTCATCCATTGCAATTAGTTTCTTCTCTAATTTTGCACTATATTGACAAAGAATTACGGAAGCTTTATTGGTTTTCTCTCTCTTTTCCTTATTCCACCATTCTCTATGCTGTTTGGGAACCCAGTTAGGATCCCATCCTGCCTTTTCCATCTAAAGTTGAAGTTTTTTAAACTTCTCTTGTAGGTATTCACATATAGACACGTCTTGTAATGCCAAAATGCCAACCCTATCATTGCCAACGATGGGGCTATAACGTTGGACTTTATGTACCTCTGGTTCCGTCTGGTTATTGACTGCCACAAACTCTGGCCCTGGCATACAAGGATTTCCTTGCTTAACCTGGGGCTCAGCAGGCCTCGTCGTACCATTCGGTTCCCTTGGCATCTCTCCCCACAGATCTGTCTTACCTGGAGTTCACCCTACTGTGATCCTCCGCTGTACAGTCAACCTTTCTGTTTGTTTTACCTATACCTCTCCACAGGTTCTCTTTAAATTACAATCTGAGAGCCTCACACAATCACGAGATCAAATCTAAATATACAGGGTGGTCATTTTAAAGGTACTCACCATTGCTTTGGTCCTGGGAGTGGAGGCAAGTTCAGATCCTCGTTCGTTATGCCAAGTTGTAGAACCGTGTCAGAAATAAGTGGAGAAGTCGCGGAGATAAAGCAAACAGTACTTTAATCGAGCCATTCGGAAGCCACACGTCAGGAATAATTCCTTCAGTGAGACTTAATGTTTACAGACATGAGTACAACTTTATTGGAAAAATGACGTAACATCTTATGGCCGTTCATCCAATCAGAAGATATAGGTCTGGGTCCATTTTACGGTCTGTCCTCCCGTGAACAGGTGATGGATCCAAAGCAGATGTCCGTCTTTGATGTGCACTAGGAAGATGCGATCCCACGGTCTTCATTTACCTTGTGTCAATCGCTCTTTAACAAAAACAATGCCTCCCTATCTGGAGAAACAATTCAGTCATAAACAAATTCTCAGCAGACAGCTGTAGGCTATTTCGGCACTGTGAAATCTTTCATTACTGACAGGAGTTTCTAACAAACCAACCTTGTTGACCCTTTACTTGTCCTGCTAAATCTAATCTGCTCAGTGTATATACAAAACTACTTCTAATGCTAGTAATAATATAAAACATTATATAATTATCACAAAACACTTTCTTCAACTTCCTTTACAGAGTCTTCATTCCCTCCTTTTTGGCAATAGAAATGAAGCGAAATGAAGCCAAAATAATCGTGTTTGTCAGTTACAATAATTTCTTCCTCCGGAGGGGCAGGTGGTATAGTGCTGCGTGTTCAGCTCCCATTAATCCCAACCTGCCACCTACGAGGTGTGTATGTATGTACAGCGAGGTATTCAAATAATCAGGGGATAGGAATGTATTTTTATTTGCCTGGTCGGGCAAACAATTATGTCATAACGACACCTTATTGAATATTGAGCTCTTTTATGGAAATTGCAGTGGCCACCTACAATTTCCTGGAGCTTTACTGTGTATCTCAAATTATATTTCATCCTGCCCCAGGTCATAAAGGTCAATCCCCAGTTACATAATACATATATTGTTTTGCTTCTAAAGGAATACAAAAGTCAGCAAACATGTTATTTTTACAAATTCAGTTATTCACATATATTTCTGATGCATTTTAATTGATAAACATTGTACATTCCATACCTCTCAAGAGAAGGGCAATGGACTTATTCTTACTTCATGACTCTTATTCTATTCATTTGAGTAATTTGACATCTCCACCAAAAGTACATTATAAACTACCAATACAAGAATATATGCTACTGCAGATGTCATCTGTGCTGTTTTCACAATGTATTGCAGATTCCTATAATCTGGACAACCTTTAATTTCGGTATTTTAACTTATTTCTCCATTAAGTCAAGCATCACTTCAGCGTTGTGGACCTCAACATTGGTCTGTTCAAGATGCCGTGAGGCTGTCTTTAAAGCCGCGCCCTCGGCCTACTGTGTCTCAATGAGAACACCAGCGTCTTCTCCATATGCACCTCTGCCACCACGGGTCAGACATCGGTTCCTTCAGGACACGATTCATAATGTGCATATCTGCCATGTGTAATAGATCGGTCATCTGAAGACACAATGTGTGGTTCGCACAACATCAGAGATCCTCCTTATAAAAGGCATCTCTATCACATGGACAGTAGTTGACATTCACACAATCTATGAGGTTTCCAGTAAAGGGACAATTCATAATAATAATCTTGATCCCAAATTTTCACAGATTATTTCAGTACAGCACTCAGTTGTCGTCAGCAGCATCATATCTCCTGTGTTACTGAATCAACTTTACTACCTAGTGTAAATACTCTTTCTTGTGTGGAGCTGTCAAACTTTCAAAACAATGCGCTTATCTCTTTGCTTTTATCTGACTTATATATCTAAGACTATTTTAATAATTATTACAGCAGCTCTTTCAACAACAAAGTTAATAGTTGTTAGGTAAATGATCATAGTTGACCTCACAGACACTTTCACTGCCCCAACCCTACCCCCCTTTTTTTTGTTTTTTTTGTTTTGTTTGGGGGGTGAATCCCTTCCTGATTAATAGGGTATTTCTGTTTGGGAAAGCACTATTTCCATACACTTTCATGACTTTAGATTTTAAACTATATCTCATTCAATTATTTATTTATTTAAAATTAAGTTATACCTTAAGTAACTTCCTTATTTTCCCTCATATTCCATTCAATCGCCATCAAAACTCTTGTGCTGAAAGTGGCAGCACATTTCTTTCACACATACCAAACTCCCTTTTTACAGCTTCCCAAGCCTCATCGACTCTTGAACCCCTTGTCAACGTCCTCAAACCTTCATCAACATCGCTCAGACCCTCTGAAAACATCACTCTGTATCCTAACAGCTGTTCTTTCTCCTTTTCCTAATTTTTTACTACACAATTCAAGTTATATTTATTGACATGTATTATTACTATTTATACACATATTTCGCTCCATTATTTGAGTTAATAAGTAAAGATATTTTCCTAAAAAAATATATTTTTAGAAAATAAGCATTTTAATAGATTTCAATAATGATTCCCAGATACCTCAGGAAAACACATTTTCAAAAAAAATGTGTTCAGTCAATGATTTCCCCAATGAAGAGCCTGCGTGGGCACTAAGACTGTCCGCCTGCACGGCTCATATATGTCTTTATTGTGTCACTTCCTCCTATTGAAGTCCAATCTACACCGGTACATGTTCAGAAGAACTGATCCCAAAGCCTATACAGAGTCTTCAAAAGCTATCAGACTTTATCAGCTGGTGTATGAACACACATACAATTATACAGCATTTTCTGCAGCTTCGCAAGACCTAATTTTAAACAGTTGGTCAATTAGATATTTAGTGAGGACCCTCTATTTCCATTTCTTCCTCCATAATTGCTAAAATAAAGTTTTACTGACATTTTATTGACCCTGCCACTGCATAGGACACATCTGTTACATGAACGCTACTGAATGGCACATACATTGAAAACTACAGAGAGAGACAGAAAGACAGTCAGACAGACAGACACTAACACAGCCACCCACCCACCCACTCACACACACACACACACACTCTATCTCTCTCTCTCTCACACACACACACAGCCAGCAAGACACAGAGCCAGCCAGCTCAGCGATGACATCACGAACCTCTCTCTGAGCTGACTGCTATGACATCACAGAGCACGTGCATTCCGTTGCTTACCATCTATCAACCACTCAGTCACTGCCAGCCAGACTGCCTGGCTGGCTGGATGGGGGGGCTGTTTGCTGCTGCTGCGTACCTTAGCAAGCTTATTTGCTTGACCGGCCGTCCTCCTCCTCTACCCACATGCCCACGTATGCCCGATCTGCTGTTCACCTGGATCACAGCTCCGCCCCAACAAGGCAGAGCCTCCCAAGAATGGTACAAACTCATCCACGTTCCCCTCCATGAAGAGGAACCCGAGTCCAAGACGCTACCGACCAGCTATACATATTTGTGTGTATTAAAGATCACATTTTATTACATTTTGTTTTCCTGTACTTTATTACATCTTATTGTGATTTATAATTGTAATGTTTCTTTTCCATATATATGTTTGTATGTATGTATGTATGTATGTATGTATGTATGTATGTATGTATGTATAAATGTATGTTTGAATGTCCAATTGCTTTGACAATACAAATGCACTGAATTGAGAGAGAGAGAGACAGAGAGAGAGACAGAGACAGACAGACACAGAAGACAGACAGACAGGCACTAACACAGCCACCCACCCACCCACACACACACACTCTCTCTCTCTCTCTCTCTCTCTCTCTCTCTCTCTGCATGCTGGGAGTTCATAGGGGAAGTCAGTGGTGGTGGGAGGTTTGTTTGGAGAGAGTGTGTGTCTGTGTTTTTACTACTCTTTTTCTTTCCTTTTCTTGTTTTTTTATAGATACTTTTAATCGTTTGTTGGTTTTAAACGATTTGGGTTTAGGGGGTTGTTTTTCGATTTAGATCAGCATGGCGTTGCGGGCGGGGAGACCCCTCCCTTCATTTAATTCCGAAACGCTGACCCGAAAGCACGGGTTTATACTCGTGTCCCAGGAGTAGGTGTCGGTAGAGGACTGTGCGATGGAGATCGGAAGGAAGGTCGGCTTCCAGAACATCGTCTCTGCGGCTCGAATGAATAAGGGCATTGTGGTTTTCCTGAATTCTGAGGCGCTGGTGAAGGATGTGATGGAGGACGGGGTCACAGTGAAGGGGACCTTCCTGCCCACGCTCCCTCTGGCCACCCCGGCTGTAAAGGTGGTTACTTCCAATGTGCCTCCCTTCCTGAGCAACGATCTGCTGGCGGGGGATCTGAGTCGCTATGGCCGGCTCACCTGCGCCATTAGGAGGGTGCTGCTGGGCTGCAGCGCCCCGGAGCTGAAACACGTCCTCTCTTACCGCAGACAGGGTTTCATGGTGCTGGCGGACGGCGCCGATGAGTTAAGCCTGTCTCTGAAGTTTAAGATCGAGGGGTTAGTGTAGGTGGTGTTCGTGTCAACTGATACCATGAGGTGTTTGAGGTGCGGGGCACAGGGGCACATCAGTCGCTCTTGCCCTCAGGGAGAGGCTCCGGCGGCCGGGCGAGAGGAAGGTGAGGAGCAGGCAGGGCCGTCTGGTGTCGGCTCTGCCGGCCGGGGGAGCGGTGAGGGGGAGGCGGTGGCAAACGCTACTGGCCTCGGTGGGGACAGAGTAGGGGAGCCTAATGGGGAAGCTGCTAGCAGTGAGAATGCAGAGCAGCCACGGGCTCAGTTAGCCGAGGAGGGAGCTGCTGTTGCTGCTGATGCGGCCGCCACCAAGACTGAACACTTAGCCAGTGATGATGGGTTTAAAGTGCACAGGAAAAGACAGCAGAAGCAGTCTGCCCCGTCTTCTGAGGCCGTTGATACAGTTGTCTAAAAAGGCGAATATTGCGAGGACGGCTGGTGAGGAGGATCCCGGAGGCGGTGTGGGGGCTGTGGTGTGGCGGGACTCGCAGTCAGGGGAGTCTGTCTGGGGGAACCTGCCGTCTCAATCCAAAGTGGCCGACCGCCTGCGGCGCCGGGAGTCTGAGTGCAGTGCTGCGGCTGTAGAGAGCGCAGACTCGGACAGCGCTGCTGAGGGGGACATCGCTGACTCCCAGGGTGAGCCCGTCTCCACTGACACTGCGGGATACAGTGCTAAAAGCATTAAGGATTTTTTAAGAGAGACCAAGGGGAAGAGGAACATAGTTTTAGAAAACTTCTTCCCTAATGCAAAGCAGTTCCTGGCATCTGCACAAGTGATCCTGCAGGATGTGGAACTCGCGGAGTTTAGTGAGCCGGAGTGCTACATGTAAAAGAGTGTTGTCAGGACTGCTTTGCAATCTAATGATAATGGTTAATAGTATGTTTTTTTATGTCTCAATTTTTATTTGTACAAGAGACGCACGCAGACAGTGTGAATGAGTGTGAGTGGCAGTGGGTGTGGAAAGGAGAGAGTGTGTTTAGCCAAGGGTCTAGTGTGAGTGGGGGAGTGGTGATTTTATTTTCACACACTTTTAAAATGGATTATTTTAAGAAAACAGAGTTTGTTGGTGGAAGATTGTTGATGGTAAAGGCTGAGAGCGGGGGAAGGACCTTTGTGTTTATTAATATCTATGCCCCCAATGCTGTGAGAGACAGACTGTCAGTGTTTTCGGTGCTCAGCAAAGCGCTAGCAGACTATGGGGCTGAGGAGATCCTGGTTTTGGGGGGGTGATTGGAACTGTACTGTGGACTATAGATTAGATAGCAATCATTTGGAGCCCAGTCCACAGTCGGCAAAACAGCTGGAAGGTAATACACAGTTGCACAATCTGGTCGATGTCAGGAGGAATGCCAACCCAAAGGTGAAACAGTACACCTGGGTGAGGCCAGGTTCTAGCATTATGTCGCTAGCCAGGCTGGTAGATTTTATACCTTTAGACATCATGTCAATCTGATCGGTGGCTGCCATATCACCCCCACCTGACCACTGACCACTGTCTCATCACTGTGAGTGTCACCCTGCCTCCTGTCCGGCTGCGCAGTGCCTACTGGCTTTTCAATAATAGCTTGCTGCAGGACAGGATTTTTTGTAATTCTTTTCTTTTCTTTTGGCAGAGATGGAGATCAGAGCGCCCTAGGTTTGCCTCCCTGAGACAGTGGTGGGACATTGGCAAGGTTCAGACCAGGCTCTTCTGCCAGAAGTACACTGAGCATAGGACTGACAGCTTGAATGAATCTATGAAGGAGTTAGAAGGAGAGATTCAGGTGCTCCACCGAGCCTTGGACTCTGGAGATTCAGGGGCATTAGAGGACCTCAAAGCTATGCAGCAGGCATTGTCAGAGCCGCTAAGGACGCGGGCTCGAGGAGCAATGGTGCGCTCGCAGTTCCAGAGCCTGACACAGATGGATGCGCCCATCAAGTTCTTCTTTGGGATAGAATGCAGGCGGCAGCAGAGCAGGGTGATGCTCTGCCAGAGGACGGCTGAGGGCCGTGTGCTGCAGGATGGGCAAGAGATGCATAGTCATGCCGCCCAGTTCTATAGGGAGCTGTACTCCGCAGAGCCGGGCAGCCTGGAGCAACAGCAGCAGTTTCTGCAGGGTCTGCCTAAGTTCCCACAGGATGGGGTCAAGGTGCTGGAGGCCCTACTAACTCTGGCAGAGCTGACCTGCGCAATGCAAGAGCTCAATAAGGGCTGGGTACCGGGGCTGGATGGGCTCACTGTGGAGTTTTTCTCAGAGTTTTGGACTGAGCTGGGCCCGGACCTGCTCTCAGTGCTGCAGGAGGGCCTGTGAGCTGGGCTGCTGCCCATTAGCTGTCGTAGAGCTATTCTGACCCTGCTGCCCAAGAAGGGGAATCTGTCCTCCATTGTGAACATGAGGCCAGTGGCGCTGCTGTGTCAGAACTATAAGATCCTGTCTAAGGCTCTGGCTAAGCGGCTCAGAGACATCATGCCGGCCGCAGTGCCTGTTTCAGGTGCTGAGAGCAGTTGGTGTCGGCCCGCGGTTCGTAGAATTTATTCAGCTGCTGTACTGTCGTGTGTTTAGTGTGCTGAAGATCAATGGTGGCCTGAGTGAGCATATCCAAATCCATCGAGACATCAGACAGGGCTGCAGTCTGTCAGGGATGCTATACTCCCTTTCTATCGAGCCCCTGCTGCACAGGCTGAGGCAGTTGCTAGCCGGGCTGTCCATCCCTTGTCACCCAGAGCAGGCGGTCAGGGTGTCGGCTTATGCTGCTGAGACACACAGTCTGGCCAGCGAGACGTCCAGGTCATTGTGGGAGTGTCTGGAGGAGTTCAGCAGGGCATCCTCAGCCAGGGTCAACTGGGGCAAGAGCACCGCTTATCTGGTTGGGGTGTGGGAGGTTTTTGCACCCCCTGCCCTCCCTGCGGGGCTGCAGTGGTCTCTCTCAAGCCCTCGGGTGCTGGGTGTGACTTTGGGGGAGACGCAGGAGAACTGGGCTGGCCTGCTGGAGAGGGTACAGGGCCGGTTGAGGGCATGGCGCTGGCTGCTGCCCCAGCTCTCCATTAGGGGGTGAGCAATTGTTATTAATATCTTGGTGGCCTCCATGCTCTGGCACACTTATGACTGTCTGGACCCCCCACCGGCCCTGGTGTCCGAGATACAGACCCTGCTCCTGGATTTCTTCTGGGACGGGCTGCACTGGGTGCGCAAAGCAGTGCTGTACCTGCCGCTCCAGGAGGGGGGACAGGGGT
Source organism: Amia ocellicauda (assembly GCF_036373705.1). NCBI lineage: Eukaryota > Metazoa > Chordata > Actinopteri > Amiiformes > Amiidae > Amia > Amia ocellicauda. The sequence continues at coordinate 41,318,976 of NC_089855.1, read as the reverse complement.
TGGTTGATCTGTTAAGCAGGCTGAGTGCCTTTCGGCTGCAGGCAGCTCAGAGGCTCCTGTACCCTCCAGATCCCCAGTGTCTCCCGCCCTGGACACTTGTTATGACAGACACATGTTTTTACTTAAGACACCTCCCCATATACTTCCTTCCCTGCCTGTTTTTTATAGTACTGTTTTAGAGGTGTGGCAGCGCTTCTCCCTGGGTAGGGAGCTGGGGGGCAGCAGTCTATATTGGCTGTTAGAGGAGCCACTGCTGTATAACCCCGGTTTTAGCTGTTGTTGCTTGGTTAGTAGTAGTACATCTGTATTTAGTTACAAGGCAGCTCTCTTATCTCTCTCAGTGGGGAGCTGACCTCACAGACACTTTCACTGCCCCAACGCCCCCTCTGAAAACATCACTCTGTATCCTAACAGCTGTTCTTTCTCCTTTCCTAGACAATACAAGTTAAATTTATTGACATGTATTATTAGTATTTATACACATATTTCGCTCCATTATTTGAGTTAACAGATTAAGATATTTTCCTAATAAAATATATTTTTAGAAAATAAGCATTTTAATTGATTTCAATAATGATTCCCAGATACCTCAGGAAAACAAATTTTCAAAAAAATGTGTTCAGTCAATGATTTCCCCAATGAAGAGCCTGCGTGGGCACTAAGACTGTCCGCCTGCACGGCTCATATATGTCTTTATTGTGTCACTTCCTCCTATTGAAGTCCAATCTACACCGGTACATGTTCAGAAGAACTGTTCCCAAAGCCAGATTGAACTGATCAATAGTTCATTTCTTACCTACACCTTGTATTTAGGGATCTTATATCTGGGGATTTCAAAAACTCTTCATTGTGGAACTCACAGCTACCAAATGAGCACACCTTTAACTTCCTGGAGTATCTGGTTATCTATGTATTTATATCTTCACCAAATGTCACTGTTTCCTCAGATTCCCATTACAAAAAATAGCTCTAATTCAATTTTCAACATTTATTTTTTTATTTCTGGTTGGTAAAACTCATTCTAATAGTATTGTTAAGTTTTATTTTTTCCTTCAAAATTATGCAATACTAATTTTAGCTCACTTATTCAATGCTCATAATTTATAATTCTATAGTATCCTTAAAATTCTTACCTTTTGACTAATTCACTCATCTTAAATCCAAGGTCTAATTTTAACTTTTATTTCAGGTATTTTATGCTATGCTCCAATAACCAAATATTTTCTAAAATAAGACTATAATATGTCACTATACTGTTTACATTCTCCTGCTATGGGTTTTACATCAGGCTGTCACTCAGGGCTGCACCAGAGTGCTGCTCCTGTGGATTCCAGCCTTGAGTTTTCCTTTTATTTGACTTTACAGAATTTGTCCATAATATGATTTTTAACAAACAAATTATTGTTCTTCTGAGGCTTAGAGAACACCATTACTATTTATTTACTTTATTAGTATTATTAATCTATGTATTTAGTGTATGTTTTGTATTACTTTAACATTATTCTTATAAAAGAATGCATTATTCATTTCTTATTTCTGATGCTTTGTGCACTCTGTATACAGTTAAATGTCTAAATCCTCATTAATCTGTTGTTAAAACATCAATAACTGCGTAATTGTAAATTTAATTCTGAAATTATTGGTTACTTCCCTTCTCAGTCTTATTCTGTACTATGCACAATATTAAAAATACAAAGCATACAAAACAGACATTTACCTTACATAACCTTCAGACTATATATATACATAAACACACAAAGCACATACAGATTGACATCCAAAGATAATTCAGATATTAGATTAGTGTCGTGTTTTGTTGACCCTGCAGTGTCTCAAACAGCCCTTAGCATTTATTAATTCATTATATTGTTATTATTAAAAATCAGATGTAAAATAATCTTTGAAATACACTACTTTGGTGTTTTCTTGATCTATTATGATCAATTTCTTCTCTAAATTCTTATTATTCAGACAAAGAATTATGAAAACTGTCGTTTTTTTATCTTGCCTTTACCATTTTAAGTTTAACAATTAAAACTTGTAGGAATTCACATTCAGACACTTATTTAACGCCATTATGCCAACCCTATCTTTGCCAACGATGGGGCTATAACGTTGGACTTTATGTACCTCTGGTTCCATCTGGTTATTGACTACCACTAACTCTGGCCCTGGTGTACAAGGATTTCCTTGCTTAACCTGGGGCTCAGCAGGCCTCGTCGTACCTTTCGGTTCCCTTGGCATCTCTCCCCACAGATCTGTCTTACCTGGAGTTCACCCTACTGTGATCCTCCGCTGTACAGTCAACCTTTCTATTTGTTTTACCTCTACCTCTCCACAGGTTCTCTTTAAATTACAATCTGAGAGCCTCACACAATCCCGAGATCAAATCTAAATATACAGGGTGATCATTTTAAAGGTACTCACCCATGCTTTGGTCCCAGGAGTGGAGGCAAGTTCAGATCCTCGTTCGTGACGCCAAGTTGTAGAACCGTGTCTGAAATAAGTGGAGAAGTCGTGGAGATAAAGCAAACAGAACTTTAATCGAGCCGCTCGGAAGCCCCACGTCAGGAATAACTCCTTCAGTGAGACTTAATGTTTACAAACATGAGTATAACTTTATAGGAAAAATGACATAACATCTTATGGACGTTCATCCAATCAGAAGATACAGGTCTGGGTCCGTTTTACGATCTGTCCTCCCGTGAAGAGGTGATGGATCCAAAGTAGATGTCCGTCTTTGATGTGCACTAGAAAGATGCGATCCCACGGTCGTCATTTACCTAGTGTCAATCGCCCATTAACAGAAACAATTCCTGCCTATTTGGAGAAACGGTTAAGTCATAAACAAATTAACAGCAGACATCTGTAGGCTATTTCGGCACTGTGTAATCTTTCATTACTGACAGGAGTTTCTAACAAACCGACCTTGATGACCCTTTACTTGTCCTGCTAAATCTAATCTGCTCAGCCTGTATACAAAACTACTTCTAATGCTAGTATTAATATAAAACATTATATAATTATCACAAAACACATTCTTCAACTTCCTATACAGAGTCTTCAAAAGCTATCAGTCTATAGCAGCTGGTGTTTGAACACACATACAATTATACAGCATTTTCAGCAGCTTCGCAAGACCTAATTTTAAACGTTGTTGGTAAATTAGATAATTAGTGAGGACCCTCTATTTCCATTTCTTCCTCCATAATTGCTAAAATAAAATTTTACTGACATTTTATTGACCCTACCACTGCATAGGACACATCTGTAACATGGACGCTACTGAATGGCACATACATTGAAAACTACGGAGAATTGAGACAAATCCAATTTACACTTCATAAATAATCTTAAAACGTTTCCAACCAATGCAAAACCCACGTGAAATACGTTCATTCACATTTTTGGATAACAAAAAGAGAGATTATTACATATGTTCCCCATGATGCATCTACAGAGCGAGAGGCAGAGAGAGACAGAGAGAGACAGAAAGACAGACAGACAGACAGACACTAACACAGCCACCCACCCACCCACTCACACACACACACACACACACTCTATCTCTCACACACACACACAGCCAGCAAGACACACAGAGCCAGCCAGCTCAGCGATGACATCATGAACCTCTCTCTGAGCTGACTGCTATGACATCACAGAGCACGTGCATTCCGTTGCTTGCCATCCTTCAACCACTCAGTCACTGCCAGCCAGACTGCCTGGCTGGCTGGATGGGGGGGCTGTTTGCTGCTGCTGCGTAACTTAGCAAGCTTATTTACTTGACCGGCCTTCCTCCTCCTCCGCCCACATGCCCACCTATGCCCGATCTGCTGTTCACCTGGATCACAGCTCCGCTCCAACAAGGCAGAGCCTTCCAAGAATGGTACAAACTCATCCACGTTCCCCTCCATGGAAAGCTTAAACAAAAGGCAAAAGCGTTATAAGTAAAGAAGAGGAACCCGAGTCCAAGACGCTTCCGACCAGCCATACATATTTGTGTGTATTAAAGATCACATTTTATTACATTTTGTTTTTCTGTACTTCATTACATCTTATTGTGATTGATAATTTTATTGATTATTTTCCATATGTATGTATGTATGTTTGCATGTCCAATTGCTTTGACAATACAAATGCACTAATTTGAGAGACAGTGACATACTAAAAGGACATACTGGTAAGATATTGGGCATGTTTGAAACAACAAAAATGGCATTTGGTTATTTATTAGGGACATTTATACCAGTCTGTGCAAATATCTATGCATATTCCAATGTTTGCTGCAGGACTTACAGATTGAGTGAGGGGGTCAATATGTTTGATTCAGAACAAACCACTGCTTCCTCAATTTTGTTTTAAACATAATTTAAAAGAAAAGTCGGCTATACATTGGTCTGGAAAAAGGAGCAGTGGTCCCTAAGACAATTCTTTTAGTATTTTGACACAATTCCTAAAACCCATTTTCTGTAAAATATATTATTAAATTGCATTAATATATCATCCAAACTTCAATCATACTAATCATGAAAATGTTCATATTATTACATTCTAAGGGTTCTAGTCTATTGTGTATTGTATTTATTATCAGGCCCTTCTCTTATGTTTTACAGTTGTTATTATTATTCCGTACAATACAGGGATTAAATTAAGTATTTTAACCACAAAGTATTGGCTACAGTTATGATGCCTACTTCACTGTTCATATGCACACAGTTTCTGAGGTCTGGACCACTGCACAGTAGTCCCTGGAGTTGTAGTCCAGACCACTGCAAAATTCGTGCTGAAGTGATCTGGATCACCACGCAATGGCCCAAGGACCACTGCAAACTTGGATTTCAATGTTTTTGTGTAATCCATGATGCAATAGCACCTACCATGTTCCTTTGTGGTGAGCTTGTTAATTCTGTTCTGGGAAAACCACAATCCTGCAGGTTTAATAAGTCTCTCTACACATCAGTCCCTGAGTACCTTCAACCAATGGTAATTTTGACCAATTAAGCCCAAGAATTGAGTCGATTAAGTTTTCAAGGACTACCCAGTAAAGACGTGAACTCACGACTAGGTCACACTGTGAGCTCTCCAGAGCAGACATTGCACTGAGTTCAGTGTGAGCTCACTTAGCGCTTTTCCACCGACATGGTGCCGGTGCTGGAGCCAGAGCCGCTGCTCGGCCTGGGATCCAGCTGATCTTTTTGTGAACCGGCCCGCTTTTCCTCCGGTCTTGGAATCGAACGCTGACGTCACTGGATGTGGGCGTTCCCAAGCGTGGAGTAGAAGTGGAGAAACACAGCAATAATAATCGGCACCGAGGCGACTGCGTTTCTAAGCCCTATTTAACATCACAATCAAACTCATTCTACGTCTACACACAGCACAGATACATTGTAAAAACCAAATAAAAAACTCGAAATCACATGTAGACAACCAGAAACGAACATACAAGTATACAAATATGCTAAGATCAGCCTTTTATTTGTATTTATTTTTTATTGATGCATTAAGGGATTTACACCGATTTGCTATTTCAGACACTTTCACTGTATTGACTAAAATTGATGAGAATAATTAACATGAATTAACTTACTGTTGAAGATGTAATCCTTACCCAGTGGCTAACTCTAACTCTATGTTACAAAAATTCCCTAAACACTTATTTTGCAAGATCAATAAAAAACCTTTAGGAATTTTAAACTTTGAAAGATACACATAGGTAATACCAATGTGCTTTAACACTGCCGAAAATAATAATGTGTTTATCTATAATAGTGAAGATATTGTATAGATGTATATCTTTCATATACACAAATAGAAAAAAAACGGTTTCCAAACCGAATATAGAACTGAAACTTTCAGACAAACCATGAAAAATGGAATGTAAACATTTACACTTTTTAACAATTCTATATATCAATTATATTAATTACCCTAACCCTAACACTAACCCTAACTTTAAGTTACAAATCTTCCCTAAACACTTGTTTTGCAGGATCAATAAAAAACTGTCAGGATTTTCTAAACTTTTACTGACACACATAGTGAATGGCAATGTGTTATAACTTTACCGAAAATAATAATCTGTATAACTTTAATTGTTTTGACGTTATTAAGATATAATGCATCTTTCACATAGGGAACATTTGTAACATGATAGGAAAAGCAAACAAATGATGTAACTTTGAAAATATTCAATATTACAGCATACAATTTGTCAGGTTTTATGACAGAATTTATTACATACTCTGTAAAAATCAAGCAAACAGCATTTGGTGTTCATGAGAAAAAAAATATGAGATCAAAGCTATCAGACTTTAGCAGCTGGTGTATGAACACACATACGATTATACAGCATTTTTTGCAGCTTCGCAAGACCAAATTTTAAATGTTGTTGGTAAATTAGATAATTAGTGCGAACCCTCTATTTGCATTTGATCCCCTCTATAATTTCTAAAATAAAGTTTTACTGACATTTTATTGTCCTTACCACTGCATAGGACACATCTGTAACATGAACGCTACTGAATGGCACATATATTGAAAACTACAGAGAATTGAGACAAATCCAATTTACACTTCATAAATAATCTTAAAACGTTTCCAATCAAGGCAAAACCCACTTTAAATACGTTCATTCTCATTTTTGGTAAACAAAAAGAGAGATTGTTACATATGTTCCCTATGATGATGCATCTACAGAGCGAGAGACAGAGAGAGAGAGAGAGAGAGAGAGAGAGAGAGAGATACTTTTTTTAACTTTAAAATGTACTTTATTACAAAAGTGCATCATTCAACACACAAAATCTACAAAAAGCATTACAAAAAAAACAATGCAGCCTACAAAAAATGCAGCTGTTAAACAACTATCCAATTACCATAAAAACAGAACAGACATCACTCTTTATATATTTAAAACCAAACCCTCATTCCCAACCAGGCAGAGAACCCTATCAAGGCACCATACCTTCTCAAACTGGTCCACACTACACATTGTTTTGTGGTATTCATAATCGACAGTGATTTGAACAGCTACACTAATTCTAAAAACAGTCAAAACCTCACAAAAGACATGGCCACTCAATTTCCGTTTCCTACTCTTTTTGCCCTATCAAAAAATTGGTTAACTTGACCTTGTCTTTCAGTTGAACAATAGCACTTATACCGAACACAAACACCCTTGGAGAAAAACACAATGAGAGTTGAAAAAAGAACTTTCAACCATAGAAATAAAGGTTGTAATCTATTACAGTCTAAATAACGGTGAGCAACAGTTTTCGTTTGACCACAAAACACACAGGCATCAGTCACATCATGATCAATAATGGACAGAAAGGAATTCACTGCTAAGTGCCAGTATAAATCCCCAGCTCTCTTATTCAGGGGGGCTGTATACAGGGTTCCCCAAGCTGGGCGAACTGCACTCTCAAATAGCAGCTTCCCTCTTCAGGGTGAATCAGGGACATCTTTTAACTGTGCAAAATGAGTCGTTTTCAATACAAATTGATACAGCGTCTTATTATTGGCACTAGAGAAAACAACATCGGAGACTTCCTTCATCTGTAAAATCAGATCTGGCCTATCCTGCCTGAGCCACATGGAAGGGGAAAGCTTCAGCTCAATGAAAAGCCTCTGTCTATCGGATTCATTGCTGCCCATCCAAACCTCCCCCTGTACACCCAGCCCCTACTCCTGCAGGGCCACATTCTACTGAGACAGCAACACCCCTACCACTCGCACTGAGTGCACCTGCAGCCTTCCTGCCAAGGCCTCCACACTCATCCAGCCACCCCCCCTCCCCATCACAACCTGCCCCAGCCTGGTCACACCTGCCTTAACCAGCCTGCTGTGCAAGCCCTGAGACTCCAACACAGGGAGCCGCAGTGCAGGGTTACACAGCAACAGCTCTCTCAAAAGCCAATAAGCCCCCAACCTCTACATGTCTCTTTGCACCCGCACTAGCCACCACGCTTTCAAAACACTATGGTAAAAAAGTGGAACCCCTCTGAGATCCAACTGAGACATGTCTGTCACAAACAACTGCCTGTCCAGCTACAGCCACTGAGAACAGCAGCTTCTGAACTGTCTGTAACCTGAACACTGCCACCCTGCTGGTCAGGTCTAAAAGTCCCTGCCCACCTTCTGCTACTGGCAGAAAAACCACACTCTGTGTGATCCAGTGCAGCCTGTCCCAAAAGAAATGGAGCAGGATCCTCTGGAGTCTGGTGAGCACACCTGGTGGCGGCTCCACACACACTAGCCTGTGCCACAGCATTGAAGCCACCAGATTATTAATGACCAGCACCCTCCCTCTGTACAAGAGCTGGGGTAGCTGCCATCGCCAGCGCCCCAACCTCTCCTGTACCTGCTCCTCTATCCTCTCCCAGTTCCTCTGCTTTGCCTTCTCTCCCCTCAGGAACACCCCCAGACACTTTAACTCCCCACTACTCCACTGCAGCCCAGCTTGCAAACCCAGGGGCTGCCTCCCCCCAACTCCCAGAGCAGCACCGCACTGCTCTTCATCCAATTAACTCTTGCTGATGACACCTGCCCATATCTCTCTAGGCTCTCTTCCAAAAGCACAACGTCCCAGTCCCCCACCACACACACACACACACACATCGTCTGCATATGCACACAACCGAACACACACCACACTGCAGGACGGGATGCTCAGACCAGTCAACACAGTCCTCAGCGTGTGCAAGAGAGGCTCTATGGACAAGGAATACAGCATTCCCGATAGCAAGCAGCCTTGTCTAATCCCTCTCTGCACTGGAAATGGGGTACTCAACCTGCCATTGATTTTTAACACACTAAAAACATTATTATACAAACATTTAATCAGTGCCAAGAAATTAGGGCCCTAACCAAAAGCTTCCAAGGTATGGAACAAATACTTATGATCCACACGATCAAATGCTTTTTCTTGATCCAAGGAGATCAAACCTGCTTGAAAGCCAAACAACCTGGATGCCGACATCAGGTACCTCGCCAAAAAAAAAAGATCAAATATAGAGCGCTGTGGGACACAATAAGTCTGATCTGGGTGCACTAGGGATCCCATAACTGGATTGAGACGATTGGCAAGGGCCTTTGACAAGATCTTAAAGTCACAGCACAACAATGACACAGGTCTCCAGTTGGAGATTTAACATAAATCACCCTTTTTACTGTACTTTACTTTTAAGTACTGCCCTCCTGCAGCTCAATGGCAGCTCACCGTCCAGCACACCCTCTTCACACACACTGAGTAAGTCCATCCCTAGTACTGGCCACAGAGTCTTATAAGAACTGCACCGGCAGGCCGTCCAGTCCGGGAGCCTTTCCGTTGTTCAGGCCCTGCAGGGCAACACTGTTTTCTAGTTTTTTTTCTAGTTTTCTCAATCTAAACCTTTCCGGATTCTCAAGCTCCGCAGAGCCCCGCAACAGAGCCTGTGCCGAGTTAACAAACTGTTTTAAATCCGAAACAATGGACTCCACATTCACCCTGTAGAACCGTGTCTGAAATAAGTGGAGAGTCGTGGAGACAAAGCAAACAGAACTTTAATCGAGCCGCTCGGAAGCTCCACTGTCAGAAATAATTCCTTCAGTGAGGCTTAATGTTTACAGAAATGAGTACAACTTTATTGGAAAAATGATGTAACATCTTATGGCCGTTCATCCAATCAGAAGATACAGGTCCGGGTCCGTTTTACGATCTGTCCTCCCGTGAAGAGGTGATGGATCCAAAGCAGATATCCGTCTTTGATGTGCACTAGGAAGATGTGATCCCACGGTCTTCATTTACCTAGTGTCAATCGCTCTTTAACAAAAACAATTCCTCCCTATCTGGAGAAACAATTCAGTCATAAACAAATTCTCAGCAGACAGCTGTAGGCTATTTCGGCACTGTGTAATCTTTCATTACTGACAGGAGTTTCTAACAAACCAACCTTGTTGACCCTTTACTTGTCCTGCTAAATCTAATCTGCTCAGCCTGTATACAAAACTACTTCTAATGCTAGTATTAATATAAAACATTATATAATTATCACAAAACATTTTCTTCAACTTCCTTTACAGTCTTCATTCCCTCCTTTTTGGCAATAGAAATGAAGCGAAATGAAGCCAAAATAATCGTGTTTGTCAGTTACAATAATTTCTTCCTCCGGAGGGGCAGGTGGTATAGTGCTGCGTGTTCAGCTCCCATTTATCCCAACCTGCCACCTACGAGGTGTGTATGTATGTACAGCGAGGTATTCAAATAATCAGGGGATAGGAATGTATTTTTATTTGCCTGGTCGGGCAAACAATTATGTCATAACTACACCTTATTGAATATTGAGCTCTTTTATGGAAATTGCAGTGGCCACCTATAATATCCTGGAGCTTTACTGTGTATCTCAAATTATATTTCATCCTGCCCCATGTCATAAAGGTCAATCCCCAGTTACATAATACATACATTGTTTTGCTTCTAAAGGAATACAAAAGTCAGCAAACATGTTATTTTTACAAATTCAGTTATTCACATATATTTCTGATGCATTTTAATTGATAAACATTGTACATTCCATACCTCTCAAGAGAAGGGCAATGGACTTATTCTTACTTCATGACTCTTATTCTATTCATTTGAGTAATTTGACATCTCCACCAAAAGTACATTATAAATTAACTACCAATACAAGAATATATACTACTGCAGATGTCATTTGAGCTGTTTTCACAATGTATTGCAGATTCGTATAATCTGGACAACCTTTAATTTCAGTATTTTAACTTATTTCTCCATTAAGTCAAGCATCACTTCAGCGTTGAGGACCTCAACATTGGTCTGTTCAAGATGCCGTGAGGCTGTCTTTAAAGCCGCGCCCTCGGCCTACTGTGTCTCAATGAGAACACCAGCGTCTTCTCCATATGCACCTCTGCCACCACGGGTCAGACATCGGTTCCTTCAGGACACGATTCATAATGTGCATATCTGCCATGTGGAATAGATCGGTCATCTGAAGACACAATGTGTGGTTCGCACAACATCAGAGATCCTCCTTATAAAAGGCATCTCTATCACATGGACAGTAGTTGACATTCACACAATCTATGAGGTTTCCAGTAAAGGGACAATTCATAATAATAATCTTGATCCCAAATTTTCACAGATTATTTCAGTACAGCACTCAGTTGTCATCAGCAGCATCATATCTCCTGTGTTACTGAATCAACTTTACTACCTAGTGTAAATATTCTTTCTTGTGTGGAGCTGTCAAACTTTCAAAACAATGCGCTTATCTCTTTGCTTTTATCTGACTTATATATCTAAAACTATTTTAATAATTATTACAGCAGCTCTTTCAACTACATAGTTAATAGTTGTTAGGTAAATGATCATAGTTGACCTCACAGACACTTTCACTGCCCCAACCCCACCCCCCTTTTTTTTTTTTTTTTTTTTTTTTTTTTTTGTTTGGGGGGGTGAATCCCTTCCTGATTAATAGGGTATTTCTGTTTGGGAAAGCATTATTTCCATACACTTTCATGACTTTAGATTTTAAACTATATCTCATTCAATTATTTATTTATTTTACATTAAGTTATACCTTAAGTAACTTCCTTATTTTCCCTCATATTCCATTCAATCGCCATCAAAACTCTTGTGCTGAAAGTGGCAGCACATTTCTTTCACACATACCAAACTCCCTTTTTACAGCTTCCCAAGCCTCATCGACTCTTAAACCCCTTGTCAACGTCCTCAAACCTTCATCAACATCGCTCAGACCCTCTGAAAACATCACTCTGTATCCTAACAGCTGTTCTTTCTCCTTTTCCTAATTTATTACTACACAATTCAAGTTATATTTATTGACATGTATTATTACTATTTATACACATATTTCGCTCCATTATTTGAGTTAATAAGTTAAGATATTTTCCTAAAAAAATATATTTTTAGAAAATAAGCATTTTAATTGATTTCAATATTGATTCCCAGATACCTCAGGAAAACAAATTTTCAAAGAAAATGTGTTCAGTCAATGATTTCCCCAATGAAGAGCCTGCGTGGGCACTAAGACTGTCCGCCTGCACGGCTCATATATGTCTTTATTGTGTCACTTCCTCCTATTGAAGTCCAATCTATACCGGTACATGTTCAGAAGAACTGATCCCAAAGCCTATACAGAGTCTTCAAAAGCTATCAGACTTTATCAGCTGGTGTATGAACACACATACAATTATACAGCATTTTCTGCAGCTTCACAAGACCTAATTTTAAACATTGTTGGTCAAGTAGATATTTAGTGAGGACCCTCTATTTCCATTTCTTCCTCCATAATTGCTAAAATAAAGTTTTACTGACATTTTATTGACCCTACCACTGCATAGGACACATCTGTTACATGAACGCTACTGAATGGCACATACATTGAAAACTACAGAGAGAGACAGAAAGACAGACAGACAGACAGACACTAACACAGCCACCCACCCACCCACTCACACACACACACACACACACACACACTCTATCTCTCTCTCTCTCACACACACACACAGCCAGCAAGACACAGAGCCAGCCAGCTCAGCGATGACATCACGAACCTCTCTCTGAGCTGACTGCTATGACATCACAGAGCACGTGCATTCCGTTGCTTGCTATCTATCAACCACTCAGTCACTGCCAGCCAGACTGCCTGGCTGGCTGGATGGGGGGGCTGTTTGCTGCTGCTGCATACCTTAGCAAGCTTATTTGCTTGACCGGCCTTCCTCCTCCTCCACCCACATGCCCACCTATGCCCGATCTGCTGTTCACCTGGATCACAGCTCCGCCCCAACAAGGCAGAGCCTCCCAAGAATGGTACAAACTCATCCACGTTCCCCTCCATGGAAAGCTTTAGCAACAGGCAAATACATACATATTTCTGTGTACTAAAGATCACATTTTATTACATTTTGTTTTTCTGTACTTTATAACATCTCACTGTGATTTATGATTATATTGTTTATTTTCCATACATATGTATGTATGTATGTATGCATGTATGTATGTTTGCATGTCCAATTTCTTTGTAAATACAAATGCACTGAATTGAGAGAGAGAGACAGAGAGAGAGAGAGAGCGAGAGAAGTGCTAGGGCACATCTGTAACATAAACTAGGGAACATTCGTCACATGCTTAGGAACATTCATAACATACAGGGAACATTTGTAAAATGAATTAGGGAACATTTGTGACATACTAAAAATACATACTGGTAAGATGTTGGGCACATTTGAAACAACAAAAATGGCATTTGTTTTTTTATTAGGGACATTTATACCAGTCTGAGCAAATATCTATGCATATTCCAATGTTTGCTGCAGGATTTACAGATTGAGTGAGGGGGTCAATATGTTTGATTCAGAACTAACCACTGCTTCCTCAATTTTGTTTTAAACATAATTTAAAAAAAAAAGTGTGCTATATATTGGTCTGGAAAAAAGGAGCAGTGGTCCCTAAGACAATTCTTTTAGTTTTTTTAACACAATTCCTAAAACCCATTTTCTGTAAAATATGTTATCAACTTGCATTAATATATCATCCAAACTACAATCATACTGTAAGAGAATTTGGGATTGCTTGGTTTTTCAGTCAATTTAAATAAATAGTTGAACTGAAAACTTATAGGTCCTTTTTTTTTTTTAAGATTCTTTTTAGAGGGAAGATGCGGTCAAGTCACAGATGTGCAATAATCATTTATTTTGACAAAAATAGGAAACTAATATATTACTGAAAATAAGTAGTATTAAGCTTCTGCTGGATTACAGTAAGATACAGATAATACCCATTTTCTTCTTTCTCCTCACAGTACAGCTTATAGGCCAGTCTGGTCAGGCAGGAAGCAATGTGTCTCTCTCTGTCTCTCCTCTCCAGCTCAGTCTTATCGTTGCAGGATGAAGAAGTTAAAAGAAAACTCAAATTCTCGTTGTTTTCCCTTTTATAAGGTTTCCTTCCATCCAATAGCATTTTGCCACCACCATGACGTGTCTTATGCTAAAGCAATCTAGAAGTGGGGGGTCATTTTGAATTTGTCTAAGAGCCAATTAGAGGACAGGTCCCTTTTGGTCTCTGGTCATAAAGATAGGGTTACCAGGGCTACCAGATGAAAGGGAGGAGGTCTGTTTCCTCTACCAAACCAGATGGTATAGAATTTCCCATTGAAAAATATATTCTAACAAATAATATCTTACAGTACAAAACAGGGATTAAATTAAGTATTTTAACCACAAAGTATTGGCTACAGTTATCATGCCTACTTCAGTGTTCATATGCATACAGTTTCTGAGGTCTGGACCACTGCACAGTAGTCCCTGGAGTTGTAGTCCAGACCACTGCAAAATTCATGCTGAAGTGATCTGGATCACCACACAATGGCCCAAGGACCACTGCAAACTTGGATTTCAATGTATTTGTGTAATCCATGTTGCAATAGCACCAACCATGTTCCTTTGTGGTGAGCTGGTTAATTCTGTTCTGGGAAAACCACAATCCTGCAGGTTTAATAAGTCTCTATACACATCAGTCCCTGAGTACCTTAAACCAATGGTAATTTTGACCAATTAAGACCAAGAATTGAGTCAATTAAGTTTTCAAGGACTACCCAGTAAAGACGTGAACTCACGACTAGGTCACACTGTGAGCTCTCCAGAGCAGACATTACACTGAGCTCAGTGTGAGCTCACTTAGCGCTTTTCCACCGACATGGTGTCGGTGCTGGAGCCAGAGCCGCTGCTTGGCCTGGAATCCAGCTGATCTGTTTGTGAACCGGCCCGCTTTTCCACCGGTTTTGGAATCGAACGCTGACGTCACTGGATGTGGGCGTTCCCAAGTGTGGAGTAGAAGTGGAGAAACACAGCAATAATAATCGGCACCGAGGCAACTGTGTCTTTAACATCACAATCAAACTCATACCGCGTCTATGGCAAATCGTAACCCATATGTTACATATATTCCATAATTATGTGTTTTGCAGAATACACAAGCAAACGTTATGCAATATCAGCATTTTATCGACACACATAATAGATCTTATTGTTCTTTAACATTGATGAGAATAATTAACAAGAATTAATTTACTGTTGAAGATCTAACCCTTAGCCAGTGGCTAACCCTAACTCTATGTTACAAATTTTCCCTAAACACTTATTTTGCAAGATCAATAAAAAACCTTTAGGAATTTTTAACTTTTAAAGATACACATAGGTAATACCAATGTGCTTTAACAATGCCGAAAATAAAAATGTGTTTATCTATAATAGTGAAGATATTGTATAGATGTATATCTTTCATATACACAAATATAAAAAAAAAACAGTTTCAAAACCGAATATAGAACTGAAACTTTCACACAATCCATGAAAAATTGAATTTAAACATTTACAGTTCTTAGCAATTCTATATATCAATTATATTCATAACCCTAATCCTAACACTAACCCTTACTTTAAGTTAAAAATGTTCCCTAAACACTTATTTTGCAGGATCAATAAAAAACTGTCAGGATTTTTTAAACTTTTACTGACACACATAGTTAAAAGCAATGTGTTATAACTTTACCACAAATCATAATCCGTATATCTTTAATTGTTTTGACATTATTAAGATATAATGCATCTTTCACATAGGGAACATTTGTAACATGATAGGAAAAACAAACAAATGATGTAACTTTGAAAATATTCAATATTACAGCATACAATTTGTCAGGTTTATGACAGAATTTATGACATAATCTGTAAAAATCAAGCAAACAGCATTTGGTGTTCACGAGAAAAAAAATATGAGATCAAAGCTATCAGACTTTAGCAGCTGGTGTATGAACACACATACGATTATACAGCATTTTTTGCAGCTTCGCAAGACCAAATTTTAAATGTTGTTGGTAAATTAGATAATTAGTGCGGACCCTGTATTTGCATTTGATCCCCTCTATAATTGCTAAAATAAAGTTTTACTGACATTTTATTGACCTTACCACTGCATAGGACACATCTGTAACATGAACGCTACTGAATGGCACATACATTGAAAACTACGGAGAATTGAGACTTATCCTATTTACACTTCATAAATAATCTTAAAACGTTTCCAACCAAGGCAAAACCCACTTGAAATACGTTCATTCACATTTTTGGTAAACAAAAAGAGAGATTGTTACATATGTTCCCTATGATGCATCTACAGAGCGAGAGACAGAGACAGAGAGAGAGACAGAGACTAACACAGCCACCCACTCACACACACATACACACACACACACACACACACTCTATCTCTCTCTCTCTCACACACACACACACATACACACAGCCAGCAAGACACACAGAGCCATCCAGCTCAGCATTGACATCACATGACAAGCCTCTCTCTGAGCTGACTGCTATGACATCACAGAGCACGTGCATTCCGTTGCTTGCCGTCTGTCAACCTCTCAGTCACTGCCAGCCGGACTGCCTGGCTGGCTGGATGGGGGGGCTGTTTGCTGCTGCTGCGTACCTTAGCAAGCTTATCTGCTTGACCGGCCTTCCTCCTCCTCCGCCCACATGCCCACCTATGCCCGATCTGCTGTTCACCTGGATCACAGCTCCGCCCCAACAAGGCAGAGCCTCCCAAGAATGGTACAAACTCATCCACGTTCCCCTCCATGAAGAGGAACCCGAGTCCAAGACGCTACCGACCAGCTATACATATTTGTGTGTATTAAAGATCACATTTTATTACATTTTGTTTTCCTATACTTTATCTTATTGTGATTTATAATTGTATTGTTTCTTTTCCATATATATGTTTGTATGTATGTATGTATGTATGTATGTATGTATGTATGTATAAATTTATGTTTGAATGTCCAATTGCTTTGACAATACAAATGCACTGAATTGAGAGAGAGAGAGACAGAGAGAGACAGACACAGAAGACAGACAGACAGGCACTAACACAGCCACCCACCCACCCACTCTCACACACACACACACACACACTCTCTCTCTCTCTCTCTCTCTCTCTCTCTCTCTGCATGCTGGGAGTGTATGGGGGGAGTCAGTGGTGGTGGGAGGTTTGTTTGGAGAGAGTGTGTGTGTGTGTGTCTTTACTACTCTTTTTCTTTCCTTTTCTTGTTTTTTTATAGATACTTTTAATCGTTTGTTGGTTTTAAATGATTCGGGTTTAGGGGGTTGTTTTTCGCTTTAGATCAGCATGGCGTTGCGGGCGGGGAGACCCCTCCCTTCATTTAATTACGAAACGCTGACCCGAAAGCACGGGTTTATACTCGTGTCCCAGGAGTAGGTGTCGGTAGAGGACTGTGCGATGGAGATCGGAAGGAAGGTCGGCTTCCAGAACATCGTCTCTGCGGCTCGAATGAATAAGGGCATTGTGGTTTTCCTGAATTCTGAGGCGCTGGTGAAGGATGTGATGGAGGAGGGGGTCACAGTGAAGGGGACCTTCCTGCCCACGCTCCCTCTGGCCACCCCGGCTGTAAAGGTGGTTACTTCCAATGTGCCCCCCTTCCTGAGCAACGATCTGCTGGCGGGGGATCTGAGTCGCTATGGCCGGCTCACCTGCGCCATTAGGAGGGTGCTGCTGGGCTGCAGTGCCCCGGAGCTGAAACACGTCCTCTCTTACCGCAGACAGGGTTTCATGGTGCTGGCGGACGGCGCCGATGAGTTAAGCCTGTCTCTGAAGTTTAAGATCGAGGGGTTAGTGTACGTGGTGTTCATGTCAACTGATACCATGAGGTGTTTGAAGTGCGGGGCACGGGGGCACATCAGTCGCTCTTGCCCTCAGGGAGAGGCTCCGGCGGCCGGGCGAGAGGAAGGTGAGGAGCAGGCAGGGCCGTCTGGTGTCGGCTCTGCTGGCCGGGGGAGCGGTGAGGGGGAGGCGGTGGCAAATGCTACTGGCCTCGGTGGGGACAGAGTAGGGGAGCCTAATGGGGAAGCTGCTAGCAGTGAGAATGCAGAGCAGTCACGGGCTCAGTTAGCCGAGGAGGGAGCTGCTGTTGCTGCTGATGCGGCCGCCACCAAGACTGAACACTTAGCCAGTGATGATGGGTTTAAAGTGCCCAGGAAAAGACAGCAGAAGCAGTCTGCCCCGTCTTCTGAGGCCGTTGATACAGTTGTCTAAAAAGGCGAATATTGCGAGGACGGCTGGTGAGGAGGATCCCGAAGGCGGTGTGGGGGCTGTGGTGCGGCGGGACTCGCAGTCAGGGGAGTCTGTCTGGGGGAACCTGCCGTCTCAACCCAAAGTGGCCGACCGGCTGCGGCGCCGGGAGTCTGAGTGCAGTGCTGCGGCTGTGGAGAGCGCAGACTCGGACAGCGCTGCTGAGGGGGACATCGCTGACTCCCAGGGCGAGCCCGCCTCCACTGACACTGCGGGATACAGTGCTAAAAGCATTAAGGATTTTTTAAGAGAGACCAAGGGGAAGAGGAACATAGTTTTAGAAAACTTCTTCCCTAATGCAAAGCAGTTCCTGGCATCTGCACAAGTGATCCTGCAGGATGTGGCACTCGCGGAGTTTAGTGAGCCGGAGTGCTACAGGTTAAAGAAGTGGAAAGAGTGTTGTCAGAACTGCTTAGCAATCTAATGATGATGGTTAATAGTATGTTTTTTTATGTCTCAATTTTTATTTGTACAAGAGACGCACTTAGACAGTGTGAATGAGTGTGAGTGGCAGTGGGAGTGGAAAGGAGAGAGTGTGTTTAGCCAAGGGTCTAGTGTGAGTGGGGGAGTGGGGATTTTATTTTCACACACTTTTAAAATGGATTATTTTAAGAAAACAGAGTTTGTTGGTGGAAGATTGTTGATGGTAAAGGCTGAGAGTGGGGGAAGGACCTTTGTGTTTATTAATATCTATGCCCCCAATGCTGTGAGAGACAGACTGTCAGTGTTTTCGGTGCTCAGCATAGCGCTAGCAGACTGTGGGGCTGAGGAGATCCTGGTTTTGGGGGGGTGATTGGAACTGTACTGTGGACTATAGATTAGATAGGAATCATTTGGAGCCCAGTCCACAGTCAGCAAAACAGCTGGAAGGTAATACACAGATGCACAATCTGGTCGATGTCTGGAGGAATGCCAACCCAAAGGTGATACAGTACACCTGGGTGAGGCCGGGTTCCAGCATTATGTCGCTAGCCAGGCTGGATAGATTTTATACCTTTAGACATCATGTCAATTTGATCGGTGGCTGCCATTTCACCCCCACCTGACCACTGACCACTGTCTCATCACTGTGAGTGTCACCCTGCCTCCTGTCCGGCTGCGCAGTGCCTACTGGCTTTTCAATAATAGCTTGCTGCAGGACAGGATTTTTTGTAATTCTTTTCTTTTCTCTTGGCAGAGATGGAGATCAGAGCACCCTAGCTTTGCCTCCCTGAGAAAGTGGTGGGACATTGGGAAGGTTAAGACCAGGCTCTTCTGCCAGAAGTACACTGAGCATAGGACTGACAGCTTGAATGAATCTATGAAGGAGTTAGAAGGAGAGATTCAGGTGCTCCACCGAGCCTTGGATGCTGGAGATTCGGGGGCATTAGAGGACCTCAAAGCTATGCAGCAGGCATTGTCAGAGCTGCTGGGGACGTGGGCTCGAGGGGCAATGGTGCGCTCGCAGTTCAAGAGCCTGACACAGATGGATGCGCCCATCAAGTTCTTCTTTGGGCTGGAATGCAGGCGGCAGAAGAGCAGGGTGATGCTCTGCCTGAGGACGGCTGAGGGCCGCGTGCTGCAGGATGGGCAAGAGATGTGTAGTCATGCCACATAGTTCTGTAGGGAGCTGTACTCCGCAGAGCCGGGCAGCCTGGAGCAGCAGCAGCAGTTTCTGTAGGGTCTGCCTAAGGTCCCACAGGATGGGGTCAAGGGGTTAGAGGCCCCACTAACCCTGGCAGAGCTGACCTGCGCAATGCAAGAGCTCAATAAGGGCTGGGCACCGGGGCTGGATGGGCTCACCTGCTCTCAGTGCTGTAGGAGGGCCTGTGAGCTGGTCTGCTGCCCATTAGCTGTCGTACAGCTGTTCTGACCCTGCTGCCCAAGAAGGGGAATCTGTCCTCCATTGTGAACTGGAGGCCAGTGGCGCTGCTGTGTCAGGACTATAAGATCCTGTCTAAGGCTCTGGCTAAGCGGCTCAGAGACATCATGCCGGCCGCAGAATTTATTCAGCTGCTGTACTGTCATGTGTTCAGTGTGCTGAAGATCAATGGTGGCCTGAGTGAGCCTATCCCCATCCATGGAGGCATCAGACAGGGCTGCAGTCTGTCAGGGATGCTATACTTCCTTTCTATCGAGCCCCTGCTGCACAGGCTGAGGCAGTTGCTAGCCGGGCTGTCCATCCCTTGTCACCCAGAGCAGGCGGTCAGGGTGTCGGCCTATGCTGCTGAGGCACAGTCTGGCCAGCGAGACATCCAGGTCATTGTGGGAGTGTCTGGAGGAGTTCAGCAGGGCATCCTCAGCCAGGGTCAACTGGGGCAAGAGCAGTGCTCATCTGGTTGGGGTGTGGGAGGGTTCTGCCCCCCCTGCCCTCCCTGCGGGGCTGCAGTGGTCTCTCTCAGGCCCTCGGGTGCTGGGTGTGACTTTGGGGGAGACGCAGGAGAACTGGGCTGTCCTGCTGGAGAGGGTACAGGGCCGGTTGAGGGCATGGCACTTGCTGCTGCCCCAGCTCTCCCTCAGGGGGAGAGCAATTGTTATTAATATCTTGGTGGCCTCCATGCTCTGGCACACTTATGACTGTCTGGACCCCCCACCGGCCCTGGTGTCCCAGATACAGACCCTGCTCCTGGATTTCTTCTGGGACGGGCTGCACTGGGTGCGCAAAGCAGTGCTGTACCTGCCGCTCCAGGAGGGGGGACAGGAGTTGGTTGATCTGTTAAGCAGGCTGAGTGCCTTTCGGCTGCAGGCAGCTCAGAGGCTCCTGTACCCTCCAGATCCCCAGTGTCTCCCGCCCTGGACACTTGTTATGACAGACACATGTTTTTACTTAAGACACGTCCCAATATACTTCCTTCCCTGCCTGTTTTTTATAGTACTGTTTTAGAGGTGTGGCAGCACTTCTCCCTGGGTAGGGAGCTGGGGGGCAGCAGTCTGTATTGGCTGTTAGAGGAGCCACAGCTCTGGAACCCCGGTTTTAGCTGTCCACTCCTGCTCTCCAGCAGCCTCAGGTCAGTCCTGCTTAAGGTCGACGTGATCCGACGTGAGGGATTTGTTGGATTTAAACAGGGGACAGTGGGTTGGTGCCGACAGCCTGGCTGCCAGGCTGGGTATGAGGTCACTGAGAGTCGTAACCAGATTTCTCTGGGCAGTACAGAACGCCCTTCCCATAGGCGCTGTGGAGCGGCTTTTCCAGGCTCTCACGCAGCACTGCTGGCCCAAGGACCCTGACACCGTCTTTCCCCTTGTTTGTCTGTGTCTCTCAGTCCCCCCTAGCTCATCAGGCCGCCTACTGTCGCCTCACAGTCTGTGTAGTGTGCCTGTCTCCACAGCTCATCGTCAGCAGCTTTCAAGGACTACCCAGTAAAGACGTGAACTCACGACTAGGTCACACTGTGAGCTCTCCAGAGCAGACATTACACTGAGCTCAGTGTGAGCTGACTTAGCGCTTTTCCACCGACATGGTGCCGGTGCTGGAGCCCAAGTTGCAGTTACAAATACAATGCCGAGCACAGCAGTGCAGCGCCACTACTCCTCTCTATCCAGAACACAAAGACGTGCGTCACTCTAACCTGTCCGGCTTTACAACATGCAACTCAAATAATATGTTCTTGGGGGAACAACATAACACATAGCGATTCCTCCCTGCTATAAAGTAAAATAATGTATACGGTGTTTCTAATTTCTTTCACGATACCTTTTCATATATATTTATATTATTCAATATTAAACTAATGTCACAGTAATACCAATGAGCTTTAACAATGCCGAAAATTTTAATGCGTTTATCTTTAATAGTGAAGATATTGCATAGATGTATATCTTTCATATACACAAATAGAAAAAACGGTTTCCAAATCGAATATAGAACTGAAACTATCAGACAATCCATGAAAAATGTAATGTAAACATTTACACTTCTTAACAATTCTATATATCAATTATATTCATAACCCTAACCCTATCACTAACCCTAACTTTAAGTTACAATTGTTCCCTAAACACTTTTCCCAATTTTGCAGGATCAATAAAAAACTGTCAAGCAATGTGATATAACTTTACGGAAAATAATAATCTGTATATATTTAATTGTTTTGACAATGTTAAGATATAATGCATCTTTCACATAGGGAACATTTGTAACATGATAGGAAAAACAAACAAATGATGTAACTTTGAAAATATTCAATATTACAGCATACAGTATAATCAACACAGAACTGTGTCTATACTGAAAAGCTGTTGACATTTGAAAAGTGACAGAGGTTTGAATTTGAAAGTATCAATTCATAAAAGATACAATGAGCAGGAGCAGGAGCTGTGCGATCCATTACCCAGAGCACCTGAAGAACGCTCAGGCCAGGAAGAGTCTCAGACAACACATACTGAAGGACAACCCAGAGACTCTCAGAGCCGACTTCTCTCAGACTGGAGACCAGCAAGTCACCAGCAACCTGGTCTTCTACACCGAGCACACCGACGCCTGGCACGCTGCCATCTGTCAACTGTACAGGCACATTAATAGGAGAGGCATCAGTAAAGGAAGGCAGGTGTCAATCAGTGAGGAGGATAACCCAGACACCTCCATGCTGACAATCAATCTGTACCACACTGGAACAGTCTTAATACAGGGCAGCGAGGGCAGCCTGGGCACCTTTGAAAATCAGTTCCACTCACTGAAAACGCTGGCTGACAGAGAGAAAAAGGAGAGACGTGTCCAAAAGAGCACAGACGCAGCCACACAGGAGGAGAGTCCAGCCCCACACTGCCCAGAGAACGGAGGGGAGAGCACCGCGCCAGAGAACAGCGAGGAATCCACACGCAGCCCAGCGCAGGACACCCCTCAGACACACGACACAGTGTCCCAGCTGAGGGAGAACATGTCCCTGCTGGAGGTGGAGCTGATGGAGCTAAAAGAGCTGGTGCTGGCCAATCTCACAACCTCCAACACCACAGAGCAGCTAACAGACCAGCTCAACAGAGTCCAACACGAGCACAAGGTCACAGTGAGGGAGCTGAGGGAAGAGGTGAGGGAGCTGCAGCAGGACAGGGAGGCCATGAGGAGGGAGCTGACGGCCCTGAGAGAGGAACTGCAACGCAGAGACAAGACAGTGCAGAGCCTGAAGGAGAAGCTATACAAATTCACTGCCCACAACAACTAGCCCTCAAGAAACCCAGCAGTGCACAATGTGCAGAGCCCTCCCACCCCAATGACATCCAGACATACTGACTCTCACACAACACACCACTCGCACACTGCACCCAACACACACACACAACCCGACCCGAACACACAGAGTGCACCCAGCACACACACACACCCTGAGCACGACACACACAGTGCACCCAACACACACACACACCCTGACTCAGACACACACACTGCACCCAGCACTCACACACACCCTGAGCCCGAAACCACTAACAAAACCTGCGCACCACACACACAGGCTGAACCAAACACAGATGAGACCCCCTCACGCAGAAAGACTACCAGGAAGAAGAACACTGAAGTAGCCCTGCTGATAGACTCAAATGGCAAACTCATAAATGAGAGGCGGCTCTTCCCTGATGGCAAGATCTCCAAGGTCTGGTGTCCGACCACAGAGAGGGCCATTCAGCAGCTGTCCGAGAAGAGCCTCGGCTCCCCCAGCCATATTATTATACACACTGGCACAAACGACCTGAGGACCCAGCAGGACAAGGTGGCCAGCTCCATCAGAAGAGTGGCGGAGAGGGCCACCCAGACCTTCACCCACGCCAAAATCATCATCTCCACCCTGCTGCACAGGAAGGCCTTCCACCCCAACACCATCCACATGATCAACGCTGAGATCTCTCGGGGATGTGCTCTGATGCCAAATGTGCACCTGGCACACCACCCCACTCTTGGGGCCCACAGCTTGTTTGACAACGTCAATCTCCACAAACAAGCAGTGAGCGTCTTCGCAAAGACACTCAAAGACATTGCCCTGGGCCGAAACCCAGACAGCCCCCCACATGGCCACAGAAGGTTCTCCAGCACCCACACCACCCAGAACAACCCCGAGCCAATCAGGAGAGCGGCCCCTGGGAGCCCCCGCCCTCCACCTGCACACCACCTTCCCCAGCCCGGACACCGCAGACCCCAGCCTGGATACGCCCGACCACAGAACAGCAGACCCAGAGTGGAGCCCATCCAGAACATGCACAGAGCAGCCAAGCAGCACAGCCAGCGCAACTACGCAGCAGCGGTCAGCAGAGTGGCCGACACCTGCTCAACCTCATCTGCACCCGACTGATAAGATAAGTAACTGTGCATAACAAAGAAACCACTGCAGGAGGTGACTAGCTATTACCACATCTGAAAATCACCCCTGTATAAATGTAGTTATATACTGATATATATGGACATTTTCTAAAAATTATGTAGATATATGGATGCTTACATATATGTGTATATATGTAGATATATGTGTGTATGCGTATGTATATAGGAGTGTAAGTCAGGAGTTTTTTATTTTTTATTTTTTTAATTTATTCGTTTCCTATTTTTACATATCACCAGTATTACTATTTATTTATATGTTTACTTTCCACCTCACACATTTCCAGATATATCTCATTCCAAAGGAGTATATAAATTGCTTAATTAGAGAAGAAAGAAATGCGATCCCTATCTATCACCATGTGGAACATCCAGAGCCTGGGCTCCTCAGTGTTCGGGCTGAAGAACACAGACCTGGAGTTCAGAGATAGAGTGAGAGACAAGGATGTCATCATCATGCAAGAGACATGGTGTCGGGCAGACGTGTCCAGTCACTGTCCCTCAGGCTACAGAGAGGTCATAGTGCCCTCCCTGAAGAAGCCCTCCGTCAGACACGGCAGGGACTCAGGGGGCATAATAATCTGGTACAAAGCAGAGCTCAGTGACTCCATACAGCCCATCAAAACAGCAGAGTCACACATATGGCTTAAAATAAGCAAAGAAATCATTTCTACACAAACCGATGTGTTCCTGTGTGTATGTTCCCCCCTCAGAATCCCCATATCACAATGAGGAGATCTTCCCCAACCTCCAGACTGAGGTCTGCCACTTCCAGGTCCAGGGAAGTGTGCTGATCTTTGGGGACCTGAACGCCCGGACAGGCAGCCTGCCTGACTTCACCAGCACACAGGGAGACAGCCACATATTTGGCCACACCCCCTTAAACACCCCCATCAGCTCCCTCAGACACAGCCACGACAGGGGAGTGAATAAAAACGGGCAAAAATTACTGCAGCTCTGTCAGGGACTGGGCCTGTATATCGTGAATGGCAGGATCCGGGGAGATTCTCTGGGAAGATATACCTACAGCTCAGCTCTTGGCAGCAGCACGGTAGACTATGCCATCACAGACCTAGACCCCTTCTCTCTCAGTGCATTCACCTCTATCAGACCACAGCCAAATCACTGTGTTCCTGAAGAGGACAGAGCACAGCAGCAGCGCTCACACACAGCCCAGCAAGCTGTACAGCCTCGGACACTCCTACAGATGGGCTCCAGACAGCACACAAGAGTACTAGAAAGCAACTGGCAATCAAGACATCCAATCACTAATACACACCTTTCTGGTCACCCCAAATCAACATAGTAAAGAAAGAATACATCTGGCTATAAAATACTTAAATCATATTTGAAAAAGCAGCTTTACAGTCAAAATTGAAAATTAAAAAGAACATCCCAACAAAATACAAAGAGGAGAATTGGTTTGATAAGGAGTGCAATAGAATAAGGAAGGAACTGAGGAACGAAGGAACACTTAGATCAAAAAGTACAACACACCCGAAAGCAACTGACAATAATCGAAGAGTCCATTAACACAAATAGATTCTGGGAAAACTGGAAAAAATGTAATAAATTAAAACCTGAAGAATTGGCCATTCAAAATTGAGATTTTTGGAAAAAACACTTTGAAAAACTTTATGAAAACATTCACCACACTGAGAAATCAGCTCAGCATGACATCAGTGTGAAACTAAAAAGAATGGAATTGGCATTTAAAGACACCCAGAATCCCCTGGACTCAACTATTACTGAGTAGGAGTTGCAGGAGAAGCTGCGCGCCCTGCTGCCCAGGAAAGCATGCGGGCCTGATGGAATCTCCAACGAGATGCTGAAACACAGCAGCCCTGAGCTACAGCAGGCCCTGTTACGGCTGTTCAACCTGGTGCTCAGTGTGGGCCACTTCCCTGACAGCTGGCATAAAGGACTGATCACCGCGATTCATTAGAGTGGAGACAAATTGGACCCTAATAACTACCGGGGCATCTGTGTGAGCAGCAACCTGGGGAAGGTGTTCTGCAGTATCATTAACGCCCGGATACTGGCCTTCCTTACCGAGCACAGTGTCCTGAGTAAGAGTCAGATTGGCTTCCTCCCAAAACACCGCACAACTGATTATATTTACACCCTACACACCCTCATTGACAAACACGTCAACCAAAATAAAAATAAAATATTTGCTTGTTTCATAGATGTAAAAAAAAAAATTGGTCCATTCTGGCATGAAGGTTTATTTTACAAACTTCTCCAAAGTGGTGTAGGGGGTGATACATATGACATCATCAAATCAATGTATACAGGAAACGAGTGCGGAGTTAAAATTGGCAATAAAAGAACAGAGTTCTTCACTCAGAGGCGTGGGGTGAGGCAGGGCTGCAGTCTGAGCCCAACGCTATTCAATATTTACATCAATGAATTGGCCACAATGCTGGAGCAATCTGCAGCCCCCGGCCTCACCATACATGACACAGAAGTCAAGTTCCTGCTCAACGCAGATGACCTGGTGCTGCTGTGGCCCACAGAGCAGGGGCAGTACTGTCAGACCTGGGCCCTGGCAGTAAACATGAAAAAGACAAATACCATGATATTCCAGAAAAAGGCCAGGCCTCAGGGAACTAGGTACCACGTCACTTTAGCAAACAGCACCATCGAACACTGCACCCACTACACATACCTAGGCCTCACACTCAGCTCAACAGGAAGCTTCAACGCAGCAGTGAAGACACTGAGAGAGAAAGCACGCAGGGCCTTCTATGCCATAAAGAGACACATTTGCATAAAAATACCTGTACAAATCTGGCTAAAAATATTTGAATCCATAATCCAGCCCATTGCTCTCTATGGCAGTGAGGTGTGGGGTCCCCTCACAGGGCAGCAGTTTGCTCAATGGGACAAACACCCAAAAGAAACCTTGCATGCAGAGTTCTGCAAAAATATCCTACAGGTGCAAAGGAAAACACCGAACAACGCATGCAGGGCAGAATTAGGCCAATACCCATTATTAATCAACATACACAAAAGAGCAATTAAATTCTGGCTCCATCTAATAAACAGCGACACACACTCCTACCACCACAAGGCCCTGCAATGCCATAAGCTGAACCCAGAGAGGAGCCCCCTCAGCCAGCTGGTCCGCAGGCTCACTGCGCAGACACACACCGACACCGGCCAGCCTCAGGACAGCAACACACACATGCACACAATCAGAGTCAACCAAATTATCACACAGCACAAAGAAAACTACATCACCCATTGGGAAACACACACACAAGCACAAAGTAAACTGCAGTGCTATCGGGCCCTAAAAAGACACTACACATTGTCAGAAAACCTTAAATTAATAACGAACGAAAAACACTAAAGGATCCTGACCAAATACAGGCTCAGTGAGCATAGCCTGGCCATCGAGACGGGCCGACACAGGCAGACATGACTGCCCAGAGAGGACAGGCTGTGTCCCCACTGCCAACGCCGAGAGGTCGAGACAGAGCTGCACTTTATTCTAAAATGTGAAAAATATAAACATTTATGAGCAAAATTTTTCCCCAAAATAGCAGATCTCTATAAGAGATTTCCAGACCTGCCAGACTCGGAGAAAGTGCCAGTCCTTCTGGGAGAGGAGACCAGCTGCATATTACTGGCAGCCCAGTATACAGCTGCCTGCCACAGCCTGAGGGACATAGTGGACACTCAGTCCACTCACACAGGGGACACCCCTGGACACAGGCAATGACACCTATGCTACACCCAATTATTACTATCAATATCAGTTTTATGTATCTCTGAACTATGATTGAATTTTATTAATTGAAATTAATCAGTTACCTGATTTTAACATATATATTGTGTATTTATGTATGCAAATGTACATATATATGTTCAAAACTGTTGTTTGTCACCATTGCTTTGGCAATACTTCTTTTTGGTCATGCCAATAAAGCAGGTTGAATTTGAATTTGAATTTTGAGAGAGAGAGAGAGAGATAGAGTGTGTGTGTGTGTGCGTGTGTGTGTGTGAGAGAGAGAGAGATACTGTGTGTGTGTGTGTGTGTGTGTGAGTGGGAGAGTGGGTGGCTGTGTTAGTGTCTGTCTGCCTGTCTGTCTGTCTCTCTCTCTCTCTCTCTCTCTCTCTCTCTCTCTCTATCTCTGTAGATGCATCATAGGGAACATATGTAACAATCTCTCTTTTTGTTTACCAAAAATGTGAATGAACGTATTTCAAGTGGGTTTTGCCTTGGTTGGAAACGTTTTAAGATGATTTATGAAGTGTAAATTGGATAAGTCTCAATTCTCCGTAGTTTTCAATGTATGTGCCATTCAGTAGCGTTCATGTTACAGATGTGTCCTATGCAGTGGTAGTGTCAGTAAAATGTCAGTAAAACTTTATTTTAGCAATAATACAGGGGAACAAATGCAAATAGAGGGTCCTCACTTTGTATCTAATTTACCAACAACGTTTAAAATTAAGCTGCAACAAATGCTGTATAATCGTATGTGTGTTCATTCACCACGTGCTAAAGTCTGATAGCTTTGATTATATATTTTTTTTCTCATGAACAACAAATGCTATTTGCTTGATTTTTACAGAGTATGTCATAAATGCCATTATTATGAAGCCTGCCAAATTGTATGCTGTAATATTAAATATATTCAAAGTTACATCATTTGTATGTTTTTCCTATTATGTAACAAATGTTCCCTATGTGATATATGGATTATTATTTTTGGAAAAGTTATAACACATTGCTCTTAACTATGTGTGTCAGTAAAAGTTTAAAAAATCCTTACAGTTTTTTATTGATCCTGCAAAATAAGTGTTTAGGGATCATTTGTAACTTAAAGTTAGGGTTAGTGTTAGGGTTAGGGTTATGAATATAATTGATATATAGAATTGTTAAGAAGTGTAAATGTTTACATTCCATTTTTCATGGACTGTCTGAAAGTTTCAGTTGTATATTCGGTTTGGAATCCGTTTTTTTTTCTATTTGTGTATATGATAGATATACATCTATACAATATCTTCACTATTAAAGATAAACGCATTATTATTTTCGGCATTGTGAAAGCACATTGGTATTACCTATGTGTATCTTTAAAAGTTTAAAATTCTTAAAGGTTCTTTACTGATCTTGCAAAATAAGCTTTTAGGGAACATTTGTAACATAGAGTTAAGGTTAGCCACTGGGTAAGGGTTACATCTTACACAAGGGTTACACAAGCGCCGGAATGAGGTCAAGGACTCTGCTGTTTTGACTTCGGTGGTGGAATGACCTGCCCACCAAAGTCAAAACAGCAGAGTCCTTGACCTCATTCCGGCGCTTACTCAAGACGCATCTCTTCCGACCGCACTTGTAATATTAGTCCTCTATCCCTGCTAGATAGCACTTCAGCTTATTATACTCCTCTCGTTCTTGAATGTTTTCCTCCTTGCTCCCTTTCCTGTAGCCCTAGTCTGTAACCCTACATCTTGACAGCACTTAGCTTTCACCGTCCAGGATGTAGGAAGTCTTTTACTGTACTTGTGTAAATTGTAATTGGAATTTTTAAAATGTATTTTGAATTGCGATATTTTTTAACTAAGTTGAATTTGTAATGATTGATGCCTTGTACTTCTCTGTATTTTTGCACTTATGTTGTAAGTCGCCCTGGATAAGGGCGTCTGCCAAGAAATAAAAATAATAAAATAATAATCTTCAACAGTAAGTTTATTCATGTTAATTTTTCTCTTCAATGTTAAAGAACAGAATTTACCAGCTCACCACAAAGGAACATGGTAGTTACTATTGCAACATGGATTACACAAAAACATTGAAATCCAAGTATGTAGTGGTCCTTGGGCCATTGCGTGGTGATCCAGATCACTTCAGCACGAATTTTGCAGTGGTCTGGACTACAACTCCAGGGACTACTTTGCAGTGGTCCAGACCTCAGAAACTGTATGCATATGAACACTGAAGAAGGCATCATAACTGTAGCCAATACTTTGTGGTTAAAATGCTTAATTTAATCCCTGTATTGTACGGAATAATAATAACAACTGTAAAACATAAGAGAAGGGCCTGATAATAAATACAATACACAATAGACAAGAACCCTTAGAATATAATAATATGAACATTTTCATTATTAGTATGATTGTAGTTTGGATGATATATTAATGCAAGTTGATAACATATTTTACAGAAAATGGGTTTTAGGAATTGTGTTAAAAAAAACTAAAAGAATTGTCTTAGGGACCACTGCTCCTTTTTTCCAGACCAATATATAGCACACTTTAAAAAAAAAATATGTTTAAAACAATATTGAGGAAGCAGTGGTTAATTCTGAATCAAACATACTGACCCCCTCACTCAATCTGTAAGTCCTGCAGCAAACATTGGAATATGCACAGATATTTGCTCAGACTGGTATAAATGTCCCTAATAAAAAACCAAATGCCATTTTTGTTGTTTCAAATGTGCCCAACATCTTACCAGTATGTATTTTTAGTATGTCACAAATGTTCCCTAATTCGTTTTACAAATGTTCCCTGTATGTTATGAATGTTCCCTAAGCATGTGACGAATGTTCCCTAGTTTATGTTACAGATGTGCCCTAGCACATGTGCTGTGATCCAGGTGAACAGCAGATCGGGCATAGGTGGGCATGTGGGCGGAGGAGGAGGAAGGCTGGTCAAGCAAATAAGCTTGCTAAGGTACGCAGCAGCAGCAAACAGCCCCCCCATCCAGCCAGCCAGGCTCTGTGATGTCATAGCAGTCAGCTCAGAGAGAGGTTTGTGATGTCATCGCTGAGCTGGCTGGCTCTGTGTCTTGCTGGCTGTGTGTGTGTGTGAGAGAGAGAGAGATAGAGTGTGTGTGTGTGTGTGTGTGTGAGTGGGTGGGTGGGTGGCTGTGTTAGTGTCTGTATGTCTGCCTGTCTTTCTGTCTCTCTCTGTAGTTTTCAATGTATGTGCCATTCAGTAGCATTCATGTAACAGATGTGTCCTATGCAGTGGTAGGGTCAATAAAATGTCAGTAAAACTTTATTTTAGCAATTATGCAGGAAGAAATGGAAATAGAGGGTCCTCACTAAATATCTAATTGACCAACAATGTTTAAAATTAGGTCTTGCGAAGCTGCAGAAAATGCTGTATAATTGTATGTGTGTTCATACACCAGCTGCTAAAGTCTGATTTTGAAGACTCTGTATAGGCTTTGGGATCAGTTCTTCTGAACATGTACCGGTGTAGATTGGACTTCAATAGGAGGAAGTGACACAATAAAGACATATATGAGCCGTGCAGGCGGACAGTCTTAGTGCCCACGCAGGCTCTTCATTGGGGAAATCATTGACTGAACACATTTTTTTTGAAAATGTGTTTTCCTGAGGTATCTGGGAATCATTATTGAAATCTATTAAAATGCTTATTTTCTAAAAATATATTTTATTAGGAAAATATCTTAACTTATTAACTCAAATAATGGAGCGAAATATGTGTATAAATAGTAATAATACATGTCAATAAATATAACTTGAATTGTGTAGTAATAAATTAGGAAAAGGAGAAAGAACAGCTGTTAGGATACAGAGTGATGTTTTCAGAGGGTCTGAGCGATGTTGATGAAGGTTTGAGGACGTTGACAAGGGGTTTAAGAGTCGATGAGGCTTGGGAAGCTGTAAAAAGGGAGTTTGGTATGTGTGAAAGAAATGTGTTGCCACTTTCAGCACAAGAGTTTTGATGGCGATTGAATGGAATATGAGGGAAAATAAGGAAGTTACTTAAGGTATAACTTAATGTAAAATAAATAAATAATTGAATGAGATATAGTATAAAATCTAAAGTCATGAAAGTGTATGGAAATAATGCTTTCCCAAACAGAAATACCCTATTAATCAGGAAGTGATTCACCCCCCCAAAAAAAAAAAAAAAAAAGCAAAAAAAAAAAGGGGGGTTGGGTTGGGGCAGTGAAAGGTCTGTGAGGTCAACTATGATCATTTACCTAACAACTATTAACTTTGTTGTTGAAAGAGCTGCTGTAATAATTATTAAAATAGTCTTAGATATATAAGTCAGATAAAAGCAAAGAGATAAGCGCATTGTTTTGAAAGTTTGACAGCTCCACACAAGAAAGAGTATTTACACTAGGTAGTAAAGTTGATTCAGTAACACAGGAGATATGATGCTGCTGACGACAACTGAGTGCTGTACTGAAATAATCTGTGAAAATTTGGGATCAAGATTATTATTATGAATTGTCCCTTTACTGGAAACCTCATAGATTGTGTGAATGTCAACTACTGTCCATGTGATAGAGATGCCTTTTATAAGGAGGATCTCTGATGTTGTGCGAACCACACATTGTGTCTTCAGATGACCGATCTATTCCACATGGCAGATATGCACATTATGAATCGTGTCCTGAAGGAATTGATGTCTGACCCGTGGTGGCAGAGGTGCATATGGAGAAGACGCTGGTGTTCTCATTGAGACACAGTAGGCCGAGGGCGCGGCTTTAAAGACAGCCTCACGGCATCTTGAACAGACCAATGTTGAGGTCCACAACACTGAAGTGATGCTTGACTTAATGGAGAAATAAGTTAAAATACTGAAATTAAAGGTTGTCCAGATTATAGGAATCTGCAATACATTGTGAAAACAGCACAGATGACATCTGCAGTAGCATATATTCTTGTATTGGTAGTTTATAATGTACTTTTGGTGGAGATGTCAAATTACTCAAATGAATGGAATAAGAGTCATGAAGTAAGAATAAGTCCATTGCCCTTCTCTTGAGAGGTATGGAATGTACATTGTTTATCAATTAAAATGCATCAGAAATATATGTGAATAATTGAATTTGTAAAAATAACATGTTTGCTGACTTTTGTATTCCTTTAGAAGCAAAACAATGTATGTATTATGTAACTGGGGATTGACCTTTATGACCTGGGGCAGGATGAAATATAATTTGAGATACACAGTAAAGCTCCAGGAAATTGTAGGTGGCCACTGCAATTTCCATAAAAGAGCTCAATATTCAATAAGGTGTAGTTATGACATAATTGTTTGCCCGACCAGGCAAATAAAAATACATTCCTATCCCCTGATTATTTGAATACCTCGCTGTACATACATACACACCTCGTAGGTGGCAGGTTGGGATTAATGGGAGCTGAACACGCAGCACTATACCACCTGCCCCTCCGGAGGAAGAAATTATTGTAACTGACAAACACGATTATTTTGGCTTCATTTTGCTTCATTTCTATTGCCAAAAAGGAGGGAATGAAGACTCTGTAAAGGAAGTTGAAGAAAGTGTTTTGTGATAATTATATAATGTTTTATATTATTACTAGCATTAGAAGTAGTTTTGTATATACACTGAGCAGATTAGATTTAGCAGGACAAGTAAACGGTCAACAAGGTTGGTTTGTTAGAAACTCCTGTCAGTAATGAAAGATTACACAGTGCCGAAATAGCCTACAGCTGTCTGCTGAGAATTTGTTTATGACTGAATTGTTTATCCAGATAGGGAGGAATTGTTTTTGTTAAAGAGCGATTGACACAAGGTAAATGAAGACCGTGGGATCGCATCTTCCTAGTGCACATCAAAGACAGACATCTGCTTTGGATCCACCTCTTCACGGGAGGACAGATCGTAAAACGGACCCAGACCTATATCTTCTGATTGGATGAACGTCCATAAGATGTTACGTCATTTTTCCAATAAAGTTGTACTCATGTCTGTAAACATTAAGTCTCACTGAAGGAATTATTCCTGACGTGAGGCTTCCGAATGGCTCGATTAAAGTTCTGTTTGCTTTATCTCCGCGACTTCTCCACTTATTTCTGACACGGTTCTACAACTTGGCATAACGAACGAGGATCTGAACTTGCCTCCACTCCCGAGACCAAAGCAATGGTGAGTACCTTTAAAATGACCACCCTGTATATTTAGATTTGATCTCGGGATTGTGTGAGGCTCTCAGATTGTAATTTAAAGAGAACCTGTGGAGAGGTAGAGGTAAAACAAACAGAAAGGTTGACTGTACAGCGGAGGATCACAGTAGGGTGAACTCCAGGTAAGACAGATTTGTGGGGAGAGATGCCAAGGGAACCGAAAGGTACGACGAGGCCTGCTGAGCCCCAGGTTAAGCAAGGAAATCCTTGTATGCCAGGGCCAGAGTTAGTGGCAGTCAATAACCAGACGGAACCAGAGGTACATAAAGTCCAACGTTATAGCCCCATCGTTGGCAAAGATAGGGTTGGCATTATGGCATTACAAGACGTGTCTATATGTGAATACCTACAAGAGAAGTTTTAAAAACTTCAACTTTAGATGGAAAAGGCAGAATGGGATCCTAACTGGGTTCCCAAACAGCATAGAGAATGGTGGAATAAGGAAAAGAGAGAGAAAACCAATAAAGCTTCCGTAATTCTTTGTCAATATAGTGCGAAATTAGAGAAGAAACTAATCGCAATGGATGAGGAAAATACAGCAACAATAAAATAATTAAAAGAGAATGTCACTGAGATGCAAACAGAGATAGATAATGAGAAAAGAATTAGAAATGAGCAAGAGAAAAATAAAGAATGAACTAATAATGTAGGGAAATGAACCCGACTGGGACGATTTAGACCGAAAAGCCTGGGAACATGAATGCGAAAAATATGGGGGATGTGGGTTTGGTGCTTATGCCCCTCCACCATGTAAACATTCAGACAACCCCCCTGATAATAGAACAGAGTCTAAACTTTACCCAGATTTGAGTTCATTTAAGTCAGAAAAAATACAAATAGCACCTACAGAGATGCGCACTAGACAACATCTCTCTGCCGACGGACAATTTTACGCATTAACAACGTCGGTGCATCGCCCCTTTACACCCGAAGAGAAACACACAATATTAAGCGACCTTCCAAAACTTAAACCCAATCATGGGAATCTGGACTTCTGGGTAAAATGTAATGAGATGTTAGAGACGTACATATAATAATTAAAACTAAATGTCCAAGGCCAATCTGGGACAGGTTAACCCAGCAGGATG
This sequence comes from Amia ocellicauda, assembly GCF_036373705.1. Taxonomy (NCBI): domain Eukaryota; kingdom Metazoa; phylum Chordata; class Actinopteri; order Amiiformes; family Amiidae; genus Amia; species Amia ocellicauda. The sequence goes on along the minus strand of NC_089855.1, from coordinate 41,283,497 downwards.
GTACCTGGATAACAGCTGGAAATGATAATAATAATCTAAGGATCACTCACTTCATCGCGGCTGTAAAGACAGGGAAATTGGGGTTTAGTCTGTGGCCTCGTACAGAAGCCAGGAGAGACTTGCTGCGATTATGCGGAACGAAAGTTCACTACTTTTAGAGATCACTCCGGACTGTGATAATGTGATCTGTTTAAAATGATTACAGGAAGGGTTTAGTAAAGCACACCAAGACATCCTCAATATGGGTGTGCCTGTAGGAAACACATATCAGCAGATTGTACAATGGGCTTCAGAGGTAGAAAACAAGTAGTCAAAAGCAAAAATAACTGCTGTGGCAGCTATATCTGCCATAACACAAAACGGAGGTAAATGTTACAATTGCGGACAAATAGGACATATTGCTAAAGACTGTCGGTCTAAATCAACCCGCCCTAAGTGCACTTTCTGTGGGAGGACAGGGCACACGGGGGACAAGTGCTGGAAGGCAGGCGCTCCAGGCGACACCAAGCGCCCTGCAATCAGACCAAGACAATCCCCGATCAGCCCAGAGGAGACGCGGAGCTTCTGCACATCATCCGAGGTCTGACAGAGAAACTCAATAGGAAATAGGTCGCCTCGGCCCCGAGGTCGGTACAGGGGAAGATCCCCGCCTCCACATAAGTGCACTGTTAGGGGTCGGCAGTGTACAATGTCGGTGGATACAGGCGCCTCTGTCTCGATAACCGATCTCCCCTCCCACTGACTAAACGCAGACTACAGATCTCAGGTGTAGGTGGCGCATGTATCACAGCCACACTCAGCACAGCTCAACTTCTAGAAATAGGCGATCTCCTCTTACCAGTGTCTTTTTGGGTTTGTAAAAACCCAGAGGGGACAATATTAGGTATAGATATCCTTAGAGAAGCATTAATTACTTTCCTCAGTGTCTTACAAAAGGCAGGATTTAAAGCAAGCCCTAAGAAAGCACAAATAGGCTTAACTAAGGTTCAATATCTCAGACACAACATTTCACAAGGACAAAAATCTATGACGCATAATAGGCAAGAAGCCATTCTAAATATGCCAAAACCACATCATGTTAGGGATGTGCGTAAAGTTATGGGGCTCCTTAATTATTGGCGCACTTTCATCCCTAATTTCACACAAGCCACAGGTCCGATACAGGCGCTAATCAAAGGGAGCCCGGCTCCCTTGGACCCCATAGACTGGGGACATGAACAGGAAATAGCCTATCGTGTAATAAAACAGGCTCTCAGCAATGCCCCCGCCCTCGGGTTACCAGATCATGCTTAACCATTTCACCTCTGCTGTTCCCAAGATGGGATCTATTATACAGCAGTTCTGACACAGGAACATGGGGATAGGCAATGTCCCGTCGCCTATTACTCCACAAAGCAACCCACGGTAGCAGCAGGCATGCATCGCTGTATGGCAGCAGTAGACTGCGCCTCTTGGGCAGTGCAGGCATGCGAGCCGATTGTAATGAACACACAGTTGATTCTGCACACAGGACACACATTAGTTTAATTATTACACACCGGCAAATTGTGTTCAGTCTCCGTAGACGAGCTAGATGGGAAGCTGTTTTGCTCCCCAGAGATAAATCCATACAAATAATAAAAGACACACGAGTAAACCCAGCAGGGGAGGAAGAAGAGCATACATGCTCTGAGCTGGTGCTCCAGGAGAACCACAGTCGCTTCCTAGAGAACCCCCTCACAGACCCTGACTTGGAACGATATGTTGATGGATCCAGGAAAATAATAGATGGAGTCCCCCACACTGGGTGGGCAGTGGTATTGGATGATAGCACCGTCGTAAAATCTGGATCCCTTCAGGACACTGTTCAGCCCAAGTGGCAGAACTCGTGGTGCTAACTGATTCATTAAAAATAGCGAAAGACATTAAAGTTAACATTTTCACTGACAGTCGCTATGCATTTGGAGTAGTACACGACTATATGGCAACCTGGGAACGTAGAGGGTTTATAACAACAGCAGGAGAAGTAATACAAAATTATGAGTATGTTATAGCCCTAGCTGAGGCAGCACACCTTCCAGAAAAGGTAGCAGTAGTTAAAGTGAAAGCTCATCAGAGTCTTTCTGATGATGGATGCCCGCGCACCTGTGGGAATCACTAGCAGACCTAGCTGCAAAAAAGGCAGCAGAGACAGGCAGTCATGTGACGTTAGCAGGATTCCCCTGCTCTAGTAAACTTGTGAGCATCCGAGAACCAGAAACTACTGACCTCGCACAGCTACAGAAAAACTGTGAGGAGGATGAAGTACAAGAGTGGGTTAAAGGAGGTGTAGTGCACTCAGACGAAGTGGCGAAGTCCTAACTTACAATGTGTATTAGCACCCCAGTGTATTAGCTCAACGCTTCTGGACCAGTACCATGGCCCAGCTCACACGGGTCGCAAGGCCATGTTAACTCAATTGCGTGAACACTGGTGGTGGCCTGGCATAGGCAGGGACACTGCGAAGTGGTGTCAACAGTGTATTCCTTGCGCACAAGTAAACCCAGGTAAACCGATCAAAGTCACTAAATCACACCAGCCCCGGCCTCGAGGTCCGTGGGAAAATATTCAAATTGACTTTACAGGACCCCTGACAAAATGTCATGGGAAATCCTATTGCTTGGTAATAATTGACCATTTCACAAAATGGGTTGAGGTTTTCCCCTGCAGGGACTGCTCTGCCATCACTGCAGCACAAGTCCTAGCGACTGAGGTTATTCCCCGATGGGGTGTGCCCCGTCAAATGAACTCAGATCAAGGGACTCATTTCACCGGTAAGGTAATGAAGGAAGCATGTTTACTGCTAGGGGTAAAACAACGATTTCATATACCTTATCACCCTCAGAGTTCAGGCTTAGTGGAGCGCACTAACCGGACACTGAAGGAAAGTTTGGCAAAAGCCCTGTTAACTACAGGCAAGGGATGGACAGTAGCACTCCCCGCTGTGCTGTATAAACTTAGAGCGTCACCTAATCGGAGTACTCAGCTTTCTCCATATGAGTTAATGACAGGGAGAGCTATATGCAACTCCCTGCTGGCATCTGGGGTCCCAGTGATCCCAGTGCTCCATTCAAAGACTATCTTAAACAGTATGTAGCACAGCTATGTACACACTTAAAAAAACATAGAACACAAGCACGTGATCTCCAGTCCCTCAGGGACTTGGAACTCAAAGAGGAAATGCCAACAACACTTCCTGAGGTTGGTTCGCAAGTGATGGTTAAAATAATCCCAAGCAGACCAGGGCTTAGGCCCAAATGGACAGGACCGCATAATGTCCTTCTTTCTACAGACACTTCAGTCTGTATTGACGGACAGGAGGGGGGTACTAGATGGAAACATTGGTCACAAGTAAAAAATTATAATCCAGGAGAACTGTGTACTAAACCTTTATCTTTTCTCATTCCTAGGAAAGCAACAGTTGCAGATTTCCTGAATTTTGAGAGACATTCCCCTAACTGGTAAAGGTTTTGTCCCCCTACAGGTACTAAGAGATAATCCAGCATGAAGACGACTGTGTACACTACAGTATTTGGACTGATCTGCCTGTCCTTAGTTGAATCATGGACAGATTTATCCAAATTACACGCACCTATGCAAATGCCCTTAATAAAACAAAATGTTGGGTTTGTTCCCACATTCCATACGACACTAAGAAAGGGGTTCCAATGATCCCCATTCCATTTCCAGTATTTTCTGATTATTCACAACTTAGAGTTGCCTCTAATGTACGATATGCATATGATTATGCCTTAGGCATCACAGGAGAATGGTACCGAAGATGGATCAGAATAGAAGAGATTTTAAAATGCCAAATATTGACTTGGCTCACAGTAACAAAGGATCTGTGTATGTTTCATACTATAACAAAACCATGCAATCCCAATTTATAGGTAATAGCACTTGTAATCACACTGTGGCTATCGATGGTTCTGACTTTAGGTATCAGACTTGTCGATTTTACGCCCCATGGAATGGGACTTATTGGATATGCGGCTTGCGGGCATATTGGGAACTTCCTTGTAAGTTCACAGGTTCTTGTTATTTAGGATTTGTGGTGCCAGCTTTGCGCCACACTGAAGATAAATACCTTCCAGATATAGAACAATTTACTCACCCTAAACGTGAGATAGGGGAAGGAGACAGGTTTGCTTCCATACTATTTCCTATGTATGGAGTCGGAAGAGCAATAAAGGAAATCAGATTAGTAGCTGGTATATTAGAAACATTAAGTATTTCTACAACTGAAGTTCTCAGCAATTTAACAACTGAAATAGTGGCTATGCGAACTGTTGCCCTCCAGAACAGGCTAGCTCTAGATTTCCTGCTAGCAGCACAAGGAGGGACATGTGCCATTATAGGGCAGGAATGTTGTACTTACATACCAGATAACTCTGAACACATTGGTAATCTTATAGAGCACATTAGGACAGCAACTACAAAGATACACCAGTCCTCCGGAGGAAAACCCCTCTGGGGATGGCTTGCTGATACCTTTGGTAATCTGGGTATGATTGTGTTACAAGGATTGATATCAGTAGTTAATATTCTGCTATGTCTGTAAGTTTCTTTTTTATTTCTTAAATACACTGTCTCAAAAACTTTGTAAACCTCATAATGTATCTACTATGGTTACAGCTGCAATTAAAACACCCTCGTTGGCAGGCTTTCTCTAAATTTCTACTAAACGACACCGTCCCTCACTCGGGAGAAGCAAAACTCACACACCCATTGACACAAATATTATCCTATCCCCTTGGTTCTGGAGGCTCCATGTGACTGAGGACAAATGGATTTAGTATCAAAGGCAATAAACCTCATGACTCAAGGAAAACCAAAGGATGCATTGGAAAGATACTATTACAAAGGTCACTCAGCTCCATGAGACGCCTTCAGGACATTCTGTACATCCACACTTAGGGGCACACACTTATCGCTCTCCCCGACAGCAGGGACACCCTTACACTCGCCGTACACACATATACACCCCACGGGGAAGGGTTGGGATGAAGGAGTTGCAATCCTCAATCAAGAAGCGTCAAATCTTCCTAACCCCTAAGGGGATTTACTTGTAACTGACAAACATAACTTTTTGGCTTCTTTCCGCTTTGCTCTATTGCCAAACAGCAGGGAATGAAGAGTCTGTATAGGAAGTTGAAGAAAGTGTTTTGTGATAATTATATAATGTTTTATATTAATACTAGCATTAGAAGTAGTTTTGTTTACAGACTGAGCAGATTAGATTCAGCAGGACAAGTAAAGGGTCAACAAGGTTGGTTTGTTAGAAACTCCTGTCAGTAATGAAAGATTACACAGTGCCGAAATAGCCTACAGATGTCTGCTGTGAATTTGTATATGACTTAATCATTTCTCCAGATAGGGAGGAATTGTTTTTGTTAAAGAGCGATTGACAATAGGTAAATGATGACCGTGGGATCGCATCTTCCTAGTGCACATCAAAGACGGACATCTGCTTTGGATCCATCACCCCTTCACGGGAGGACAGATCGTAAACGGAGCCAGACCTGTATCTTCTGATTGGATGAACGGCCATAAGATGTTATGTCATTTTTCCTATAAAGTTGTACTCATGTCTGTAAATATTAAGTCTCACTGAAGGAATTATTCCTGACGTGGGGCTTCCGAGCGGCTCGATTAAAGTACTGTTTGCTTTATCTCCGCGACTTCTCCACTTATTTCTAAGACGGTTCAACACACACAGCCAGCAAGACACACAGAACCTCTCTCTGAGCTGACTGCTATGACATCACAGAGCACGTGCATTCCGTTGCTTGCCGTCTGTCAACCACTCAGTCACTGCCAGCCAGACTGCCTGGCTGGCTGGATGGGGGGGCTGTTTGCTGCTGCTGCGTACCTTAGCAAGCTTATTTGCTTGACCGGCCTTCCTCCTCCTTCGGCAACATGCTCAGCTCTGCCCGATCTGCTGTTCACCTGGATCACAGCTCCACCCCAACAAGGCAGAGCCTCCCAAGAATGGTACAAACTCATCCACATTCCCCTCCATGGAAAGCTTTAACAAAAGGCAAAAGCGTTATAAGTAATGAAGAGGAACCCGAGTCCAAGACGCTTCCGACCAGCCATACATATTTGTTGTCGGTTTCCAAACCGAATATAGAACTGAAACTTTCAGACAAACCATGAAAAATGGAATGTAAACATTTACACTTTTTAACAATTCTATATATCAATTATATTAATTACCCTAACCCTAACACTAACCCTAACTTTAAGTTACAAATCTTCCCTAAACACTTATTTTGCAGGATCAATAAAAAACTGTCAGGATTTTTTAAACTTTTACTGACACACATAGTTAATAGCAATGTGTTATAACTTTTCCAAAAATAATAATCCGTATATCTTTAATTGTTTTGACGTTATTAAGATATAATGCATCTTTCACATAGGGAACATTTGTAACATGATAGGAAAAGCAAACAAATGATGTAACTGAAAATATTCAATATTACAGCATACAATTTGTCAGGCTTCATAAATATGGAATTTATGACATACTCTGTAAAAATCAAGCAAACAGCATTTGTTGTTCATGAGAAAAATAATAATAATCAAAGCTATCAGAATAAAGTTTTACTGACATTTTATTGACCCTACCACTGCATAGGACACATCTGTAACATGAACGCTACTGAATGGCACATACATTGAAAACTACGGAGAATTGAGACAAATCCATTTTACACTTCATAATTTATCTTAAAACGTTTCCAACCTAGGCAAAACCCACTTGAAATACTTTCATTCACATTTTTGGTAAACAAATATAGAGTTTGTTACATATGTTCCCTATGATACATCTACAGAACGAGAGAGAGAGAGAGAGAGAGAGAGATAGAGAGAGAGAGAGAGAGAAGTCACTGAATGTATGAGCTCCTATCCACACAGCAATACCAACAGAGGCCAGCCAAACATACAACCCCCCCGCACTGGAGCACACGTACCACGATGCCGCAGCACCGGCCAGCCCCCCATCACCCAGCCTCCCACCCGCCCCACGAGCACCAGGCACAGCGCCCATCAGAAGCCGCTCAGCTATGCCGCAGCCCTGACCCAGGCCGCCACTCCGGCCCCCACCGAGGTGGGGGAGATCAAGCACCTGCTCAGCCTCCTCTGCTCCAGACTGCTGAGCTGAGCCAGAGAACTCGGGTAGGGACGGACAACCCCACTTGTAAATTAAAAATAAATACCTGTGTACATACAATGTAACCATACTTTACATAAAACTAATAAGTATTATATTTGAAATTCTAGTTTAAACAAAACCTTAGATTAAAAAGTTGTATTGTTGATAGGCATTTTATTCCACCAAGTACAATGTTAGCTAAAATGAGCTCATTTACAGTCAGCTGCTGGAACATTCAGGGCCTGAACTCCTTGCCTTTCGGGCTAAAGAGCACAGACCCTGAATTCATTAAAAGCATTAAAGAATTAGATATCATAGTTCTGTTGGAGACATGGTGCCATGCAGAGGTGCCCACACACTGCCCCCTGGGCTACAGGGAGGTTATTGTGCCCTCAATTAAACTGAGCACAGTGCGGCGTGGCAGGGACTCTGGGGGGATCATAGTGTGGTACAAAGAGGAGCTGGCGAACCACATCAGCCCAGTCAAACAGGGCCCAACGCACACATGGCTTCAAATTAAGAAGGGAATGGCCCAGTGTGAGAACCATATATACCTTTGTACAGCGTATACCCCCACCTCTGAATCCCCCTATTACAATGGGGAATTTTTTAACACCCTCCACACAGAGATCGGCCATTTCCAGGCCCAGGGGAATGTGCTGTTCTGTGGGGACTTCAATGCCCGGACAGGCACCGAGCCCAACTGCATCGGCACACAGGGAAACAGCCATGTGTTCGGCCAGGCCCCTCTGTACCTCACCCCCACCACAACCCAGAGGAACATCCCCGACGGGGTTTAATGGCAGGATCAGAGGGGACTCTTTAGGGAGGTTCACGTATTGCTCAGCTCTTGGGACTAATGTAGTCGAATACGCCCTCACTGACATGGACCCCTCCTTCATCAGTGCATTCACTGTCAGGCAGCAAACCCCCCTGTCAGACCACAACCAAATCACAGTGTTCCTGAAAAGAAGAAGTCAGGCCAGCAACACACAGACACAGCCCAGTAAGCTGTACAACCTTAATCAAACATACAGATGGGCTCCAAACAGCACAGAGGAATTTAACCAAGCAATCAGTTCTACAGAAATAACAGACATCATCAACACTTTCCTTAGCTCACAGTACCAGCCTGACGTGACAGGACTAAATCTGGCCATAAATGATATCAATCAAATATTTCAAATTGCAGCCACAATGGCAAATCTTAAAAAGACAAAGAAAAAATCAACCAGAATCATACACACACACAGATATGGTTTGATGATGAGTGTAAATCAGTAAGAAACAAATTTAAGGCACCTATCCAATCAAAAACATCATCAACCACAAGACACAGAACTATGCCAACAGTACTGTTAGACCCTAAAACACTACAAACACCCTTAAAAATAAAAAACAGAAACACACAAACAAAACACTCACAGACATAGAGAAATCTGTTGACCAAAACCAGTTCTGGGAAATGTGGAACAATTTAAATTCAACAAAACAACAAGAATTGGCAATACGAAACGGAACCATTTGGAAAAAATACTTTGAAAACCTTTATAAAGATATCCAACAAAATGATCTGACACACAAACAAATTGAAACCATGGAAAAACTGAAATTGCTCGAACAATCAATTAAAAATAATCAAAACCCAAATGACGCTCCAATCACCCTACAGGAACTATCTAAAAAGCTCCAGGCACTTCCACCCAGAAAAGCCTGCAGCCCGGACAGTATCAGCACTGAAATGCTCAAACACAGCAGCGCACAACTGCAGGAGGCTGTGCTTAAATTGTTCAACATGGTCCTCAGAACTGGTTACTTCCCTGACATCTGGAAGCAGGGGCTGATCACCCCAATCTATAAGAGTGGAGACAAATTCGACCCTAACAACTACCAGGGCATCTGTGTTAGCAGTAACCTGGGGAAGGTGTTCTGCAGTATCATCAACGCCCGGATACTGGCCTTCCTTACCGAGCACAGTGTCCTGAGTAAGAGTCAGATTGGCTTCCTCCCAAATCACTGCACTACAGATCATATTTACACCCTACACACCCTCATAGACAAACACGTCCACCAAAAAAGTAAAATCAAAATCTTTGCCTGTTTCATTGATTTCAAAATGGCATTCGATTCCATTTGGCACGAGAGACTTTATTACAGAATTCTTCAAAGCGGTGTAGGGGGTAAAGTCTATGATGTTATAAAAACAATGTACACCGAAAACAAATGTGCAGTAAAAATTGGCAACAAAAGAACAGAATTCTTCACTCAGGGGCGGGGAGTGAGGCAGGGCTGCAGTCTGAGCCCAACACTGTTCAACATCTACATCAGTGAGTTGGCAACGGTGTTGGAGCAGTCTGATGCCCCTGGCCTCACCCTAAATGACACAGAAGTCAAATTCCTGCTCTATTCGGATGACCTAGTCTTGCTGTCATCCACAGAACAGGGGCTTCAGCAAAACCTTGCACTGCTAGAGCAGTACTGTTAGTCCTGGGCCCTGGCAGTAAACATGAAGAAGACAAAGATCATGATTTTCCAAAAAAAAATTCCTCAGGGAAACAAATACCACTTCACGCTAGGCAACACTACCATAGAACACACCTCACACTACACTAACCTGGGCCTGACTATTAGTGCGTCAGGGGGCTTTAACCTGGCAGTGAAGGCACTCAAAGACAAAGCAAGAAGAGCTTTCTACGCAATCAGATTGAAATGGGATATTAATGTTATAGAATCTTCTTCTGTCTCAAACTAATTGACAGTGTGATCCAGCCCATTGCGCTGTACGGTAGTGAAGTATGGGGTCCACTCAGTCAACAGGACTACACTAGGTGGGACAAACATCCAATAGAGACCCTGCATGCTGAACTCTATAAAAACATACTGCATGTGCACAGGAGCACACCAAACCACGCATGCAGGGCAGAATTAGGCCGCTTCCCAACCCTCATTAATATAAAGAAAAGAACACTGAAATTCTGGATGCACCTTAAGAAAAGTGAGTCAGACTCACTCCAGTACAAGGCCCTCCAAACCCAAGAGCTCAGCCCTGAAAAGAGTC